>NC_072430.2:121185000-121822500 GCF_028878055.3 Symphalangus syndactylus | reverse complement strand
AGCCTTTAGTCTCTTTTTCAATGAGCTGCTCTGCACAAAATCAGGTCAGCATGTCTTGAGCACTTGGCCCTGGGCCATCTCCAGATCAGAGCACAGCAGGTGAAATTCAGAGTGTCCTGTGCCCCCTGAGTCCTTCTTCCCCTGACACCTCCATGAGGTGGGGCCAATCTGCCTGCCTCTCTATACACTTCTCCAAATGCACAAAAGGCACCAGAGCCAACTGCTTCCAGAGATTTAAAATATTAATATTATTATTAATAATAATAACCCCAAAGGAAAGTCTGCAAAGAGCAGGCACTGCTCATATGTCTTCTAAGCAAACGTAGATGGGAAGAGAGGGGAGGGGAAATAGATCAGAAACCAAGAATAACCTCGGCTTTGGTGCTGCCAGCACATTCCATGTCTTGAAAAACAGAAGGCTGTATTCAGGCTGGTTTCTGGGGAAGAAAATGGATCCGTGTATTTGCTTGTAGGTGCAGTAGGAAGCTCATGTCTGCTGTGCAGCAGTAAGCCATGTGTTGATGTTGGATCAACTGGACTTAATGTGCAGCTGTGCTCTCCCCAAGTGGGGAGCTAATTACTGCAGAAAGACACTCATTGCAAATCAGGTGACTTCATGTGGAAACTATAACTTAGAGTGAATGAATAAGGACTCTTGGAGATGAGGGCACAAGCTGCTAAAACAGCAAAGGAGAATCAACGCCCCTTTCCAAAGATCTGCAGGTTGAACTTCTGCAGTGTGAAAGTGGCTCCAGAATTGCACACATAGCCAGGAAATGATTAGATGGAAGGAAGAAAGAAAGGAAACGCCCACCTTAGTGTGCACAAGTCAAAGATCCAACACATATAGTCTCATAGGAAGTGAGACTGCAGACTTTAACCTATAATATGCATTCATCTCATTCAAAGACTCAACATGCAAAACTTAGATTCAAACGGGACCCTTAAAATTATCCTTTCCCTCTAAACAAGAGTGAAATGACTCTCTATTTTTCAAGTGATTATTTTCTTTATTTTATTTTTGAGACAGAGTTTCACTCTTTTTGCCCAGGCTGGAGTGCAATGGCAACCTCAGCTCACTGCAACCTCCGCCTCTTGGGTTCCAGTGATTCTCCTGTCTCAGCCTCCCGAGTAGCTAGGATTATAGGCATGTGCAACCGTGCCCGGCTAATTTTTGTATTTTTAGTAGACACAGGGTTTCACCATGTTGGCCAGGCTGCTCTCGAACTCCAAACCTCAGGTGATCTACCCGCCTTGGCCTCCCAAAGTGCTGGGATTACAGGTGTGAGGAACCGCACCTGGCCTCAAGTGACTATTTTCAATACTCAAACCTACCAATAGGAAAGGTAGTTACTATAACTTTGATAATCCTCTGTGGAATTTCCTAATTCCCACAAGTTGGAGGTTCTTTTTGATATTTGATCTGTTCACTCAAATGATTGGAAAAAAAAAAAAAAAGGAGAACACATTATCATATGACTACTTGTGATTAGGGAAATGTAGTTTAAGAATTATAATAGCTCACCACCAGGCCATGCTTTGCCACTACCAAGTCAGTTAACATCTCTGAAACTCACTTTTCCCATTTACAATGATAACAAGACTGGTTCCACCTACCTTATATGGCTATTTTGAGAACCAAATATCAAATAATATAAAAGCGATTTAAAAAGTGTACAATGTGTTTGCAAATGCAAGCTAGTGCTGTGATTTAAAGATGGTAAAGATTGGCTTATTGATTTAATCGTTAAAAGAAAAGAGATACTTTTTTAGAAATTTAAAAATAGTAAAGGAATCTCCTGCATTTCTTTCTTTGCCAAAAAAAAAAAAAAAAAAAAATGCTTCAAGGGCATTTCCTTAAACTTACATTCCATTTTGCAGACTCTGAAAATTACGAAAAGAAGTTAAATTTCAGTTGTGGGCTAAACATTTTGACTCTATCTGGAAGGGTAAATGTCTGTTTCCATTAAGTGATCCCAATTTCAAGGGCTTCATCTGAGCCATAAGCCATCACTCTCTACTTGGAAGCCAGAGGAATAAATTCCGACACAGGATGGAAACTCAAGAGGTTGGCAACTGACAAAGATTTTTTCATTTTCAAAAACTATGGCAAGAATGAGATTGGCAAACAACAATTGTGTATGTCTGTGTGTACTTGTGTGTTTTTCCACTTTAGGATACAAGTAATTAATATTGATATGATACCAGTAAGTTTTAACTTCTCAACATAGTTTAACAAAAGCATGGCTGACTCAGAGAAGGGGACAGCAAGAAAAATAGAAATTATAAAAAAAAGGAATATATATAGTTTGGGTTCAGTTACTGGCATTAGTGACTGTAGATTTTGTTGGTTGCCTTTTCAGCATTTCACCCCCCTATTTCTAACAGAACCCGTGGTGGATTGGGAATTATACCCTTCTCCACGAAACCATATGTTTCACATCACAAGCATGGTGATTCCTTTGCCTGGCCAGCGATTGGTTTTGAGTGGGGATGTGCCCCCACTTTTGGTTAGCACTAATAGACGGAAGGAAGTCTTCTGGGAGGTTTGTGGAAAAGATCCCTCCATTTACTTCATGATGCAGCCTCTTGTTCTGCCAAAAGGTGCCGTGGCTGAAATGAAGCAGCCTTCTTGGGACCTTGAGAGGAGTTAGCTGGAGCACAGCAGGTCAGAAAATACAAAGACTCTTATGATAGAAGTAAAGAGGTCTTTATGATATTATTTAGTGATTGAAGAGCCAACCCTAAAATTGGCCTCCTTCTGGATTTCGTTTTGTATTATCTGCAAACATCCTTTGACTTCGGTCAATTTGAGTTGGGGGTTTCTATAGTTGACAGATGATGTTATCCTAACTGGTTCATTATCTATCTATGCTTAAAGCTTGGTGCTGACATTGCCAATGGCATTGAAATGATGCTGAATGAATGTGAGACAAATGGCCGAGTTGGTCCTTTAACAAATCACAGTTAAACAAATTGCCAAATGGATTAAATGTGTTCTCCGTCTTAGGTATCATGCTAGGTGCTTGAGTTAAAGCCCAATTTAGACAGCCCAAGATATAGTAGCCTTATAATTTCAGGCATATGACATTGTATTCTCACAAGCAATGAAGTACACACATACTGCTCTAAGTCTTAATTTTTCCCAAAAAGAACCTCTGCTTGTGCATCAAATTCCTTATTTGCAATGATGTACTTGCTTGCATATGTATTTTTCTCAACCCATTTAAAGTAAACATGAATGCTTTAGAGTACTACATCTTGGCTCAATTAGGACTTGCTAAATGGATTATTGTTTTCCATAAAGCACCTGTTATGTACTAGGCACGATGCCAGTGGCTTTAGGGGATATAAAAATTGAAAAAGACAAACCTTGTCTTCAAAAGGCCTACAACTGAAGAGAAAAGATATGTAAACATAGTTATCATATAAGTCAATTTTTACCATACCAACGGTGCAAATGAGAAACTCATATGGAGTAGAAGTGAGGACAAAGCACTTCTCGTTGGTGTTATCAGGCAAGGTTCTATGAAAGACATGGAATTTGAGCCGCACTTTGAAAATACACAAGCTTTCCATAAGAAGAGGGAGTTCAAAACATGAGCACCAGAGTGGAGGGAACAGCGTCACCCCAGGATGTCAGAAGGAACCTGCAGGTCATGTTCAGTGATGGGGCAGGTCAGATGTTGAAATGACCCAGAACTGGGAGGGGATGGCGGAAATATTTGGATGACAGAAACCAGATTCCAAAATATCTTGACAGGCTAGAATGATAGACTGAATCTAACATGATGAAAATGAACTGAGCTAAATGTACCATTTTGCATTTGATTATTAAAGGGTAAAATATTCCCAATCACAGCTGCTTATGTGAAAAAGACTTTGTATTTTTGTTGAATGTAAGCTCCGCATGAATCAACAATGTTGTTGCCAGCAAAGCAGAGGTACGCCTAGGTCAGATTCCTCTCCAAAATACAGGATGCCTTAATTATCTTCCTGCTCAAAAGAGATCATGGAGTACGGTATTAGTTTTCTGTTGCTGCCTTAACAAAAGACCACAAATTTAGTGGTTTAAAACAACACAAAATTAATATTTTTTTTATAGTTCTGAAGGTCAGAAGTCCAGTACAGGTCTCACTGAACTAAAATCCAGGTGTTGGCAGACTGCATTATTTTCCAGAGGCTCTATGGGAGAATTCATTTCCTGCTAGTTCTGGTTGTTGGTGGAATTCCATTCCTTGGGTTTAAAGCACCAAAGTCCCCATTTTCTTGCTGGCTATATGATAAGGACCATCCATTTCAGGCTTCTAAAGGAAGCCTCATTCCTTGGCTCAAGGCCATCTTCTTCCATCTTCAAAGCCACCAATGGAAGGTTGAGTCTTTCTCACACCGTATCTCTCTGACCCTTCTTCCATGACCACATCTCTCTTTTTGTCACTAGGAAAGATTTTCTGCTTTTAAGAACTCATGTGATTAGATTGTGTCTGCCTAGATTATCCAAGATAACCTGCCTCCTCTCGTGGTCTATAACCTTAATGGCATATGCAAAGTTCTGTTGCTGTATAAGGCCAAATAGTTATAGGTTCCAGAGATTAGGACTTGGACATCTTGGGTGGGGGGCATTATTCTGTCTAGTACATACTGTCCTTTCATCTTAAACAGTTCTGCTCAGTGCCCAGCGCCACTCTTTTATTTGGACATTGATAAACTGGGGCAGACTCCATATGAGAATGACCATAGTGATTAGAAAATTTAAAACTGTGTCATGTAAGGTGTGTTGGATAAAACTGGGAACATTTAACATAGATATTTGGTGGTAAGGGAAACATCAGAGCTATTTCAAATCATCTGAAAGCCTGTCACATAAAATGGATCTATTCCACATTACACAGAATGTAGAGAGAATCAAGAGAAAACAAAGACAAATTTTAGCTCAATATAGAGAAGTGATTTTTAGTTTCCAAAAATGGCCCCAGTGAACCATGCCTTTTGGTATTCATGCTCTTATGTGTTCCACTTCCACATTGAACCTGGGCTGGTCTACGACTTGCTTTCGCCAGTGAAATATAGCAAAAATGACAATGTAGGACTTCTGAATCTAGCCATTAAGAAGCCCTGGCAGCTTCTATTCTCACACTTTTGCAAACCATGAGCCATCATGTCAGAAGTCCAACTACCCTGTTGGGGAGACCATGTGGAAAGACCATGTGGAGAGGCCAGATGGAGAGGAGAGGACTTAAGAATATATGGAAAGGAGAAAATTCTCAATGTCCCAGTTGGGCCTCCATTTGACTGCAACATTGTGAGAGATCCCAAGCAAGACCAGCAGTACTATTCAACTAAGCCCAACACAAATTACCAATCCACAGAATAAAGAGCTAAATAATGGTTGTTGTTTTAAGCCATTAGGTTTTGGGGTGATTTGTTATGTACCAATAGCTAACTGATACACCTGACCAGCTAATTGTATGGGTGTGTTTGTAACATGTCTAAACACATTTTGAGTTTCTCATTGTGCAAACCAGCATTTGTTTTTCTTTACACTTGACTGAAAAACAAATAAAAACAAAAATACCACCGGCTTTCATGAATCCTTTTAGCTTCCTGCCAGGATTGTACTTGATTTAACGTGTTGCTTATAGATGTATGCATATGTATATATTTTTTCTTAGCCTAGCAATTTCCTTGATAACTCAAATGTGTGGAAAACTGTTAGTTATGTTACTGTCATGATTTATCTACCTTTAAAAATGAAAAAAAATTAAAGTAGATTTGAACTGGAATATAGATCAGTAATTAAAAACAGATGGCTTAAAGGATATGCTTGAAACAAGCGAAAATACACAAGACAGTGAAAGAGAAGCATGGGAATAAGAAACCTCTTGCCTTAGTCAGTTTTATGCTGCTATAACAGACTACCTGAGACTGGGTAATTTATAAAGAACAGAAATCTATTTCTCACAGTTCTGAAGGCTGAGAAGTCCAAGATTGAGGAGCACCAGCATCTGGTAAGGGCCTTCTTGCTGCATCATGCCATGGCCGAAGGTGGAAAGGAGAGAAAGAGATAGAGATAGAGATGGTTGCAGGGGTGGGCCAAATGCACAGCCTTGGATCCTTTTATAATCCACATTAATTTATTAATGAAGGCAGAACCCTCATGACCCAAACTACCTCCTATTAGGCCTCATTTCTCAACACTGTTTCACTGGGGACTAAGGTGTCAACACACGCTTTTGGGAGGACATATTCAAACCATAGCACCCCCCAAAGGTTTTGATAGACACAGTATTGTTGCTGAGAACATAATGTTGAACTTGATAGCAAAGTTGACAGCACTTCCCCTATGAGAACAGTAAACTGGGAATAACCATTGATCATCAGTCTAAGCAAACACAGACATAATTGTGTTTTGGGTTTTACTGTTGTGGCAATTCAAATAAGCCTAAACCTGGCACTTCTTTCTCAAAAATAACAAAAGGCCATTAGGTCATTGTTATGGTGCTTCACTTTATTACACTTGACAGATCTTGAATATTTTACAAATTGAAGGTTTGTGGCAACCCCACAACCAGCAAATCTATAAACCCTGTTTTTTTCCAGGACTATGAACTTGCTTCATATCTTTGTGTCACATTTTGGTAATTGTCATAATATCTCAAACTTTTTCATTATTACTATATCTATTATGGGTGATCTATGGTCAGTGATCTTTGGCACTACCACTGGAATTGTTTTGGGGTACCATGAACCATACCCATATAGGACAGTGAATTTAATAAATGTTATGTGTGTTCCAACTGCTTCACCTAAATGCCATTCCCTCATCTCTCTCCCTCTCCTTGGACTTCCTATTCCCTGAGACCCAGCAATATTGAAATTAGACCAACTAATAACCCTACAATGACCTCTAAGGGTTCCAGTTAAAGGAAGAGTTGCACATCTCTCAGTTCAAATCAAAAGTTAGAAATGATTAAGCTTAATGAGAAGTCATGTCAAAAGCTGACATAAGGTGAAAATTAGGCCTCTTGTACCAAACAATTAGCCAAGTTGTGAATGCAAAGACAAAATTCTTGAAGAAAACTGAAAGTGCTACTCCAGTGAACACAAAATCATAACAGTGAAACACCCTTATTGCTGATATGGAGAAAGTTTCAGTGGTCTGAATAGAAGATCAAACCAGCCACAACACCCCCTTAAGCCAAAGCCTAATCCAGAGCAAGGCCTAACTCTCTTCAATCTATGAAGGCTAAGAGAGTTGAGGAAGCTGTAGATGGAAATTGGAAGTAATCAGAGGTTGGTTCATAAAGTTTATGAGGACAGAAGCCATCTCCATGATATAAAAGAGCAAGGTGAAGCTACAGCAAGTTATCCAGACATGATTGTATATCTAGAAAACCCCATCATCTCAGCCCAAAATCTCCTTAAGCTGATTAGCAACTTCAGCAAAGTCTCAGAATACAAAATCAATGTACAAAAATTACAAGCATTCTTGTACACCAATCACAGACAAACAGAGAGCCAAATCATGAGTGAACTCCCATTCACAATTGCTTCAAAGAGAATAAGATACCTAGGAATCCAACTTACAAGGGATGTGAAGGACCTCTTCAAGGAGAACTACCAACCACTGCCCAGTGAAATAAAAGAGGATACAAACAAATGGAAGAACATTCCATGCTCATGGGTTGGAAGAATCAATGTCGTGAACATGGCCATACTGCCCAAGGTAATTTATAGATTCAATGCCATCCCCATCAAGCTACCAATGACTTTCTTCACAGAATTGGAAAAAACTACTTTAAAGTTCATATGCAACCAAAAAAGAGCCCGCATCACCAAGTCAATCCTAAGCCAAAAGAACAAAGCTGGAGCCATCATGCTACCTGACTTCAAACTATACTACAAGGCTACAGTAACCAAAACAGCATGGTACTGGTACCACAACAGAGACATAGATCAATGGAACAGAACAGAGCCCTCAGAAATGATGCCACATATCTACAACTATCTGATCTTTGACAAACCTGACAAAAACAAGAAATGGGGAAAGGATTCCCTATTTAATAAATGATGCTGGGAAAACTGGCTAGCCATATGTAGAAAGCTGAAACTGGATCCCTTCCTTACACCTTATACAAAAATTAATTCAAGATGGATTAAAGACTTAAATGTTAGACCTAAAACCATTAAAATCCTACAAGAAAACCTAGGCAATACCATTCAGGACATAGGCGTGGGCAAGGACTTCATGTCTCAAACACCAAAAGCAATGGCAACGAAAGCCAAAATTGACAAATGGGATCTAATTAAACTAAAGAGCTTCTGCACAGCAAAAGAAACTACCATCAGAGTGAACAGGCAACCTACAGAATGGGAGTAAATTTTCACAACCTACTCATCTGACAAAGGGCTAATATCCAGAATCCACAATGAACTCAAACAAATTTACAAGAAAAAAACAAACAACCCCATCAACAAATGGGCAAAGGACATGAACAGATACTTCTCAAACGAAGACATTTATGCAGCCAAAAAACACATGAAAAAATGCTCATCATCACTGGCCATCAGAGAAATGCAAATCAAAACCACAATGAGATACCATCTCACACCAGTTAGAATGGCCATCATTAAAAGTCAGGAAACAACAGGTGCTGGAGAGGATGTGGAGAAATAGGAACACTTTTACACTGTTGGTGGGACTGTAAACTAGTTCAACCATTGTGGAAGTCAGTGTGGCGATTCCTCAGGGATCTAGAACTAGAAATACCATTTGATCCAGCCATCCCATTACTGGGTATATATCCAAAGGACTATAAATCATGCTGCTATAAAGACACATGCACACATATGTTTATTGCGGCACTATTCACGATAGCAAAGACTTGGAACCAACCCAAATGTCCAACAACGATAGACTGGATTAAGAAAATGTGGCACATATACACCATGGAATACTATGCAGCCATAAAAAATGATGAGTTCACGTCCTTTGTAGGGATATGGATGAAACTGGAAACCATCATTCTCAGTAAACTATCGCAAGGACAAAAAACCAAACACCCCATGTTCTCACTCATAGGTGGGAATTGAACAATGAGAACTCATGGACACAGGAAGGGGAACATCACACTCCGGGGACTGTTGTGGGGTGGGGGGAGGGGGGAGGGACAGCATTAGGAGATATACCTAATGCTAAATGAGGAGTTAATGGGTGCAGCAAAACAACATGGCACATGGATACATATGTAACAAACCTGCACATTGTGCACATGTACCCTAAAACCTAAAGTATAATAATAATAATAAAAAGATAATTGAAGGTAGCAAAACTAAACAAGACATTTTCAATACAGACAAAACAGCCTTATATTGGAAGAAGATCCCATCTAAGACTTCCTTAACTACAGAAGAGTAGTCAATGCCTGGCTTCAAAACTTCAAAGGACTCTAGCCTATTAGGGACTAATGCAGCTGGTGACTTAAAGTTGAAGCCAGTCCTCATTGACCTTTCTGAAAAGCCTAGAGTCCTTAAAATCTACTGTGTCTATGCTCTATAAATGAAACAACAAAGCCTGGATGATAGCATGGTTTACTGCATATTTTAAGCCCACTGTTGAGACCTACTGCTCAGAAAAAAACAAACAACCTTTCAAATTATTCATGCTCATTGCCACGCACCTGGTCATTCGAGAGCTCTGACAGAGACTGCTAACACAAGATTCATTCTGCAGCCATGGTCTAAGGAGTCATTTTGATTTTAAAGTCTTATTATTTAAGAAATACATTTTATAAGGCTATAGCTGCCATAGATAGTGATTCCTGTGATGAATCTGGGAAAAGGAAATTGAAAACTCCCTGGCAAAAATTCACCATTCTAGATGGTGAATTGTTAATAAATGTGAACTTAATAAATTCGTGATTCATGGGAAAATGTCAAAATAGAAACCTTAACAGGAGTTCAAAAGAAGCTGATTCCAACCTTCATAGACAACCTTGAGTGGTTCAAGACTTCAGTGGAGGAAGTAACTGAAGGTGTGGTGGAAATAGCAAGAGAATTAGAATTAGAGATAGAACCTGAAGATGTGGCAGATTTGTTGCAATCTCACAATCAAATTTGAATGAATGAGGAGTTGCTTTTTATGGATGACCAAAGAAAGTTGTTTCTTGAGATGGAATCTACTCCTGGTGGAAACACTATGAATGTTGCTGAAATGACATCAAAGGATTTAGAATATTACATAACATTAGTTTGTAAAGCAGTAGCAGGGTTTAAGAGAATTGACTCTTTGAAACTTTCTTTTCTTTTTTTTTTTTTTCAACACTCAACCAGTGGATTTGAAACTTTGAAAGAAGTCCTACAGAAGACAAAATGCTATCAAACAGCATTACATATCACAGAGAAATCTTTCATAAAAGCATGAGTCAATTAATGTGGCAAACATCATTGTTGCCTCTTTTTAGGAAATTACCATAGCCACCTCAACCTTTAGCAACCACCACCCTTAGCAGCCAGCAGCCTCAACATTGAAGCAAGACCCTTCACCAGCAAAAAGTTTAAGATTATGACTTGCTGAAGGTCATAATAGATAATCAGATGATCATAAGCATTTTTAGCCATAAAATATGTTATAATAAAATTATGCAGCATATAATAGCAATAAAGTATGTTTAATGAAGTTATGTACATTGTCTCTTAGACATAATGCTATTCACACCTAATAGACTATAGTACGTTGTCAACATAACTTTTATATGCACTAGGAAACCAAAAAATTATGTGACTCACTTTATTGTGATATTCACTTTATTGTGGTAGTCTGGAACTCAGCCCACAATATCTCTGAGGTATGCCTGACAGTACATGAACCTATAAGCTTTATAGTGACACTTTTTAAAAAAGCATGCAATAGCGAATTAAAATCTCTAAAGTTTTTGATATCTGAAAGAGGAGAAGACATAGGGACAAAACAGTATTAATAATGAGTATTTTTGATAGTACTTTTTACGCATTAAGCCCTGTGTGGAGTACTTTACACATATTACATCTTTTAAAGCTAAAAAACAATCTTAGAAGTTACATACTATTATTTTCTTTATTTTACAGAAAAAGAAATCACCTTGATATTCTATCCAGGGGCTGCAAAAAAAAAAAAAGAAAAGAAAAGAAAAGAAAATCACTTGAAGTGATTATTATTACTTTTATTATTTTTGGGGTTTTTAAACTGACAAATAAAAGCTGTATATATTTATGGTGTACAACATGATGTTTTAAAATATGCATATATTGTGGGAAGGTAAAACAAGCAAATTAACCTCTCTATTATTTTATACACTTACCATTTTTTTTTTTTTTGGTGAGATTGTTTAATTGCACTGTTGGAAAGCTGTTTAAAGATCTGTTGCAGAATCACCTTGCTTAGAAAACCCCAAATAATAAGAAAAATGTAGTGACATTCTATACTGTGGTAGGTCAGAATCTATATGGAATGGAGAAAGAAGTATCTAAGTTGAAAAGACTGTTGTTATCCAATAACACTATTAAATATTGTAAAAAGAGATGTTGAATAACCTCTTGAGAGAACAAGTCAGTCTGTGTCCTACAATGTTTAATGAAACATGGATTTTAGTGATTTTGCTGTTTCATTCAGCTACTCTGTGTTGGTTTGTTTATAATGAAGATGTGTGTGAACAAATGAGAAGAAATCTGCAGCGTAAGAAAGTGGAAGAAAGGGATAAGGGTCCGCTCTTTAAGCGCACTGCCCTTTAATCTTCAAAAACATCCTCTAAGATCTAAGACAGATGCTATGTTAGGTGCACTTTATGCAGTTGGGAACCATTCCAGATGCAGCCAAATTCTCTTTCATTTATTCTTCACAAGTATCCTGCAAGATGAGTAAGATAATTTTTTAATGAATAAATAAAATGAGCTCTGAGAGTTTATGTTTCATGTTCAAGTTCTTTCAGGTAGAATGAGGTGGAGCTGGCATGATAGTTAACATGTTCCTGAATTTTACATTTCACCGCATCCTTTTACCTGCATGCTAGCTAATAAGAGGCACTAGAGGTGATGAAAAGGAAAAAAAGGTGAGCATTGTATTACTGTTAGGATTCCAGAACCTGGAGGACCTTCAACCAAGGATAGCTAATGATCTGTATCTTCCAAGAACAGGGGCATAGGCTCACGCAGGCTCAAATTGCAGCTCTGCCACCATTTTCATGAGGAGTACAGTAAGGCATTGAACAAGACAACCTCTTAGAACTTTAGTAAACACTAGGCTCATTTTCTTAAACTCCATCAGTTCCCTCTGCGGAACTTCCAAAGTGTCTTACACAAAGATGTTCATTAGAATGTCAATTTAAAGAGCAAAAAATTGGAGACAAATAATCGTTTAATACATTTCCCTTTGCCAGACATCTTGGCTATATTCATTCAATAAAATAGTATGCACCATTTAGAACTATGCTTACAGGAATTCCCAAATTACATTTCTAAGTGGGAAAAAAGTATAATCATTATATATGAGGAATGATGACAACTAAATAAAAGCTCATGTCAAAAAATAAAGACATGCAAAGTGCATCCACTCAAAGACAATCATAATTAGCCTTTTGATGTGTTTCACCAATCTTTTTTCTTTCTACTTTTCAGTATGCCACCTGAAATACATTGGATTCTATTAGCCCATGAGCCACAGCTCCCACTTCTTGACTCAAGTCTTAAGATAAGCGTTGCAAAATTTCAGGTGTGCTCACAGTCCTGTGAACAAAGCCCTTTGTTGATGTCTGATTTCATGAAGCCAATGAGCCATGTCTAATCACGGTTGCTGCTGTTTCTCACCATTGAAAAACAGATGATCAAGCCAAGTGTATTTTCACTTACTTTTCCCAAATCCTTTTTTCCCATCACCTTTAGAAATGCCTGATCAAAGCTGAGTTTCCTGAAGTAGAATATGCCCCTTTTTCAGCTTCGATTGACTGATCCTTTCTATATACCAGGCACAGGGCCTTGGAGCTTAGGCAAAGAAAGCAGTAGCTGAGAGAGACAATATGGCACCCTCTCCATGGGCCTATGTAGTCACAACCAGCTGAATGTGTTGAGGTTGTTGCCAACAATCTAGGAAGGATTTGCTCTCCAGTGACTATGTGCTGTCTCTTTTATGGTCTCTTAGCTGTATCTTAAGACCTTGCTACCCAAAGTGTACAGTGTAGACTAGTAGATTCATCATAACTTGGAAGCTTGTTGGAAAGGCAAAAGTTTAGGCCTCACCTTAGACCTACTAAATTAGAATCTACAGGTGATTCCTATGCACCTTAATGTTTGATAAATACAATCTTAGACCAGGTTTCTTCAAATCCATGAATTTTTGCAGAGTAAAGAATGTTTCAAAATTAAATTTTAGACCAACTCTCTTTCCATTCTACTTCACCTCTAAATGACATATCATCTTGATTCAATTAGTGTCTCTATTTTTACACTGATTGCCAACTCATCTTCTTTCTAAGTAGCAGGGACAGAGAGCCCTGGATGCATATTGCAGCTCTGAACTAAGTGTGTGGCCTTGGTACAAGTTACTTACTTAACCTTCTCAAGCTACATTTTTAGAAGTGAGAGAAGCAGAGGGAACTTGAAAAAATGAGGTGCTATAATTTTATCATTCTTTTGCTCCCAAGACAAAATTCCAATAAGAAGCTGTCATTATTTCACATATTAAAGCATCACTTGAGTGAGGGTTCAATTATCAGCACAGCTACATCCTTCTAATAAGGCTGCCATAGATGGACACCAGCTCCTTGGTACACTAGCTGTTTACCTTCATCTTCCAATTGTATCAATAGGTGAGTGAGTTCATACAACATCAACTATACCTCAGCAATTAATGAGCTCCCGAGGAAGACACCAAATAAAGGCAAAAAAACTAGAAGTGCCACCTCAGAGGATGGACTTAATTCCTCTCTTACCTACTCTCTACTTTGACTCTGTCTTCCCTATCATGGGGACAGGTAGCATAAAGTGCTGTCTCCTTCAGGATAGATCGATTTTATGTAACTAGAGATTCTATACCCTCAAAGCTTGATCCAGGAACCCATTTTTCTCTCCCAGTGACCACACACATCTGGTGGAAGGAGGAGTGGGGAGGAGCCCAGGTGGTGGGATTCTATGAGATCACAAGCCTAAGCAACTCTGAATAAGGTACAGAGGTGATGACATCCACTCCTGCATCTCAAGGGTTCAACTTTGGTTTTGTGTTCTGTTCTGTATCCTTTGCCTTTATAGGCTTTTAATTGGCTGAGCATCTAAGACTTCAAATTTATGTTTAATCATCTAACCCAACCTACTCTCTTGAGGAGCTGAATGTGGCCACTAAACCTGATTTAGTGAAAGCCAGACTAACAAAGAAGAAAACAGAGAAGAATCAAATAGATGTAATAAAAAATGATAAAGGGGTATCACCACCGATCCCACAGAAAACAGGAAGTCAAATTGTCTCTGTTTGCAGATGACATGATTGTATATTTAGAAAATCCCATCATCGCAGCCCCAAATCTCCTTAAACTGATAAGCAACTTCAGCAAAGTCTCAGGATACAAAATCAATGTGCAAAAATCACAACCATTCCTATACACCAATAACAGACAAATAGAGCCAAATCATGAGTGAACTCTCATTCACAATTGCTACAAAGAGAATAAAATACCTAGGAATACAACTTACAAGGGATGTGAAGGACCTCTTCAAGGAGAACTACAAACCACTGCTCAAGGAAAAAGAGAGGACACAAACAAATTGAAAAGAGTTCCATGCTCATAGATAGGAAGAATCAATATTGTGAAACTGGCCATACTGCCCAAGGTAATTTACAGATTCAATGCTATTCCCATCAAGCTACCATTGACTTTCTCACAGAATTGGAGAAAACTACTTTAAATTTCATATGGAACCAAAAAAGAACCTGTATAGCCAAGACAATCCTAAGCAAAAAGAACAAAGCTGGAGGCATCATGCTACCTGACTTCAAACTATACTACAAGGGTACAGTAACCAAAACAGCATGGTACTGGTACCAAAACAGATATATAGACCAATGGAACAGAATAGAGGCCTCAAAAATAACACCACACATCTACAACCATCTGATCTTTGACAAACCTGACAAAAACAAACAATGGGTAAAGGATTCCCTATTTAATAAATGGTGTTGGGAAAACTGGCTAGCCACATGCAGAAAGCTGAAACTGGATCCTTTCCTTACACCTTATACAGAAATTAACTCAAGATGGATTAAAGACTTAAACATAAGACCTAAAACCATAAAAACCCTAGAAGAAAACCTAGGCAATACCAATCAGGACATAGGCATTGGCAAAGACTTCATGACTAAAACATCAAAAGCAATGGCAACAAAAGCCAAAATTGACAAATGGGATCTAATTAAACTAAGGAGCTTCTGCACAGCAAAAGAAACTATCATCAGAGTGAACAGGTAACCTACAGAATGGGAAAAAAATTTTGCAATTTATCCATCCGACAAAGGGATAATATCCAGAATCTATAAAGAACTCAAACAAATTTACAAGAAAAAAACAACCCATCAAAAAGTGGTCGAAGGTATGAACAGACACTTCTCAAAAGAAGACATTTATGTAGCCAACAAACATATGAAAAAAAGCTCATCATCACTGGTCATTAGAGAAATGTGAATCACAACCACAATGAGATACCATCTCACACCAGTTAGAATGGCAATCATCAAAATGTCAGGAAACAACAGATGCTGGAGAAGATGTGGAGAAATAGGAACACTTTTACACTGTTGGTGGGAGTGTAAACTAGTTCAATAATTGTGGAAGACAGTGTGGTGATTCCTCAAGGATCTAGAACCAGAAATACCATTTGACCCAGCAATCCCATTACTGGGTATATACCCAAAGGATTATAAATCATTCTACTATAAAGACACATGCACATGTATGTTTATTGCAGCACTATTCACAATAGCAAAGACTTGGAACCAACCCAAATGCCCATCAATGATAGACTGGATAAAGAAAATGTGGCACATATACACCATGGAATACTATGCAGCCATAAAAAAGGATGAGTTCATGTCTTTTGCAGGGACATGGATGAAGCTGGAAACCATCATTCTCAGCAAACTAACACAAGAACAGAAAGCCAAATCTGCGTGTTCTCACTTATAAGTGGGAGATGAACAATGAGAACACATGGACACAGGGAGGAGAACATCACACACCAGGGCCTGTTGGGGGCTGGGGAGCTGGGGGAGGGATAGCATTAGGAGAAATACCTAATATAGGTGACAGGTTGATGGGTGCAGCAAACCACCATAGCACATGTATACCTATGTAACAAACCTGCACATTCTGCACATGTACCTCAGAAGTATATATATGTAATGAAAACCCTTAAAAAAAAGAAAGGAAAGAAAAGAGGGTTAAGAGTGAAAAGACCTGGGTAAGAGTCCTGTAGGCCACAACACTGACGAGTGCTCTTGAACAAGTCACTTTCCTCATGAGGCCTCAGTTTTTACATGGTAAATGAGGTGGAGAGGGAGAGGGGGGCAATTCATGATCTCCAAGGTCCTTTTCTGCTCTAAAATTTTGTGTTCCAGAGCTGTGCAGCAAGAAGCAGTTAAACGCTGGACTCTTTCCCCAGAAGAGCCTTTGGGTATTTTGCTCATTAAAGAGATTAGCTGTCCATTTGCAGGGATGTCTCTCCAATGGGGTAGGGACATAATAGCCCAACACAGTTTTAGTTTAGATTCACTTTATGAAGTACATATCTAATTCCCTGGCAAGCTAAGTCAAGCACGTCTTCTCATGTGTTTTAAGAACCAAGGCATTTGGCTGAGACTGAGAGCAAATGCCTCTTATTAATGTGTGACAAATCCATATGGGGAAAAACACTGTTTCTTCTTTCCCATATGGCACAGCTGAGTAAGTCTGGCTTTTCTGGCCTTGAAATGGTTCCATGGACCAGGTGGGTGGTTTATTTCACAGGCTGGTGACAATCCAGTGTGTCTCTCCCACAGAGATGGGAAGGAGCAAGAATTCTTCTGTTGTAGCCCAGGGCTGTCAGCAAGGCTATGACATTGGCCATTGGCCCTTCTGCCAAGATGAGGGGTAGTGGAACTACTGTGATGAAGAACAGCAGGAAATCTCAAACCACTTTGGATCCTGGACCTGAACTTTTCTTGAAACCCAAGACCTTTAAAGTTTTAGCCTCATAAGGACAAATCAGCTTTCTCTCTGGAAAACTCTCAAACCACTCCTCGCCCCAGTCTCAATGTAATACGAGTGATGAAGCCACTGGAAGAAAGGGAGAACATGGGGGAAGCAGTTCTCTAACCCACCTTCCACCTTCAGGTCCAAAGGCTGAAGACCCAATGGCTTCTGGTTTTAACTTGGTTTTGGACCTCTGCAAGACATAGTGGATTCGCCTTTTCCCCTCTAAGGTTTATGGTACAGATTTTTCAAAAAGCATAGAGAAGACTGTATTGACTAAATATGAAAAATAACCAAAACGATAGCAGCAATTGAAATCCAATCAATCCATACCTGTAACATCATTCTACCTCTTTAAAAGAGCAAGAAATTATCCTGGAAAGAAGCATAAGTCATCTCCTCTGTCCTGCAGCTTAGGCTAATGTGAACTAAGAGACAGTGGCTTTCATTGTCCCTGCAACTTGGGGTGAGAAAACTAAGTTCTTATGTTTCATTAACAACCTCCTGAAATTAAGTCTTTGACTCTTTTTTTCTGTGCTATGAATGAATAGCTGCTTTAATAAATATGTATGAACATACTCATGTCATATAACCAGAATCAAGCAAATATGCATATTTTTTCCAGTGTGTAATTGGCCATTATACACAATTAGACATCAATGTAAAAGGCTTGCTGAAAATGAAAAGCAGTTAAGTGACAAAATGTCAGGTTTTGAAGAAAATGTCAAAAGTCCTATTATAATCTAGAAAATCAAAACCAGATAGGTTATAAAAATGGGTTTGGGTAAACATACACCTGTACACACACACACACACACACACACACACACACACACACACACACTCTTCGATTTCCTAGAAATGGAGATGGTAGTTATGAACTTGCAATGTTCATATGGGAAAGTTTCATATTAAACATTAGAGAAGACTTTTTAAACTTTTAGGTTTGGGGGTACATGTGCAGGTTTGTTATATAGGTAAACTCATGTCATGGGGATTTGTTGTACAGATTATTTTGTTACCTAGGTACTATGCCTAGTACCCAATAGTTATTTTTTTCTGCTCCTTAGGACTGCTTAGCTGTGGGACTTAATTGACTAGTCAAAGGAAGCTGTGTTTTTTCTTAAATACATTTGTAGACTAAAAATCTAAATCATCTTTATTAAAATCTTAGATTTTTAATAAAAACCAAAATCTTAGATTCTAAAAATCTAAGATTTTTATCAAAGATCAATTAGTCCATGGGGGAAACTTCTCTTTAAAATGTCTACTTCAAAAATTAATCCATCCCTGCTAAACTGTTTCAGTGCAATGAGAAGCTTATTCCCAGACATGTTTCAGGGTTCTACAATTGCAGTCATTAAAAAGTTCTTCCTTATATCTAACCAACATCTACAACCTTAATGTGTGTCTCTCTGGAGCCATGTAGGATATTTGATTTGGTTACATTACAGATCTTCAAACTTTTGAGATCACTTGTTATATTCCTCATAATTCTCTTGCCTTCAGATTAAACATATCATTATTTGAAATCATGCCACTGGAGAAATGGTTGAATGAGTAAGTTTAAGAGTGAATGGAAAAACTGGGAGGCATCGCCAATTTGGCAAAGGAATTTCAATTAACATTTATTTGTCATATGCTATGTATCCACAGTATAGAAAGTTCTAAAGCTCTCTATTAAACTCCAGTACCCTGATCTCCACATTCCAAAGTATTTTTCTTAGCTCAGAGTAGAACATGTCTCCCATCACTGACTGTGCTTTGCAGTAATGTTACTAAGGGAGAGAAGGCAGGACGTAACTTCACAGTGGTCTTCTCAAACTTGTGATTCTACGAATAGCTCTAATTCTACAAAGTAGCTCAAGACTTAGTTTGAAAGCCACAAGAGGGCACTAGACTACTACATGGACCTAGCTCTACTTAGGGCCCAAAGCACAGAGCAAGGGTCAGTATTCGCATTAGTGATGGCCACATCAGTTGTATGTCCTACATCTGTGTCTGAAACACAGTATGCAATCACGGAGGATATGCAAATCTATTGGCTATGAAACACATGTTCAAATGCTAAGCTTGAATTATGCTAAATACAGTAGAATCCACATGCAATTTGAAAAAAAAAAAAGTAAAAAGGAGTAAGGTCCACCCCCAAAGTTCTAAGAAAAGCAAGCTGGTTCTTTAAGCTTTGAGTTCTGAAAACAATATGAACAACATAGTGATAGTCAGGGGAACAGCAGGAGTTAGACAAACAGGAGCCTTCTACTTCTACTTTTGGAAAGCCTGACATCTGACGAGGCTCATATTGGCCACAAGATTCCCTCCAGACTGTGAGATTTACACTGGGCATCGCCCAAGGTATTCGTTCTCTCTGCTCCTGAAGTGCTCCATACTTTACAGGGTTTCAGGAAAACTAGTCTCAGGCTAATGAAAGCACACTCAAAAACTTCTCACAAACACAGACTGAGTCTATGTAATCACCACACCATTTGAGAAAGGCAAAAATATAGTCAATTAAGTTATATGTTAGTCTGAATAAAATCAACAAACAGATTATTAGGGTCAATGAAGAAGTGTCTTATGCGATTCCAAAACAGCCAATCAAATTAATTCAGACAAATATGAATCAACACAAGGAAAAACAATCAGTCGAGAATGCTGCTTTGGATCATGAAAATCAAACCCTAGACTGAAGGCTTGAGTTTTTAACTTTTCAATAGTTATGTTTAATATTGTATAGAAGATGACTCCTTTGTTATCATAACTGTGCATGGGATATACTTTTTCCCTAAAGATGATAGATAGATAGATAGATAAATTGATAGACAGACAGAATAATTCAGATTGAGTGTCATATAAATGACTTACCTAATTGGTTAAACCAGAGGTTCTTGCTGCAGCAGGAAAGATAGGAGAAGGTCATTTTTCTGAGGCAAGGTTTAGCTCTTTGGAGACAATGAACACCTGGGTGGTTTCCTACGGAGCCAGTTGAAATCATTAAGAAAGATGCTCTTTTCTTTCTAGTTTCTTATTAATTTACCTACATTCTGAGTTCTGGATCCATGACCTGCATTTTTTTAAATTTTCTTTTTAAAAATAAAATATATATTATATATTCATGAGGTATAAAGTGATTCTCTCTCCCTCTCTCGATGGGATCTCACTATGTTGCCCAGGCTGAACTTTCATTTCTGGGCTCAAGCAATCCTCCTGCTTCAGCTTCCTGAGTAATTGGGAATACAGGAGTGCACCCCTACACCCAGCTTGAAATGTGGCGTTTTGATATATGTTTACATTGCATGGCCTCTGTTATTGTACTATGTCAGAACCTTTCTAACTTTGATCATTTTACTTCCATTATCCTTGTCACGTTTGACCCAGCCATTGCTCTGAGACTCTGTCCTTCCCTCGTGGAACAATGACAGCTCTCACCTTTTGGTTCTGGTTCCATCCCAACCCTTCTCCCCAGGAGTCTTGTTTTTTCTGGAATTGATCTATTTATTACATTGCCTCAGTTTTTAGGTTCTTCTCAGTGTCAGCTATGTTGAGTCTGTTAAAGATATCTTGGCTATTTGACTTGACTTTCATCAAGTTCCTTGGCTTCTACTTTTAAATGACAACTTTTTTTCTCATAATTGTTATTTTTCTGGGCTCTGGCCACCAATTTCTCCATATTCTCTACTTCTTGACTCTTTCATTAGCTTAACAGCATACTTTAACTTCCATCTTGACTCCCCCAATTCTGCTTTCAGAGCTCTACTTTTAATGGCTAAACTCAGCCCAAATTGACAGTGTCCATCCTCTTTGCAAGCCTTGGGCCCTCCCTCACTACCCCCAGCACAGACTTCATCTTCTAGGACAGTCCCCAGTGCTGCAGGGGAGGTGAGTTCAAGATAAAGTGCCCCAGGATCTTCTTAGCATTATTTTCCCCACAGTGGGACTTTGAAGCTGCCTTTCTACCCTGCCTTCCAGCTGTTACCAAACATACACTTTTTAAAATTAGGAAATGAACATGATAGTTCTACTCCCAGCCAAGAGCTCATCTAGTATGCTCCAGGAAAAGGATGATTAATGGAGCTAAGGCTTTATGTCTAAGCCAGGGGATGGCAGCTCGTGGGGAATAACTGAGCCACACCAGCCCGCCATAGCCTCAGATCAGGTGAACTGCACATGGCGTTAGGCCCACTGGAGGCCCTTAAAGTTAACCAGTGGCCTGGCAGAAAGTGCACACCCAATAAGTGCCTGGTAGACACACATGGCCCAAAGGAACAGGGCAGTTTTTCAATTCTTTGGTTTATATAGAGAACCAACCTATACAACCTTGGCCTTCAGAATCTTTTTTTTTTTTTTGAGACGGAGTCTCGCTCCGCCACCCAGGTTGGAGTGCAGTGGCGCGATCTCGGCTCACTGCAAGCTCCGCCTCCCGGGTTCACGCCATTCTCCTGCCTCAGCCTCTCTGAGTAGCTGGGACTACAGGCGCCCGCCACCACGCCCGGCTAATTTTTTGTATTTTTTTTAGTAGAGACAGGGTTTCACTGTGGTCTCGATCTACTGACCTCGTGATCCGCCTGCCTCGGCCTCCCAAAGTGCTGGGATTACAAGCGTGAGCCACCGTGCCCGGCCGGCCTTCAGAATCTTGCCAGCAGTTAGAGTATCCAGACTGGCTGTCCAGACCACCTAAATTATATGGATAAAAGCAAAAGTTTTCCTTCACTGAATACCACGTGGACTTGTTCCCAAGTCCTTTTTGGGTTTGAGGCCTTACTTGTAATCGTCCCTCACAAGAGGGGGGAAAATTAAAAGAAAGAAAAATGTAGGGAATTTGAGTTCTACTTCGCCAAGGGCTCAGGATGGAGAATAGGAAAGTTCTGTAGGATCTTGGCTGAACAGTGGTTTTCTGCTTCGTTCAACGTCAAAATTAACCTGATTGAGTGAACTATTCAAAAAGCACATCCATCAATTTTTGTTTCATCTGAGGTTTGGAGTGCCAAGGACTTACAACATAAGGGCCTCAGACCACTCTGGTTTAATGCCAGGGGACACTTAGGAGTTCCTGGGGATGGTCATTATGATCATAACTCTCTGCCTGCCAAACTCCTATGCACTACACCCAACCCAGATGCTACTCTTCCTGTGAGATGTTACCCGGATCCTCTCCGGTTCCTCTGTGGTCCTCGAACACTTGGTGTGGCTTCTTTGGCTCAACTGGACAAGTCAGCACTTTAATTCATTTATTTTCCTTCATTAAAAAAATTGTACACCCATGACCTCTCCAAAAATAAATAAATAAAATAGAAAGAAATGCGTAAAAACAAAACCTACCCTTTACTCTCTCCTCTCAGGAGAACCACCGTTCCTAATCAGCACAAGGAAAGTGGGAACACTAAAGAAATCACTGTCAGATAGCAGCTGCCCTCAAAACTAAAACCAGTCACTTTAAAATACATGCTCTCATGTGATCCCTGGATGAGGTTCTTTTCTCTTTAGTAAAACAGAGATTTTCAGGATTCAACCTGGAGAGGTAAAATCACTGAGCTGATAAATGGGGAGACTGGAATCAAAGACCTGAATTTTTGTCTTTTCCTTTTTCCCCACCATGTTGCGTCCCAGTGTGCCCCAGCATCCTTAGAGACAAAGGCCTGGAGGAAGCACAAAGAGACTTCTATTTTCATCTTTTGGTTCTAGCAAGATGAGGATCAGCAGGCAGGCAGACACACTTGGGAATAATGGCTCTGCTCTCTCAACCGAGCCCCCGCCCCAGTGCCTTCATCCCCACTTGGGGTGACCTCGGCAGAACAAGCTCTCTCTGTAATGATCACTTCGTCAGCAGGGGCTGTGTATTTAGTAGCAGGAAATATAAGCTTTTGTGGTCAGTGTGACGTCACCCCACCCACTAAACAGGCCTTTATAATTTGACCACAAAAAGGCTTGAAAGGGATAGACACATACACGCAGGGAAGGAGGCGATAGGACTGTCAACAGTTGTCTGTGTAGTGAAAGAAGCATTGTGTCTTCCAAATGTTTCCCGAAAGCCTGATGTTTGGTCTGCTGTAGACAAAACATCTGGATGATATATGGCGATTTCTCTTTGTACTTGAGTGCCCCAACTCATCTCGTTCCTTTCTCCTCTCTCTTCTCTACCTCTCGTTTTCTTTTCCTCATTCCCTTCATCCTCCTGCTTCCCTTTTTTCTTCTTCTCTTTTTACTCTGACTTAATCTAAAATAGACAAGTACATATTTTTAAATCATTGAGTTGTTTTCAAATATTTTCACATGATGTGCATGTGAGCACACACATACAAACACATACATACACACACCAATTTTACTATTCTTTTCCTGGATACTTTACTGTTAGAGGGAGAGAAAAAGGAGAAGGGGTGACAGAGAGAGAGAGAGAGAGAGAGAGAGTAATTTTAAAAGACTTAGCTAACATATCAATGTATCATTAAAAATTGCTTTCCATAAATGTCTTGGTTTTATAACTAATTCTGTAGAGGAGCAGAGCTAAATGACCCAGTACCTTTTAGTGTCACATTGTGCAAGTTCAAGATAATATACTGCTGGATATTTCACTTTATCTTTTGTTTTCCTTTTTATTTTAAATGAAGAAAGGCATATGCTAGGCATTAATACCAACACTCCCATTAAGTACAAAGAGAAAAATAAAATACAGATTGATTGACATGGACAAGTAAACAAAACAGATAACCTAAAAAAGGAGGGTAGAGAGAAACTGAAAGAAACTGTCTATATGCTACCTCTGTATAAACTTTTTACTAGTTTTTCAGATCTCTGAGCCTAGGAGGAGACAGAGAGATAGAGAGAGAGAAAAAGAGAGAAGAGAAAGAGAGAGAAAAGAGAGAGAGAGAAAGAGAGAGAGAGCAAGGGAAAGAGAGATGAACATGAGAGGTGATGGCTGACGTGTCTGACCTCTGAATTAGGCTGCTGGAAAAATATGGCTTCCCCTGATTTGTGCCGCTGTGGAAAACCCCCTCCCAGGGCTTCAAGCTTTCCTCTGAGGCACAGGCAGCAGGAAACACCTGCTTCACTTCTCCCCTGATGTTTTTTCCCCTTTTAGGGAGTCTGGGTCTCCTCCCCCTCCCTTTCTGCAGTGCACAAATGGACAAGCAGTTTTCCACATGCCCCAATCTTTCCTAAGAAAGGAAGTACAGAATCATCTATTAGCGACTGATGCATTTTGATGGCTTCCTTACCCCCACTTCCTTATTTTCCCTTCCACTTGACCTTTATTATAGCTTCCTCAACCCAGTTCCGCTTCCCAGCTCTTGTACTAATAATATTTTTCTCCAGAATAAATGAAGCATAAGAAGTCTATCCAAAAAAACTGAGAGGCAAGTATAAATACTGTTTGTCATGATTCCTTATTTTGGGTTTTGCCATTCACCTCCCTGCAACAAAGGGGGAAGCAAATGCAATTCCAGTTTGGAAAGGCATGACGGACAGTTGCAGTATGCATCAGATCAAGATAGCAGCCTTCAAATATCCTCCCAGTGGAGAGGCACTGAGCTATTAGCAACTTTCTTTTTTTTTTTTTTTTTTTTTTTTTTTTTTGAGACAAAGACTCTCTGTTGCCAAGGCTGGAGTGCAGTGGCATGATCTTGGCTCACTGCAACCTCTGCCTCCCGGGTTCAAGAGATTCTCCTGCCTCAGCCTCATGAGTAGCTGAGACTACAGGCGTGCACCACCACGCCCGACTAATTTTTTGTATTTTTAGTAGAGACAGGGTTTCACCGTGTTAGCCAAGATGGTCTCGATCTCCTGACCTGCCTCGACCTCCCAAAGTGTTGGGATTACAGGCGTGAGCCACCTCGCCTGGCCTACTAGCAACTTTCTAGAGTAGATCTCAATCAATACAAAAAAGAGCACCCAAGAAACCCTCCACACAACCATACGAAAAATGTTATAACAAATTTTAGTTAATTAAAATAATTTAGTTAATTAAAATAATTGTGAAGCCCAAGAAGTTTTCATCAGGCTTGCAAAGACCACTGAGGGTTGCTACATGTCTAGTTCCCTTTCTCTAAATAGAAGAACATCTATAGCACTGTTTGTAAAGCTATCTCCTCCCCAAAGCTTCCTTCCTCTGCTGTCTAGTAAAAAGAATCCTTGGGTGGAAAAAGCTGTAAGACAGAGAAGACAAAAATACGTAAAGTGTTATTTTTCATTCTTCACAGGATGGTCTCTATAATAGCAATTCCTGGTCAATTCAAAGTATATTTTGCTTTATGAGAAGAAGGAAGGTAGTATATTAGAAATAGAAGTGGTCAATAAATCTTAATGAGTCACTGAAGAAATTGGGGATATAACCAAGACACCTTGGTGAGTCACCTCCTTTCTCTAGACAGTTTAATAACTCATAAAATGGGAGGATTAAACTAGACAATCTCTGAGGTTACTTGTATCCATGTTTTGCAACATATATGAGAGGACGGAACCAACTATATTAAGTAGCTCCTAGAAACAAAGAAGAAAATGGGAGACACCCAAATAAGAAAAAATTACGGAAATTAAGAGGTAATTCATGAAAGAAATACTATATTACGTCAGTGAACTTACAAACAAATGTTCATCCTTGCTAGTGATCAAAGAAATACAAATTAAAACATAGGCTTTCATGGTTACCTCACAGCCTGGCCAAAATGGAAAACATGAACTTTCATAATTTTCCATCATAGCATTGTTTATAACAACACATGGGAAACAACATATATGTCTCATTATGGTATATCCACTTATTGGAATCCTACCACCTATTAAAAATTATATGAGTCTAGGGCTGGGTGCGGTGGCTCATGCCTGTAATCCTAACACTTTGAGAGGCTAAGGTGGGTGGATCACAATGTCAGGAGATCAAGACCATCCTGGCTAACACAGTGAAACCCCATCTCTATTAAAAATACAAAAAATTAGCCAGGCATGGTGGCATGCACCTGTAGTCCCAGCTACTCAGGAGGCTGAGGGAAGAGAATCACTTGAACCCAGGAGGTGGAGGTTGCAGTGAGCTGAGATCGTGCCACTGCACTCCAGCCTGGGTGACAAGAGTGAGACTCTGTCAAAAAAAAAAAAAAAAAAAAAAAAAAAAAGATATGAATCTAAATGTCTTAACAATGGAAATATGACTACCATATATTAAGGAAATAAAGAGAAAGTTACAAGACATGTATGCTATATCTCCACTTGAGGAAAATGTATGTATATATGTATGTATATGCACAGAAAAACTTCTGAATGGACACCTACCACAATATTAACAATGGATATCTCAAGGTGCTGAAATCATTGTACAGGAGTCTACTTTATTCTTTTCCATATTGTTGGAATATTTTACAGTGAACATGTGCTACTTTTATAATACATAAATTTCATTTCCATTTGGGAATAATACATAATTAAACAAAATGCTATAAGCATGCTGCACATAGAAGAACATTACATTGAAAACGGAAATCAGCCTTACTTAGGCAGCAGATGGTAAAGGGAGCTGTTAACCTGATCTACTCGCTCAGAGCCCTGGAGCCTTAGATAAAACTATGAGTTGACTCTTTGTGGTCCAGATATTTCTCTTTTATAAGTTGCTTGTATTTTCTGAGCCTCAGTCTCTTTATCTGTAAAATAACAATAATTTTCACCTTGCAAAATAGTTGCAAGAATTCAATAATATAACACCTACAAATTGCTCAAAATGAGCCCAATAAATATTAGCTCTTGTTATTATACAAAATTAACATATTTATAGTATGACAAACAGGCATTACTAAGTATCTTAATTGACACAAACCATACTGGAATAATATCCCTATATGTCATTTGTAGTTTTTGTGTGTTAACTTCTAAGGCTGGTGGTTAATAGGATATTCTTCATGGGATAGTGGTGAGTCTTTGGTATGAGTGACTTTACTTCCTTCAATGGATAGTCTCCTGAATTCTCTAATGTGCAGTCTCCCTGCTATCCCATGCCAGCTGCTCAGGTAGCATCATATATGGAGGTCCTAACAGGAGCACAACCTTGATCTAGACACAGTCAAGGGATATAACAGAGGAATAGATGAGATGCAAACTCTGCCTTCAAGGTGCTTACAATCTAGTGAGAAAACAAGGCAAGGCTCCCCAGACTGCAGTATGGTAAAATGTTGTATCTGTAACAACAACAAAAAATATACTTAAAAATGAGAGAAGTTTATCTAATTCACTCTGTAGATGGAGGCTTCAGAGAAGCTGTAACTCAAGACCAATTTTTAAACAGAAATTTTATATGAGAAAGATACGGGAAGGGTATTCCAGGCAGAGCAGGAAACCTGCAAACGCACTGGAATATTATGCCCAGGACACACTGGGTGTCTTCAGGAAGAGGGTGGCATGGTTAGCGCAAAAGCATGGTGACTGGCAAATGGAATGAGATGAACCTCATTCCATGTGGGGTTAGATGTGGGGTTCTCAACTAGATCTACCATTAACTGGCCATTAGAGCTTGGGCAGGAATCCCTCTATATCCTTGAGCTGTAAAATGGAGGTAGGTGTGGGATGTAGACCTAACCTACAGAGCTCATGTGATTATGGAACTGGGATCTCAAGGTATGGTGAATTTTGGTAAGATTCCATATCTAAGCATTGCGGTAGAGAGAGGGGTTAGTTAGTAAAGGGGCTGGATGGACTGAGCTGAGTCTCTTTCCCAGGGGAGGAAAAGCTTTCCTCTCTAGAGAGATACACAGGCAAGGCGATTTTAGAGTCCTCAGTGAACTCACTTTTGGTGACCTGAGAAAGGGTCAGTGAGTACGGGGAGGGTCAGTAAGATGAGTTTAAGAACAAGCTGAGAAAATATGATACCACAGGAGAATCCGGGAAAGAGCAGCCACCAGCAGAAAACTCTGGCACCCAGTTACCACCAGTAAACAGCCAACTTGGAAGCAGGCAGGGCCTTCCGTGCTGAGCTCAAAGCAAGCAAGCGCAATGGGACAAAGAGGTCCTGGGGTGAGGGCATGGAAGAGGAGGAGGAGGGGTCCTGCCCAGCCAGCAGCTCTGAAACTGCAGCTCCATCCCACTCACCTTCCCTGATCTGTCCTCCACCCTGCAGCCTGACCTCTTTCTCCCAGGAAAGTGGGGGCTTCTCCTCCCCCTCCCCTGTGTGACAGCCTGGGCTGGAGATCAGGGCAGAGGTTTTGCCATGGTTAGGTGAATGTATGACTGTTTAGGCCCTTGGATATTTATCGGTAAAATGGAGATAATCTATGCCTTACCTGGCTCACAGGGTTTTGGAAAGGAGCAACAACAAAGTCATGTAAAAATGGCTTATACTCTGTGTTTGAAGCATGATTATCATCATATCAGACCCTAATTTGTCTTTACTTTCAAGTTCTCTCTCCTGCCAAGATACACTGGAATTTAAAACTGAAAAGAGCAGGGTATCTTGTTTTACTAGGCTTCCTTATCAGTATTCCTTCGACATCTTAACTGGTACTATTTCACAAAATGTAAACATATTAGGAAAAATTATAAAAGTCTATAAAATGAAAAATCGGCTAGCCCAGAGCAAGAAACCAGCCCACAGCTAAAACTAGCTGCACCCTTGTACCCCTTGGCTTTTGTTGTCTGGAAAACTCTGTACAGACCAATCTGATTGCACACAGAGTCCTGTGCTATGAAATAGCAGCCAAGGGCTCTGATGCCAGCCTCACAGCCCTGTGCCTGTCTGAGCTTTGCTTTCCATGGAAAAAAGGTTGGTCTAAAAGATCTACCATAACACCATATTTGGAGCATCTATACTGTCAATATCCCTTGAGCATTTTCTGTATTCCTCAAGCTGCCTGGGACTTGGGGTGAGGATCGGGGAGTAGTTACGAAAACCTGGGACTTGGGGTAAGGAAGGGGGAGTAGTTACGAAAAGTGTGTGCATTCTACATCAAGAATCCTAGGGTAGTTGAGGGAGCAAGATGCAAACATGTACATACACAAACAGAAAGTTAGCAACCATCTTCTGCTCTCTTGTTTTCATCAGGTGCTTGGTGCATTCGCATATTATGATGTACAAGTTCCAGAAGTAACCTATGAAGCAGGAAGGGACTGGAGGTGCAGGGGAGTGGGTTTGCATAGGCATTTTATAGAGGGAAACACTGAGGACTCCCAGGATGAAGAGAGTCCTGAGCTAGAATGAAGAACCTGGCTCTCGTGGCTTCTGCTATAAGCAGATGGTCTGGCTTCATGGAAAGCCCATGGACTGTGGAGACAGCCCCACATGAGAATTTTCCCTAATGTCTAGTGACTTTGGGTGGGACACTACATAATATTGGCATTTTGAAGATGAGCTCCTGGGCTCAGGTGGGGCTGTGAGGATTTTGAAAAGAGATGGTGTGTGTGAAGTCTCTTGCATACAGTAGACAGAGGAAAAGGAGCAACATGTGCCCAGCCTCAGGACATGGGGTTAAAGCCTACCAGGGAGGGGAAGCTCTGGCACGGTCTGTCCTGCTCTCCTTTTGGTGAGCCAGGGCTACCTAAGGTGGCAGTGATGCAGCTTGGCTGCTGGGGATGGTGAGAGCAGGGTAGGTGCAGAGCCTAGCTGTTTGAAAGGACACCGTTGAGCCTGGAGAACATGCTGCCTTCTTTAAGGCCTTGAGCTCATTGTTCAGTTCTCATTATCTCCACTGAAGAGAGGAAAAGGGGAGAAGAGGGCAGGGCAAGCATTTTATTCCCTTACTCATCATTCCTGCAAGATAAGGCTTCATCAAGGCACATTTGAATTAAGGTGTATCCTCCTTGTTGCCCAAACAGCCAGCCAGTATTTATTGAGTACCTGCTGAATGCACATACTATGCTAAATGTCCAGGGAGTTTACCATGTATATGAGAGAGAAAAAAGAGTGCACGGCATAGTCTGGCACATTGGAACTGAATCTTGGCTCTATTATTTACTATGTTTTGGGACAAGCTACTTAACCTATATGAGTTTTAGTTTTTTTAAACTACAAAATGGGGATGATGATTCTTACCTTGCAAGATTAATATGGATACTGAAATAGAAACATATATGTTTGGAACACAATAAGAGCTGAATAAATGGCAGTTGTTGTTCAGTTATTACTGTTACTGTATGATAGAATTAGAGACTAGCTACAGGCTGAACTATGTAGGTAACTTTGAGTAAAGAAGTTGTTAACAGCAAGAACATATCAATACAGCAAGAAGTAATTGCTGGGCAGACTCTCTCTGGATGATGTGTGATTTGAGTTCAGCCTTGAGATCTAGAGTGGATTTGGATTGGCAGAAGGAAAAGAGAAGATATTCTGGAAGAACAGAAGGAACAAAGTCATGGAGGCAAGGATGCACTGAGCATATGTCGAAGGCAGGAAGGGGCCTGAACCAGGACTGAGGCTGTAGCACGCGGGAGCAGACTCTGCACAGGAAAGAGAAACAAGATAGAGGAGTTCATGAACACAGTTCGAAGTCCTGGACTGAAGCTGCAAGCACCCGGGAGGAGCTGTCTCAGATGGAGGAATAAGATGATGAAAACAATCAGAAAGCCACACCCAGTGTAGACTGCAGCAAGGACACATGGCTTAGTAGGGCAATGAAGAGCCTGGTGTAGTGAACTAGGCAAATAATGACAGTCACAGGTGACGGAGATGGAGGAGCGTAAGGCTAGGTGACAGCTATAAGACCATTTTCCTCTCCCTATCATGGCTGCCAGATCAGGTATACATGCTCCCACCCTTTTTCTTGGGCTTCTAGTATTTTGAGTGACTGCAAGTGCTGGGCAGCAGTGCTGATGGCGGTGAGGTGGAAGCTTTCAAGTCAGAGTTAGTCAGACGTGAGCCTATATAAGATTTGAGGCAAGGACGAACCACACTTCTATTAAAAAAAATCATTCATTACTTCTTTCAAAAAATAGATACGGAGTGCCTAGAACACTGGAATATTGTTCAAGGTGCTGGAATGCTGCAGTGAATAAATGAAGGGCCTGCCTACCCTTATGGAGTAATTTTCAAGTTGAGGAGATACTAAAAACAAAGTAGTTAAGATATGTTCGATGGTGATAAGTGATTTGGAGAAAGACACAGCAGGGTGCAAGGGATAAAGGTGCTAGGATAGGTAGGTCTTATTATTAATACTTTATATGGGCTGGTTGATATCCTTGCTGATAATGAAACTTCTAAATTGATTCCTGAAAAGATCAAGGAGACCTTGGCCTTGGGGATACCTGGGGAAAGTGTTGCAGGCAGTAGGAGAAGGACTTGAGGCAACAAGGTCAGGGTGGCTGGAATGCAGGGACCCCAGGGGAAGGGTAGTGGGAGATGTAGTGTGGAGATCTGGCTTCTGTGCCACGCTCAACCAGAGGAGGTGGTGTGGGATGGGGTAAAAGGAGTGAGATGGGGTGAAGAACCTGTGTAAAGAGTCTGGCTCCTCTGGGTGACATGGAGAATCACTGTAGAGATCTGAGCCAAGGACCGATATGATCCAATTCATACTTTAGATGATTCATATTCATATTTTAGATGATCCAATTCATATTTTAGATGATTGCTATATTGAGAATCAACAGCTGGGGGCATGTGAAATGATATACCTCATCTGTTTGAAAATCAATAAAGTATCAGGAAAATATTGGGCATTTTTTTGAACATTTCCAATATGCCAGGCTTTATCCAAGCACTTTTTAGAGAAGGTCTCAGTAAAAACATACCCTAAAGCTTTGAAGAGAAAATGCAGTTACTCCAAGTTACATTTGAGGAACGTGCTTAGTAGGTATAAAAAACTTACCCATAGTTGCACTGCTAGTAAGTGATAAAAGGCAGGTCTGATTTCAAAGTCTATTCCCTAACCAGAAGCCTCTCCCACCACTGGTTTTGCTTTGCCTTTCAAAGTTGAAATCATCCAGATTCTTCGAAAACAAAAGTTGAATGGACCTTGATAAAAGAGGACTCTGATAGAGGGTGTCCAATCATCAGCTAGGACTTTTTTCAAAATGCTTTGAAATTTTTGTTAGATACTGAGAAGTGCGTACTTGGGTAAAGGGTTTATCTGAATAACGCAGAAGGTTGATGATTGATTCTGGCCCAGAAGCCGGATCTCTGGACTCTTCAGCCATGGCGCCATGGACAGAACGCTAGGATGTATGCAGGTAACACAGCTGTCTGTACTGCAGCCGACCCCCAAGAATGGGTTGATGTCCTCATCAGGCAGAGGGATTATTCTTGTCTAATACAAATAAGAAAACCAGTCTGCAATGACTAATTTTGTCACATAGCCCTTTGAATATGCTTGGCAAAGAAGATTCCTTAAGTGCAAAATAACTGTCCTGTTTTAATTTCATATTGAACAGATTGGTGTTGGCTATTTGGCAATCAGTCCAGTTGGAGAAGTTAGCTATTAGAGTAGAGTTACATCTTGCACAGGGTTTCAGAAATTTACTTACAAAACTTTTGCTTTCCTAAAGTTAAAAAAAAAATCCCCCAATTGTGGAAAGTAAAACTAGCATAGAAAATCCTTCGGAAAGTTTCTTCATTGGAGAACGGTGTACCATTGCTCAATAAATCCAGCACAGTTACTTTAACCCCCAGCTTTAGAGTTAAATGTGCATATGATGCAAATGAACTGTTTAAATATCTACAAGTCTATGAATTGAAGGAGTTTCTAAAGGAACACAGATGCTTGGGCGTGTTTTGACCAGGGAGAGGACACCTATGAATTTTAAGGGGCATATAACTCAATTGCTTCCTCACCCCTTCTCTGTCCCACTTGTATCTTTGCTTGGAAAACTATGTTCCAGATTTTTGCACATCACTGCCAGCCATTGGAACAATTTCTCCTTTTTATTGCTTTAAAGGCAGGATTTTAACCCTCCTCCTAGGGGGTTGAAGAGTTCTCTACTCCTCTCCATGTTTTATTTATTTTTAACGCCTTCTCATCTGCCTTGGGTCATTCTGGTAACCCTGAGTTTATCCTACTTCTCTGTGACTCAGTTTCCTTATCCACCACGATTGTCAAGATGCTTTCAAGTCATTCTAGTTTATGATTCTGATTTAAATCTCTTTAGACTTATTTTATTAGATTATAATTAAAGTGTGTCGAGAGAAAAATAAAAAGTCCCCATGCTACACACATTTGGTGAGAGGAAAGGGCCATGACTTGTTTCTTTCCAATGTAAATGTTTATGTCTTTAGGTCCACAGTGTGTGTGTGTGTGTGTGTGTGTGTGTGTGTGTGTCTGTGACTAGCTGCGGTAGGAGCCACATGAACTTGTGTGTAAAGAAATCATACTTTCTTCCCTGAGAAGTTCTTTTACTTTTCTCTTTTCAGGAGAATTAAGAGAAAAGAGAAAGACATCTTCAAAACCTTGGTGGAACAGCTTCTAGACCTCCTTCTCAGGATAGGAATGACATTTAAAATAAACATCTCCAGGCTGGAATGCAGGAACCCAGCATCCATTTGTCCATTCTTCTCCCTCTGGGTAGCACCACATTTATATCCTGCCAGACAGATGTGTCTGATGGCCTCCAGAGAAGGGCATGTCACCCCACTCTCAGAGCACTCGGTCAATGGTCCCAGTGTCCGAGGAACTTGTCAGTTGTGAAATTCATTGTGTACCCTGACTCTCCTTTGCCACATTATTAACCAATGTTGCCTTGCTCATTCCCCAGTGGACTTGCAGAACAGATGGCTATTATCTTCTGCAGGGCAGAGCATGGGGAAGCAGACGAATCTTTAGACGAAGCCAGTCAGTTACTTCCTTCCGTCCATCATCACTCCTCTTAATAACCTCCTCCATCCCCATCCCATATCCACACCACATAAATTCCCATTAAAATACTAGATAGAATACATGATGAAATAAAACACAGAGCCTGTTAAATCTCTTTAAGTCCTCCTGCAGCCAGCCTTTTGCCGGGGGCAAATGGGCCTTGGTTACCATTTTTTCTAATCTAAGTCTGATTACCTCTGAGACAACAGGTGACTGTATAGTTAAGACCAGCAAAGTGCCAGGTAGATGGCAGCAGCAATTACGTGCATGAATTCATAAGCAGGGTTCACATGAGAACAAAAAAATTCTCTCACTGTGGCAGCCCCCAAAGCTGTCCAGGGTAGATTCATCTAGATTGTTCTGATGAATAATTTTCTCTTGAGGTCACATGATCCCAAAAGCCTCTAGGGTCCTAAAATATCAGCATGTAAAGGACAGACATTGGTATAACTCAAGTGAAATATATATGCAAATAGGCAAAGTGAATTTTTTACATTTTGTTCAAGTCAATGGTGTAGGTTTTGATGGGATGAAGCAGTAAGGGAGGAGTATTATGATACATTTAGACAGGGAAGAACAGGGAGAAATTATTACCTTTTATTGTTCTTATTGGCTTAGGAAAAAGACTTTATGGAAAAGGGCTCTTCTTAAAAGCTTCTGAAAAAAATGAGAGGCCAGACCCTTGAAGAAAAAGGTAGAATAGCTATTTCTCAGGGATGGTATTCTGCCTGGGAAAAGTTTAGGGAGGGGCAGGGAGTGGTAATTTAGTTGGAGAACCGAGCAGAGGAGCCTGAAAAGAACAAGAGAAGAAGAGACTAGGAGAATGACAAGGAGTGAGTTTATTCAAGGCTGTGTAGGAGTGAAACTTGGTTAGTTCTACTTGAGGTTTTCAAAGCAAAGGCTGAGCATGGGAACCAGATCGCCTGCAGGCCAGTTTCCCATTCAACTCCCACCTCTTATCTTTCGAAGCCAAAAGCAGAACGCAAGAACCTTGAGGTAAAGGAGTACTAGAAGCTTATTTTCTAGCCTCCTGATAAATGTTTCCATCACCTGTACAGTGGCCCTACCACAAGGCTGTCCTGGCTCAACTCAAACATCATCATTTCAGGAGCCATCATTAGCTTCCAGCCCACCACTCCACAGAAAGATGGCCCTAGCCATTTGAAGACTTTCTTTCCTTCTTCCAAACCTGGGCCACTCTGGATTTGGACTTCAGAGCTGCCCTCAGTTTCAGAGATAATAACCTGGTGAGAAAGTACCTCCTGGTTTCCTTAGTGCCAGGAAGCAATGCCACAGCTGTCCCTTTCTAGCTCCATTCCAAGTCAATGTGCTGGCAATGTAGGGAAGGCTCTCTAGGTGTCTGTCTCATTGACGGAGGCTTACTGACTGCAGTTGTTATTACTCCCTCACTTTTGAAAGATATTTTTACTTAATATTGAATTCCAGGCTGATGGTTATTTTCTTTTGGCATTTAAAAATACTATTCCATCTGCTGTTAAGTATTTCCCAATGCCCATGACGTAAGAAGATGAAAAAGATATGTTTGGATTCTCAGCGTATTTCGAAATGCATTTATTTTTAAAGTGAAGATAAGTTAAAGATTTTAATATTTTCCAAAGGAAATGGTTTTCTTGAAGTAATAGGACAACTTTTTTATGCTCTTTTTTTTTTTTTTTTTTTGAGACGGAGTCTCGCTCTGTCGCCCAGGCTGGAGTGCAGTGGCGCAATCTCGGTTCACTGTAAGCTCCGCCTCCCGGGTTCACGCCATTCTCCTGCCTCAGCCTCCTGAGTAGCTGGGACTACAGGCGCCCGCCACTGCACCTGGCTAATTTTTTGTATTTTTAGTAGAGACGAGGTTTCACCATGGTCTCGATCTCCTGACCTCGTGATCCGCCCGCCTTGGCCTCCCAAAGTGATGGGATTACAGGCTTGAACCACCGCGTCCAGCCTTTTTTATGCTCTTAATGTTAAAGGAAGAGGAGAAAAAATCAGCCGGGCGCAGTGGCTCACGCCTGTAATCCCAGCACTTTGGGAGGCCGAGACGAGTGGATCACAAGGTCAGGAGATCGAGACCATCCTGGCTAACGCGGTGTAAACCTCCTCTCTACTAAAAATACAAAAAAATTAGCCAGGTGTGGTGGCGGGAGCCTGTAGTCCCAGCTACTCCGGAGGCTGAGGCAGGAGAATGGTGTGAACCCAGGACCTGTAGTCCCAGCTACTCCGGAGGCTGAGGCAGGAGAATGGTGTGAACCCAGGAGGCGGAGCTTGCAGTGAGCCAAGATCGCAGCACTGCACTCCAGCCTGGGCTACAGAGCAAGACTCCGTCTCAAAAAAAAAAAAAAAAACAAAAAAAACCTTGCAGTCCTATCTCGCTTTGGTACCTGGGCTCTCAAAACACTTCCTCCCCTTTAGCTGGGGTTCACAGCTTTTTCATAGGACTGAAATATCTTGTGACCTTGCTCCACAGGCAAGCTGATGGGTGTGAGGCTCTCAGCTGCTGTCCGGTTGGTGTGAGGGCTGGACATGTACTCTGGAGCCTCTGTGTGCTCTGGAAGAAGGAGAGAGAGTCACTCAAGCATTGTCTGAGTCTAGGAAAGGTCAGAAGCAGTGGTTGGTGAGCAGAACAGCTACTGGAGGTGGAAGCTGCTAGGGATGGAAAAAGGTCATTCTCAGCATACATAATTCAGAAGGTCTGAGCAGAACTTCCCCTTTGTCTAACCACCCCTTGTAGCAAGCTCAACCTAGACAGAGGGCTAGGTCTCTAGATCCTCAAACTATTCAAAAAGAGAACTCCACTATTCTAATATGATACATTTTAGCAGTAAGTGCTGTTTAGTTTTCACTGCAAGATAATTTTTACCATTTAATCTAATTCCTTCTTGTTTTATCCATTCTTGATGACAAGGTTATATCTTTTAGACAGCAGTAGGTTGGATAAATGGCTAAGAGGGTGGATTGTAGCCAGTATCTCACTCTTAGACATTTAGCACAGTGTCCTATATTCAAGTTACTGTTCCCCAGTCCTCCTCTGCTACATACACATATACCTCAAGCTCCTAGTGAGAGCTGATTCTTTCTATCATCCACATACAAAACCTGGAGGCCCAAGAGCGGGAGTCCTATGCTGCCTGGGAGAGTCTGTGAGTAAGGAGGCCCAGTTCTGCTGCTCAAAAGTGAGAGTCTCTTCAATGAGTACATCTTCTGAGTTGCATCCTGGCATAAAGTTAAAGGAGAAAAGAAACAGGGCTAACCCCAAGCCAGGACGCATATACCCACAAGGGAATACTAAAAACTGGCCACTGCACTATCCCCCTTCCTGGGCCTGCAGACAAATCCAGGCTGACTGGAGTCTCAGGAAGACACACTGACATAAAGGATTAAAAGAAATTATCGCTAGGAATGAATTACACCATCAAGGGTAAGAATTAGATTGTGGATCATTCAACAATGTGACAAACAACCTAGCTACTGGAGAGGCTGTGGTGGGAGGATCACTTAAGCCTAGGTGTTTGAGGTTACAGTGAACTATGACTGTGCCGCTTCACTCCAGCCTGGGAAACTGAGCAAGACCCTGTCTCATAATAATAATAATGTGACAAACAATTATATGAATATTTTAAAATGTCTACAGTGTTGCACAACTGGAATGGTAAATTAATTGGATTGATTTTCCAGTTTTTACTACAACCATTTTTGGTAAGATGTTCTGACTGGCGCTTTCTCTCTGTGCTCAGCTGTGTGACTTGCTTTGACCAATGGGGCTTAGCAAACAAGGCGCAAGCAGAATCTTAAGAAACACTTGCACTTGTGAATTGCTGTTTGCTTGCTTGCCATTCTTGTTTCTTTGCCATAAACATGAGATATCCCTAAGCTAACTTGCTGTAGGAATGTGAGAGACACACAGAGGAAGGCCAAGTTTCCACAGCTAAGACCATCCTAGACTAGTCAGTCCACTTCTGTTCTGCAGCTGATAGCAAATTCATGAGTGAGCCCAAACAAGCTTAGCTGAGACTGGATCAGATAAATAGAACTGCCTATCCAACACGTAGACTCATGATACATAGCAAATGTTTTTTGTTTCAAGTGATTGGGTTTTGTGGTGGTTTGTGACATAGCAATAGCTAACTGATACAACTGCTTCTGATGAGATAATATTGAAGACAAATACTGGGAGAGCAAGCACATAAGCTAACAAGAGAGCTATCACAGTGTCTCTGTGAGATGCTGGAGTACTAGAGAACATATCTTCTCTCTTTACTTCCCTCCTGCCAGTCCTCCCATCCTATACAGCATGTTTACTGAAGTCAATCTGTGTATATTTTTGTTTATGACTGTTTAAAGGTGATCATGGGCAGAGGTGTGGTGTGTATTCAAGTATGTGCACTTGCATATATGCTGTGAGATCAACTGGGAAGAATCTAAAATTGGATTTTAGAATTTAGCCTGGACTGTCAGCTCTCTTTTATCTTATTTTTGAGTTTATGAGCCTTACGCCCCATTTCAGATAAATCAGCAGGTATTTGGCACATTTCCTCATCATTCACAGGGATGAAAGCTAGGAAAGTCAGTGGCAGGCTTTTGTAAAAGACATCAAATGGGTTAGGAAGTAGGATGATTGGGGGAAAGAGGAAGAAGAACAGGGTAAAGATAACAGAGAAAAGTTTATATTTCGGCTATCTGGAGAATCAAATATTTTTCTAGCAATCTCTAAGCAGAATGTATTTGTTGATTTGCCAAGAAAGCTCTTCACAGATTAAAGCGCTAGCTGGATGGCGACACAGGAGTTGTCCCAACCGTCCTTCGGATGCAAGGCATGCCTTTGTTAACATCCTGGAGATACTGACGAGAAACACATCCCTCTTGGCCTCATATTTCTCCCACTACATCCAGAGCCCAGAGCCAGTGTGGCAGATGACCAAAATGACCATAATTCTTTGCTGCTGACTCCCATCAAATGGTGGGGCCTATTCTCCACCCCTTTTAAATCAGGATTGTCCCAGTGACTCACTTTCACCAGTGGGACAAGCAGAGGCTTGGAAATAACTTCCATATTGGAGCTTGCTCTCTTGCTACTATTGGAACCTGGAGCCACCACATGAATGAGCCTGAGTTATCCTGTTAGAAGGTGAGAGACAAGTAACACAGTTTCCCTCATTTTTCTAATCAATAGCCATCCAAACTCAGAAGCAGATCTACTTAGTTGATCAACTGCTGGTTGAAAACCAAGAGTGAACCAACTTAGATCAACAGAACACCTAGCTGAGCTTAACCTAAAGTGCTGAACCACAACTGAGTTAAACTAGTGTTATTGTTTCATGTCATGCAATCTGGGGATGAAATGTTAACTGACTTGGCTTACAGCAGAGTTTTCCTGAGACAATAGATTTTCACAAAAATTAAACTAAAAGAATTTAATTTTGAACTATAGACTGATATTTATTTGAACTCAATCTGATTTCCTTTAATGTCCTTCAGATAACATTTAGTAAAGGGTAAGCACTAGCGACTATTTATAAATACCTTTGGGAAATGTTCCCTCTTTGGAATTATTCCCATCACAGATGATACATACCTGAAATATTTATTATCAGGTTATGCATTAAATAATAGCTACTGGTCAATGAGCTACAGACAGTGAGGAGCTGCTATGACTCCTAAGGTTAACCATCAGAGAATGATTACTATGTTCCAAACACTTCACACAAGTTATGTGCAATTATTATTATCACTATTTTACGTACAAGAAAATTGAGGATAAAGAAGTTGAGTGATAGTTTTGAAATGCTGAATCCAAGATCAGAGGATTATCTACTATACCACAGTGCTTCCTTATGTCCTAAACCAGAGGAAAAAAAAAAAAGGCCAGGCATGGTGGCTCATGCCTGTAATCCCAGCACTTTGGGAGGCCAAGGGAGTGGATCACGAGGTCAAGCGATCGAGAGCATCCTGGCCAACATGGTGAAACCCTGTCTCTACTAAAAATACAAAAATTACCTGGGCGTGGTGGTGAGCACCTGTAGTCCCAACTACTTGGGAGGCTGAGGCAGGAGAATCGCTTGAACCCAGAAGGTAGAGGTTGCAGTGAGCCGAGATCATGCCACTGCACTCCAGCCTGGGTGACAGAGAGAGACTCCGTTTCAAAAAAGAAAAAAAAAAAAAAAAAAAAGAATTTAGTATACCAACCTGAGGTGTGATTGCACCAGACAGAAAAAACAGTGATTTAGTAAACTCATTCAGTGTGGTATGCATAATAAATTAAGACAAAGGAATCCTCCATTCAGTAGGAGAGCAAAATTAAATGAAATAAGTAATGAACAAACAATAGAGAAAGCTAATAAAGCAAAAAGTTTATTCTTTGAAGATATTGATAAAATAATAAATGTCTGGCAAAACAGATGAAGAAAGAAAGAGAAACACAAATTACTAATATCAAGAATGGAAGAAAAGATATCATACAGATGTTTCAGATTTTAAAAGGACAATAAGAATACTATGAAAAAATTTATTCCACTAATTCCCCAATTTAAAACAAATTGGGGAATATTTGTTTATTCCTTTATATTTCTTTAAATATATTTCTTTAAAAATATAGCTTGCTAAAATTCACAAAAAATAGAAAATTTTAATAGTTCTTTGCCTATTAAAAAAATTAAATTCACAATACAAAATCTTTCCACAAAGAACATCCTAGCCCTAGATGGTTTTAGTGGCGAATTCTATCGAACATTTAAATAAGAAACAACATCAATCACATGGAAACTATTTTAGAAAATAGAAAAGAAGGAAACACTCCTCAATTTATGTTATGAAGGCAGTGTAACTCTAATAACAAGCTATCAAAAGTTCCAAAGACTTTGTAAGAAAAGTTACTACTTTCCTCAAACCATAGACAGAAAAATTCTTAAAAATAAATTAATGGCTGGGTGTGGTGGCTCACGCCTGTAATCCCAGCACTTTGGGAAGCCTAGGCGGGTGGATCACGAGACCAAGAGATCAAGACCATCCTGGCCAACATAGTGAAACTCTGTCTCTATTAAAAATATAAAAATTAGCTATGCATGGTGGCACGTGCCTGTAGTCTCAGCTACTCAGGAGGCTGAGGCAGGAGAATCGCTTGAACCCGGGAGGCAGAGGTTGCAGTGAGCTGAGATTGTGCCACTGCACTCCAGCCTGGGCAACAGAGTAATATTCCATCTCAAAATAAATAAATAAAAATAAATAAATAAATAAATAATTAGCAAATCAAATTAAGCTGTATATCAAAAGACCAAGTAAGGTTTATCCTAGGAATGCAACCTAGGATATCTACGAATGCAAGATTGCATTCCTACAATAACCTAACTAATAAAAAAGAACCCAACTATATAATCACCTCAATAGATAGAAAAAAAAGATATTTGAAAAAATTATCACTCATTTATGATTATTTTAAAAACTCTGAGAAAACTCAGAGAGGGAATTTCCTCAAACTGAAAAAAGCAGCCCCTTCTGCCAAATCCAAATAAGCAAAACCAAAACTCTACCGTTAATACCATATCAATTATTAAATATTATACACCTTCTCCCTAAGATTGAGAACTAATCAAAAATATTTGCTATAGCCATATTTATGCAACATCATATTAGAGGTCCTAGCCAGTGCGATAAGGCAAGACAAAATGTTAAAAATATACAGATGGAAAAGTAAAAAGTAAAACTGTCTTTATTTGTAGATGACAGAATTGTTTACATAAAAAACCCTAAGTAATCTATAAAACAACTACTGGAACTAACAAGTAAATTTAGCAAGTTTTCAGGAGATGTGACAAATACAAAAAAATCAATTATGAAAATAAATTTTAAAATGTAATTTTAAAATACTGTTTCAGCAGCATATAAAAGCATAAAGAATTTGGAGATAAGCTTGACAAAAGGCATGTAAGAACACTACAGTAGAAACTGTAATAATAAGGCTGAGAAAAATTAATGGAGACCTAAATAGAAAGATACGCTGTCTTCATGGATTGAAAGATTTAACATTGTTTGATGTCAATTCTTCCCAAATTGACCTATAGATTAAAAATTCCCTTTGTCTTTTTCAAAAAAGTGGTGGTAAATTCTAAAATATATATAAACATACAAATAAACTAGACCAAAAAATCTTGAAATAAACAACAAAGTTAGGTAGCTCAAATAACCTTATCCCAAGGTTGACTACATAGCCTCGGTAATTTATCTAACGTAATATTGGTATCAAGGATAGAAAATTAGATTAACAAAACTGATTACTGAGATTCCAGAAATAGAGACCAACAAACATATGTTAATTGATATTAACATAAAATATCAGGAAAATTTAGTGAAGAATGCATAATATTTTTTAGAACAGAGTAATGAAACATATAAATATATAATATATATATATATAAAATATATATGGAAAACAATAAACTTTTACCCCTACTTCACAACATATATAAAACTATTTGAGCTAGATCATAGACCTAAATGTAAAACCATAAACTATAAAGCTTCTAGCAGGAAGCATAGTAGACTATCTTTGGTATTTTAAGGTAGGAAATTATTTTTTAGATGGAATACAAAAATATCTAAATATAAAACAAATTAATCAATTGGAATTCATAAAACACCACCAAAAAAAGATAAAAAACAAAAAGCCTTCACACTTCATCATTAAGAAAATAAATGTGAAAGAAAATATTTGTACTACATATATCTGTCAAGAATATTACAACAAATAGAAGTGCACACTGCCCAATTAAAAAAATGGGCAAAAAAATCAAACAGACCAAATAAAATTGATTAACAACATTGAATATTGGTGGAGCAATTGCAACATTCATGCACTGCTTGTGAGAGTGTAAAATAGTACAATCACTTGAAAAAATAGTTGCACATTCCTTTTTAAATAAACTATATAGAGAGTGATGTCAGTGACATGGCAATGTAAGGACCTCTGAAAATTTTCCCTTTCATAAAAGCAATTTTTAAAACCTACAAAAAAAGTCAGAATCAACTTTTTTTGAACTCTGGAAATTAACTAAAAGTTGGCATCAATCAGGGAAGATTTAGTCAAGAAAAACAGCTAAATCTTGGTAAGAACAGTGAATTTTTGGTGTTTTAAATTTACCCTATTTTAATTCTTATCTCTCCCACTCCATGAAAGCCTTGAAAATCAATACCTTGCTTTCTGAGTAAAAATCAAAAGCCTGGAGGCACCAGAGGGTGCAGAAGAGGGTAGGCATTCTTTCAAAACCTAATTCCCAGAGATTATCATAATTTGACCTGTCTGGTGATTCTCTGGAAGATTCCACTTGCCAAGCTGAGAGTAATTGAACTGACTTGGCACTGGCCCAGTATAAAAAGCTTTTCCTTTTAGGGGTGTTTGTTGAAAACAATTATGGACAATTATTTATGTCTGAGGCTGCCTAAGACAGTGGATGACAGTTGGGGCAAACAATGCCTAAGAACAACAACAACAATAAAACTTTAAAATTAAAAGGAAAAGGTGGGAATAAGTTTACATGGGGGCTCTGAAAAGCTCTGACCAATTTGGGGGAATCTAGAAAGTCACATGCATGTATAAAACTATGGACATGCTCAAAGCTGTGTGCATGTTCACGAACGACCAAAGAAGACCCTAAACTCTCACCTCCAGCTAGTCTTAAGATTCTGGAAAGAAGAAAATGAAGGTAATGCAGAATTGTAAGCTGCCTGGCTGAGTGTTTAAGAGATATCCAAACATGCACATAGCTGGAAAACACTGAAAGGCTTATTGCTACCCAGCATTTAAAGAAATGTCTGTCAAATCATTAGCTGACCCCTAAGATAACTGAGCAGAGATTTTAGTGGCCACACACAGAAAGAATACAGGTCTTACAGAGTTAGTTTACAAAAGTCACTGAAGAAACAAAAAACAGTGACATGAGCAAAAATAACAAATCCTGAAGAGAAGTATCTGATTTTCAGAATTTCCAAATTATATTACTTAAAATATTTAATTTTCAACAAAAAATTATGAAGCATGCAAAGAAATGAGAAAGTATTGTTCATACACAGAAAGAAAGTGATTAATAAAAACTGTTCCAAAAGAAACCCAAATATTACTAGAAAAAAACTTTTATTCAACTATTTGAAATGTGTTGTTTTAAAAAACTAAAAAAAAGTCTAAAAACCCAGAGGATGTTTTGCTAGGGAATATCAATAAAAAGACAGAAATATTTAAAAGAACCAAATAAAAATTCTGAGGTCGAAAAATATAATAACTGAAATAAGAATTTCACTATAGGGCCTAAACATAACATTTGAGCAGGCAGAGGATGGACTCAGCAAATTTAAAGATAGGTCAACTGCGATTATCCAGTCTGTGAAACAGAAACAAAAAAAGAAACAAAAATAAAGAAAACGCAGCAGAACCTTAAAGATCTGTGGGGCACCAGTAACAACTATACATAATGGAAACCCCAGGAGGAGAGGAGGAAGAAAAGCGAAAAAAAATTGAAAAAATAATGGCCAAAATATCTAAATTTAATAAAAACCATTGCTGTAAACATTCAGAAAGCTTAGCAAACTCCAAGCTAGATAAAACAAGGAAGAGCTATACCTAGACATGTAATTAAATGATTAAAAGCCAAAGTCAACAGAAAGGGAGAAGTGGCTCATCTTGTAAAAGTGACCTTCAATGTAATTATCAACTGGTTTCTCATCAGAAATTATAGAGGCCAGAATACAATAGGATGACATGTTGACATGTTCAAAGCACTAAAAGTTAAAAAAAATGTCAACCAAAAATTATATATTCAGCAAAACATTGCTTCAAAAATAAAGGCAAAATTAGGAGACTCAAAATAAACAAAAACTGAGAGAATTCATTGCTAGGAGAACTGACCTACAAGATATATTCAAGTGGGTCCTTCAGGCTAAAATAAAAGAGCAGTAGAAAGTAACTTGAATCCACATAAATAAATTAAGAGCACAGAAAAAGACAACTAATAGGTAAATACAAAAGACAGTGTAAATGTATTTTTTGTGTATAATGCTTTTGTTTTTCTATCTGATTTAAAAGACAACTGCACAAATCAATACACACCTGTGTTGATTGGCACACAATGTGTAAGATTTAATTTGTATAAATATAACAGTACAAGGAAAGGTGGGCAGAACAAGGCCATATAGGAACAAAGTTTTTATATACCACTGAAATTAAGATGACATTGATCTGAACTATATTGTTACTAATTAATAACATTAATAAATAATAATTATTATTATTATTTTTGAGACAGAGTCTCGCTCTGTCACCCAGGATGGAGTGCAATGGCATGATCTCTGCTCACTGCAACCTCTGCCTCCCAGGTTCAGACCATTCTCCTGCCTCAGCCTCCTGAGTAACTGGGACTGCAGATGCCTGCCACCATGCTTGCTAATTTCTGTATTTTTAGTAGAGACAGGGTTTCACCATGTTGGCCAGGCTGGTCTTGAACTCCTGACCTCAGTGATCCATCTGCCTCAGCCTCCCAAAGTGCTGGGATTACAGGCATGAGCTACTGCACCTGGCCATTAATAATAATTATTTATTGTAATCCCCAAAGCAAACACAAACAAAATAACTCAAAAATATATAATAAAAGGAATGAAAAGGAAAAAATTAAATTAGTACACTAGAAAATATATCTATAACACACAGAGACACAAAACAATAATGGAGGAATAGAAGGAGGATAAAGACATAGATATAGAAAATATGTAAAACATGCAGCAAAATGACAGTCATAAATTCTACCTTATCAGTAATTAAATTAATTGTAAATAGATTAAACACTCCAGAAAAAAGGTAAAGACCAGCAGACAAATTTTTAAAAAACGACTAAACTGTATGCTGTCTTTAAGAGAAGACTTTAGATTCAAATACACAAACTGGTTAATAGTAAGGGAAAGGAAAAAGATATAACATGCAAATAGTGCCAGAAAGAAAACTTAAGTGGTGAGGCTAATATCACACAAAATAGACTTAAAGGTAAAAATTGTTACTGATGACACAAAGGATATTTTATAGTAAGAAAAGCATCAGAAGTCCTAATCAGAGCAATCAGGCAAGATGAAATAAAAGACATTCCAAATAGGAAAAGAAGAAGTCAAACTGTCTGTCTTCGCTGACAGTATAATTCCATACCTAGAAAACCCTAAAGACTCTACCAAAAGGCTCCTGGAATTGATAAACAACTTCATTAAAGTTTCAGAATACAAAATTAATGTACAAAACTCAGTAATATTTCTATACATCAATAACATTCAGGCTGAGAGCCAAATCAAGAACTCAATTCCATTTACAATAGCCACAAAAAAATGAAATAAAATACCTAAGAACACATATAACCAAGGAGGTAAAAGATCTCTACAAGGAGAACTACAAAACATTGCTAAAAGAAATCACAGACGACACAAACAAATGGAAAAACATTCCATGCTCATGGATTAGAAGAATCAATATTGTTAAAATGGCCATACTGCCCAAAGCAATCTATAGATTCAATGTTATTCTTGTCAAACAGCCAATGTTATTTTTCACAGAATTAGAACAAACTATTCTAAAATGTATATGGAGCCAAAAAAGAGCCAGAATAGTCAAAGCATTCCTATGCAGAAAGAGCAAAGCTAGAGGCATCATATTACCTGACTTCAAACTATACTATAATGCTACAGTATCCAAAACAGCATGATATTGGTCCAGAAACAGACACATAGACCAATGGAGCATGATAGAAAACCCAGAAATAAAGCCACACACCTACAGCCATCAGATCTTCAACAACGTAGACAAAAATAAGCAATGAGGAAAGGAGTCCCTATTTAATAAATCGTGCTGGGATAGCTAGTTAGCCATATACAGAAGAATGAAACTGAACATTTACCTGTCACTATATACAAAAATTAATTTAAGATAGATTAAAAATTTTAATGTAAGACCTCAAACAATAAGAATCCTAAAAGAAAACACAAGAAACACCATTCTGGACGTTGACCTTGGGAAAGAATTTATGATGAAGTCCTGAAAAGCAATTGCAACCAAAACAAAAATTGGGCCAGGTGTGGTGGCTCATGCCTGTAATGCCAGCATTTTGGGAGGCCGAGGTGGGTGGATCATGAGATCAAGAGTTTGAGACCAGCCTGGCCAATACGGTGAAACCCTGTCTCTACTAAAAATACAAAAATCAGCCGGGTGTGGTGGCGTGCACCTGTAGTCCCTGCTACTCAGGAGACTGAGGCAGAAGAATCACTTGAACCCAGGAGGCAGAGGTTGCAGTGAGCCGAGATCATGCCACTGCAGTCCAGCCTGGGTGACAGAGACTCCACCACAAAAAAAAAAAAAAAAAAAAAAAAAAAAAAAAAAAAATGACAAGTAAGACCTAATTACACTAAAGAACTTGTGCACAGGAAACGAAACTATCAACAAAGTAAGCAGACAACCTACAGAATTGAGAAAATATTCACAAACTATGCATCTAATAAAGGTCTAATATACAGAATATATAAGGAACTTCAGCATTTCCACAAACAAAAAAACAGATAACCCTATTTAAAAGTGGGCAAAATACATGAACAGACACTTTTCAAAAGAAGACATATAAGCAGTCAACAAAAATATAAAAAATGCTCATCATCACTAATTATGAGAGAAATAAAAATCAAAACCACAGTGAGATACCATCTCACACCAGTCAGAATGGCAATTACTAAAAAGTCAAAAAAAAAAAAAAAACACAAAACAACAACAACAGATGCTAGTGAGGCTGCAGAGAAAAGGGAATGCTTATACATCATTGGTGGGAATGAAAATTAGTTTAGTCACTGTAAAAAGCAGTTTGTAGATTTCTCAAAGAACTTAAAACAACTACCATTTAACCCAGCAATCTGATTACTGAGTATATATCCAAAAGAAAACAAATTGTTCTACCAAAAAGACATATACTGGGTATATATCCAAAAAAAAAACAAATTGTTCTACCAAAAAGACATATGCAGCCATGTGTTCACTGCAGCACTATTCACAATGGCAAAGACATGGACTCAATCTGGATGTCTATCAGTGGTGGATTAGATAAAAAAAATATGGTGCATACACACCATGGAATACTATACAGCCATAAAAAAGAACAAAATCATATCCTTTGCAGCAATATGAATGCAGCTGTAGGCCATTATCCTAAGTAAATTAACACAGGAACAGAAAACGAAATACCACATGTTCTCACCTATAAGTGGGAGCAAAACATTAGATAAACATGGACATAAAGATGACAATAATAAACTGGAGACTATGAGAAGTGGGAGGGAGGGAGTGGGGCAAGTGTTGAAAAATTAACTATTGGGTACTCTGCTCACTACCTGGGTGATGGGATCAATTGTATCCCAAACCTCAGCATCACACAATACATCCAGGTAATGAATCTGTATATGTACCCGCTGAGTCTAAAATAAAAATTGAAATTATAAAAATAAATAAATAAATGAAACAGAAATGGCAAAGAAAAAAGGAAAGGATCAATTCAACAAGAAGATATAGCAATTATAATTACGTTTGAACCTAACAACAAAGTCCCAAAATACATAAAACAAAAACTTTCAGAATTGAAGGGAGAAATAGACAATTCAACAATACTAATCAGAGATTTTAATACCTCACTTTCATTAATGGATAGAAAAATGTATAGATAGGAGATCAAAAGTAAATCAAAGACTTAAAACAAAATTATAAACTAATAGGAACTAAAAGATATCTACAAAACACTCCAACCAACAACAGCAGAATGCACATTCTTCTCAAGTACACATGGAATATTCTCTAGATATACCATATGTTAGGCCATTTAAAATTTTTTTAATTTAAGTATTGTTAAGAGGATCAAAATTATTCAAAATATGTTCTTCAACCACAATACAATGAAATTAGAAATCAATAACAAATAAATTTAAAAAATCAAAAATACACAGAAATTAAACAATGCAATCTATATAATCGTGGGTCAAGCAATAAAACACAAAAACATTAGATAACAGTTTAAGGTGAATGAGACTGCCACACAATATGCCAAAATTTATGGGATCCAGGAAAAGTGTTCAAAAGGAAATTTGTAACTATACATGTCTACATTAAATGGAAGACCTTAAATTTATACATTTAATCTTCCACTTCATAAAACTAACAAAAGGAGTGCAAACTAAACTTAAATCAAACAGAAGAAAGGAAATAATGAACATTTGCATAGAAATAAAATAGAGAATGGAAAACAATGTAGAAAATCAACAAAAGAAAAATTTAAGTTTTTAAAAAAGGTCAACAGAATTGAGAAAGCCATAGACTAACAAAGGAAAAAAAGAGAGAAGACTCAAATTACTAAAATCAGGAATGAAAGAAGTTACATTACAGAAATAAAAACAATTATAAGGGAATACTATGAATACTTTCATGCCAACAAGTTAGATAACTTAGATAAAATGAATATGCTAAAAGCATTTAATTTACCAAAACTGACTCAAGAAGAAATATAAAACCCAAGTAGACTTACAGCAAGTAAAGATAATTACTAATCAAAAAACTTTCCAGAAAGAAAAGCCCAGGACCAGATTGCTTCCCTGGTGAATTCTCCCGAACATTTAAGTATTAACATTAATATTTCACAAATTCATCCAAAAACTAGAAGTGGATAAAATATTTTCCAACATAGCCTATGAGGTCAGTGTAAACTTGATATTCATCATAAGGAAAGAGACATACACACCACTACTTCTTATGAATACAAAGTACTATAAAACTGAATCCAGAAACATCAAAAAGGATTGCACACTATGACCAAATAGGATTTATCCCAAGCATTCAAGCTTGATTTTGATTCATACAAAATCAATCAATATAAAACACAATAGTAACAGAAAAAAGGACAAAAACCACATATTAGGGTGGTGTAAAAGTAATTGCGGTTTTGCCATTATGGTAATGGCAAACAAATTTACCATAATGGCAAAACCGCAATTACTTTTGTACCAACCTATATTAACAGTTGCAGAAAATCATTTAACAAAATCCAACACTTAAACTAACTGAAGAAAAGTTACCCTGACCAAGGATATCTATGAGAACTCAGTGCTAACATCATATTTAGTGAAACACTGAAAGCTTTCCTTCTCAGATGAGGAACAAGACAAGGATGTCCCCTTTTGCTTTTTAGCATTGCATTGTAGGTTCCAGATGAAGAAATTAGGCAGAAAAAAGAAGACATCCATATTGGAAAGGAACAAATAAAGCAATGTGTATTTGGAGATCATATAATCATGTATCTAGAAAATCCTAAGGAATTCACACATGAATGCACACACATACACACTAAAACAATTAGATATAATTAATGAATTCAAACAGGATATAAGATCTATATACAAAAATCAATTGCATTCCCTTACGGTAACACTAAATAACCTGAAAATTAAATTAAATTAAAAATGCAATTTATGATAGCATCAAAAAAATTCTTAAGAATGGTAAATAACGAAATTAAGGCAGAAATCAAGATGTTCTTTGAAATCGACGAGAACAAAGAGACAACATACCAGAGTCTCTGGGACATGGCTAAAGCCATGTTAAGAGGGAAATTTATAGCACTAAATGCCCACATCAGAAAGGTAGAAAGATTCCAAACTGACACCCTAACAGCACAATTAAAAGAACTAGAGAAGCAAGAGCAAACAAATCCAAAAGCTAGCAGAAGGCAAGAAATAACTAACATCAGAGCAGAACTGAAGGAGACAGAGACACGAAAAACCCTTCAAAACAACCAATGAATCCAGGAGGTGTTTTTTTGAAAAAATTAACAAAATAGACCACTAGCTAGAATAACAAAGAAGAAAAGAGAGAAGAATCAAATAGACAATAGACACAATAAAAAATGATAAAGGAGACATCACCACGAACCCCATAGAAATACAAACTACCATCAGAGAATACTATAAACACCTCTACACAAATAAGCTAGAAAATCTAGAAGAAATGGATAAATTCCTGGACACATACACCCTCCCAAGACTAAACCAGGAAGAACTCAAATCCCTGAATGACAAGTTCTGAAATTGAGGCAGCAATTAATAGCCTACCAACCAAAAAAAGCCCAGGACCAGAGGGATTCACAGCCAAATTCTACCAGAGGTACAAAGAGGGGGTGGTACTATTCCTTCTGAAACTATTCCAAACAACTGAAAAGAAGGGACTCCTTCCTAACTCATTTTATGAGGCCAGCATCGTCCTGATACCAAAACCTGGCAGAGACAGAAGAAAAAAAAAAGAAAACTTCGGGCCAATATCCCTGATGAACACTGATGGAAAATTCCTCAATAAAATACTGGCAAACTGAATCCAGCAGCACATCAAAAAGCTTATTCACCACAATCAAGCCAGCTTCATCCCTGGGATACAAGGCTAGTTCAACATACGCAAATCAATAAACATAATCCATCACATAAACAGAAACAATGACTAAAACCACCTGATTATCTCAATAGATGCAGGAAAGACCTTCAATGAAATTCAACACCACTTCATGCTAAAAACTCTCAATGAACTACGTATTGATGGAACATATCTCAAAATAATGAAAGCTATTTACAACAAACCCATAGCCAATATCAGACTGAAAGGCCAAAAGCTGACATCATTCCCTTTGAAAACTGACACAAGACAAGGATGTCCTCTCTCACCACTCCTATTCAACATAGTATTGGAAGTTCTGGCCAGGAAAATCAGGCAAGAGAAAGAAATAAATTCAAATAGGAAGAGAGGAAGTAAAATTGTCTCTGTTTGCAGATGACATGATTCTATATTTAGAAAACCCCATCATCTCAGCCCCAAAACTCCTTAAGCTGATACGTACCTTCAGCAAAGTCTCAGGATACGAAATCAATATGCAAAAATCATAAGCATTCCTATACATCAACAATAGGCAGAGAGCCAAATCATGAATGAATTCCCTTTTACAATTGCTACAAAGGGAATAAAATACCTAGGAATACAGCTAACAAGGGAGTTGAAGGACCTCTTCAAGGAGAACTACAAACCACTGCTCAAGGAAATAAGAGAAGACATAAATAAACGGAAACACATTCCATCCTCATGGATAGGAAGAATCAATATCGTGAAAATGGCCATACTGCCCAAAGTAATTTATAGTTTCTATGCTATTCTCATCAAACTACCATTGACATTCTTCAAAGAATTAGGAAAAACTACTTTAAATTTCATATGGAACCAAAAAAGAGCCTGTATAGCTAAGACAATACTAAGCAAAAAGAACAAAGCTGGAGGCATCACGCTACCTGACTTAAAACTATACTACAAGGCTATGGTAACCAAAACAGCATTGTACTGGTACCAAAACAGACATACAGACCAATGGAACAAAACAGCGACCTCAGAAATTACACCACACATCTACAACTATCTGATCTTCAACAAAACTGACAAAAACAAGCAATGGGGAAAGGATTCCCTATTTAATGAATGGCGCTGTGAAAACTGGCTAGCCATATGCAGGAAACTGAAAGTGGATCTCTTTCTTACACCTTATACAAAAATTAACTTAGGATGGATTAAAGACTTAAATGTAAAACCCCAAACCATAAAAACCCTAGAAGAAAATCTAGGCAATACTATTCAGGACATAGGCATGGGCAAAGATTTCATGACAAAAACACCACAAGCAATTGTAACAAAAGCTAAAATTGACAAATGAGATCGAATTAAACTAAAGAGCTTCAGCACAGCAAAACAAACCAACAAACAAACAAACAAACAAAAAAACTATAATCAGAGAGAAGAGGTAACCTACAGAATAGGAGAAAAGTTTTGCAATCTACCCATCTGACAACAGTCTAATATCCAGAATCTACAAGAACTTAAACAAATTTACAAGAAAAAAGCAAACAACCTCACCAAAAAGTGAGCAAAGGATATGAACAGACATTTCTCAAAAGAAGACATTTACGTGGCCAACAAACATATGAAAAAAAGCTCAACATCACTGATCATTAAAGAAATGCAAATCAAAACCACAATGAGATACCATCTCACACCAGTCAGAATGGCAATTATTAAAAAGTCCAAAAACAATAGATGCTGGTGAGGCTGTGCAGAAATAGGAACACTTTTATTCTGTTGGTGGGAATGTAAATTCATTCGACCATTGTGGAAGACAGTGTGGTGATTCAAGGATCTAGAACCAGAAATACCATTTGACCCAGCAATCCCATTACTGGATATATACCCAAAGGATTATAAATCACTCTACTATAAAGACATATGCACAAGTATGTTTATTGCAGCACTATTTACAAGCAAAGACATGGAACCAACCCAAATGCCCATCAATGATAGACTGGATAAAGAAAATGTGGTACATATACACCAGAGAATACTATGGAGGCATAAAAAGGAATGAGATCATGTCGTTTGCAGGGACATGGATGAAGCTGAAAGCCATCATCCCCAGCAAACTAACACAGGAACAGAAAATAAAACACCACATGTTCTCACTCATAAGTGGGAGATGAACAATGAGAACACATGGACACAGGGAGGGGAACAACACACACTGGGGCCTGTTGGGGGCTGGGGGGAGGGGAGGGAAAGCATCAAGACAAATAACTAATGCATGTGGAGCTTAAAACCTAGATGACAGGTTGATAGGTGCAGCAAACCACCATGCCACACATATACCTATGTGATAAACCTGCACATTCAGCACATGTATTCCAGAACTTAACATAAAATTTGAGAAAAAACAAAATTCTTAAGAATAAATTTAACAAAAATGTGCAAAGCTTTTACACTGAAAAAAAAAACCCCTATAAAACTAGTTAAATTAAAGAATAACTAAATAAATGCAAAGACATCTATGCTCGTGAAATGGAAGATGTAATATTGTTAGGATGGCAGTATTCCCCAAATTGATCTAAAGATTTGATGTAATTCCTATCAAAATCCCAAATGTCTTTTTGCTGAAATTGATAAGTTGATACTAAATTCATATGGAAATACAAGGACCCAGAATAGCCAAAACAATCTTGAAAAAGAATAAAGTTGAGGGACTGATTAATTTCAAAAATTAGTACAAAGCTACACTAATCAAGACTGTGTGGTATTGGCATAAGATAGACATATTATATTGATTATGAAATAAAATTGAGAGTCCAGAAATAAAGTTATTCATTATCGTCAATTGATTTTTGATAATGGTACCAAGGCAATTTAATGCAGGAAATAATAATGTTTTCAACAAAGAATGCTGGAGTAATTAGATATCCAGATGTGAAAGAATAAAGTTGAACCACTTCCTCACAACATACACAAAAATTTACTCAACATGAACTAAAACTTAAGTGTAAGACTAAAAATGAAAAAAATTATTAAATGAAAACACAGGAGTAAATATTCATGACCTTAAACTACGCAATGATTTCATATATATGACACCAAAAGCACATGCAACAAAATTTAAAATATATACATTGGACTTAATCAAATTTAAAACTTTTGTGCTTCAAATAATATTATTTAAAAACTGTAAATGCAATCTAGATATTGGGAGAAAATTGTTGCAAATCATATATTTGATAAGGGTCCATCATCCAGAATATATAAAGAACACTTAGAGTAACTCAAACATTATGTAGTTAAATAACTCAATTGAAAATGGGCAAAGTATTTGAATAGATATTTATCCAAATGGCCAATAAGCACATGAAAGGATGTTTACCATTAATCATTAGAGAAATACAAATCAAAACCACAATGAGATATCACTTCACACCTATAATGTTGGTGTTCTACAAAAACTAGAACAATAGCAAGTATTGGGAGAAATTGGAGCCCTTATACATTGCTGATGGGGATCTAAAATGGTACAGCTGCTTTGGAAAACAGTTTGGTATTTTCTCAAAAAGTTAAATGTGAAATCATATTACCCAGCAATTCTAATTCTACTTCTAGTTGCATACCCAAGAGAACTGAAAATATGTTCACACAAAAACTTGTATGTGAAAGTTCACAGCAGCATTCTTTGTAATAGCCAGAAATTGGAAACAACCCAATGTCAATCAACTGAAGAATAGATAAAATGTGATGTATCCATAAAATAGAATATTATTTGGCAATAAAAAGGAATGAAGTACTGATAATATGCTTCAACATGGATGACTCGTGAAAATATTATGGTAAGTAAAAGAGTACAGATACAAAAGACCACATACTGAACGATTCAATTTATATAAAATGCCCAGGAAAGAAAATACATAGAGGTAGATTAGTAGTTGCCAGGGACTGAAGTTAAAGGGAACTGGGGAGTGACTGACTGATAATGGGTATGTAGCTTCCTTGCGGGATGATGAAAATAGTCTGGAATTGGGGATGATCATTAGGCAACTTTGTGAATATAGTAAAAACTACAATTGTCCACTTGAAAAGGGTGACATATATGAAATAATAAGAAATATATGTATATTGGTCTCTGTCCTCATTTCCTCAGAAAGAAATCTCCTAAATGATAGAGTCACTGGAGCATCTTTTGTTCTAATATTTGGCCTTTGATGTTTATGTGTGGCACAGAGCTCCTAAATCCCTTGGAATTCCCTGGGATTCCAAGGAGCATCTTTTGTTCTGATGAGGCGACTCTTGCTGAGCTCCTGGATGGCTCCAGGATGGGAGCTGATCACCAGAAAGACCAAGCCACGATGAAAATCTTGGAACTTTCGGCCCCACCCTCCGTCCTCCAGGAAGAGAAGAGGACCCCCCGTCCTCTGGAAATAGAGTTAATAACCGATCTTGTCTATGCAATGAAATCTCCATAAAAATCTCTAAAGTACAAGGTTTTAGGAGCCTCCACTTGGTTGAACACATCCATGTGCCAGAGGGGGGATATTCTAACCCCAAGAGACAGAAATATCTGTACTTGGGACCCCTCCAGACCTCACCCTATGCACGTCTGCATCTGGCTGTTCATCTGTATCCTTCATCATGTCCTTTATAATAAACTGATGAACATGAATAAATGTTTCCTTAAGTTCTACGAGCTGTCATAGCAAATTACGAAACTAAGAAGAGGGTCATAGGAAGCCCCAATTTTTAACACAGTAGCACAGACGTGTGAGTAACCTGGAGATCCACCACTTGAGATCGGTATCTGAACTGGAGGGTAGTCTTTGGGACTGAACCCTTAACCTGTGAGGTTTACGCTAATTTCCGATAGTGTCATCATTAAATTGCAGGATACCCAGCTGGTGCTGAAGAATTAGTTGGTATGGAAAAAATCCACACATCTAGTGTCAGAAGTATAAGAAAAGGAGGGTTATTTTTCTTTAGTATGTGAATTATATCTCAAAAGTTAGACATTCATTTTTTTTCTATGACTCTGCACTTCCACTCTCATGTATTTACTCAAGAGAAAATACAATATACATCACAAAAAGATGTGTACAAGAATTTTCAGGTAAGCTATGTTCCTGTCATCTAAAAACTAGAAGCAGTCCAAATGTTCATAAAGAGAGGAATGAATAAATAAATCATAGATTATTTATACACAGTATACCATGCAGCAATAAAGAGAATTAATCACAGCAGCACAAATCTCAAAACCAGTAAGCTGAATGAGAGAGGACAGGCTCACAAGTACTTAATGTATACTTCTATTTTTATGAAGTTTAAGAAACAGGCAAAATTAATACATATGGTGATATAAATCAGAGGTGTTTTCTTATAGGATGTGGAGTTTCATTGGAAGAAGCATGAAGAAAACGTTTACTGTAGTTGAAATGTTCTGTATGAACTGGGATAGTAGCTACGTGGACGCATACATTCATCTCAATGAATCTCAATGGATGTAAATTTTATATTATTTTTGTAAGTCTCTTGGAAGACTGTGACCCACAGAAGAACAGCCTAAATAGTCAGAGGTGGTTTAAAAACTTTATTGAGATTAATTGACATGCAATAAAGTCAACATATTTAAAGTGTACAGTTTGATAAGTTTTCTGGTGGAGGAGAACTCATGAGCAAGGACATTGAGGGGGAGTTCAGAGAAAGGAAAAGACCTGAAGGAAATGAGGAGTTTACATGGGGTCATCGCTGGAGACTTGTGACTATTAAATTGCATAAACATAGAAACCCAAAGGCTACTCTGCAAGACTGTTCTAGAAGGAAAGAGAAATAAACGTTAATGACATGAATATTTTGTTTTAATTCTCCCAAACTCTTAAGCTGCAGGACAGCTCAGGCCTCATGGTCTCAATTGATTTTCTTATCTTTAACACAGATGTTTAGAACAACTTAATTTCCTTGTCTTCCATGTTCAGACTTTCTGTTGATGGCAATGGTGGCAGAGTTAAGGGTGAGTTGGGAGAGGGATAACTTTTTTCCCAAATGATGAGATTTTTCAACCAATCCTAGACAATCAAAGCTGTTTGATACACAGAGAGTCAATGAGGTCTTCAATCTACATTTCTTTCTGGACTTTCTCCCCCCATCTCCTTCACTGTCCAACTCTGAATCCAATATGTTTATTATACACTACATGAAATCATGTATAATAACCACTTATGGCCTGAAAACAGTCCAACAGCCTGGTTGCCCAGATCTCAAGGCTTACCCACAGGCCTGATTTTTAGCTTAGACACTATCGTCCTGGGAAGAGGAACACAGATCCCAAGGTCACCCTTACCCTAAGTCCATTGATGAGTCCACAGTACCTTCACCCAACATGGAATATTCTTCTAATAACAACTTTGGCTTCTGGAACTTTAACCTGTCAATGACCAAACAGATCACCTAATTCTATTTTTCTTACCTCCTCACCTCTAGTCACCAACACCAGACTAAAACCCTTGCTTTGTAGCTAGCAAAAGGCACTGTAAAATGCAAAGCAACAAGAAGCATAAAACGAAGAGGGATGTGTTACTGCTCTTGGGCTTAGAATTCCACTCTCCCAGCAGCTCCACCCATCACCCCAGCCCCAAACCAACACGTTTATTCCAATTCTACCCAAATAGAAGCAAAGAGGACCCTCCCTCTGGAAACTGCCTGGTTTTTGTTGAGGGACTACTCCTACCCCTGGAGAATATCCCTCTGCTCCAGCAGAAGCCATTATGAAATTAACTGGCGATAAAATCAACCACAGGGGGATTGTGGGGCATTTATCTTTTTCAAACGCCTTGTTGTTTTTGTCCATCTGGTTGCATTTAGTCCAGAGGTATAATTTTCAGTGCTGCTCTTTTCTGGTAGACCATACAATTAAGGTATTTGAAAAACAAACAGCTCTTAACCACTGCATGGTGAGGAGCTAGTTTAGCAATCTGTGACCCATTTTCCCTGAGCAAACACAGTTCTATATCCAATATAGAATGCAAGAACTAAAAGTCAGGAATTAATATTAAATGTAATAATAATCTAACCTATTTTGGCATTCATTGATAAAAAGAAAATGGTATGTAAAAAAGGCAAGGAGAAGAAGCTATTAAATCGTACTCGTTCCTCCCCTCATGATTAAGATTTTCTTTAGGGCTTTCACAGTTTGTGTGTACATATATGTGTGTGTGTGTGTGTGTGTGTATGTGTATGTATGTCTGTGTATATATACATATATATAAACATATATACGTAAACATATATATATAAACATATATATGTATATATATAAACATATATGTATATATATAAACATATATATATGTATATATATTTGAAACTCACAGAAAAGGAAGGTTCAATGAGGTAGGCTTACACAGCAAACTTGGTGGTGTCAGAGAAAGAGTGTCTTGGTCCCATTCAAAAGAAGGACAGCACTGGGTGCAGTGGCTCATGCCTGTAATCCTAGTACTTTTGGAGGGTAAGGCGGGCAAATCACTTGAGGCCAGGAGTTCCCATACCAGCCTGGCCAACATGGCGAAACCCCGTCTCTACTAAAAATACAAAAATTAGCAGGGTGCAGTGGCACGCGCCTGTAATCCCAGCTACTTGGGAGGCTGAAGCACGAGAACTGCTTGAGCCTGGGAGGCAGAGGTTTCAGTGAGCCAAGATCAAACCACTACACTCTAGCCTGGGCGACAGAGTGAGACTCAGTTTCAAAAAAAAAAAAAAAAAATTCATGGCTGTCAATTTCCATGCATGAACATGTAATGTAAGTGGATATGTCTCCATTAAGTGTGCGGAATCATTGATCCTGTGGTCACCCCTGTGGCCTGGTGCTTCTACCTGGGTCAGGAGACAAATTTTTCTTTAAATCATGCATTCACCCAAATAAATGCCAAATGTCAATCTCATATGGAAAGCTCTCTCTCTCTATATATATATACATTATATACATATATATTTCCTTGGATGCTATGGCTCAAACTATTTTTCAAAATCTTCCACTAGAGTTAAAAAAATGAGTATGTGTGTGCACACAGGCACACACACACACACACACACACACACACACTTTGTTTTTCTCAAAAGTGCCACTCACAGCTTGGTCATTAATGTTACTCATCAACTTTGGTTCTTCATGACTTTTTCTCCTCCAAAATCAAATCTCACCCAAAAGAGAGGAAGATATTTCACCAGTAAAGAAATTCAAAGGAATTAGCTTCAGATTTTGAAGGCCCTTTGCAAAATAAGAGTCTCTAGAGATGTTTTAAGCTTTGTTTATGTTCTCTGGGGAAAGAGCTCCAAGAATTCCAAATCAGAATTTAGACATGGAAGAAGTCGCAAGGATCTTGTAGAGTCCATCTTTATGCAGTGGTCACTTCCTCAAGGAAATTCCCTACATTCTCTCAGTCCTGTCCTGACTTGCCCTGGAAAGAACCCATCATTCTTTTTTTTTTTTTTTTTTTTTTTTGAGACGGAGTACTGCTCTGTCACCCAGGCTGGAGTGCAGTGACGCAATTTTGGCTCACTGCAACCTGCACCTCCCAAAGAACCCATCATTCTGATTCCACCTTCGAGTCAACGAGGACAAATGGGTCTCCTGACTCCTCTTCATAAAGAGGTAAGCAGCGTTGGCTCTTGACAGCAATATATCCTCCATACTAGGAAGGCATATGGGCAGACTGGGCATTCCACTTCTGAAGGCCAAAAATTGTGATATGTGCAGATTCCTAGTCCTGGCTCGGGTGTTCAGAGGAGGGACTGTGCCATGTTGGGCTTGTTTTCCTCCATTGCATGGATTGCATTTGGAGAATTCAGACAATAGCGATAAATGAGATAATCCTTTTAGAGAGTGGGAACTTGTAGGAAAAAAGGCATTGCAAGCTTAAATATGTAGTATCTTTGTTCTCTAACCTCTGATTAACTTCTCTCTTTCTTCCTGTCTCTCTCTTCTTCTCTGTCTTTCTCTGCATTCATTCATTTTCCATATAGAATAAAGGCATTAAGCAAAAATGCACTGGGTACTGGGCTCTATGCAAGGAATACCAAGATGAGAATGGACCCTCCCTACCCTCAAGGGGCCCAGGTTCTAGTCTCTCTTTTTGGCTTCGGCTTGCATCCCCGATTTCTATTTGTACTACAGATGCCATGAGGAATCAGATATAAACATTTACCTAGAAAAGGGATCTGGGAGAACCTAATAATTTAGCTTCTGTTTTCCAAAGGATATTATCTCGAAGAAGAAATAAAACTAGAATAATTACTGCAGAGAGAATCAGATCTGGTTGAAAATAACAATAACAACACTGAATTTGTTAAACATCAAAACTTCTTATGGAAGCAGAATCACCTTTCTCCCCAAGAACCAGAGCGCTTTTCCCTCCCCTTCCATCTCAGTGAGTTATGGTTAAAGAGATGCACCACAGAATAGCATAAGGAGCCCCTGGAGTTTTCCATTTGACAGTTTTCCACACTTTGCTCATCTTTCTCACTCACCAGCAATAGCTGCCCTTCCTCCCTCTGAGTAAAGAGACAGTTCCAGAGTCCCCTCCTCACTCTTCTAGCCACCTGTGTAGCTGAGCTCCTCACAACCCTCTGCCAGCTGCTAAGTGAAGTCACAAAGTATTTTGGTCCCAATGACAGAGGCGCAAATGGCAGCTCTCACCTAACTCAGATGAGATCACGCATGGGAATGCTCTTTGCAAATTACTGAACCAAGATTAGACAAATGCAAGAGGTGGCTGCTTTACAACTCTGAATCTTGGTGCCCCATGTGCACAGCATGCATGCCATTGGAAAGGATCACTTCTCCTGCCCACAGTGCGGTCTGTTTGACAAGATTCCCATTTCCTACATCTGTCTCCAGTGGAGTGAATTGAATATAGGAGTTGAGGATACAAAGACAGACATGACTATTTCCTGATCACTGCCTATTGTAAAATGTAAAGATTTGCCCCCTGCTCCTGTAGAGGCATTAGGTGTCACTAAGGATGAGAACAGCAAGCCTTCACATGAGTCCTTTCTGATGAGTGAGTTCATTTACTTTTGGAATTTCTACAGGCCATCCCACAAGCTATGTCTACAATGACTATGTAAAGGGAGCATTTAAGCATAACATGGTATAATTCCTGAAAAACTGAAAAATGAGAAAACTTTGTTATTTGGTTCTGCTAATTCACCAGAATTCTGCTTGCTTTGGCCTGCATAGATACAGGCTTAGACTGCCCATCACCAAACAGTCCTCCTATCTCTAGTCTTTTCCTGAGCTAATCAGTCCTCTACTTCATTAAGCAAATAAAGGAACATATGATCATCCACTCCCCTGCTTAAAACTTTTCTTAGTTTCCCATTGTCTAAGCTCAAATCCCAACCACTTACTCAGAGCACAGACCCTCCATCCTGTGATCCCACCATTCCTGCTCCGCAGCCCCAGTGCTTCCCAGCACTCTCCTCTCACTCCCTCTTACGTGCTCACTCATTTATATATATATCTCCTGTGGTTCCTCCAACACTCAGTCTCTGAGCATTTTCTGACTTCCCATTTCCAGTGTAAGCTATACACCTCTTCATTGTTTCCTCCTGTAAAACTCCTATTCATCCTCCAAAACCCAGTCAAGACACCACCCATTCTGTAGCTTCTTCCCTTATCACACCTGATCTTTCCCATCTCTCTATTTTCTATTTTCCTTAAATGACTCTATCACTTGATTTGGCCTATTTAATTAAAACATGATAACTTTGTAACTAAATCATGAGCTCTGATGCCAGACTGAAGCCAAATTTGAATCCTGCCTCAGCTGTTTTATTCAGAGTTACTTAATTAACATTGTAGATATGTGAAGATATTTTCTTCTAAGAAATGAAGATCCTGCAGATGAAGCTACAGTTCTCTGTGGTCCATCCCTCTCTACACTTGGCTCTAGACACAACTGCTGTGAACATGTGCTTTGAATTTTTCTGGAAATTTCTGTGCCTTACATTTATGAAAATGTAACAGAGAACATGTGTTTCACGGAGGTGGTTAGTTTTGTGTTTTAAATAAGTTATACAATACTGTATGTATTGCTCTATACATTTTTTAAAGAATTTATCTTCTCCATCTCTTTGTAAATCTCTGCCTCATTAAAAAGAAAAAGCTACATTATACTCTATCATATGGATGTTCCATTATTTATTTGGCATTGGCCCTATTGATGGCTTTTATGTTGTTTCAAATTTTGACTCGTGTAAATGTGCTGACACATGCCTCCTGTGTGCTCATATGAGTTTATCTTGAGAAAGACACTGAGACATGAAATGGGGTGGGAAGACATCCATATTTTAAATTTTCATTGATATTGTGGAACGTCTTCCCAAATTTCTGCACCAATTTCGAATGCTTCCTCTCCTGTTAGGAAGGTGCTCAATCCCCACAACCTGTCAGTTGTTTCTCACTGGTCCAGGTTTCCCAAATTCTGAACTGGCAGGAGCCACTGGCTATGACTCTCCTCTCATGTGGTGTCTGTTATTTGGTTCCACTAATTCACCAGGCATTTACTGACTGACATGCTATCAGGACAGCCCAGGAGGGGGTGGGGTTCATGCATGACCCCACCAACTCAGTCTATTTCAGAAAGCCATCCTGAGACAAAGGCAGTCAATGGCCTCCCACCTGTGTTTAACTAGTTGGTCCAAATTAACATTAACTTCCATGAGCCTGTTGAGCCATTCCCCGGACAAGCAAATAGGCAATTTATTTGAGGTGGATTTATTGCTCCTCTGTCAAGGGCTTGGGGTGATGCTAGCTGCTATGTTTTAGATGTGAATTAAACCTTTATTCTTTGCCTCCAGGAAGTTTGTGACTAGGTTAGGAAGGAAAGGGCTAATTACAAGCATAAGCCATGTAATAAGGCAAGGCTGTGGTTGATTACGTGCTGATTGGGTATTAGCAACTCCAATGGTATAGCAAGGAGAAAAGAGAGCTCTTTGAGGACAGACCGATCCGGAAAGTTTCAAGGAGCAGATAATTGATTTGGGCCCAAACTGATGTGAGAGCTTTTGGTGGGGAAATAAAAAGGGCATTGAAGATCAGGAGAGTTACTTAAGGTCTGATTTGCAGTAGGGCATGGGGGACGAGGGAGAGGCTGGCTGCAATGTGGAGTCTGAGCAGAAGAGCTGGGAGAAGTAAGGTTGGATAGGTGGAGTGAGATTAGGCGAGGCAGGAGCATCTTGATAGTAAGTGATTGTCTGGGTCATGTTTTCATTACTTCAGCAAGAATTGAAGACAACAGTTTCCATCACCAGTAGCTCCCGATTTCTGGTGCCATGATAGAATGTTGTCCAAAGAGTAGAGGTGACAAGAAGGGGGCAATAGGAAGGCACGTTCACCTGGCCTTCGAAAATATATTGTGAACATGATTAGGAGCAGCCACGGGAAGTGTTAATGACAGAAGCAAAGGCACTTCTGGGAATGAGACAACGAGAAAACTAGATGGCTTTTAAGTAGGGCCACTAAGAGATGCCCTAAAATGACATCAGCTTATAGCCCAGACCTGCTCTGGGAGCCTGCGCTGGGTTGATTCCTGTTGTTAAATGCTTTTCTAGGCCTGTTCATTCTTTCTCTCTCTCTCTTTTCTCTTCTCCCTTTCTCTCTCACTCACTCACCCTCTCTTACTTGCAGGCTGAGAAAGGATGGGATGGGTTTCCCTCATTTCATGGGATATAAAACACACACATAAATCTCCATCAACAGGACATGATAGGTACCTACAGTGAGACAACAGGTAGTGGGGAATGCACATCTTTCTAAAATTTGGGTGTGTTACATTTTTCTTCCATTCCTTAGGTAGGAATAATCAGATATTTCCAGAAGACACTAAGTAGAGTATGGCCTCACTAATCAATTCTCTCCTGCTGCAAAAAAAAAAAAAAAAAAAAAAAAAAAAAAAACAGCATGAATGGTGATGGGATAGTTTTCAACAAAAGAATAGCACCTGTAGCATTTATGTTCTCATGGCTTTACACTGGAGTCCTGTCGTGCACATGAAGGGCTTGCTAGAGAACAGCTTTGATTTGCTTTCTGGTACATGCTTAAAACTTCTGTGTTAAGCAAATCTTAGCCAGAACAGCCCACTTACATTTCAATGTGGAATTTATACATACATATTGCTCGTCTGTCACGGGCTTGGGGGTGATGTTATATGTGTATGTGTATATATATTATATATATTATATCTAAAATATATATATAATAATATATAATATATATACTCCATGTTGCTGATATATATTATATATTATTGGAGTGAGGTTATGGCAGAAATGGACTTCAGCTCATAAAATCACTTACCCATTGATTTGAGCCTGGCCTGTCTTCATCGTGGCTGCCATGGTCCTGATTCTTGAATCTCTAACTTTCCTTGAGGAACCTCAGTCTCCCTAAATGGGCTACAGGAAGTGTTTCCCCAAGGAACTAGTGGCACAAGTAAAGCAAATATGATATGTCATTCTGTACAAATGTCAATTTCCTTCAAAGGAAACTCCATGGCTCTCCCACAACCGTGCCTCCTCCGCTCCCTAAGCTCAGATCTGAGCATGATAACAATGGTCCACAGTACATTTGTCAAACTCTGGCTTATTCAGTCTTAAATAATACCAGCCCTGGGCCAGGTTGAAGGCCTCTCTTACCACCTTCCTATCATGGTATTTTCTCCAGCATGAGATGAAGATGTTCATCTCATCTTCATCTCCCTACTAGTAGTTCATATCACTACTGCAGTAGTTAAGCCTCCTGTGAGAAACTGCTTAGAAAGAAGGATCTATATTTCCCCCAAAATGAACAGCAACTTTCTGGATATTGAAGATAGGACAAATGAATTTCCTGATGTCTAATATCCAGAAAGCTACTATTTAACAATATATCCAACTTAAATTACTGAACGAAAATTTTTAACATTGGTTGGAAGCATCAGCATTGTGACATTTTGCTGGCTTAGGAGGTAGCTATTCTGGAATAGGAGGTAGGTACTCTCCTAATGTCTGACAAATTAAGTCTTACAAAATGTGTTTCTGCTAAAACAAATGAGGAAAGGCATTATGGACCCACAACCAAATTCCATTTTCCATTCTAGAATCCAAATTCTGCTTACAACCCCCCAAATTGCAGCTTTCTAATTTTAAAATTTTTCATATACAGACTTCACCAAGCCCCCTTACTCCATAATTTTCTCTGGCAGACCTCAAAATTGAGTATAATATAAGACAATCAAGAGAGTAGACACAATGCTTTGGGTAATTAGAGGAAGCCAAGCAACCTGCAGCTGGAGGGCTAGGATGACTGGGAATTGCTCATAGAGTTGGGTGAGGATTTTGAAATCCCTTCTGCCTGACTCCCCTGTCCACAAGCAAGGGAATCCAATCAGCATAGGTATCAGTTGGTTTCCAGGCAATGAAGTAGAAATAGAGACATGGAATTATATAAGAACTCTATTGATTCAAAAGTGAGGGTGAGACCCAGCTGAGATCACCAATGGGCAATTATGCTTGTTTCTGTGCCTCTGCCCCTGGATGTATGCAGGCATATGTCTCTGGACTCTAGTGAGCATAGGCTTTCTACTGAAGAACAAGTTGAGGCAGTATATTCACCCCAACTGGAAAGCACAGAAGCCAGGCTGGCTGTGGTGAGGGGTGTGGAGTTGTGGCAGAAGTACCTGGTCTCCCAATTTCCACATGCACAAATGGTACTAAAAGAAAACCAGGAAGTACCACCGGTAGAATTGTCACACAACTTTCCGAAGAGTCAATCAGCACTTGACTGTGAATCTCATCCCAGCTGAGATGAATCCAAAGTGTCAGAAACTACATGAGGGGCCATCAACCTACATGAGTTAGAATGATCTTCCTTAAAGATTTGAGGAATTAAAGAGCTGTGAGAGTGATTACAGACAACGTAGAGGTTTTACACGTCTTACAAGTTTTGTAATTCAACCAGTTTCTCCTCTCTGGACCTCTGTGCCTGCCACGGTTCTGTCTTCCGCCTGCATCCTGGGTAATATCATGCACACTCTTTTAGGGGGCACTGTATCATAACTCCTAATCTGCCAGGGGGAAGGACAGAGAAATCTTTCTGATGGTTCCCCGGAGTGCAATTGGTCATAAAATACATTCAGTCCTATCTTCTCTAGCCAGTAATGTACTGCATTTTCAACCCAGATATAGCAGAACTTGTCATGGATGAAGGAAGAATAAAAATGAGCCTTAATTAAGCCTAAATAGTTCATTGGCAAAGAGTAGAGGAAGCAGCAGTGTGATAAAAGGGTAGTAAAAAGAGGAAAAGGTTGTCACATTGTAGCTTACTCATCACTTTGAACCAGCTCAATGAGAAGATGCTGGCAGGCTGACATGGAGCATCCTTACGTGCTGTGGTGGCAGCAGGGCCCAGGCTGCTGGCAATGACAGCAGCACCAGCAGCTGTGACCCTCTGGACAAGCTATGCCAAGAGAGCTGGTTGACATGGAGGTGAAGAGACTCACTCTGTCCTAGCCCAGACTTCATAGCACAGATGCTTCCTGGGCCATGTAGCCCACAGGTCCCCTTCAGTCCTACTGAGTAAATGGTGGAGAGGGAGGAACTTTTTTCTTGTAATTGAAGGATTAATGCCAAGGGCTTTCCCTTCAAAGCAGAGGGTTGACCATGGGGATGAGGGATTATAACTCCGTACCTAATATGATTGGTTAGACCGAAAATATTCAGAAAGATCAGACAAGGACAATCTTCAGCTGATACCACCAGGTTAAAGCTAAGGACAAGCCACCCAGATCGACGAGACTGTCAAAAGGAAAGCATCCCAAACTGGCAGGCAGAGTGTTAATGAGAAAAGAGAAAAGAGAAAAAAGAGTTAGTTTAAGGGAAACAGTCACACATAAACACCACTCATATGTGTGGATGAAGCCTGATAATTCTTACTGTTGAAAAAAAAATACACATTCTAAAAAGGAGTACAGGGTTAAGAGAAAACATCATAGAAAAAAGAAGCAGAAGAATCCAGTGGACTGGAACTCCAAATGTCCTGCTGAATATCCAGCAGGATAAAAGGAGAGGAAACTGAAGCTTAGGCTAGGAAGACACAGTGACTTTGCCAGAATCAATGCGGTGTTTCTCCTGTCACTCTCCACTTCTGTGACTGACGGCCATTTGTCTATCAGCCTTCCTGCATCCTATTGGTGGTGAGCTCTCTGTCAGAATCCCTGAATGGAAAGCCTTGGGGGCATTGAAAGCCATTCTCACTTGGCCAGTTGGACAGTGGTAGTTAGTTTATACCTTTTCTCTCAGATTTTGAACACCTGGCCACTGTTGCATCCAGTGAACACCACACTCCTGGTAGATTAAAGAGAAGCTGCCATGGCCTTCAACTTGCAGTGACTACAATGCGGCATTAGGATAAGATGAATACCTAACTGGGAGAGGCAAGAGGAAAAAACATGAAGATACAAAGACAGGAAGTCATGTGGCAAATCTCAGTGGTCAGGTGACACCACGCAGTGAGCAAAGGAACAGATTACACTGCAAAGTAATTTGGGAGAATCCACCACACTTGGTAATAAGGCAGCCATCCCCAAAGCAAGAGGTCAGTTTTGCAGTTCCCTAGAACATAAATCCTACAATTCTTTTAGCCCCCTTTCTGTTGAGCAACTGCGCAATTGGTATTGGGATAACACAGAGCATTATTGCAACCTAAACAAACTTGGAAGAGTTTAATTTTCATTGTTGTCCACAAAGCTGTGAGAATCAAAGAAAAAATAGTAACTAACACTATTCAGCCAAGGAATGCCAAGGATTTCCCACAACCCTAGGAAGAGGCAAGGCAGGATCCTCCCCTAGAGCATTCAGAGAGAGCATGGCCCTGATAACACCCTGATTTTGAATTCCCAGACTTCAGAACTGTGAGTGAATACATTTCTGTTTTATTTAGACCTCCCAGTCTAAATCTGGGGCAGCCCTCAGAAACCAATACAAACGCTTTTTCCCCTGCTGCCTGTGGAAATCTCTCAGAAAATGGGGCTGATGCTGGCACCCTCCCAGGAGAAGCACCACAGAAGCCTGCAGGTGAATGTGATGAAGAGGGAACAGAGCTTAGGCTGGGAGGAAAAAACCTTCTGGAATGTTCATCCTCAGCAAGGCATTCAGGCCATTCTGTGTTTTATGAACCTTGAAATTCCCCCATAAAACCTGTACTGCTGATGGGCTAGCCCCTGCTCAGCAAATTAGGAAGGGAGAGACAAGGGTAGATAGGAATAACATTCACTGAGAGCTGATTGTATGCCAGAACACTGAGAGCTGTTCTGAGTACTTCACGAATAATATCCCATCGAATCCCCCCAGTAACTCCTATGGTGGGAATGATTAATAGCCGTACTTTACAGATGAAGAAGTTGTCTCAAAGAAGCTATGTAACTTGCATGGGGTCACTCAGCCAGTAAGTCATAGAACCAGGATTTGACCCCAAGCAGTCTCTGAATGATTATTACAAGTTCAGAGACTAAGGGATTTAGAAGCCTCCCAATCCAGTTTTGTGTCCAATTAGGAATAAGAATAGCCTCTATTGGGTCCTGGGAAGATGGCGGTCTAATCCCAATCACAGGGAGCTCACTGCCTTACCTGGTAGTCCTTCTGCCAATGGAAGGATCTGAGTTAGAGATCTTAACTCAAATGCCTTAAGGAGTCCAGCAAAGAATGTTAGGGAGGGAGATAAGCAGGATGGCTTGTGGCCTGGAGAGAACAGGCCATCTGGATGTGTTGATGATGGAATAAACAAAGAAACAAACACTGGGGGAGACAAAGATTTCAGTCTCTGAATTGGCCTGGGGGTCAGACTGTCTGACTGAAGCAAGAGCCCTGCACAGGATCCAGAGCTGTGCAAAAAACCCCTAATAGGCTGTGCTATTGGGACCAAGACAGTATCAGATGGGGGTAGTCAGGAAGTCCAGAGGGGCCTCAGGAAAACAGAAAAAAAAGGAAGGATGGATGGGAGGGAGGGAAGGAGGAGAATGAAGAGATTATGCTGAGTCCCAATCTCTGATCATTCTGGTTTAGGGCAGTTCTTGGTTTTTGATTTGTTTGTTTTTTTTCTTCCCCATGCTTGCTTGTTTATCCTCCAAACATTGAGGTATATAATGTGTGGCTATTTTAGGAGAATTTCTTGGCAGAATGTCCATGCTCTTGTTTCTGGAACTTAAACCAACTGAAGTGGTTTGAGGACAGAGTAGGTAAGGTCATATGGAGAAACATGGAGAGAGGCGAAGGGATTGTGTTGCCTGAAGTGGGATTCTCTAGGGCAGGAAGGTAGGGGAAGAGTAGGATCTACGGGTCCTAAAAGCATAGAGGAGAGGCTGAAGGGACCACTTCTGCCTTGAGAGGATGGGCAGCCCACCAAGGCCCACGGGCACCTCTTTAAGCAGTTGGTTGTCTGTGAGACTCTGAAAATTTAGCTCAGTCCTAGAGTGCAGGTTGGTGGTAAACAGTAAGATTAGATATCCTGGCATCTCAGGATCAGAATTGAAGCTGGTTTAATTTGTGGGAACTAGAGATGCAATATTTCTTTCATACACGAGCCTGTACATGGAGGTTGAAACCCATAAAAGAGAGGAATGAGTCCAGATTTGCAGCCAGTGGAATCTTCCATTTGGAACCATGCTTGATCACGAGGAGCATAGTTTACTTGGATATTGCAGAAAGACCATCCTGTGTCATGGAGAGAGGGTGCAAGGCACCACAGAGACTATTCAACACCATCTTTGTGCCCTTTGAAACCTGCCTACCTGAGCCAGGCCAGCTGCAGTCCCTTGATTCCCTGTGAGCCCTTAAGACTGTCGACACCTTCTCCACTAGGGTCAGGCTGAGGACCCTCTTCATCAAACCCATGTTTTACTATACGGAGCCAGCAACAGAAACTTCATCTTATTTGGAAACTGCTGATCAGGGTGATGAGAGCTCTCACAAGGAGGCTAGGAAAGTCTGCTCTGAAGGAGTAGAATATCGGAATGAGCACTGTGCCTCTGGGTGGTATGTATTGGACATATTTCACGGACATCAACTTTACTGAATACCCAGGTGTGAAATAAGCTTTAAGGAGTCATAGATTCATAATCTAACCTTTGTTTTATCCTTTGCTTTGTAGCTAAATGAAGAGAAACGCAGTCTCTGCTATCCTCAAGGAAGGGAAGAGGGAATTTTGAGCGACTGGGAACATCTAACTTTATTGGTCTGTAAATTCATCTACTCCCCTGGAATCATGTAATCACTTCATTCAGTATATAAGGAAATTAGATATGGGACTGATTTTTAGAAAAAGAAGGGTGACAGCAATAAAAATTTCTGTACAGAAAAAACAAATTTGTCAAGGAATGCAGTGAGGACAGCCTTTGTAGGGGATTGAGTATTTGACTTACTCTATTTTCTCCAGAAACATTTTTTTTCTGGTAATTCCAGTGGATCCCACCCTGGCCCCTGAAGAAAGTTAAGGAGAATAAAGCATACTCATCCCCCACTCCCTTCATGGAGGGTGGCTTGGAATATGATGGGTGATTTCACAGGTAGGGTAGCCCACAGTCTTCGTCAGAAACTAAGCATCAGCATGCAATCCTTTGTCACTAGAGAAGCTATTAAATTATCATTGCAACAGTCAATTCCTTCTTCATTTTCAAAATCCCAAATTCCCTTTCACTGAAGTTGTGTTACTATTCTTTTCCTTTAATCCGTTGAAGGCCAGCACTGATCTGGGTCCAAAGGAGAACAAAATAAAGATGACCCCATGGTCTTTGGTTGAGTGGAAGAAGTGATAGGAAAAATGCCTGGATTCTGGAGTCTGCTCTGCCACTACGCTAATCCCTGCATTGGTGAAGTAAGAGGTCAGAAGTCCACCTCTGATATTCAGTGATTCCACAGTTGCACACAGCACCACTCTTGTGACCAAGCCTGGCCTCTTGTGTTAAGGCATCCCGCACCCTTCCCCAACTCCTGCCTACACCAAGAGATACAGAAGAACCCAAAAAAAAGGGACCCATAGCCAGGCAGCAGTCCACTTAGACAGATTAAGAACAATACTTCTTAGGGAGGCACGGTCAATCACCCTTGTGGAATAGATTTTCCAGACCCACGCTTCCTGTGAGAAGGGTTTAATTTTCCTAGTGGGGGGAAGGAACAATCCCTAATTCCCAGAGCAAACCCTTCATGAAACACGATCTAGGCCCAGAAGCAAGCCCTCATAAGGCCCAAACCAAAAGATGCCCAGCCATCAAAATGAGAGGAAATTATACAGGCAAAAATATATTTTTTAACTACTATTGATGCCTGTCATAAAGATTCAGTTGATTGTCTTGACTTATCCTATGTGCTCCAGAGACCAAATACCACAAGAGCGAAAATCCATGATTTCTGTCAACCACCAAGCGCCAGCTGCAAACCAAGGAACCCAGTTCAGCATGACTGCTCCGCAGAGTGGGCCACTGCTCCCAGGGGTGTATTTGGGTCTGTACCAGGAGTCTGAGTGTGGTAAGTGGGCAGCTGGTTGGTTTGTTTGGCTCCCATTCAGATTCAACGCCATGAGCTCCTCCCAAAAGTATGCACGTCGTTGTGATTGGACTCAGCAAGTCTAATTTTCAATTTTCTGCTATAATGAGGAAGGTTCTGATTTAGATCAGAGGTCTAAATCTGATCTAAAAAACTGATTTAGATCAGTTTTTTTAATCTCTGGGAAGTAGCCTGGTAGCTGCTATGGAATAGCACCCTGCTGATCAGGGTCACAATGACTTGTGACATGAATACATAAGTATCATTGGTTACATATGTCTCCCGACACACACACACACACACACACACACACACTGCCCTCTATCTTACTTAGGCCTGGCTCTGATTTGTATTAAAAGCAGAGCACAAAATGGCAGCACCACACAAGAACACACAATAAAACAACTGTAGTACAACTCCCTGCCCACCCACCTTTCCCAGGAATGGGAGCTAATCCTTTGGTGAAGGGAGAAAAGGCTTTGTAAAACTAATCTCATTTCCTGCTTTGTCTTTCTTCTAGGTAAAACTTGGACTCCGGGAATATTCTCATTAGGAGGTATCCTTAGCCCCAAGAGGTTAAGTGAGGTCCAGGAGAAAGAGACACAGGTGTGGCAGATTAAGAGCTAGAGCACAACCTATCCTGAAGTAAAAGGATCAAAGAGAAGTGAGAAACCTTCAAGACCTCAGTGCTGTCCTGCCCAGTGTACATGGTTTGGGACGTAATTCTCCTCATCGAGGGGTGGCATTTTGCTGGGAAGTCCCCTAGGTGTCTCATCTCAGGAGCCCAGCATTGCAGGAGGTAAGAGGACACAGTACCAGGTGCAAGACAGTTGAGAGAGAAACTCTATCAGAGTGTAAGGGAGTGTATGAAACTTACACAGGTATTCCCAGCATTCTGAAGGAAAGAAGTGCTGTGAGTCTTACCAAAACCTTGGCATTCACAGATGCTTATACACAGTGGGAAGACGACTTTTTAAATAAGATGATCATTGTCCCAGTCTTCTTGGGACCATTTCAGTTTCTACTTATTGTCCTGGTGCATTATCCTGTTTAGCATTGCTTGGGATTTCCCATTTTTTAACAAAGTACCAACCTTCATAGTTATAAAAAATTAAGCCAGAAGGGTTGAATTCCATTGTGTACTCCAGCTTACTTCATGGTCATCGAATAGTGTGTGAGACACTTTTAATATGTGATTATGTTTGAAAGTGACCGGCAATAGCTCATTTCTACTTTCCCAACTTTCCACATGCAACATAGCAAGTATCTCCCTTTCAACGGGAATACGCAGAGTGCCCTCTGATAAAATGAAAGGCTTGGATGTGAGCAGGAGAGGGCAGGTAACTTCCTCAGGTGTCAGGTAGTGGTGGGAGAAGGATTCATTGGTGGTATCCATGACCATTGCTTGGAGTGCCATCAATTTTCTGTGGTCTGGGTCATATACTACAGGAGGCTGCCAGGCAACCAGCTGCTGGGGGCCAATAAGAAATATGAGAAATTTTAGACTATGTATACATGAGGCATTTGGAGGAAAGAGCCTAGTTCTGCTCCTTTAAGTGTGGGCTGCACTTAGTGTCTGTCCCCTAAAGAATAGAGTATGGAAAGGGGGTCGGGGAGAAGGATAACTTTATAGCAGACGATCGTGGCAAACACTAAATTAATCAAGTGACCAAGGTGAACATCACCAGTGATGTCATGTTGATAGCATATATCTCAGATATGACATGCTGAAAAGGCACTTCACCTCTATGGAATTCTTCCCCCAAATATACAACCCCAGTCTCACCATCAGAAATATATCAGACAAACTCAAATTGAGGGACATTCTACACAATATTTGACCAGTATTCCCAAAACTTTCAGGGTCATGAAAAATAAGGAAAGATTGAGAAACTGTCATAGTCTAGGGGAAACTAAGAAAACATGACAACTGAATGTAACTGGTATCCTATAATGGAAGGTAGACATTAGTAGAAAATATAGTAAAATCTAAATAAAAGAATATGACTTCCTCTTTTCCTAATTGAATACCCTTTATTTCCTTCTCCTGCCTGATTGCTCTGGCCAGAACTTCCAGCACTATGTTGAATAGGAGTGGTGAGAGAGGGCATCCCTGTCTTGTGCCAGTTTTCAGAGGGAATGCTTCCAGTTTTTGCCCATTCAGTATGATATTGGCTGTGGGTTTGTTGTAGATAGCTCTTATTATTTTGAGATACGTCCCATCAATACCTAATTTACTGAGAGTTTTTAGCATGAAGGGTTGTTGAATTTTGTCAAAGGCCTTTTCTGCATCTATTGAGATAATCATGTGGTTTTTGTCTTTGGTTCTGTTTATATGCTGGATTACATTTATTGATTTGCGTATGTTGAACCAGCCTTGCATCCCAGGGATGAAGCCCACTTGATTATGGTGGATAAGCTTTTTGATGTGCTGCTGGATTCGGTTTGCCAGTATTTTATTGAGGATTTTTGCATCAATGTTCATCAAGGATATTGATCTGAAATTCTCTTTTTTGGTTATGTCTCTGCCAGGCTTTGGTATCAGGACGATGCTGGCCTCATAAAATGTGTTAGGGAGGATTCCCTCTTTTTCTGGACATAGGCGTGGGCAAGGACTTCATGTCTAAAACACCAAAAGCAATGGCAACAAAAGCCAAAATTGACAAATGGGATCTCATTAAACTAAAGAGCTTCTGCACAGCAAAAGAAACTACCATCAGAGTGAACAGGCAACCTACAGAATGGGAGAAAATTTTCGCAACCTACTCATCTGACAAAGGGCTAATATCCAGAATCTACAATGAACTCAAACAAATTTACAAGAAAAAAACAAACAACCCCATCAACAAGTGGGCAAAGGACATGAACACACACTTCTCAAAAGAAGACATTTATGCAGCCAAAAAACACATTAAAAATGCTCATCATCACTGGCCATCAGAGAAATGCAAATCAAAACCACAGTGAGATACCATCTCACACCAGTTAGAATGGCCATCATTAAAAAATCAGGAAACAACAGGTGCTGGAGAGGATGTGGAGAAATAGGAACACTTTTACACTGTTGGTGGGACTGTAAACTAGTTCAACCATTGTGGAAGTCAGTGTGGCGATTCCTCAGGGATCTAGAACTAGAAATACCATTTGACCCAGCCATCCCATTACTGGGTATATACTCAAAGGACTATAAATCATGCTGCTATAAAGACACATGCACACATATGTTTATTGTGGCACTATTCACAATAGCAAAGTGTTGGAACCAACCCAAATGTCCAACAACAATAGACTGGATTAAGAAAATGTGGCACATATACACCATGGAATACTATGCAGCCATAAAAAATGATGAGTTCATGTCCTTGGTAGGGACATGGATGAAACTGGAAAACATCATTCTCAGTAAACTATCACAAGGACAAAAAAACAAACACCGCATGTTCTCACTCATAGGTGGGAATTGAACAATGAGAACTCATGGACACAAGAAGGGGAACATCACACTCCGGGGACTGTTGTGGGGTTGGGGGAGGGGGGAGGGACAGCATTAGGAGATATACCTAATGCTAAATGACGAATTGATGGGTGCAGGAAATCAACATGGCACATGGATACATATGTAACAAACCCGCACATTGTGCACATGTACCCTAAAACCTAATAATAAAACAAAACTAAAAAAAAAAAACTAATAAAATAAAATAAAATAAAAGAATATGGACTCTTAATGAAGCATAGAGTTCAGTTAATAGTAATGTTGGTTTCTGAGTTATGGACATGTATACCATAGTAATGTTAAGATATTAACTAATGGGTAAACTGAGTGAGGGATATATGGGAATACCTCATGTACTATCTTTGTAACCTTTTTTCAAATCTAAAATTAGTATAAAATAAGGTCATTAAACATTTTTTGTATCTGTAGTTATTAAATATCTGTAGTATCTGTAGCAGAAAATTTTCAGAAATATTTTAATACATATTTTAATGAACAGAAAAAATTCAAGTGCACATTTTGGTAATAAAGTTATATTTACTACAGAACAATAATTCACCATGGCAGGATACACACTTGCTCTTTTCTGCTCCTCATGGATCAGATTTGTTGAAGAATTACTTTTTAAGTAAACTTAAGGGCCGTTAAATTAAAAGTATTTAACATTTTTTAAACAAGTTCTCTAAATTTTGTTTGTTGTTGACTCAAAATAGATTGGAAATTTTTTCTTAAAGAATTCAATGAATAGAAAGCCCAATATATCAGTGTTTGGAAATTTTTTAAATTTGCATTTATTTTATTTTAGATTCAGGGGATACATGTGCAGGTTTGTTACATGGGTACACTGCATGGTGCTTAGTATTATGCTTCTAATGATCCTGTCATCCAAGTAGTTATCATAGTACCCAAGGTAGTTTTCCAACGCTTAACCCCTCCCCTTTTTTGGAATCCCCAGTGTTTATTGTTCCCATCTTTGTGCCCATGTGTACCCAATGTTTAGCTCTCACTTCTAAGTGAGAACACGTGGTATTCGGTTTTCTATTTCTGTGCTAATTCACTTAGGATAGTACCCTCCAGTCCCATCCATGTTGCTGCAAAGGACATGATTTCATTCTTTTTTATGGCTGTGTAGTATTCCACAATGTATATGCACCACATTTTCTTTACGTAGTGCACATTTTCTTTATGTGCCACCATTGAGGGGCACCTCAGTTGATTTCATGTTTTTGCTATTGAGAATAGTGCTGTGAACATATGCATGCAGGTGTCTTTTTGTAGAATGATTTATTTTCTTTTGGGTATATGCCCAGTAATGAGATTGCTAGGTCAAATGGTAATTCTACTTTTAGTTATTTGAGAAATCTCCAGTGTTTGAAATTTTTACTATCAGTTATTGATAACAAAAATTGCAAACAGGAAGATGTTGAAATGTATCCCTTTAAAATAAGAGAACTGGACAAATAATGAGAGCGAGAGAGGAGATATTTATTGTTTATCTAAAATTCAAATTTAATTGGGCTTCCTGTGTCTTTATCTGCTAAATCTGGCAACCCTCATTACAGAAAGAAGCCTGTGTTCCAGCCCAGCTCATTTACTCAATAAGCTTTTGTTAGCCTTGCTCTATTAGGTCCTGGGGATAAAAACATTAAAAGACATAAACTTATCACTGAGGAACTCCTTACTGTCTTATTGCCTTACTGTGTGGTCTTGCAGAATTTACTTAACTTCTCTGAAATCTATGCCTTCATCTATAACATGGGGATCATTTCAGTCCTAAGCCAATTCAATGCACAAATGGAGCTCTGAGTGTGAAGGAATTTTTGTAAACTCTAAGTTGTTAGACAAAACCTATGTTTTAATCACTGTATTAAGCACCTTTGGAAACACTGAAACCAGAAGATTTGTGGGTTACGTCTCTTACTTGTGTCCTAATAAATTCAATATTTTTGCCAAATTACCCTACTCTAGGCAGCCAGCCTCCTCCTCATTCTCCTTCCCATCTTGTTGAAGTTGCTTTCCCTATCTGAACCCCATCCCTAGAAAGAGGCATGAGAGATTCAAAGCCATTGGTGGCAGCAGCTTGCACAGTCAGACCCACAGAGACAAGCAAACTCCTCCTTTGTGGAAACACGAGTTCTCTGATGGGGAGAATTATGGGAACAGGTGGAATGGCATGATTACGTCTGTGATCCTCTCTAAGGTCTCCCTTAGGGAACCCTGAACTGCTCACTCCACATAGCTCAGGTGGTGCTGACATCTTGAGTTAGTATCCCAAGGCCGAAATGACCCCTCAAAGTCATTGCATGTAAGCTCCAGATGGGACTGTGACAAAACATTGCAGCAATCATGGTGGAAATGTGTCCTACTGTCTCTAGGGAGAGACAGACTCATTCATCCCCCATCACCACCTCCGTTCCCCTCCTTCTACCATGATGCTGATGAAGTCCTAGCTCTGCTAGTCAGAAGTTAGATGCTGGCAACATTCTACTCTCAAAGATTTCAAAGTCTAGCTGGGGAGGTGGAAGCCATGCTATGCTACCTAGTAGTGTTTTTTGCTTTAATTATTTTTATGTATGCATAGCAACTGGCAAGTCGATCACTGCCTGACTTAGAAATCTAGGATGATGATTGATAGAAAAAAAAAAAACACCTGAAATTTTCTTAAGACAAGATGCTTTGCAGAGTAAAGGATGTCGCTTCCCTTGATATTTCTTGTTCTGGTTAGAAAATCTTGATACAATTGGATTCTTTATTAAAGCCGACAAAAGTATTGCTAAAGCATCCATCATAAACATGGAATGAAAATGATTGACAATTATGTCACCACAAAATATCCAATGATGTGACTTCCAATCACTGGAGATCTGGGAGCCATTCTCCAGCCCCTCCTTACCCAGGATCTGGTGAAAACTCTTGACCAGGGTAGCCATGGGAGGTCACTGCCACAACCACGAGGGACTTCTCTACTTCCAGACCCTGCTGCAGTGGGACCTCTGTGTCACACTCTCACTCCTGTCCCCTGCTGTGTGCTGTAGGATGTGACTTTCTTCCTTGTGGGCCCTTATCTGCTCAGGCCTTGCTCATGCAATTGCTCACAGCTCACTAGAGACCAAGATATGTTTCAGTTGACTTCACTATAAGGTTTTCTTCACTTGAGATACTTACTAAAATGCTTACTCTGTTAACAGGAATGGCTTCTGTTGGATGCCTGGGTCTCACAGACCCCCATCCTCAGATCTCCGTGCTACATCTGTGCTCTGTGCATGAGAAGCAGGACAAGGCAAGTGGGTTATCCCCTGCCTGCTTTCTGCCTTTTCACTTTCCATGTAGCCAGACAAAATTAACTCTCTCTCTCTCATCATCATTTCAAAAGAAAATAACTCGACTGATTTACATCAAATTTAAGTGGATATTTGGTATAGTCTGCTAAAATACAAGCTATGTTAATAACATGAAGTTTGCTTTGGGAGGCCCTGGGGAACTGGGAGATATTGTGCAGTCATCTTCAGAGTAGGTTCCAAGGGCTATGAATTCATAGAGAAATTAAGAGGATATAAACAGAGAAAACAATGCTTTAAAATGTGAGTCACCAAAGAAAAGTCACAGCCCAGCTGCTGATTGACCCATTAGAGCAACTACCCACAGTCCTGGGAGGGGTGCATGTGTCTGTGTGTGTAACATTTATTATGCACCATATTTTAGGCACTGTATAAAGCATGTTATATGAGTTGTATCTAAGGAAGTTATATTATTATCAGGCCTATTTTACAGATGGGGCAAAAAGGTTCAGAGAAGGTAATAGCTGTGTGAGCTTAGAGCAAGTTACTTAGGTAGAAAGCTAAAATTGAAAGCCCTTGCAGTCTGACTACTTCAGAGTCACTTTTTGAAGTTAGTACTAAAAAATATTACATTATGCAGCTCCTCTGCAACCAATCAAATGCTGCCTCAGTGGCAGTGCTAACCAGTCCAGGCTTATCCTGCTGGAGTCTGTGTTAAATTAACATCACACAGACATTCATTCTCTCCCATCTATACTGTCTACTAAGCCAGTAGGCAGACGTGGGCAGACACGGGTGATGGCTCAATATCAGAAGCCTTCCTATCATCTGTAATCTGACCCGTAGGGAGAAATATTCCAAATACAAGGTAGGAGCAATTTTAGTAGAAGGAAAAGAGGAACTTTCCTCCCTAGAGGTCCGAGTGACATCAGAATGAATAAGCAAGGGGGATCATATCATCTACTTTCCAGGGGAACTTTAAAAATAGCAGCAGCCTCTTTCTGTGGACATGGTGGTAATACTATATCTGGGTCACTTTTGTATGCAACCCATCAATTCAGGAAGTAAATGCAGTTTACATTGATACTGCACAAAGTCAAATCAATTTGATAATTTTCAGCTTAAGCGGTAAATTTCGATGGCAGATAATACACATCCTAATCTGGATGGTAGAGCTCCAATTATTTAGTTTAGTTGTCTAGAGTGATCAACTCCAATGTAATGCCACAGTTGCTTTTCCACATTGTCCCAGGCAGTGGAAAGAACCGGGTGCCAGCTTACTCATGCATTCATTCATTAGACACCTTCTACTTTCTAGACGTGATGGTAGGCACTGGAGTTGTAGGATTAATAAGATGTTTTTCTCATCCTTGAAAAGCTTGCAGCTTAATGGGCTGGGTTCTAGTCCCAGCTGTAATCTGAATAGCTACATGTTCTGTAGAGGTGACTTCAAATGACTTGACCTCTTTTCTGGCTCTCACCCCCAATGTGATACCTGAGATTATATTATGACCTTTTGTTAGGAATGGGCCCCGGTTTACACTGCCATACACTACTGATGTTATCTGTCAACAAATCTTTGCTAGTATCTTCCATATACCACATACTGTGCTTTGCAGAGATAATTTGTCAAGGACATGACCCCTTTCTTTATGAAGATTATGGTCCTGTGGGAGAGAAGAACATTAAGGTGGAGAGTAAAATACTATGAGGCCTGCTGTTGCATTCTAGGGTAGACAGGAGGCACTGTGGTAGGGCCAGGGAATAGGCTCCTTGGAGCAAAACTAGGTTGGGTTTTAGAGATTAAGTGGCAGTTAGTCGTCTGATTGCGGGAACAGGGGAAAAGATTCCAAGGAAAGGGAAAATCTGAGCAAACATCAGGAGGCAAGAGGGAAGATTTTTGTTTTAGAGAATTATAAGCAGGGTAATATAATTGAAGGTAGAGGTGGGGAAGAAAAGAAGGTGGGAAGAGGAAGGCAGGGAGGGAAAGGGCGCGCAGGGTAGATGGGCAGAACGAGAGAGGAAAGGGAGGGGAGAGGAGAGGAAGGGAGAGGAGAGGAAGGGAGGGAAGAGGAGGGAAGGGAGAAAATGGGAATATGGAAAGGATAGAGAGGCAAAATAGAAAGGAAAAATGGGGACCAGATTATAAAGAACTTTGTGACCCATGCTTAGGAGTTTGGACTTGAACTTGGGGAAATCAGAGGTTGCAAAAGGCCTTAAACAACAGAAGAATGCTGAGGTTGGAAGTGAGTTTTACAGTACAACACGTGGAACACCTATTGCAGAGGAATCAGGAAGAGCAGGCCAGAGGTTGGTTGATCTGGGGCTTAATGAAAAGCCTTTCTTCCCTCCCTCCCTTCCTTCCTCCCATCCTTGCCTCTCTTCTCCCTTCCCCTTTTTTTTCTGTCCCCTCTCTCTCTTCTTCTGTCTTCCCTTTCTTCCATTTTCCTCTACTATCCTCTTCCTTTAGGTGTTGGGGAAGCCACGGAAACTTCCGAAGCTTGACAGGCAGGAAGGAATGCTGTGCGGATGCTCCATGGCTCTGAACCCAACAGAAGTGGTTTTGTGACTGTATAAGGAGCTGGTGACATCCATTCCTGCTGAAATTCCTCATGATTAAGACCAAGCTCCAGCCCATAAGAAGGCAGGGACTGCCTGGAAGTGACTCAGCAAGGGTGGCATGGATGATACCAGATTCTAAGAATCTAAACTATGTGGTTTGATGGCGCACCCTTGACTACTAAGCTGTTCTCTTCTTTCCTTCTGTGGCTTTGGCCTAGAAGAGGGTGTCAGTTTGGTTATATCCATCCTCAAACTCTGTAGAATAGTTGTACAGGGCCCTATGAGCTCCCTGTAACTCTGTGACTCTAAGCCTAAAGGCCTGAGCTAAAGGCATAGTCAAGGTATTTACAATACAAAGCAAAGAGAACCAAGGGGGAGCTAAACACCACAGGTTTTACTTGAATAAATGAGAAGATCTCATTATACAATCTCCCTATATGAGTAAGAAAACTGAGTACCTGAATAATTAAAAGACAAGACCAGGAGGTAAATATCAGTAAGGGTGAGCTTCATCTTGAAGTGATGGTCAAGAATGAAGGATCCCAGGCCAGACTGCCTTGGTTAGAATCCTGATTCCACCACTAATGAGGTGTGCAACTGGGACAAGTCATATCATCTCTCCATGCCTTGATTTCCCCATCTGTACAATGGGAATAATAATAGTCCCTATCTCACTGGGTTGCTGAAAGAATTAAATGAGTTAATACTTGTAAAGTACTTCAAAATAGCTCTTGGCACATAACAAATGTTTATAAAGTGTTTTGTTAAATGAACTGAAGAAAATCATCTTTCTCTTTTCAAATAAGTTGTGTAGGCCCTACACTGTAGGGTAAACTGGAGGTGAGATCAATGACATCTTTTCAGTTCTGAGTGAAGGAGGCCTGAAAATAGAGAGCTACATGTGCCCATGGGGAAATATTAATCGTGATCCAGCAGATAGATGTCTCTCTACTATTATGTCTTTGTAATAAAGAATCTGAACAAAGAAACTGAAGACAAAGAAGAGAGATTTTTCCTTTAAACCCTTAGACCTCAGGCTGAAATTAATATATTTAGATTAGCAGATAGTAATGCAATTTCTAAAAGTAAACTTGAGGGGAAAAATATCAAGAGACCAAGCATTGTGTGGTTAAGAAAAGAAAAAGTGAAATAAAAATAATTCCATACCCTCATGCAACCCCACACAGGCAGACAACGTTATCCAGATAGGGGTATAAGTCTGTCCCTGTGTCTACCCTTTAGAAGTTAAGGCTCTCTCCTAAGCTTGAGCCAACCCAGCCAGGTATCTCTCTGGCTTAGACTTCCATGATAGCTACAGGGAGCAGGATAAGTTGACACTTTCCTTCATGTTCTGCTCTGCTGTTCCTTCTAGGCAAGACCAAATTCACCAGCCAAGCTCCCTAAGATCTAGTCCAAAGCCTGAGCCAGCAGGAAACAATTCTTATTTCAGATTTCCGGCTACTGAAATAGTGTGTTTTCCCTAGGCTCTGTCTATAGTAACTTCCTTTCCTCTTTCTCCCAGTATCTTCTCCTTGCTTCAGGATCCTTGGATTTTTTTTTTTTTTTTTGAACTGTTGCTATTTGGGACCCAGTCTTTTGGTTTCCAGATTAATCAACTAGACAGTTGCAAGTATGCAGCCTCATCAGTCCTTCTTATAACAACGTTATTGATGTCCTTGACACCACTGCCCCAAAGCCATTTGCATGACTTATAGAGATAGACGGCCATCAGGTGAGTGGATGAAAGAGAGAAAAAAACCAGAGGCCCCAAATCCAGCCCCTAGTGCCATATACACACTTAGATCTCTGTCTCTCTCTCACACACACACACACACACACACATACACACACACACACACATGCTTCCCTCATTTTCTGGGTGTGTAAGCTTAGACAAGTGGGGAAAAGTTTCTCAACTACGTAGCTTTGATGAATGAGAAATTAATTACTAATCAATACTTCTACAGCACTTTATGTTTTATGATTGCTATTCATGCCCAGGAGCTATTAAGTAAGCAGCCCATTATAAAGGTGAGGATGTGAAGACAGATGACTTAGTGAAGAGCTGTGTGAAGGCAGGACGCTTTAGGGCTTGACATACCAAGCTGCTGATTCCATCTACAGGAAAAGAACCCTTGGTATTCTTTACCCCAACTACTTAGGTCATAGTCTGGCAATTGTAAATAATTAAGCAAGATTCAAACCCCAGCCCTGAATAACAATACTGGCTTATAAAAGACAATAGGCAGGTATATTATTTTGCTTTTGTTTCGATGTCTGTCTGAACCACACATACATGAATATATGCACACATACTACTTCCCATTTCAAATGATAATCTGAAGGGTTCAAGAGAGGTATGGGTACCACAAAAGGAGGGTCTAAGGGTAAATAAATAACCTATTTTAAAACCCCAGTTGGAAAAAATTAGGTGTCAGATGAAATTCCAGTAAAATTTCAAGGGAAGTCTTATGATCTGTGGGCTGTACACTGAATAAAAGAATTCCTGATTGTGATGATTTTTATACACCAAAATGACTCACTGAAAGAGGGTGAGGATCTTTTATTAGAGAGTATTTTTAAATGAATTTTAAACAGAAGTTCTTTTCCCCCTTTACAGTTCTGTAATGAGGATTTCATTCTGCCTGGAAGCTGAGGGATGGATGATGTCAACTTGCAAGGTCTCTTAAACTTGAATTGAGTTTCCCTGTGTTACTGTAAGCATCAAAACAAGGTGTTATGGGCTGAATAATTGTGTCCCTCTATAATTCCTTTGTTGAAATCCTAACCCCCAAGGTGATGGTATTAAAAGGAAGGGAATTTAAGAGGTGATTAGGTCAGATCCTGAGGATAGAGCCCTTATAAATGGGATGAGTTTCCCTATAAGACACCCTGGAGAGGTCTCTCACCCTTTTTCCCTGTCATATGAGGACACAGTAAGAAGGTGGCTGTCTGCACTCTAGGAAGAGAGCCCTCACCAGAACCTGACCTTACTGGCATCATGACCTCGGAATTCCAGCCTCCAGAACAGCGAGAAATAAATTTCTGTTGTTTATGAGCCACCCAGTGTGTAGTATTTTGCTATAGCAACCCAAAGGTACTTAGACAAGAGGTAGAGCTGTTCTTATTATAAATGGAGCTGATAATGGAGTACGAAGTCTCATTTGGTGAGGAACCAATGAGTATAATGTATGTAAAATTCTTGACATAATATCTACCACATAGATGTATTCTGTTTATATTAGCCTTTAATAATCATAATGGTGAAGATAAAACTGTCCAGTATACCCCTTGAACAGGGAATATTTTGGCAGAAGAGGTGAGGGCAGGGGATAGGAGGCAGAAATGTGTTTACAATAAGTACCTGAGGACCTTTCTCACAGCCAACTCCACTTTCTGGAACCTTGAATAAAAACTTTGAGAAAAATCAAGAACCCAAATATTCCCCATGGCAGAGTTAGTTATCACCAGTCTATGAAAATTAAACTGATTGTGTTGACTTTAAAGTACTGGTAGCTTGGATGTTGTCAGATATTGACAGTCTATGAATTAATTCATTAGATTTGTTCCCCCCTCCTAGGGACATGATTTTGGCCATTCAATACGAAAAAACAAAACCTCAAAGAAAAGCAAAGGGGTAGTAGAAAAGGAGGAGGAAAGCCTATGTATTAGTCCGTTTTCACACTGCTATAAAGAATTACCCAACACTGGGTAATTTATGAAGAAAAGAAGCTTACTTGACTCACAGTTCTGCAGGCTGTACATGAAGCACGGCTGGGGAGGCCTCAGGAGACTTACAACCATGGCGGAAGGGGAAGGGGAAGCAGGCACATCTTACCATCGTGGAGCAGGAGAGGGAGAAAGAAAGGGGAAGTGCTACACATTTTTAAACAACCAGATCTCATGAGAACTCATTCACTTTCACGAGAACAGCAAGAGGGAAATCTGCCTCCTTGATTCAATTACCTCGCACCAGGTCCCTTCCCCAACATTGGGGATTACAATTCAACAGGAGATTTCGATGGGGACATGCAGCCAAACCATATCAACCTAACTTGAAATTTTCATCTGCTAAGACATAAAAAACCAAGTTATAATTGTTCTTAAAAATCAGGGTGACTGACTGGCATGGGTAGAGAGATGTAAGAAAAGAGACTGGGTGCAGTGGCTCAAGCTTATAATCCCAGCACTTTGGGAGGCTGAGGCAGGCAGATCAACTGAGATCGGGAGTTTGAGACCAGCCTGACCAACATGGAGAAACCCCGTCTCTACTGAAAATTCAAAAATTAGCTAGGCGTGGTGGTGCATGCCTGTAATCTCAACTACTCGGGAGGCTGAGGCAGGAGAATCGCTTGAACCCAGGAGGTAGAGGTTGCAGTGAGCCGAGATGGCATCATTGCACTCTGGCCTGGGCAAGAAGAACGAAACTCCACCTCAAAAAAAAAAGAAAAGAAAAGAGAAAGCAGCTGAAGCTTGAGATGCAAAAACTACTTGTAAAAAGGATTAGGTTTGGAGACACTGGAGAGGAAAAAACCTACTGGTCCAGGGCTTGCTAATGGATAGGTTGGAAGGACATGGAGTTGTAATGGAGATGGCAAACTGGTGGCTCATAGACTGAGCTGAATCTGCTGCTATGGTTAACCCCTCTTTTGTAAAACAAACAAACAAAAACAACTATAGTTTGTTTTTAACAATTAATAATAGGAAGAATTCACAGCACAGCAAACTGTGGAGTTCTGGCTTCTTTTTGACAAATCAGAAGATAAGGCAGAGCAGAATCTTCCCTCTCCCAGAGCAAACACCACTATGGTCTTTCTCTCCATGTGTGCTTCCAGCTTACCATGGTCCCTGTTACACTCCTTTCTGAATTAAGGCAGGTGGCTCCGTTACTTTACATGGTTTACCTGTTCCCTGTAGCCACTGGAGTTTGCAGCTCTCAATTAAAAGGCACTGACAGCCTGAGGACAAGGCAGCAAGGGCTGTCCGTTGCAACATGGTAAAGAAAGGTGACTTCCAAGTAATGAGTTAGTCAACAGTGCTTCAAAACACCTAGTACCAAACACAAATTACAAATTGTACCCCATAAAAATGCATGATTACAGTGTGTCAACTAAAAATATATATATAGTTTTAAACAGCACCTAGACTTAGGGGCTTGGAAGGCAGGCAACACACATTTTTATCTTTGTATTCCAGTCCCATCAGGTCTTGTGGACATTTGTAAAATAAATAAATAAATAAATAAATAAATAAATGTTGTGAATATTTAAAAATTAGATCAGACAGTTTCTTCTCCATCAGTAATTATAAATTAAGTGTAAATATGGCATATAGGTACGGCTAGGACCTTCAACTTCAAGATAGTTCTTATAAAAATGTATCTTCCTAGAATGGAACTGTCCAATAGTACTTTCTGTGATGCTGAAAATATTCTTTATCTGCACTGTAGACACTAGCCACATGTCTAGTGTCTAGTTTTAAGTCTAAAATTTAGTCTGAAGAATTAAATTTTAAAATTTTATTTAAATTTTAATTAATTTAAATTTAGATAGCCACATATGGCTATTGGCTACTATATTGAACAGTGCAGAATGCAGCACAAGCATGTCTAAGTTTAGAACTATAGAAGTTTAATATTTACTCATTCTATATTGTTAAGGGCAGAAATAATTAAGAAGAGATTTTCAAAAAAGATTCTATTGTTATATACCTTTAAAATGTGTACATGAATAGAATACTACTGAAAAGATAGGTTCAAAATATTAGTAAGATGTATTTCTGGAATGGAATTATAGTCTTGTTTTGTTTTTGCTAGGATTTTTATGACTTTTTATTCTTCTGTATTTTCAATTATCTCTAAAATAGACAATTTATTATAAAATTTTTAAGTGATTATTTTCATATTTGCCCACAAACTTCACTCCATCACCAAGCACAGTGTTTGTAAAAGTTAATTGATATACTATCATGTAATTGAGTTTCCTCCCCTTGCCTAGAAATATATACAAATTTGCACAGCAGTAGGAAGATAGAGAGACACAAAGGGATTTGGATGTGTGACATGCAGACATAAAGAAGGGTGGAGGCAGAGAGCCCACACCCCTTGTGGCTCTGGGTGGGCAACCTGGAGAATCACTGGGGCCCCAAGGGCCTGGGTACCCAACCACAACCCATGATTTCAAGAAGCCCTCTAACACAGAGGTGAGTCATGGTCCTGGTGGAATGGGTCCTGATCCTGGGACTAAGCCAGTGGGAAGGCCAGACCTAGCACCACCCTCTAATAACAGACACAGACTCGAGCGGAGGCCAAAACAAACGCATTGCATCATCTTGGGTTGTTATCCTCTATCAAAGCCTCTATCCCTTGGGAATAGAAATTGGGTGGAGACAGAGAGGGAGGAAAAAGAAAGCAGGCTGTAAATATGTTCTGCTGTAGACAGATTAGTCCTCTAGGATCTGAATACCCATGGTGAAAGGGATCTAGAGGGGACATTGCATCCACTCTCCTGCCTTTACTCCTGGACCCCATATCATCTCAGCTACAAAGGTACTCTGTGCTTCCAGACCACAGAGACAGTGATAGGGATAGAAAGTGATTTCCTGTATTTAGTCTAAGTATCTCCAGGTGATAGTTCATGATAGTTGCCTACTGCTTTGCTAGAGATCTATTGTTCTGTGTATGTACAAGTCTAGTCTCACTGACTTACCCATACATGGCAAATGCCTATTCATTTTAGGTATGTGTAATTAAGGTGTCACTCTAGAGATTATTTCTTTCATTCTTTTTCAAGTGGACCAACTGAGATAAGGTGGTAGGGAAAGAAAGAAATTCATACTCAGTGGTATAAGTTATATTGGAATAGTCATTTGATAAATATGCCTTGATGATGGAATTAAAAAAAAAGAACCCAACTTTCTTTTTTCCTAGATTGTTTACAAATGTGTGACCAAAGATATACATGACAAAGAAAGAAGACTGGAATATCTCTTCCCGTGCTTCAACATTTCCCTTCCACATAGATAACCCCAAATTGTAGACCCTACTGAAATACTTCCTCACTTAGAGTTGGGAACATTTCTCATGGATTTATAGTCCTCTCCCATGTTTTTTTTTTTTCCCTCTACTCAAAAAAATCTTCATAGGAAGAAAAACATCAAAAAATTTTCCATTTCACATCTCCCATTTCAGATCCGGTGGATTTCTTTTTTTTTTTTTTTTCATACTAAACACACTGAAACTCAAGATCTGGAATTTTACTAATGCAGATAATAAGAGAGATGAAAGTGAGATCAAATCAGGATGAACTAATCAGTCTCCAAGAATAAAGTATACAGTCTCCCTCTTAGACACCACCTGCTCCATCTGTAAAATCCCATTACTCTGGTCAGGGCAGCATGCTGTTTTATCTGTACTGTAATACCCCCACTGACCATCAGAAAGTGAAAAAGGTAGAGTAGAGGCTCTAGGACTGCAGCTGGGATGGGTCAAATGGATTGGGGATGGAGAAAAGAAAGAGGCAGCATTATCTCAGTAGTAAGAAAGGCTGGGCCTGGCGCAGTGGCTCACGCCACTTTGGGAGGCTGAGGCTGGTGGATCACCCGAGGTCAGGAGTTTGAGGCCAGCCTGGCCAACATGGTGAAACCCCGTCTCTGGCAAAAATACAAAAATTAGCTGGACGTGGTGGTGTGCGTCTGTAGTCCCAGCTACTCGGGAGGCTGAGGCAGGAGAATTGCTTGAACCCGGGAGGCGGAGGTTGCAGTGAGCTGAGATCACGCCAATGTACTCCAGCCTGGGCGACAGAGAGAGACTCCATCTCAAAAAAATAAAAAGAAAAAAGACAAAGGCTTGATACAGGATGGACAAGGCAGCATAAGCTCCCTCAGCTTTGCTGAGGCCAGAGACATACCAACAACGCTGGAGTTGAAGTTCTATGTTGGGTTGTAGTATTAGAAAAGGAGAGTCTGGGATACTAGTCTGAGGAACATTGACTCAGTATAACTGGCAATTTGGAATCATTGGAAGCTCAAGCAAAGGGATACTATGGCAAAAATTGTATTTGAGGAATATTAATATGTCAGGGGTATGCAGGCTTCATTTACAGGACAGAAGAGCGACTGCAGGCAGAAACACCAGTAGGAGAATATTGCAAGAATCCTGGCTTGAGGTGATGAGGGCTTGGAGAGAAGGCTGGCAAAGGGGATAATAATAAAAATAATGATATAGTTCATTTTAACCGAGCTCTTACTATGTGCTAACCATTGCACTAAGGGTTTTACTTTCATCAGCACATTTAATCATTATAACAATCCTATGAAGTAGGTCTATTATTATTCTTATTTTCAAGTTTGGAAACTGAGACTTATAGCTGCTAAGTAAAAGCATGAGTTGGAGAGGCATTTCCAAGGTACATTCAAAGGATTTGGAGCAGGCAGGGTTAAGGGAGGAAACAGACAACGTTTTATGAGCCTGGATAACTGGGGGCATGTGGATGTGAGTGATAGAAAGAGAGTTTTGCAGGAGGAGTCCATTTGTGGGGGCAGGGAGAGAAGCAAAGGGTCTTTTTGTATGAACTTTCCATTTCTTTCAAATATTCAAATTCTGAGTTTCTAGCACACTTTCTCAATAGAATCTCCTTCCCCCAACATTTCTATGGCTTGGGAAATAGACCTACCTCATGGAGAAAACTGGGGTCTGGCAACACTGACCCAACAGTGAACCAGACAGTGAATGAGAATCCTGTGATGAGGGTCTTTGTCCTTCCCCATGTGGGCAGGGGCTGCCCTGGTACCTTCTCATTGGCCATGGGACTGGCTGAAGGCCCTGCTCCTCCCTAGCTCTTTGCCACACCCAAACTCCCTCAATCACTGCAGGCTTCTGGGAGCCTGCGGGGACAAAACTGTCTTCATTTTTCCACAAAGGCACCATGTCATTCCTAGCCACTTTGATTTCCTTGGGTCTGGGAGAGGGGTAATTTGTGGGAAGATAAGAGCAGTAAAAACGTCTCTGTGAAGGATGGGACTTCCAAGGGGGTCTGGGAGCAGCATCCACCAAAGGCCAAAGGGAGGTGGGGTGAGCAGTTCTGACGTCAAAGAGCCTCCCGGGTCTTGACACAGAATGAAATAATCGCTTTTTTCCTGAGGGAGCAAAGTCCCCTTGTCCCTAGGGTCTTGTGTAACTTGGGGCACTAGGAGGTCAACCACAGATGAAAGTCCTGTGCTCACATTGAGAATCTTCTAATCTTCTCCCTGTTAGGTTTGCCTTAGAATATGTGCTTACGTGACACGCATATGCTCATAAATGCATGCTCTCTCTGGATAGAATTTGAATGTGACTGGTTTTTACTTCCTTATCTCTTTCTTTTGTACTTCTTCTCTTCAACAACCCCCCTCTTGACCTGCCTCTTCCCCTTCTTTTCTTCACCCCAGCAAGTTAGGGATACCCCAGATTGCATGACTTCTATGAGAAGAGTGAGGGCAGATAATTTCTATTCTCCACTAAATCCATCAAGTTGAAGTTAACTGACCCACAATCTAGTTGAATAGTTATCTGGGGAGGCACAGGACTCTTCCTAATGGTTTGAAGTATGGGATTCAGGTTCACTGAATGAAAGCCCAAAACAGCCCAATCCTGAATTATGTCATCCTTACCAGACCTTACAGGTGCTCAGAAAGACCTGCCATCCCATCTCCAGGTATCCAGGTAGGACCTCTGAAAATCTATCTTCTGTTAGGGGATCATAAAGGAAATAATCAAATCCATAGCTTTCCAGACTGGATATTTTCAGAGCCGACAGAGCTTCCCTTTTCTTTCTGTATCAGAAGGTAGGAGTGCTCCTTGCCTCAAAATCTCCACATAATGGCCCTGGTGTGTAATTTCACTTTGCTCACAACATCTATGTCTTTGTAGACAAAAAGTATTCCTTTTCCATTAGCATAAGAGTAGAGCTGTCTGATAATTTTGACCCTAACTTTTTATATAATATGGCAAGAAATCAATCAGTTAACAAATTAGTATTCTGACTAGAATGATGTGCATAGGTGGTAAGGTATTTCATATATTGTGTCCTCCCACAATCTTTCAGGAAATGTGGGCACATTGCTAATGGTTTAGTCATTTAACTGTCCCCACCTCTCTCATGCCCCATAGAACCTTTTGGCATATCAGTGTTGAAATATAACACCAAACCCGAAAGGAGATGTATGGAATAAAATCAACTTTTCTCATTTTGCCTGGCTAGGAAGGCAGGTTTTTGTTCGCTTACTCGTCCCCCTAAGATTCAATGACGCTCTGACATGCACTTTGATGGGCAAAGCAGTTTCTTTTTAAGTCCTGCCTTCATGAGCTGATAGCTGGAGGGCACAGCAGCGACTTCCATGGGTCCAAGTGCACTTAATTTCCTGTGGCTGCTGCAACACAGTGCCACCAACTAGGTGACTTAAAACAACAAAAGTTTATTCTCCCAGTTTTGGAGGCATGAAGTCTGAAATCAAGGTGTCAGCAGAGCCATGTTCCCTCTAAGACTCCTTCCCTACTTCTTCCTAGCCCTGGAGGTGGCTGTGGAGCCCTGGTGTTCCTTGGCTTGCAGCTGCATGGAGTTCCTTGGTTTGCAGATGACACTCGCTGTCATTATCACATGACATTCTTCCTGTGTGTCCCTGTTTCCTTTTTCTTTTTTAAATCAAAATTGTATATACTTAAGACGTACAGCTGAATACTACAATCAGGCTAAGTAACATATCCTTGTCTTCCCATAGGTACCGTGTGTGTGTGTGTGTGTGTGTGTGTGTGTGTGTTAAAAACACAAGATCTACTCTCTTAGCAAATGTCAAGTATATGATACAGCAGGGATCCCCAATCCCTGGACCATGGACCAGTACGGGTCTGTGCCCTGTTAGGACCTGGGCCACATTGCAAAGACTCCTTCCTTACTTCTTCCTAGCTCTGGTGGTAACGAAGTGGGTGGCGGGTGGGCAAGAGCAAAGCTTCGTCTGTATTTACAGCGGCTCCCCATCACTCACATTACCGCCTGATCTCCACCTCCTGTAAGATCAGTGGTGGCATCAGATTCTCACAGGAGCTCAAACCCTATTGTGAACTACACATTTGAGGGATCTAGGTTGCACACTCCTTATGAGAATCTAATGCCTGATGATCTGTCACTGTCTTTCATCACCTCCAGATGGGACCATCTAGTTGCAGGAAAACAAGCTCAGGGCTCCCACTGATTCTACATTATGATGAGTTGTATAATTATTTCATTGTATATTACAATGAAATAAGAATAGAAATAAAGTATACAATAAATGTAATGTGCTTGAATTATCCTGAAGCCATCCCCCCTATCCTTGTCCATGGAAAAACTGTCTTCCACAGAACCGGTCCCTGGTGTCAAAAACATTGAGGACCACTGCAATACATTATTATTCACTCTAGTCCCTACACTGTACATTAGCTCTCCAGAATTTACACATCCTGCATAACTGAAACTTTGTATTCTTTCACCAACCTCTACCCAATTCCCCTATGCCTCCACTCCTGGTAACTACCATTCTACTTTCTGTTCTATAAATTCAACTCTTTTAGATTCCACATATAAGTCAGATTATGCAGTGTATTTCTTTCTGTCCCTGGCTTATTTTACTTGGCATAATGTCCTCCAGGTTGTCACTAATGGTAGGATTTCCTTCCTTTTTAAGGCTGAATAATTTTCCTATGTATATGAATAAAGACATTGTGGCATATATATATCATAATTTATTTTGTCTACCAACAGACACAGGCTGTGTTCATAATTTGGCTATAAATAATGATACAATGAACTTGGGAGGGCACATATCTCCTTAAAAACTGATTTAATTTCCTTCAGATATATACCCAGAAATGAAATTGTTGGATCATATGGTAACTCTACTTTTATGGAACCTCCATACTCTTTTCTATAGTGGCTATATCAAGCTCCATTCCCACCAACCGTGTATAAGTATCCCTGTTTCTCCACATCCTCACCAACACTTGTTGTCTTTTGTCTTTCTGATGACAGCTATTCTAACAGGTGTGAGGTGATAGCTCATTGTGGTTTTGATTTGCATTTCCATGATGATTAGGGATGTTGAACATCTGTTCCTATACCTATTGGCCATCTGTATGTCTTTTTTGGAAAAATATCTATGTCTTTGTAAGTACTTTTTTGCCTGTTTTTAAAGCAGGTTATTTATTTATTTCCTATTGAATTGTATGAGTTTCTTATCTATTTTGGATATGAATTCTGTCAACCCTCCATATCCTCAGGTTCCAGATCTATGGTTTCAACCAACCTTGAAAAAAATATTCAGAAAAACAACACTATTGCATCTGTACTGAACATGTACAGACTTTTTTCTTGTCATTATTCTCTAAATAATACAGGATAACAACAACTTATATGGCATTTACATTGTATTAGGTATTAAAAGTAATCTAGAGATGATTTAAAGCATACAGGAGGATATGTGTAAGTTAATGTAAATACTATTCCATTTTATATAAGGGACTTGAACATCTGCAAATTTTGGTATCCACAGGGGTCCTGGAATCAATTTTTGTGGATACTAAGGGATGACTACATATGGTTCTGTCTTCTTAGGAGGACATCAGTAATGTTGGATTAGGGCCCACCCTAATGATTTCATCTTTACTTGATTTTATTTGCAAAGACCCTATTTTCAAATAATGTCACATTCACAGGTACCAGGGATTAGGACTTGAACATATTTTTAGGAGACAACACAATTCAGCCCCTAACAGCTACCCACTTCCCCTTCATCACTTGCAAACTCACATGCAAGCAAGCACACAGCCACACAGCCACACAGCCGCACAGCCGCACAGCGGCACAGCCACACAACCACACAGCCACACAGCCGCACAGTTGCACAGCGGCACAGCCACACAACCACACAGCCACACAGCTGCACAGTTGCACAGTGGCACAGCCACACAACCACACAGCCACACAGCCACACGCCACACATGGCCAAGCCTTGCCTGCTGCAGAGGCAGTGCTGAGAGGTGGACTTGGCCATTAGCCTGTAAGCAGCTTCTGGCTCTGGGCTGATTAGCCATCTGACTGTGAGCAGGCCACATACTAATCCCATTTTTGAACAAACAAGGACACTGAGGCTTTTGAGAGTTTATCTAGCTGACCAAACACACAAGGAAGTTATGAGGATGGAATAAAGTACACTTGTGAAAATAAGCTGTAAAACCTGAGAAGCTGTACAAATGTGATGGAAGTCCTCATTTTCCAGGTCACTGTGACCTTTATGATGAGATAAAATCTTATATTTAAGAAGGTGGAACCAGAAATGTTGATTTTTTTTCCCCAGTGACAGATCACTTCCTTCTTTTCCAGTTTCTTCCAGAATCCAGAACTCTTCCATAAAATCCCAGGCATGTTTTTCCTGGAGCCCTTTTTTCCTTAATCATTATTCCCGCCTGGGATTCTGAGAATATCCCACCTTCATGCCTGATATGTATGTACAAGGAACTTAGAAGAGCTTTTGCCCCTATTTCTGAGGGATCCATCTAAGTCAGAAAGTGGTTGGACGTTAGCCGCAAAAAAGACCTGTCTATGGAGCTCAGTTCTGGCCATTTGGGAAGTCTGGCCACTGGGGAAGGACCAGAGGCACTGCAATCCTAGAACTTGAGGACAGTTCAGTGTTCAATGCTATGGAATGCCCTCCTGCCATCCTCTGCTGCACTTGCTGCCCTGAAACCAGAGTGATTGTTCTCAAACCCAAACCTGATCATGTTTCTCCCCTGCTCAAAAGTCATCAGTGAGTCCCTATGACTTACAGGGTAGAACACACCACTCTTGTCATGACTCGTCAGCCCTTCACGGCTTCACCTCTCTCCACAACCAAGCCACATCTCTCCCCGTGGACTTCGGTGTACCTGTGAAGATCTATTGTCTGTTTTCTGGATATGCCAACCTCTCACCATTCATTTCCGTTTTATATTCTAGTCTTTCAATTAGAAGGAAAACAAAACATAATCATGTCTGATATTTTACCCCCAGATGTGGATCATGGCCCCATGCAGCCCAGGAGATTTGTGAATCTAAAGGTATATTTTTTTCTTTTTGGTCACTTTCAATCCACTTCCCCATGTTCTGCCTCCATTAGAGCAGGGGTTCAACTCCATCAGCTTCTGGGGTTCCTTCTACATTCTTGCAACTGATTGTTGTTGTTGTCAGATCATCCCTCAGATTAGAGTCCAGATCACATGGACATGGGAGAATGGAAAGTGTGTACACCCTGTGTGAACACCCACACAATGACAATAAATCATAGTAAGTGACGTCAGCATCCCTGGTCTAAATTTTTCCTATCTGTGGAGGAGGCTCGAACCCTTGTATTTTCTCCCTTCCATTCTACATTCCTTCTATCTCCTCCTGTCCCAGGCCCTCACCCTGTCAGAGCAGGGCTGTCCCAGGAGAACCTGGCAGGCCTTTCTGGATGCTCCAACTTGGCCTCTCCTCTCTGGGCAGTGCTTTTCCTTTCTCTCTTCTCTCACTTCTCTAAGTTCTCAGATTCTTTGGAAACTCCTGTTTCTTTTGTAACTTTCCCATCAATCTCCTCTTCCCAACCACTTAAACAAAAACAAAAAACAAAAAACAAAACTCACTGTAGACACTGCAGAGAGGGTCAAGTAGGCAACAGTCTATCCCATACCCTTAGCCACAGGCAGCACTTTACATTCTCAGCTAACTACCATGACACCCAGACATACCTTCCCAAGGATCACCTGTTTGGGGGTCTCAGCTCCAGGTCTTGCTTTCTGTCAAATAGGAGCCTAAGCATTCAAATCTCTCCATCAAAGCCTATGCCTGACTATACCAAGACTCAGTTGTTTACTCTCTTAAGTAGATAGAAACAAACATCTTTGACTTACCTGAAGCACAAACATAGGTGAAGACATTTCTACATCTCTCCCTTAGATAAATCAAAATTAATAAGGTGTGAGCAAGCAGGATAACCTCACCCAGAACCTCAGTGTAGACCAAACAAGAGATGAACTATTATGATTCCGAATCCTAAAGATTCCATTGGTGTATTGCCCTGTGGATTCATGTTTTTGTGCGTTTTAATGTGAAGCCTTCAGCTGAGACTTGGCCTGAGAGAGGGTGGGGGTGCCCAGAAAGAAAGAGAGATACCAAGCTAACATGCCACAAACTCAGCTTCCCAGTGACTTGCACCCTGAGAAATTCAATTATCACTTCTGAGATGCACAGCGCAGAGGGACTCACAGGTCTTGGATAAGGTGCTAAAAATAAGGAAAATAAAAAAAAAATAAAGAAATTTAAAAACTCCTGATCCTGCAAAGCATTTGCTTGATAATGCAAACTGAAAACTTGACGAGCTTCCATGAACTGGGAAGAGCACACAAGCTTACCTTTCTTACCCTCCAAAAAAGAAAAAAAAAAAAAGAAAGAAAGAAAAGCTCAAAACAGAAAAACAAACAAGCGAGCAACAACAACCGAAACAAATGTATACACTTTAGTTTTGTAGGGTGAAGTGGAAGGATAAGGCATGGCACAGGGCTCTAAGCAGTAGTTAGGTTCTACTATTAATAGATCATTCTCTTAACCTCTCTGACCATGTGTTTCATTGTCTATGTGTAACCCTAATAAACTCAGAGACCCATGTGCTTCAGTCTCAGAGCAGTTTCAGATTTAAGCAGCAATGTCCCCAAACTGAAAGTAACAAAGATGGAATTCTATTTATTATTCATGCCTCTCTGAAGACACTAAAGGGGATGGAAATACATGGTTCTCAGAAACACTTACGCAAATTCTCTTGCGTCTCCAACCTACTTTCTTATCGTAGCTACTCTGGTTCTGATCTCCAGGGGGAAAATAAAAGGTTTCCTCTTTCACTCCTTACTCATACAGTTTTCTGCCACTTCTGTCCTCCCTCCCTACCCTCCAGTACTGTCATATGTAGATTTATCTCTTCTATCATCAAAAAGAATCTTTCCTCTTGGAAGAGCATAGGAGGTGAAAATTGGACTAGCATTTACAGGATTCTTTTTGGTGAGGTTGGAAAAGGAATAAGTCTATAAACATTTCTAAATTATTTATTCCTATATTATTAATTTTCTCCCATAACAGGAAATGTGATCCTCTAATCTCTCCTTGCTTACATCACCAGTTTGTTGCAGAGATCAAATAAAATGTTGCACATTCCTTTAGGAAATCATACATCACTATAATCACGTACAGTATTTTCATATAAATCTATGGTAAAATGATGGGCATAATTTCCCTTTCTTAGATGCCAAGTCAAAAATATGGGGAGAGGAAGGGAAGAGTTTCTAAAATAACTCTGTAAATAATTATACCTCTGAAACTGGTAAGCATATCCCTGTATTTTTTTAATACGCCTTTTTGTTACTTTTCCAGATTTGTCACTCCTAAGAATCAGGTTTTGTTTTTGTAATATTGTGCATCTGTAAATTGAGTGCTGCATTAATTAATTAGCTAATCCATCCAACTAATAAAAATTTGCCAACAAATTAGCAATTCTTTCTCACATTAAAAAAAAAATGTCTTCCATGAGTCAGGCACTGGTGTTAAATAAATCATAGTCCTTTCCTAAATGAACTCACAATCTAGTGGGTGAGGTGACAATGTAAGCAGATATTTTAAGTCATTAATTCCTGATGGAGCAAATTCCAAGGAGAAGGGTGGGAATTAAGAGCCCAGACTACGATGAAGCTACTGCTATTGTTGATACCTAACCCAGGTCCTAATTCTCCTGTGGACTAACACATCCAGAGGGAGCTCAGCAGCTGTGGCAGATACTGTCGTTTGGCCATGCTTTAGCTATTTACATCACCTCATCCTCTGCCCATGTCATACAATAGAGACTGAAATGTACAACTCACAGTTTCTAGCTTCCCTTGAAGTTGAGGTATCTATGGAACTCAGTTCTGGCCATTAGGGAAGTCTATTGAAGAGCTTTGTAAAAAAATTATTCCCGGCCAGGCATGGTGTCTCATGCTTGTAATCCCAGCAGTTTGGGAGGCCGAGGCAGGCGGATCACGAGGTCAGGAGATCGAGACCATCCTGGCTAACACTGTGAAACCCCGTCTCTACTAAAAATACAAAAAATTAGCTGGGCGTGGTGGCAGGTGCCTGTAGTCTCATCTACTCGGGAGGCTGAGGCAGGAGAATGGTGTGAACCCGGGAGGCGGAGCTTGCAGTGAGCCAAGATTGCGCCACTGCACTCCAGCCTAGGAAACAGAGCGAGACTCCACCTCAAAAAAAACATGGATGAAACTGGAAAACATCATTCTCAGTAAACTATCGCAAGGACAAAAAACCAAACACCGCATGTTCTCACTCATAGGTGGGAATTGAACAATGAGAACTCATGGACACAGGAAGGGGAACATCACACTCCGGGGACTGTTGTGGGGTGGGGGGAGGGACAGCATTAGGAGACACACCTAATGCTAAATGATGAGTTAATGGGTGCAGGAAATCAGCACGGCACATGGATACATATGTAACAAACCTTCACATTGTGCACATGTACCCTAAAACCCTAAAGTATAATAAAAAAAAAAAAAAAAAAAAAAAAAAAAAAAAATTACTCCCTTGCAAAAGAAAAGAGAAGCAGAAGAAGGAAAATTTCCTGCTTGGTACTACTTTTTATTTCCAACCTTTGAAGACATGATGTGCAATTATGCAACATGCATTCTGCAAATATATGTGGCAAGTTGGGGAACCTAAATCAATGAGCCTGTGCTCTTGGTGACATCATTGAGCCAACAAATTAACTAGGAGGCCATCTATCTCAGAAGTAAACAATAAATATTCATCCTTTGGGCTACTGCATTGAATGCATTTGGGACTAATTTCAGGCTGAGGGCCTGAGGAACCTCAGCCTGAAATTAGTGCTGTGGTGGAGAGAAAACCAGGAGGAACACTGATTCAAGAGAACGTGGATCTGACACTGCCAGCTGCTGATAAGTTGTGTGATCTCAAACTCATCTCTTAGCTCAATTTCCTCACCTGCACATGAGGAGTTGAAAGCAGATGGACTACTCTAGTGACCAACTTGGACATTCATTCTAAGGCCCTCTGTGACTGACCTGATCAACGCAATGGCCACAGTGTTGCCTGATCATGGAGAACACATACCCAGCTGGTCCCAGAGCTTTTCAGCACCTCATTTCCCAATGTGGTCCAGGGATCCTTGGAACCTCGGCAAAGTGGATCTCAGTCTGCATTTTCTCAGGGGCCTGGTGAGGAATGGCATGGCTCTAGGGCCAAGATAATCACAAGTGGTAGTTGTCTTACCTGTTTTGTGTGTCTAGGGAGGATCCCAGCACTGATGGGGAGAAATCACTCTAAGCACCACTTACAGAATACTGGCCAAACTCCAAACATGATAAAGTCTGCACCTGTAATTATCTGAACACTAATGGTGGAAAATACCCACTCCCTCTATTAGTGAATGCAGGTGTTTGGCACCTGCATGATCTTTTATTCTAGAAGAGGTTAGTGGCATGGACTGTCCACTGAGACAGCCCCTCCCAAACAACAGCCTGCAGGTTCACATGCTGGAGGCCCCAAAATAAGATAGCAGATTGACAACAGTCTGAGCAGGACCAAATCACAGAAAACATTCTGTGGTTATGGAAAGTAAGGCCCAGAGAGGTCACATAACTTGCCAAGCTCTTGAAGCAGGGTAGAGACAAAGTCGTGGTCAACTTGTAGCCACTCTAGAAGCCAGACTTGTCATCAAAGGATAAACAGCAGAAAATAGTTAGAAGAACAGCTTTTAAGGAAAATAAAAAGAAGAAATATATAGCAGTAGTGACAAAAATATCATCGAAATATAAACATGTGCTTCCAGAGTGGGTCTTTGTTAGATAAAACACTCATTTATATGTGTCAATCATGTATGTTTATTAACAGTTAATTTGCAAAATTATAGTCACAATGTGTACATGACAATTTTTAAGCTCTGTTTGAATATGTTTCTGGCTCATAAAAATTGGATTATATCAAAAATTTAACTCACAGCACCTTGCATTTCCCCTATAATTATGTTCATCACACTTGAAACATCAATTTTCAATGTTTGACTGCCTCCCTGGACTAACGGCTTCTCAAAGACAAGAAACTATGTTTATCTTATTTACTGCTCTACTCTCAGTGCTAAGCTAAGCATGATATGTGCTTTATATTATGTGACAGACAGATGAATGAATGAATGAAAAGTTCTCCTAACTCCCATCCAGAGCGCCATACTGCTAGTTAAGCTTACTCTATTAAGGAGGTAAATATTTAAGGATTAGAAGAGCCTGGTTCTTTTCCCTTATGCCTAACCTTGTAGCATTTGAATTGTCTTTGAAAGCTGTGGTTTCACACTTGCCTGTAATATCCTGACTTGCTGTCCAATTCTAAGATTGGGAGGGTTTCAGGGTCCCCCTTCCTCCATGCAGACTTTACTGCAGCTGAATCACCATTAAATTCTATTAGTTCAACAATTACTGAATATCTGTTCAGTATAAGCAAGACAATCTTCTCTTCAATACCCAAATTAGAGTTAAGGGCAGGTTCCGTGATTTTTTTTAGCCCTCAAGTGCCTATCATATACGTGAGTGTTTAATGAATACTTATTACTCCTTCCCCAGTTTAGTTCTTGGCAGCTGGCCTGTACAGAAAGTCCAAGCTGCACCTCACTGCTTCTGCTTGGCAGTTTTAGTTCTTTTGTTGATCCAAATTGGTGGAGATGGAGATACGTGAGTAACTATTTGCACAGAACCTGGCTCTGTTAAAGAGCTCAAATCTTCTTCCCCTCCAAACCACTAACCCTTGTGAGATAGAGATGCCAGGGTTTCCCCTTTACATTTCTCTGTCTTTTCTCTGAGGTGATGACTGCGCAACTACAAAGTAGCCAGAACTCTTGGTTCCTAAGTCTTCCCTTTGAGCCTGTTCTCTAAGGCCCTGAGGGTTCCGGTGTGCATAGGACCCTGGGGATAAGTGATAAGGAGGGGCTTAGTCACTGCAGCAGCACTGGATGAGTTCATGTAATGGGGGATCCACTGGCCAGAAAGACTGGGAATTTCTTGACCAAGTCCTCTCTATCAGTCAGTTCCCTTCACAGGCGACACCTGCCCTGGGCCACCCACAGTGCTGCCTTGCAACACATTCAAGCCATCCTATTTATAACACAAGCAGATTACTCATTTTAGTGGTTAAGTGGAGCATGTGTCAGAGAGTCTTCAAAGCAGAACCACACATCTTCCCAAATTTTCAATTTTTATTCAGCTTGACGGCTCCCTCTGCCTAGAGTCAGAAACCTTCAAAAATAGGATGCTGGATCCATCTCAGCCTCCAGTCAGGGATCCACAGGACAGCTTCGATGCTGTCCTAGCATACTTGCTGGTGTCAGCTGTCAACCTTGTCCCCATCTTCAGCAAAAGTGACAGAGCAAGGAAAATTAGAAGAGGAAAGGGCCAGCCCAGATGGTGAGTTCTTATGTCTAGACAGGCTAATGAGTAAAAAGTGTTCTCACAGGTCCATGAACCAGGAAAATAACATCAAAGAGTGATTCAATTTTTCCTCTCATCAGCCTATGCCTTCTGTCCTGAGCTCCTCGTCCCAGGCTAAGTGGGGGAAGACTGCTTCCTCTTGGCACTGGGGACTCTGCTCTGACAAGGTGAAGCCTGGCCTCCACCACCCACTCCCCTCCTGCCATGAGGTCCATTCAAGGCCAATGAAAGCAGGCTCACCTTCTTGGGAGTCTGTTCATCAAAACTGTCCTTTCAAAGGTACATGGTATGTGGTCCCCAGTAGGACAAAATCTGAGTAGGACTGGGATGCTCCATTTCTGAAGATTTCTCATTACATTCCTTAGTGGTCCCTCAGTTCTCTAAAATGCACAGAATCCCTTAATCCCTAAGTTGGCAGGTACCCTGAAACCTAGCCATCCTCTCTTTCTGCAGGATTCTACCCACAGAAAATCATTCAGTCTCTACTCAAAACCTTCTAGATATGGGGAATTCACAATTTCTCATTCCATCTTTGGTCAACTCTATTAGAATGGCTCTTCTTTTCAATTCACACCAAATGCTTGTATTTTTGTAATAAGTTGACTGGAGTTTTAGAATCATGGCACACATGGAAGATCTGGAATGGAATGTAGAGGAAATCTAATTTAGCCCCCTCATTTTCTAAGGAGTCCTATGCAATCAGTTCTTCACTGACATCATAGTGGTAAGTCAGTGATATGGGCAAGACTCAAGTCCAAGCTTCTGATCAGTTCCAGGTGACCAGAACACCACACCAGCAGTTCCTCCTTCTCCTGGGACCAAATTCCACCATAGTAATTGTAGTCCTTTGAGTCTTAAAGCCCCAGTGTGTGGCAGACATGACTTTAAGTTGGTTCCTAACTATTGTTCTGGTTAAATGTCAGATATTTTCCAAAGAAAAGCAAAAAGCTTCAATAAAAAACCCAAGATGGGCACCAGGAGGTGGAATGGATAAGCAGGTGATGGAAGTTTTGAAGGATAAATCTGTGTGCTCCTGTCCAGCCCCTCTCGGGGAGAACAGCACTCCAGGTGGTTCTCCTCTGGTCTGTCATCTCTAGATGCAGCTGGAAGCAGAGGGATGATGTGGGGAAGACATTTGATCTTCACATTCACATGACAAAGTAGACTAAATTTATTCCTATTTTATAGAAAAAGAAATGGAGGCTTGCAGAAGTTAAATATGATTTAATCAAGTTCAGAGAACTTGTCATTGGCAGAAAAAAAAGACTAGAACCGAGATTTCCAGACTCCCGGTCCAGTGGTGTTTTGCTATGAACTATGACCTAGGCAATGAGGAATGAGCTATCCATAAACAGTAAAATAATAGAATAGCGACTATGTATTAAGTATTTATTGTGCCTCATGAATGCTTCTGAGCATTTTTATGTTTCAATGCATTTCATCTATCACAACTCTGTGATGTGGGTATCAGTTTTATTTCCAACTTACAAGTGAGAAAACTTAGGCACAGAGATATTAAGGATGCCTAATATCTCTATTAAACTACAAAAATACTAAGTCAGGTTTCAAACCCAGGGATCCACCTCAATTCACTGCCTCTCTGTAGGTGCCCCCAAAATGGCAGCTATGAACTGCAAAATTCTCTGCTGGAATTTGAAGTGGGGCCCTGCCTTCAGTGAAATACCAGAGAGAGAGAGAGTTTAAGGCTCACATGTTTGTGCCAAAGCTCATCTTCTCCGTCCTCTACATCCTATCAGTCTGTTAAGGCTGATAGTGTTTGGGCCAACATTGTCCTTCTAGCTGTCAAGCCTTGAAAACTTGACTCTTGGTTGTGAGTCAGTTGATGAGATAGAGGAGAGGTCCAAGGACCCCCCACCAGTGCTCTTAATGTCTATCTTCCCCTCCACTTCTCACCTCCTTCGGAATTGCTTGCCTCTTCTTGCTTGGTTTTCTGTCTTCACTTGTTTGACTGCCAAGAGTCTTTCTTTTCTCCACCCTAACCACCACTGTCAGAGCAGACATGACACACTGATGCTCTGAAATCTTCAGTGGCTCCCATTGTCTACAGTCTTAATTGTAATACATCATTATGCAGATTTCAAGGATCTCTATCATCTGACCACAGCTTACCTTTCCAGACAGTGAATCAATCTGATTGTTGCTTTCTCCAGAGTAGATCAGTGACCACTGAGGGATTCTCAGGCTCTGCAAATCAGTGAGAGCAGAGAGTGGCTCCGGCCCCTGCCCTACCATACCTAACATCCTGATCTTCCTTCCCTACACTTTTGCATCTACACAATGAAGATTTAGGCTCATCCATGGGACTCTGAGTTCCCTTTGGCCCTGAAATTCTGAAGGAGTGGAAAGAGCATAAACCTAGACCTGAACTCTATGTGGGATGGAAAGACGAAGCAGGGGGAAGATTACTTAGAGAGAAGCTTAGAAAATGGGGGCTTAGCTGCAGGGGAACTAGGACAAAAAGGGAAGATCCTGAAAAACTTCAAAGTTGGAGGTCCCAAGTCAGTGCCTGATACATTGGGGACACATTGAAATCACCTGGGGAACTTTATAAAATGCTGAAGCCTGGGCCCCACCTTCCAGAGATTCTGATTTAAATAGTCTATAGCATGCTGTACTCATTGGGATCTTCAAAAGCTCCTTAGATGATTCTAATGTTCTGCAGTTTGAAAGCACAACCCTAAATGAAAGACAGGCATGCAGGGAAGATGACATGACTTTTATAAAAAGGAGATGTTGTCTGCATCAGAGTTCAGGGGAACTGGCCAGAGGAGACAAACAATGCAGCAAAACACCATAGGACCTACAACTCTCCCAGCAAATGCTGAATATTTTCCTAGGATGCCCACCTCTTAGGGCCAACTCAATTAGATTTACTCAGAGAAGCCTGCATGTGAGAGGACAGACCTCATTATTATTACTAATTCGTTAAGATCTGGTGCCTCCAGCTCCACTGTGTCCAGGCCTGAGTGGCACTGTAGGTTCTACCTGAGGTGCCAATGTTGGTATCATCAACCCTGATGTGGACTCAGGTCTCAGCAAGCTGTGTCTTCCCAGCTCACCTTGAAAGCCTACTTATTTTTAGCCTTGCTGACATCCCATGTGGGTGAAAAGGCCAGGTATCTATCAGGTCAGGTAACTTTTCCTTCCTACGCTGTCCCCAGTGAACTGTTGAGCAGTACTAGAGAAGCCAGGAGACTGGTCTTAGAAACATTCTAGGGAGAGCTTTTGACCAAGGCCTCACCTTCCATATACAATGAGCTGTGCCCTTTCTCAGTCAAGAGTCAGAACAGCTAACTCTGCTCTGGGACTGGAAGTGTGTGTGGTGCCAAGCAGCTGTCACTGGTCAGAGGATGGGAACTAACCCAGATAGTGGGGTCATCCCAGAGTGGGGGTTGACTTAAAAAGTAGAGTCAGCCTAGAGAGGGAGGGTCAACCCACAGCGTAGAGGGTTAACCCAGAGAGTGGGACCAAATCAATGTATTTTTTACCTCACTGCAAAAGTTTCATATTAAAGTCTTTGGACAGAAGTTATCAAGCAATTCAGGTTAAACACCTGAGAAAGTAAAGTGGAGATAACAGCAACCTAGGACAAATTCCTGTTCTTTGCTTCTTTTTGTGCCTTCTGTTCATGCTCTGTAAAACTTTACATGTTTATTTGGGGTATGTGAGATATATCTGCCATTTGCCCTCCACATACACATCCCATTCTTTTGTACCCTGTACAACAGACTGCATGCACTCTCAACGAACTTTATCAGTCATCTCATACTGGCTGACCTCCAGTTGGATTTGACCAACGGGAGCAACAGGAGATGGGAGGGAGGAAAAAGAGTGATACTGGAATGTTTAGTGTTGTAGACTACTGTGTTTCTCCATTAGAGACAAAAACTCCCATCAAACATTTTCCTCTGTTTTCCAGTAATCAATCCCCTCTCTTGCTCCTTCTTGATTCATGGGTGTGACTAGCCTGGAGGATCCTGCACCATCCCTTTTTGTGCTTTTCTTAAACTGTGCCCAAGTCTCCGTAAATAGCTTCTTTCTTAAATTCTGCCTTTATTATACTCTCCTACTTGGACCATGAACGATTCAAGAGGTATATGTGTACGTGTGTGTATGTGTGTGTGTGTGTGTGTGTGTGTGTGTGTGTGTAGTGGTTGGTTGAGGCACACAGGTTTGCTTAGGTTTGATCTTCAAGCCACATTCTTATGACCACCACAGCTGCATTCTGTCATCATGAGGTGGGACTACTGTCACACTGTTGCAGGTCTGCAACTTTGTCATTCTGAATGTTTCAGTACACACCGTCAAAGTCAGTTTTCCTAACATCCTGATTTCCCTGGAGCTATACCAGCAACAAAAGCTAGAGTTAATGACAATCTTGGTCCTATGTTAGCTCTGAATAATAGATAGTATCACCTTCATTAACAAAACTGAAGTTCTGAGAATTGAAGTTCTCATTCACTTCTTGTTTCCTTCCTTCGTTAAAAAGCATGAATTATCTATTATTTCCTCAATACTGTACCAGTTACTGGGACTACCAAAATAAGTAAAAAATTGTTTCCTCCTCTAAGAGTCTTGATATCTAGGATAAAGATGGAAATCACAAAAAAATTGATTTATATACGTGCAGCAAAGTGTCATAAGATTGAATGTCATATAGGTAACTTTTTACACAACAATAGAAAGCCAATAGATCAACAATGATCCTAATCAAAAGTATTTCCAATGTGATGTCTTTAGTTTTTTAGGTGGATTTTATGAGCAGAAAATATCAGAGGTCATTTTATGATTAATTTTGAATAAGTATTCTATTAATAAAGGTTTCACATCCAAAAATATAGTTCTCCTTTAATCTTTTACTTATCACCTATAAGTCTTATATTTCTGATATGGACCTAGTGAGTTTAACTATCACTTTTTAAAGAACTTTGATTAATGTCTGGCCTCCATTAAAAACTTATTTTAAGGCCGGGCGCAGTGACTCACGCCTGTAATCCCAGCACTTTGGGAGGCTGAGGTGGGCAGGTCATGAAATCAGGAGTTTGAGACCAGCCTGGTCACCACAGTGAAACCCCATCTCTACTAAAAATACAAAAAATTAGCTGGGCATGGTGGCAGGTGCCTGTAATCCCAGCTACTAGGGAGGCTGAGGCAAGAAAATAGCTTGAACCCAGGAAGTGGAGGTTGCAGTGAGCCAAGATCTCGCTATTGCACTCCAGCCCAGGTGATAGTGCAAGACCCCATCTCAAAAAAAAAAAAATTATTAAAAACAAATCCTGAACTGCTTTAATAAATTTAATATATTTGATTTCACAGAAAAAATTTTGATCTAATAAATTTTCTCAAGTACTTAAATGATTCCTATAAATCTAATAAATTAACCTCTTACAATAGCAATTCTTAAGCTTTTGTAATTATTTGAACACAATACAAAAAAGATTTCAACCTAAATTTATGTCTAAATTAATCAATCAACTACTCACTATAAATTGGAGTTACAAGATTGATCTGCAGTTATAACAGACTGAATTCTCTTAAACATGGTAAGAACATAAACACCAAAAATTAAACAGATTTCTAAATATAAAATAATAATATAAATTTGTTATATAAATTTTCTATTCTTAATTGTAAGAAAGAAATACATCATCTCAAACAATTCTAAAGGAGGAATATTCCTTTTCAGTTGAGCCTGCATTGTAGCTAGTGATATTGGTCAGGATGGGAGGTCTGGAGCTGCTAGTGTCTAGAGAGATTTCTCACAACCCCTACTACCAAAGGGAGCACCTTTTATCACCCCAATTCCTTGGGCTTCATAAATTGGAAAAGAGAGTTTTCTCTCTGCACACAACCTGGTTTTGAGTCATGTCTTTACCTAATTCTTCCACCAATGCACCAATGGAAGTCTGCAACCCCAGCCCTGGAATCACCTCCATGGCAGAGAATAAAGCTTGGACCAAGGTTGTGACCCTCCACCCACTCTACTGCTACTCATCCTTGGCAAGAAGTTTCCTTCCCAACCTGTGCCAGCAACCAGTCCTACATCCCGGGTGGAGGAGAGGGTCCAGAGAGCTGCAGAAAAGGAGCGTTCACCTGGAAGAAACTTAGTCTGGAAAAGCACATCTAGCTGTGCTGCCCTTTTTCCTTCAGGAGGAGCCACAAATGCAGGGGGCAGCTGTATGGATTATTTGCAGACTTAATAGTAGGCCAGGCCCATGGTGACATTCCCAGCCAACCACTCAGCCTCACTCTGAGAAATATTTCCCACTCTGCCCCACTCCTTTCTTTTCTCCATGTGATCTTGTCCAAGTTGGTACAGACACCCTGGGTGGCAAAATCCATTTGCTGTCTGACACACACCACTCAGCCTCTCCCACTGGCAAGGACTTCAGGTTTGCCAGGAGCCAAGTGAGCTTTGGGTAACCCCAGAGATGTGATGGCTCCTTGGAAAATGATCTCTGGTCTTAAAGTACATGTGCTCTCAGCCTTGCCATCTGTTTTTTTTTTTTTTTTTTTGACTCTGTCTCTTTCCCTTTCCCTCCTTCTTCTCCTTTTTGTATCTTTTCATCTTCTCTCCTGTATTTCAGTCTCTTCTATCTCTTTCTCTCACCTCTCTTCTTTACTTTTTCTTCCTTTTTGGAGGGAGTCCGTGATTATGAATATAAATATTCATGAATTTCATTTTTAAGGGGAGTGGTAGAGAGGTGAAATGAGTATGTGTTAATGCCAATAAAAATAGTTAAACTTGTGAGCCTTTGCCACATGCCAAGCACTTAGCATGTATTACCATTTGATCTTCAAAACAATCTTATTGACTGATTGACTGATAAAGTATTGCTCACATTTTCCTTATGATGAAGCTTAGGGAGGGTAAGTAATTTCCTCAAAATTAGCAAATGTGGTTTAATCACATGTCCCAGGAGTACCAACTCTAGGATCACTCTGAACCATGTTGCCATGATATGACCCAAGGCCAATTTCCCACTTCATTTGGCTAGGGGGCTTCAATATCATTTCCCTGAGATCCTTGGATCCAGGGCCTAGCCAGGTGCCCAGACCTCTGCCTCACACTGAGCTTATGGACAGATCACAGCCACCAATGGTAAACCTAGAAACTACTTTATTTCGAGAAACAAGGTGTGTATTAAATCCACCCTAAAGGGCGAAAGCTCCTCTGTATTCATGATTGCTAATATGTGGTAAGAACTAAGTAACCTGCTCTAGTTCAGAGTAGAGAAAAGTCACCTGAAATGTGAACAGATGAAGAAAAAAGGGGGTATTAATGGAAAGGATGAAATTAAAGGAGTCTTGCTAGCTGGGGGAGAAGGTATATGATCTACAAAGCTCCAACCTCTGCCAAAAGAAGTATTTGTTAATCATCTGTGTATGCTAAGTCTGCTACCAGGCCCCCCAATGAATCATGCCTCCTGGTACTCACGCCCTCATGCAGTTCCTCTCACACTGACTCTGGGCTTGGCCATATGTCACTTGCTTTGGTCAAGAGACCTCATCAAATGTGACCCAAGCAGAGGCATAGTAAGCACTTGCACATTGAAGCTTTTCCTTCTAAATTCAACCATCAGATAAAGAAGCTCAGCCTGTGCTGCTAGGAAAAGAGGCCACACGGAGAACTGAGATACCTAGGCCCATAGCCAACACCAAAGCCCCAAACATGTAATTGACCCATTTTATCTTCTAGCCCCAGATGGGCCACCCCAAGGAGCACCATGTGGGACAGAGATAAGCCATCCCACTGAACCTTGCCCAAATTCCTGACCCATGAAACAATGAGTAATAAAGTCATTGTTTCAAGTCACTACGTTTTGGAGTGGTTTACTAGGCAGTAAAAATAGATCATTGATATGACTTTGCTAAGATATGTGCTGAATGATTGCTCATTAGGTATTTTCCTACTCATTTCTCTACCTCCCTAGGGACAGCTGTGCTCCTACTCTCTTCATCCCTCCGTGCCACTCTCTCCTGGAGAATGAGGGCTCAAGAAATGAAAAGCAGAACAAAGAGGGGCTTCCCCAGTAACTCATGGTACCCCTTGGTCCTTCCAAGCAATTCATGATAACAGGGTAGACATTATAAAACAAAGAGGCCAAATCTTTTCTGGAAGAAAAGGCCCCTTTTCACTGCCAGAGGTTCTGAGCTAATCAAACATGTTGAGAACTGCCCTTGACCATCCGAAGTGGAGAAAGAGCCATCAGACCTTGAAGTGAGCAGAGAAGAGGGTGTCTTTTCCAGCTATACTGTCCCAGCCAGGGATATTCACAAACCTTAAAGGGAAGTGGGGAACAAGGGAATAGAGCAGTCTGGAGGTGGGAAGGACATGAATTGGCTGGGAGCTAGACCTCCAAGGAGGTGGTGGATTGCTTTTGGAAAGAAGGAAAATTTAATTAAAAGGAAAACATGGGAGGGGTCTAATCAATGAGCAGATAGATGATTGTCCAGTAAAGACAATCAATACATGCTTCTTTATCTTCTGACTTGAACAGCTTAGGACAGGAGCAATATCTTAATCATCTTTGATAGCCAGTACCCAGCACAGGACTGGCACAGTAGGATGCTCAAAGTCACAGTGACCTCAGGCAGGTCATTTTACCTCTTGTCTTTGCTTCCTCGACTGGAAAATGAGGGCACTGAATAGGTGCTCCCCAAAGCTCTCCTGATCCTCCACAGAGAAAGGAGCAGGCTGGTGTTTTATTTTATGTGTTCTGCTGGCAATGGCCTAGTTTCTCTCCCAGCACACTGACAGGTGGAACTAGAAAGAAGATGGAGGGAAAGCCACAGATTAACCCTTTCCTTCCTGGTGGTGTCCCCAGGATTGAGGCCCAGGGAGGAAGAGGCTGAGACTGCCTAGCCTTGGCTGGGACCTGTCACCAACAGCATAAAATGTGGGCTCTTCTCAGCGTGGGAGAGGAAAGGAGGCAGGTGGAGGCAGGTGGAGCCAGAGCTGGGACAGGGATGTAACACAAATATCCCAAGCAGCTGAGATAACAAGAACCTATTGAGGAAAGAGGCATGTTAGAGGAAATGAAACCAACCAGCCCATAAATGAAAAAGTTCATAGGAAAAGCCTTTCTGAAAGTGGGGGAAGGCAAGGAATGAGAGGACAAAATAGTGAGACTCAAAGCCCCTAAAATCAAATGCAAAAAACTTGCAAATGCATGGCAAAGAATGTGGGGAGAAATAAATGATTTCACCCAGTGGCGGCAGGTCACAAACCTCTATCAGCAATGGTAGGGAGAGATCAGAAGGAAGCTATGCAGGTGGGCAGGTCCAAGGACTGAAGAGAAACAGGGCAATAGAACCAATGTCTCTGATTTCCTCTGCAGAGTGGTCCTGCAAGGTGAAGGCAGGGCATTCTAGACATAGCAATTTGAAGTCAGAGTTGTGATTTATATTCTGCCTAGTGTTTTATGCTTTATTTCATTTTATTTTTATAGTTGTTTTGAGAAATCAGAAGAGCAGGCGTTAGCACCTCATTTACTGATGAAGGAATGAGATCCTAAAGCGATTAAGGGACTCACTAAGGGCACTGAGCAGCCGGGAACACTGGGGAGTAGAATGTGGAATGACCATCAGGGGACCTCCAGCGTCTGCTCTGAGGTCTGCCCACAAATTCACCACTTAAAAAATGCATCATATTTTTGATATACTGAAATAAACATACTCATACAACCTGCCTTTCCCTAAGAATATAATTTCTCACATAATTAAAATGTATGTGCAATATTTCTATGAGTGGGAAACAAACTAGATGTTGCGAACCGTGGTGAGAGAGGCCATGATAGAAACATAATATTAAGGAGAAGAGTTTGAAAACTGTCTTGCGCAACTGAGAAATAGCAGTTAAAATGAAAACTCTGTTCTTTGCTCCCTAAACGACTCCCTCAGAAACAGTCAGCACATAATTGTGTGCCGGGGAAACTATTTTAATTCCAACCCTATCTTAAATGGTTTCTCTTAGAAGGGCTTATGATAACTGCGCTGTCTCAGAATTGCAGCGATTCCCAGCTCTTCCTTAATTGGGGTTGAGTCTTTTTTATTCAGGCACTCAATCCAGCTGCTTGGCTGGGTTTTCATCAGGAAACAAGCTGCCGTATTTGGGGCTGTAATCCCTATCTGAACACACCCAAGGCAGTGAGCTGTGGTGGCTTTCAGTGTAAGAAAGGGAGCAGAGAAGTAGACTCCACCACCACTCAACTCGATTTGCAGGAGAGGGAGGGGAGAATTAGGACAGAATTAGAATCAGGACTGCTGAGTCCTTGGGAGTCCAGGACGGGGGCTGCCAGCAAGAGAAGGTGCAAGTCAACATGTACTAAGGCCCAAATGAGCCTTAGCACTTGGCTGGGCCCCAAAAAGGTCCTGACAGCAGGGACTATGTGGTACTTACCATGCAAAGATGACTCACACTACAAGGTCAAATAGGAGGATTTCCACAGCACAGACACTAAGGAACAAAGGGATTCAGAGAGGGCTGTGCATCAGAGGGGGCTAGGAAGTGCCCATGGAGAAGTCTGGGCAGTGTCCACGGAGGAAGGCTGGTTGGACGTGTTCCCTGAACAGGGTAGAGAAAAGCAGGAAGGAAATCACAAGGTAGAGATGGGGAGGAAGAATGCTGGGTGTGTGTGGGAAACACTGGGGAGGTCAGTCCTGCTGACAGTGGTGAGTGCTGATGTAGAAGACATACGCTTAGAAGGGGCCTTTGGAATATATTGTGGGAAGCTCAGGGAGAGAGCACTGCCCTCAAGGCCAGCACTGAATCAGGAAGCTGAAGTGTTTCCAACTTTGTCACCACTGGCCATGTGCTCAGTCAAGCTATTTTTTTTCTCTCTTTCTGGGCCTCAGTTCTATTATTTCTGGAAGAAGGCAGTTAAGAAGACCATCACAATAGCTAATATGACTTATGTTCTCACAGTGAGCCAGGCCTTGCTCTTACATATGTGCACTCACTCCATCCTTAAACCACTGAGAAGGAGGACCTAGGATTATCCCCATTTTGCAGTTGAGAAAACTGAGGTACAGAGAATGAAGTAACTTCTCCCAGGATGCACAGCTCATCAAGTGGAAGAGCTGGGACACAAAATCCTACATTCTGGCTCTAGAGCTTGTGTTTTTCTTAACCACTACTCAATGCTGCCTCTTCAAAGTCCTCCCAAACCAGCATGCAAGTGTCAAGTTAAAATGAGCTGTCATCAGCAAAAGTAGGACACGTGACCCTTTTTCCCAAAATGAGAAAGTAATGCCTTCCTCCTGTAGCCTGGGCTCACCCCAGACTCCTAATGACCCAGGAGAAAAAGTCACCTGGCTGAGCCCCAAGGCCGGGCCTGCCAGGGGCAGGAATATATGTGTGTGTGTGTGTGTGTGTGTGTGTGTATGTGGTGGGGGTGGGGAGACATTTAGCAATTGTCACTCCAGCCGCTGTAGCATATCTGTTCCAACAATGGCTGCTTATGATATGCTTGGCTTCTGTCCTTGTCATTATTGTGTGCTCCAGTTGTGATATGTGTGCTCCAAGAATGATCTGAGGAATAATAATTGAAAGCTATTATTAATATGAACAAAGGCAATAGTAATGGGGGTCATGATTGAAGAGCCCTCCAAGGAAGACATGGGTCACAGGACACAGAATTATAAAATACTGTGGTTGGAAGTTTGTTTAGAGATCATCCATCTCAGCCCCCCAATATTACTGATGAGATTGGACTTGAAGAGGCTAAGTCTGCTGCCTGAAGGCACAGAGCTTATGGCACCAGCTCTGACCAGGACCCACATTTCCTGAATCTATTTACTAAAGATCGTGCTAGAAAAGGCAGGCATCTTCTTTTCAAGTTCTAGCAGAGTGATTTTTGCATTCTGGGAAACCTGCTACAATTCCCAGGACACACAGGGTTGCTGGGTTGGAAATTGGGAGGTTTGGAGCTATGGCTCCATAAACTGAGAGGGGCCTCATGCCTTCCTCTTATTCATATTTCAGCCTACAGAAAGTTAAAAGAAGTCAAAGCACCAAGATTTGAACACTCAATTCTCATGCATTTCTGTCCAGAGTCTAGAGCAGCTTTCAAGTTTTGACCGTCACCTAGAAGAGGGTCTACAGCACTCAGAGTCTAAGGACCTTTCCAGCTCTTGGCCTACCGGGGACCCCAAACTTCACAAGGATGGTTTTCAATGCATTTCTTAAGACCGAAGATCCACTGCTTTGTGCTGGGCCCAGAAAAGACCTCCATCAACAAAAAGACTGCATTTACCCTGGCCCAATCAGTAGTCATGTGGCCTAGGCCTATCAGTCCAAATTTCTGTGTCCCACTTTCAACAACTGCACAATAAATGGACTTTAAAAACGAATGCCATCTTCCCCGGGCTCCAGGAAGTGCTCGGGGCCTCACTGCTCTGGGTGCAATCTGTCTCTCTGGGGAGTCCCGATCACCAGCCCCTGCCAGCCAAGGAGGTGCCAGCCCCAGATGAATACCTATAGAGGGACTAATCCCTGAAAACTATATAGCATGTGCTGAAATTTAAGTCACTTCTTCCTAGTTTCCCCAAGCTCCCCCCACCCTTTTTTTTTTTTTTTTTTTTTTTAAGACAGAGTCTCACTCTGTCGCCAGGCTGGAGTGTAGTGGCACAATCTCGGCTCACTGCAACCTGCAGCTCCTGGGTTCCAGTGAGTCTCCTGCCTCAACCTCCCGAGTAGCTGGGACTACAGGTGCACGTCACCACACCCAGCTAATTTTTCTATTTTTACTAGAGACAGGGTTTCACCACGTTGGCCAAGATGGTCTCCATCTCTTGACCTTGTGATCCGCCCGCATTGGGCTCCCAACCAAGCCTCTTTTTGTGTGTATTTGGTGCCCCCGGCAGTCTTCGCAAGTGCTTACTCTGCTAATAGTTTATCCACTTCCCTCTGTGTGCATTTGTTTAAGCTAAGAAGGGGGAAAAAAAGAATCACAAGGAAAGCATATATAGACCAAGTATCCAGTTGTAGCTACTCAAGCTTGTTATAAACATCTCTGTGAGACAAGAGCATGGAGGCAGTTGGCCTATGACAAATGTACTCTATTCCAGTCTTTTTTTGAGATGGAGTCTGACTCTGTCGCCCAGGTTAGAGTGCAGTGGTGCAATCTCGGCTCGCTGCAACCTCGACCTCCCTGGGTCAAGCAATTCCCCTGCTTCAGCCTCCTGAGTAGCTGGGATTACAGGTGCACGCCACCACACCTGGCTAATTTTTTTTTGTATTTTTAGTAGAGATGGGGTTTCACCATGTTGGCCAGACTGGTCACGAACTCCTGACCTCAGGCAATCTACCCGCCTTGGCCTCCCAAAGTGCTGGGATTACAGGCGTGAGTCACCGCGCCTGGCCTCTGCTTACTTCTTTTATACTTGTGGATTTTTTTTTCATATATATTCCAACTCCAGTGTTATCCCAAGAGATTGAGGGCCTTCCACTGACATTGGCTGTCCATCCAGAATAGCCATTATTTCATTCTGCTGGTCATGAAGCTCACCCCACTGTGGATTCCTCAACCTCCTCACCCCCCTCAATATCTCTCTGGTCTCCCTGGCTCTCCCTCTTCCATCCAGACATTGGCCAGCTCTCACATGAAATGTTTTACTGTCCTATCTTGAAGAACTTGGCTGTCTGGTCAGCCCATATTGCTTCCCTAAATTAATTAAATCTTATTTTTTTTCAATGAATATGCAGAGTCCACTGGCATGAAGACATAACTTGCTTTGTCCTAGAGAGAGAGAGAGGGCTTACTCCATGCAGATCCCTGCCTCTCCCTGCTCAGTGTCTATCCATGAGGGCATGCTGGTCACCACCTCATCCCCTGTTCCATCTTCATCCTCCACTACTTCTTTCCCCCTCTCACAGAACAATATTGACTACATTTTATAGAAAAAAAAATACCTTCAAGTCATTTTCTTATCTGGGTGCAAAAAAAAAAAAAAAAAAAAAGAACATGCATGGAGCCAGGGGGCAAGATTATGTAGCAATACAGTTTTAAAAGAAATCCACGCAAACACTCATCCACATAGCTCAGCATTGATCACAGAATAAGAATCCTCCGGTGGAAAGGACCTCGGAAGAATAGAATGCTTCTTGTCTCAGGGCAAGACATCGCTGTGATCACGTCAGATGGCTGGCCTCCCCTTCCTGAAGGTTCTTCAGGGAAGCAGGCTTCAGTAATTTTCCTTTGGTACTACGTTGTATGCTTTCACAATTCTGGCTGCAGGAAATGGTTTCTCAACTTTAATTCCTTTTACATCAACAAGGCTTGATCTCTGATCTTCCTCTGATGGTCACAACTTTCCATCGTTTTCTCATTTGGGAGAATGTCCCCAGCAGCTTCATCTAGTAGGTAGGAGACCTCGGGCTCCCATAAGGGCAAGTCACAAACAGGAGAGGAGCTGGTTAGGTGTGAGACAGTCAGGAGAGTGAGAACAGAGGCAGGACAAAGGGTCCATGCCTGGGCTGATGGGGGAGGCTTACTCAGGGCTGTGAGTGGAACGGTGGCCCTAATGGGGCTAGATCTTTAGGGTTTTTAGAAGAAGCCAGAAATTCTGATTTTTATGTGAAACCTCCACACAGAAGTTCTGGGCCGAGGGCAGCCTGTGAGACTCTCACTTCCACCTCCCCTCCAGACCACGAACTCTGTATCTATGTGTCCATGTCCGGCATGCCACCTGATGCTTAATTTGCTCACAAACCACTTTTACATGAATTAATGAGCAAATAAGCAAAAGACTATCATGAGGGTCTTAATTGACAGCAGGAGGTCCTTGGCATTTATGTATTGAACATTTTTGTGGCTTCAAGTTTTCCCAAGACTCCCATGAAGTCCAAGAATTGTGTAAATTGATCATTTTTGTTTAGGTGAATATTCAAAACAAACACACTTAATCACCATCAAACAATGGCCTTTTGAATGAACCTGGCCAACAACACAAGATCCAAGCGGGAAAGGGCTTTATCATTTGTCTTTACAGTTCTGTGTGCATTGCATGAGGAAAAGTGCAGAGCTAATGAATGAATGCCAAGTGTTTTTGAAAACACAAAAGCAATACCACAAAATCATAGAGCCCAGGGGTAGGAAAATGATAAAAATGAGGCCTAGTTTGGAGAAAGCCTGGAAAGAAACCTGAGGTTGTCTGGCATCCCTGGTCCTGGTGGCCTAGTGATCCATAACCCCAAGTAAAAGCCCGAGCAAATTGCTCTCATCTTTACCTCTGCTGATGTCCTAAAATGTGTTTCCTACTCGGGGTAGCCTCCAGCGAAATGACCTGTATTGGGATTGGATAACTCTCAGGAGTTAATTGTTATTAGATGAACTGCACACTTTCTAACTCTCCTTTTGAAGAGACTAAGCTATTCTGGCTCCCAGGGAAGAGGAGATCAAAGTGAAATTCTGACGCTGCCCAGGGGCTGAGAGCCTTCAGGAAGGAGGGAGGACAAAGCCGACTGGGCTGCCTCAGACAGTGAATGGCCCGGGAAAGTGAATCTGGGTTTGGGGCTAAAAGCAGAAAGCTGAGGACTCCTGGAGGGGGCTGAGGAGGATCCCGAGGACAGACCGCAGCCCCGGTGGTGGCTGAAGCTGTGTCTCCCGTGGACTCTGCCTTCAGAGTGGCTGCCCAGTGGGTGGGCACTCGCACCTCCCCTGGATGGCCTGCACTCCTGGTTGGCTTCATGACCTCAGGCTGAAGTTGGGGGTAGTTTTTTGCATTCTCAAGGCTGGGGTCACAGGGATAAAATTATCAGGAAAAGGCACTGAATCAGAGGTCAGGAGAAGTAGATTCTGCCTGCAAATTTGCCTCTAATTGACTTTAGGCCTGTGGGCCTGTCCTCGCATCTGCTGAAGGAGGGTGCCCAGTGGGGTCATCTCAGCTCTCAGTGAAGTCATCTTCCCTGAGGGCTTCTGCAGCACCTGCTCATGATAAGCACCCTCACTCCCAAGACACACACCACACACATCCATATATGCCACATACCACACACACCACTCCCCACCACAGCACCCCTACCAGTTCACAGACCACATATACCCATACATACCACAGCACACAGACCAATTCACACACCACATACTCCCATACATACCACACACCACAGACACCACACACCACATCACACATACCTCACGCACCCCATACACCCCACACAAACCACATATACCCCATACACCACACACACACTACATGCCACACACACACTACATACCACACACACATGCACCACATACACCACACACCACAAACACACCACATACTGCACACACCACATGCACCACATCCAAACCACACCACACATACAAGTTCACATACCACACACACCCATATATACCACACACCACACACCAGTTCACACCAGTTCAAAAATCACATACCTCCATGCACACCACATACCAGTTCACACCACATGCACCAGTTTACGAACCACACACACCAATTCACACACCACATATCCCCATACATACCACACACCACAGACACCACACACCCCACCACATATATCCCACACACCCCACACAAACCACATACACCCCATACAGCACACACACCACATGCTGCACACACACCATATACCGCACACACCATGCGCACCACAGTCTACAAACACCACACCACACACAAACCACATATGCCCCATACACCACACACACCACACGCCACACACACACCACATGCCACACTCTCACCACATACACATACCACATGCACCACATCCAAACCACACCACACATACAAGTTCACATACCACACATCCATGTATACCACACACCAGTTCACAAACCACGCATCTCCATGCATACCACACACCAGTTCACACCACACGCACCAGTTTACAAACCACACGCACCAGTTTACAAACCACACACACCCATACATACCACACATCACACACCACACACCAGTTCACAAACCACACATCAGTTCACACACTACACACACCCATGCATACCATACCACACACACACCAGTCCACACATCACATGCACTGATACATACCACACACCACACACCAGTTCACACACCACCCACAACACACACCATACACACTCATACATATCACATACCAGTTCACATACCACACATACCCATACATACCACACCCCAGTTACACCAGTTACCCACATACACACCATATACCACACATACCAGTTCACAAACCACACACATCCATACATACCGCACACCACACATACCAATTCACAAACCACACACACCAGGCAGTACAAATGCAGGTTTGTTACCGGGGTATATTGTGTGGGTATATCATGCATATATTGGGTATGTTGTTACTTGAGTATGTTACCAGTGTCTATTGTTGCTATTTTTTTTTTGGAGACAGAGTCTCACTCTATTGCCCAGGTTGGAGTGCAGCGACACATTCTTGGCTTACTGCAATCTCTGCCTCCCAGGTTCAAGCAATTCTCCCACCTCAGCCTCCTGAGTAGCTGGGATTTCAGGTGTGTGCCACCACACCCAGCTAATTTTTGTATTTTTAGTAGAGATGGGGTTTCACCATGTTGGCTAGGCTGGTCTCAAACTCCTGACCTCATATGATCCACCTGCCTCAGCCTCCCAAAGTGCTGGGATTACAGGCATGAGCACCGTGCCTGACCTATTGTTTCCCATCTTTATGTCCACGAGTACGTGATGTTTAGTTCCCACTTATAAGTGAGAACATGTGGTATGTGGTTTTCTGTTCCTGTGTTAATTTGCTTTGGATGATGGCCTCCATCTGCATCCATGTTGCTGTACAGGACGTGATTTTGTTCTTTTTCATGGCTGCATAGTATTCCATGGTATGTATGTACCGCATTTTCTTTATCCAATCTATTGTTGGTGAGCACCTATGTTGATTCCATGAACCTTGCGATTGTGAATAGTGCTATGATGAACACATGAGTGCATATGTCTTTTTGGCTGAACAATTTGTTTTCTTTTAGCTATATACCCAGTCTTGGGATTGCTGGGTCAAATGGTAGTTCTGTTTAATTTCTTTGAGAAATCTCAAAACTTCTTTCCACAGTGGCTGAACTAATTTAAATTCTCAATAATATGTAAGTGTTCTCTTTTCTCTGCAGCCTCACCAACATCTGTTGGTTTTGACTTTTTAATAATGGCCATTCTACCTGGTGTGAGATGATATCTCACTGTGATTTTGGTTTGCATTTTTCTGATGATTAGTGATGATGAACATTTTTCCATATGTTTGTTGGCAGCTTGCATGTCTTCTTTTGAGAAATGTCTATTCATATCTTTGTCATAGGTACTTTTTAAAAACAGGAATGAGTAGAACAAAGTGTGTCAATTTAAAGTTGTTTTAAAGGAAATATTAGGTTAAAAATTAGGTAAATAAAAAAGATTAGGTAAATAAAAAAGATTAGGTAAATAACAGCACGGGTGGTATAGGAATATGACAAAAATCAAGAGATTGGTATGAAAATGACTGATGCTGGAAAACCCTCCCTGACCTACCAAGACACTCCTAACAACTAGAAGACCTTCCTCATAGGGAGATGAATCTGCCCCAGATAGCTTCCACCATCTAAGCTCTGTGTGTTTCTTGGGAGGCAGGGCACAGGTCTGGTCTTCCATAGCCAGTTTCTTCAAATACTCAAAGCCAGAAGAGGCCATGAAATCCCTCCCCTTTCCCATACTCAGCCTTTCCAGCTCCTCTGGCAGTCTGCAGCATGCCAGATGACCAAACCCTCTCTCCATTGTCCCTGCCCCACGTTAATGTTTGACCAGAACACACTCTCATCCCACTTTCGGGTTGTACCAGTCAAATTGTGGGGATAGAGGCAGCTCCCGCCACCTTAGCATCCAGGTCACAGCAAAGTTCAAGGAACTTATGGTGAAGATCAATCACACTTATGGCACTGCCAACAGAAGCACATGCTTGTGGAAAATAGCGTAAAAGAATTTTAAGGAGGAGAGCTGGGCTCTGAATTACACCGGAGGCAGAGCGTCTGGACAGTTTTCATCAGAAGCCACGTCCTGGAGGTAGCGAGCTGTAAACAGTCGTTAAAAGCAACGAAGGTTTTCTTGTAGGATTTTAATGGTTTTAGGTCTAACATATAAGTCTTTAATCCATCTTGAATTAATTTTTGTATAAGGTGTAAGGAAGGGATCCAGTTGCAGCTTTCTACATATGGCTAGCCAGTTTTCCCAGCACCATTTATTAAATAGGGAATCCTTTCCCCATTTCTTGTTTTTGTCAGGTTTGTCAAAGATCAGATAGTTGTAGCTATGCGGCATCATTTCTGAGGGCTCTGTTCTGTTCCATTGATCTATGTCTCTGTTGTGGTACCAGTACCATGCTGTTTTGGTTACTGTAGCCTTGTAGTAGAGTTTAAAGTCAGGTAGCGTGATGCCTCCAGCTTTGTTCTTTTGGCTTAGGATTGACTTGGCGATGCGGGCTCTTTTTTGGTTCCATATGAACTTTAAAGTAGTTTTTTCCAATTCTGTGAAGAAAGTCATTGGTAGCTTGATGGGGATGGCATTGAATCTATAAATTACCTTGGGCAGTATGGCCATTTTCACGATATTGATTCTTCCAACCCATGAGCAGAGGACATGAACAGACACTTCTCAAAAGAAGACATTTATGCAGCCAAAAAACACATGAAGAAATGCTCCTCATCACTGGCCATCAGAGAAATGCAAATCAAAACCACAGTGAGATACCATCTCACACCAGTTAGAATGGCCATCATTAAAAAAATCAGGAAACAACAGGTGCTGGAGAGGATGTGGAGAAATAGGAACACTTTTACACTGTTGGTGGGACTGTAAACTAGTTCAACTATTGTGGAAGTCAGTGTGGCGATTCCTCAGGGATCTAGAACTAGAAATACCATTTGACCCAGCCATCCCATTACTGGGTATATACCCAAAGGACTATAAATCATGCTGCTATAAAGACACATGCACACGTATGTTTATTGCGGCACTATTCACAATAGCAAAGAGTTGGAACCAACCCAAATGTCCAACAACGATAGACTGGATTAAGAAAATGTGGCACATATACACCATGGAATACTATGCAGCCATAAAAAATGATGAGTTCGTGTCCTTTGTAGGGACATGGATGAAACTGGAAACCATCATTCTCAGTAAACTATCGCAAGGACAAAAAACCAAACACCGCATGTTCTCACTCATAGGTGGGAATTGAACAATGAGAACTCATGGACACAGGAAGGGGAACATCACACTCTGGGGACTGTTGTGGGGTGGGGGGAGGGGGGAGGGACAGCATTAGGAGATACACCTAATGCTAAATGACGAGTTAATGGGTACAGGAAATCAACATGGCACATGGATACATATGTAACAAACCTGCACATTGTGCACATGTACCCTAAAACCCTAAAGTATAATAAAAAAGAAAAAAAAAAAAATAGTCAGCGAACCATGCTATAAACAAACAAAAAAAAAAAACTTTATTCTTTGTGCATTTATATTCTGCTTTTCTTCCTTTAGAAATATGCATTAAAGATAATAATTTTCTTCTAAGCCCTGTTCTACCAGTATCCGGTAAATTTCATATGTAATAGTTTTGTATTGTTCATGTCTTTTCAATGTTATGTTTTTTGTTGAAGACTTCTATATTTTTCTGTATTTTACAAATATGTTTCTTCTTGATTTATTGACACTGTATGTTTCAAATATCCCAATGTAATGGTGTACTTGTCAAAAAAAAAAAAAAAAAAAAAAGCAACGAAGGAATGTGTTAGGGTGGGCCCAGGAAGGTGTCAGGCCACGGCGGGCGTATGAGGGAACGGGCACAGCCATCAGTGTAGGTGCAGAAGCTGGAGCCAGCGAGAAAAGGCAAGTGGGCAACCGAACAGAATGGTGAGTTGTCCTGCCGAGGATCACCAGATCCTGGATCAAGAATCCCTGGCAGGATTTTCATGACTACGGATCCCCAGGTGCCACAAGGACCCGTTGATTCAAAAGATCTTGTGGAGCATTAGTAAACATTTTGCTTGTTTATTGTTTGTTTGTTTGTTTTCTGTTAACTCCCTTGATGACTTAATGTGTGGTCAGAGTTGAGACTAAGCAGTTATAGAGTGTAGAATGCTGGATATATAATGAAATCTGGGTGAACTAAACAGATGTGATCCCTGCCCTCATAGAGCCTTAGAGCCTGGGCGAAGAGATAAACATTAAACACAAAATAAACACACAATTACACATTGTGGTTTGGGTTACAAAGGAAAAGAACGGGGTGGCGGTCATGTGTGTTACAGCAAATGGGGCATCTTTCCAATTTCTGGGAGAAGACACTCAATGGCTATAAACACCATAGAATTCAGCTCCATGAAATCAGCTATATAAATTGTGACTAATGCTTCCATGTGTTGTGCAATGATATAAACATTGCAAAATATAATCAAGATTAAAAATTTTACAAATAAAATACCAAGCACTATCTCTGTTTGCCCTCTCTGTGTTGTAGACACACAGTGCTAGAGAAGGTCTCACCCCTAAAGCAAAAAAGGGCATTTTGACTCTAAACTTCAGAGAAGCACGGAGGACTGGGGCAGAAACCATAATGAAGATGTCAGAGAGTCTTTGAGAAAGATGCAGCAGGATCTGGTTCAGCCTGGAGAAGAGGCGGCTGGAGGGGATATCCAAGTATGTCCTGAGTTTTCTTATACCAAGGAAGAAAGATGAGTTTCAGCTTCTATCAAGAATTGTACATGGCCACGTGCAGTGGCTCAAAACCTGTAATCCAAGCACTTTGGGAGGCTGAGGAGAAAGGATCATTTGAGTCCATGGGTTCGAGACCAGCCTGGGCAACATAGTGAGATCCTGTCTTCACCAAAACTTTTAAAAATTAGCTGGTTGTGGTTGTGTATGCCTGTAGTCCCAGCTACTTGGGAGGCTGTGAAGTGGGAAGATCACTTAAGCCTGGGAGGTTGAGGCTGCAGTGAGCTGCGATTGTACCACTGCACTCCAGCCTGGGTGACAGAGCATGGCCCTGTCCCAAAAGGAAAAAAAAAAAATTATACAGTATCTGGGTGAATAGTTTATCATCTAAACCATAGAGTGTTGGGGATTTGGAAATTGGTGTTCAGGGGAGAAATCGGAGGGACAGAATGGGAATTAATATATAGTAATCGCAATAGCTATAGACTTTTTAAAAGTGACGTGTCCTACCAGGGTACTTTTAACTTTCTTGAACCACAATTTTGTCATCCATAAAATTCAGGCAGTGCTCCTGGCTCCCTGTGGGAATTTTGTGAAGCTGTGTCGCATGCTTGCAGGGTGCCAAGCACTGTGCCGACTTCCCTGGGCCTCACTGGGAAAGGAAGCTGTCACCAGTCAAGCATCTGCCGTGGACCAGGCACTGTGTATGGAATTTTAGAAATGTTATCTGTTTGATTCCTCACAACAAGCTCAATACTTGGAGCTAGGTATTATTTTTTTTCATTTTCAGATGAGAAAAACCGAAGCTCAGGGAACATTTCCAAGACCAAGAGCTGAGAACGCTGTGGAGCTGAAATTTAAATCCAGTTTGTCAGACCCCCCCAATCCGGCTTGTCAGCCGCCCCCCATCCCCAAATGAGAATGTGAGAGGGAACAGAGTGGGTGGGGGGAGTGGAGTGAAGCCAGGAGAGGTGAAGAAGAGGGAGAAAGAGTAAAGAAGAAAGAGAAACAGGATGTGAGAAAGCGAGATTGAGAGAGAGAAAAACTGCGGGAGAGAAAAAGAGAGCGTGAGAGAATGAGGCAGAGAAAGACAAGGGTGAGGAGAGGGTGGGGAGGGGACAGAGGGAGGGAGAGCCTGCCAGTAGGTGATGGGCAAAGTCTGGAATTTCTCTGCCTCACTGAGGCTTCAGTGAAATGACCCCCTTTGTCTGCTGACGCATCTGCTTTTACAGTTCAGGGTGTTCCCCACGTTTCCTGAAGCCACGGCCCTCCCCTATGGTGTCCTACTTGCTCCTCTTTTCCCAGCCTTTCCCAGGTCCCTAGGTTTGAGCGAAGCTTGCACTCCGGATGCCTCTGGTTTGCTCAGACAATAGCTTAATTGCTGTTTAAGAGAACTGATGCAACTGACCTTTAACACACATTGGTTACATGACATCCGAAAAGAGACAATAGAGACTTCCTTTTGTGAATGACAAATTCTTATAGCAATTACTTCAAGAAGGAATCATGGGCAGACGGGCCTTAGCCACAGGCCGAAGGGATGGGGCCAGCTCTGTGGATTGTCTTCCTCTAGGGGCTGGCTGGAGTTTTTGGGTGATTCCCTGGGGTCCTTAGGGTCCCCTGACCCTGAGTGTATCTTCTCTTACAGAAAAGTGGCCAGAGACTCCTACATGATTTGCCCTTTTAAAGGTTTCAGAGCAACCCCCAAGTTACCAGCTCCTGCTTCCTGGAGCTGCCTCTAGAGGAAGACAGCACTCTCTCCATTCCTTATGAGCTGGGGCATGGCAATGGCCCACTGCATATGGAGAAGTATTTTATCATTGATGTCGTTAGAATTGATGACTCCTTTAAATCCTTTACAGACATTGTCCCCTCACCCTGCCATGGCCCATATCCCAGAAGGACCTGTCACCATCCTCCACCTTGGTGAGACATTGCCCAAGTTAATGGGCCCAACAATAGGGTCAGACTACATTGTTGCTCCATTACCGAGAAATTCTCCACGTGCAACATCACATGTCCTGTAACTCCAGTGACTAAGGTCTCGACTCAAAATCACCTCTTCAGAGAGGTCCCTCCTAATGAACTTCCTAAGGTGACCCCATTCATTCCTTTTCCCAGACTCTCTGAGGCCTGTCGCTCTCTTGTATTGTCTTTACAGCACTCACCCTGACTTGCTCTTCTCTTATTCCCACAGCCCAGGCTATCCTATGGATGCACTCCTCCCACCATCTGCTCTCCCAAGCTCTGCCGAAACCCCCCTGCCTAGAACAATTTGCTTCGTAGTAGACTTTCCATAAACATTCATACAATGGATACAGAAATGACACAGAGGTCAGCATCAGAACCCAGGATCTCCCAAAGCCCTGTTTCTCTCTTTCACAGCCTCTCTCTACCTTATTCCTATCATCAGGGGATTCTTCTCTCTTTCCCTCTTTCTACGATTTGTTAGAATGGAAAGCACTGGGCCAGTAAAGCTGTCACTCAGGATATAATTTTTTCTCTGCCACTTTCTGGCTATGTGCTTTTCTTAAATCATGGAACTGCAACTGAAAACGCATGGATGAGAACGCAAGGATTATTTTAAAGATTAAATGAAATAACTAGGATGACTGGGCCTGGCATATATTAAGCATCAATTAACATTAATTGCTTTGCATTCTTCTCTTTGTTTCTCTCCTCTCTCATTTTTCCTTCCTTATAAATTAATTCCCTGCCTCTACTCCCTACTCATAAAGCTTCTGCCAGGGTTGTCAGCAGGATTTATGTACTTGAATTGGATTGAGTTAGGTAGGCATGAATGCAAGGCAAGTTATCTCTTTCTAGGGGGAGAAAAATTTAAGGCAGAATGATGTAAGAAGTGTCGACAAGACCCAGGAAAGCCCAGGGAGAGGGGCTGGGGCTAAGGCGTCTGCCCGCTTGGCAGCAGCTGTGATGCTTGCAGTGCGTGTTCAGACCAGCAGTCCCTGAGATGCTATTCCACTTATTCTGGAGACCACTCTGCTCTTAGCCCCACTGGGCAGGTAGATTTGGAAATGTTTATTGCATCAGATGTGGGATGGAAGAAAGAAGCCTGAATTGGGAATGAAGAGACTTGTTCCACCTTCCCTCAATCCTGCCAGTAGCCAGCCACAGGGCTTAGGAAAAGTCTATTTACCTCCCTGGACCTCAGCCTACCCTCTGACAATTAAAGGGAGATCACAGTTTTGAAGGCATCTATCAGCTCTGACGTGCTCTGGCTAAACCAGACCAAAAAGTTTTTTGCAGCCATTTTTGAAAAGGGAGTGAGAGAAGAGAACTGCAGAAGCTTAAAGAAGCACCATTTGCAAAGTTTTTTTTTTGTTCTGTTTCCAACAATCTTACTTATTCGCAGCACAGATTCTGCTGGGCTTAGACTTGTGTTTCGGTGGCACTGGAATGATAGACTCATACTAATTGGCGTGGCTGTCTCAATTTTCTCTGTCCAACTTTGCTGGGGTCTCGCCTTCTCTCTAGTGGAAGCTCTTCTCAGGCTCACAAGAGCTGAGATTTCTCAGAGGCGCCTGTAGATGGATTTGCCTTTTTTCTGCTATATCCATCTGAAGCCACGGCAACTCTCTCTGAGCCAAAACCACTCACTAATTAATACATTTCACAGGGAGAATGAAGCACTGGCACGACCAGCAGCTTGGGGCAGCTCCCAAAGCCATGGCCTTGCCCAGTGCCCAGAAAGTCCTGCCTGGAGACGGCCAGTGCCAGTTTCCTCCATGCCAGCATCTCACCCTTCTCATTTGAACCCAGAAACGTGTTGACTGCCAGTGCCCCCTACCACCCTAGCTGTGTCATTTCCTCCTTCACCTGTTTGCATTTCCAGGAAAGCACAAGTCACAGTCATAGGGGCTCCTGATCTATTTTTTGTTCTCCCCTTTTCTGGGCAGAATAATGGATCAACTCTGGAAAACCTATTAGGAAAGGGCTGGGCCATCTTGAGTTTCCGCCAGGCCTGTCCAGGTGACTTTGAGTCAACCCACTGAGAACTACTTGGCCATAGGCCATCTCTGTGGGGCACCATGTTTATTTGAGCCACTGACCCCGGCCCTAGAAGAAAAGATGAAGACTTAGTGATACCCCTTCTCCCCATCTATCCCCACCAGGGGCTTTTTGGAGTGTCTTTAATCTACAGTCTGTTGGGAAGCACTCAAAACAACTCTACCCCTACACTCAAGGCAGGAGCCTTCATCATCCATCTGCGCCAGGCCAGCCTGCAGGCATAGATCCCTGAATTTCCCAGTGAGGTTCTGAAAGAACTGGGAAACTGAGGAAGAGATTGGAAATAGAGGAGGCCCCAGTGATGGCTGTTTGTATCAATCACATTGATTTGCCTAGGGAAGTCTTGTTCTGACATTACACTGGTTGGTGATCAGGCCTCCAGGCCCACTGGACTCCTAAGATAAGGCTCCAGCTCCACAGAGTTGGAAGACAAAATTGTCCGCTCCCTCCTTGCATTCACCCAGCCCGGGGTCTTATCTGGCAGATGATTGCTTGTTGTTCCACCTTTCTCTGTCCTAACCTCTACAACCATAGTCATCAATGTTTTACTTATTCTTAAAGACCCAGCTGTAACCTCACATTTTCCATGAATCAGCTAGCCCCCTATGGTTTCCTGCAATGTTTCCTTTATTTTCTATTTCTTTAAGACATTCTTTAAATGAATCTCCTCCTATAATTACCATTTGACCCCTGGGCTTTTACTCTCCACATTGCTACAAAAATAAAAAATATCCAGTTCTTTTTGCAAGAAGCCATTCCTTGTATATCTTTCCATCTTCCATAATGCCTACAACAAGGGTGACCACATCATAAATTATTGGTAAAGATTTCCTGGTTATGCCAAGACAGAAATCTAGCCTGCTTGGTAGTTACATTTCTTTAGGCAAAATAACAAATTGACTTTCTGCTTTGAATTAGGCATATTTATGTCAACAGGAGGCCAAATCACTGCTGGGTGAGTGACCCACTGCTAGGAAGATGCCCAGACGCCAACTGGGAAAAGCTTGGTCAAGCCAATCAGATGCTGCCAGAGCCTTGTGATAGCAATGCCAGCCCATGAACTAATACCCTCCTTTGGGAGAGATGCTGACACGCCAAGGAAACTAATGTTTCTATCTCAGCTGACTCATTTGCTGAGAACAACAGGTTTATAAGGCAACTCTTAGCTTGGCCCACACTACTCCTCCATCAAAATAAAGAAACAAAGTTTTCAAACTAAAGAGCATTAAGAATGATAACTTTTCTTTTTCTTGGTACTATCTATTGACCTATATCTGGTTTTCACTGTAACACATTTCCGGTATGAAAAATGACAATATGATGTCAGAGAAAATGAGAGAGACATTTTAGAATTTATCAGAATGTGACTATGGTCACTTAAAATCCAACTTTCTCATGTGGGTAGTACCTCTTCATCTCAGCCTGTGCTGGAAACAAATAGCCTCTCTTACCTCTAAAGTACTTGGTTCTGTGCTCAAAGTGGCATATTAAGTTCTGCTGATTACATCAGAATTTGGATGGTGTCTCAGGATCTCAGTTTCCTATCAGTGGAATATGGAGTTGGGTTAGGCATTATTTAAGATTCCCTCCAGTTCTACCCTGTTTGTTTGAAGGTTTCCTCTTACATTTCGTAACCTCTCTTCTACTGCTTTTTGGCAAGGTCTGGAAAAGAAAGGCTGTGAAGATAGGCTTGAAGATAGGGCCCACATTACAAGGGAGAAAAAAAAAGATGAGGTCTCATCAAATCAACTCCATACACACTAGCAAAATTAGGGAAGGGATGGAAGGGAAAGTGAAATTAGGGTGAAAATTCTGTTCAATGCTTAGCAGAATTGTGAAAGAACCAAAGTTGGCCTAGAACCCTGCCCATACAATTCCAATGCCCCTACCACCAAGAATTGTTTTTCTCCATACTGGACTAGGCCTATCCCTTGGGAAGGATGACCAGAGAAGAGGAAAGGAGGACAATAGACAGAGCTGCAAAAATGCCCCCCCAAACTTGGTCTCGGCATTGTAGACCTGCAGGCATCTGTGCAGTGCATGTTGGGGGTAAAGCCAGGTTGAACGTTAATTGTTGTCATATAAGAGTCAATAGCTTGAGAGAGTCTTTCTGGAGCTGCTTTGCATCTCTGAGCCTCCTCTCCCTTGGGAGAAAGCATTGTGAGGCAGAGGGCAGCATAGTCTCATAGAACTTCACACCCAAGTTGGACATGAACTGTAAGCTAGGCTCTGCCACATTCACATTCTGGAAAGGTCACCTCCCCTCTCTGGCTCTCAGAGCCATAAAAGTACAAGGAGAAGGTGGACTTGATCTTTAACATTCTCCCAAGTCATATACTTTGTTGTGCCAGAGACAAATTATCTATTCAGCTCAGAACTGCAGGGTGGAGCAGAAGCAGAGACAATGCTGACTGTTCTCTGTCATCTCACCCCCAATCCCTGCCCCTATGCTTAGTCAGACAACCCATCTGACTTATTTCCTGGAAGCCTATTCCCTTACTGTAGCACTTATGGTAGAAAAATCAGGACAGTGTGAGCCCTTCCATGGGCCATGCCATTCATAGATACCCCTGTGATTTGTGACTGCTTTTACCCAGAAAGCTCCTGGAGGCATACATTTACCAAGCAAAAGACCCTTGAAGGAAGTAGCTGTTGTCCACACAAACCATTATGGGCCAGGTGGATATTAACAAGAAGGAATGTGTGCCATCAAAAGCACTCAGCATCTGCAGCAAACCAAATCCTCCCTCTGTAGGTATGGGTTGTCTAGAAGAGAAATTTTCATGCATGACTCAGTTGCTTGCCATGAAGTGCCAAAGAAACTTAAGGAACAGTGTTAGAAAAGGCTGAGATCATTGGCAATTAAATTGACCCTTCTACCTGGATGTATATGGCTTAGAAACCAGGGCATACTGTAGTTCCAGCCTTGAGAATTTTTGTGAGCACAGTAAATGGTCCCTTCACCTTAAGAAAGATCAGAAAAAGAAGATATGACCTAAATCACAGGCAAAACAAGGCTATAATAGCATTATATGACTTAGATGCTAGACTCAAGTGACCAAGAGAAATATTTTTCCCAGGAGGAGGGAAAATGCCTCTTTTATAAATTGAGAGGTGCGCTGTTCTCATACGGGTCAGACAGTAGAACGTAAGGATTTCTATGCCACTGTTACCTAAAGGAGAGAATTTTTAATGAGAAATGTTTGTTGAGTCCTGTGATTCCATGAAGACTTCCTTCAGCAAGAGCAGAATGGGGCAAGGGCCCATTCCAAATGGAAACAATTTGAGGGGTATTTTAACTATAATCCTAAATGATGGTAACAGTTGCTTCCACTTAATTAGAATCAGTGCAAGAAAAAAGTGGAATGGAGATCACTTTACACAAGTAAAAAAGAGCTTTGTTAAATTACAGTCCCCAAAGCCACTGCATGGGAAGAACTGACTTGCCTTTCTAGGTGTCAGGTTTTCCTATCAATGCTGTAGCTCCAACTTCTTCCAAGAGGCCTGGCTTCTAGGATCTTCCTTTCAGTAACGGCCAAAATGGGATAAATGGTGTGAAAAGAGTAGATAAAGTACACTTCTTCAGAGTGAGTATAGAAGCTGGGGACACCTGGATTTCAGCTGGAATATCCTAAAATCTTCCTTCATTATGGATAACAGGATGATCTACACTTTGTTTATGCCTCTAAGGAAAAAGAAAAGAGAAAAGAGTGAATGATGGAGAAGTGAATGAGGAGGTGCCAGTGGTTTCTTATCAGGAGCTCTCCTAGGGAAGGATAATGTCTCTGGCATTGCTCCAGGTGTCTGACAACCTCTCTTCACCGAAAGAGGCCATCATAATGACAACACGACCCTGCCGCCACTGTGTGGGGATGAATTTGGTTCTAGGTGAGTCCTGGAGGTCTTAGAGCTAGAAGGAGTTGTAGAGATATGGTGATCAATACTCTTTATTCTTCATGTGAAAGATTTGAAGATTGGAGATATTACTTGATTTCCTTGGGACCAGAGAGGGTACAAGTGACAAATGCTGAATTTGAACTCAGATCTCTTCATTTCTAGTTAAGACCATATCCAAGGAGGGGGGATCACTTGAGGCCAGGAGTTCGAGACCAGCCTGGTCTATATGGTGAAACCCCGTCTCTACTAAAAATACAAAAATTAGCAGGGTGTGGTGGCAGACATCTGTAATACCAGCTACTAGGGAGGCCGAGGCATGAGAATCGCTTGAACCCGGGAGGCAGAGGCTGCCGTGAGCCAAGATTATGCCAGTGCATTCTAGCCTGGGTGACAGAGTAAGACTCCATCTCAAAAGAAAAGAAAAAAAGAAAGAAAAAAAAGACCATATCCTGCCACAAATATTAATACTTTACTAGAATATTTCATTTTATCTCCCTGCTCTGTCTTCTAGGAACTCTCTACCTTGATTCCCTTTTCTTCAAGTGCCTGCAATTTATGCCTTCTGACCCTGCCCCCAAAATGTATCTGATTGAACAAGAGTGGACCCCTGAGCCAAGGACAGTCCATCCATCAGTTAGCTGGAGGGAAACTTGTGACCTGACCCAAAGGAATAGGTGGACCAGCCAGAACTTCTGTATCAGGGATTATTGCTAAGAGCCACTGAGGGAAGGTGGTGCTGGGCTTCAGAACTAAGCCAAGCAGACCAGTAAGACATGGGGCAGGGGGCCTCAGGCAAGATGAGTTAGCAGAGACACCTGGCAGGAGACAACAGAAAAGCAGAATGAAAAAGAGCTAGAACAGTGTGAAAATTGCAGACTCAGTTTCCATTTACTAACATCTAATGAGAGCAATAAGCTCAACACTCCAAGATAATCTACATAATTGCTTAAGTATAAGATTTTAAAATGTTTTTAAAAAACAACTCATTTAATACTGTGTGACATATAAGAGGAAAGAAAAGTTACTTTTGATTAGGGTAACCAGGGAAGGCTTCACAAAGAGGCAATGCATTATCTTAGTAAACTAAGAACCATTTACAATATTGAACCTTACAATATCTTGGAATTCATTATCTCATGAAAACATCCAGACTGAGAAATGACCTTTGGAACATGATCAGTCCCATAAGTTGGGGGACCTCCTGCACTGCCCTTACTCAGACATCAAGGTAATGTTCTTTAGGAAAGGTGTACTCTAACAGGTTAATTTAAAACAATATTGTCATCTTGAAATGTGCAGCACAACCAAAAATCACAGCCAAGGCCACCCATTTCTCCCAGTTCAGGGATCACTGATTGGTTCTAGTGTCAACTTAGCCCCTGAAAGATGATAGCAAAAAGAGTTTCGGTGAGAACTGCTTCCATTCAGTGTCTTCAATAGCATTCAGAAAAAACCACTGGCCCTCCCTAATCCAGTTGCCTGTGTGGCTGTACATTCTGAAACCAGTATTCCAAAGGAACTCTCACAGAGTGTACAGGGACCAACCATCCTCCCTTAAACTTACAGAAGATCATTTGAGATCTGAAAATCTCCCTCAGGAGCCACAGTTAAATTGGGGTTTAGAAGGACCTGGATTTCACTTCCTAGATTTCACAGCCAAAATAAAGTCAGAGGAATCAAGAAAAAATTATAGTCCAACTGTCAGCCACCATATCTCCTGCTCCTTGTTCATTTGCTCTTTTATGTATCCTACAGGTATGGAGCACTTACTATCTGATCAGTCCTATTTGAGAAAAGGAGAACAAGCCTGGGGAAACAAATAGACTATATTAGTGACCTGCACTTAATATAAACACATGTCACTCTTTAGTTATAAGAGACAAAACTCAACTCTAACATTTAAATGAATAAGGAAATTCACTGGGTCAAGTAATTGAAAAGTTCAGGCATGGCTGGACCCAGGTACACAAATGATATCATCAAGAGTTTACCCTCTACACCTCCCATCACCAAAATTCCAGGGCTAAATGTTCAATAAACAAATCTGAGTACTTTACTATCCCTAAACCAATTAGTGTAGCCAGTAGCATGAGATGGGCTGATTGGCCAGATCTGGATTATGTGACCTCACTTGATCCTCACAAGCCCTGAGGATGGGAAAGGAATAGTTTCTCAAAGGAAAGTAAAAGTGCTGTTCCATTGCTTGCTGGGAGGCAAGAACAATAGATATCAACTACGAAATATAACAGAGTGCTTTAGTCATGGCGAGTCCAGGAGCTCTGAACAAGGCCACTTGCCCAGCTGATGTTGGGGTTTCCATCATTTTTATAGGTGAAGAACCCACTGAATCACCCCCTTAGCCTCTCTGCATCATCCTGCTTCATGCCATTATGACTGGGGACTCCAAGATCTTTCCTGGTCCTGGCCTCAGAGCCTTACGTTTTGAACGAACACACTGGGCCACTCTCTCATATCCCTGGCATCGGATGCTAAAGTAACCCGCCTGCTTTCACGCCCTTATTCCAACTTCTTTCTGCAAACATGAGCAGTTTTTTCCTTATCCCTCTTGGTACAATTGCATGTTTCCACCCAGAGGAGTGAAGTGGTTTGTTATTGTTGCCCTTGCTTTTCCCTCTGCCGTTACTTCAACTGCAATTTGATGTCTTCAAGCATTGGGGATGGGAAAGACATATATAATTAGCAAAGTAAATAATGATACAAAGGCCTTATTACTGAGGTTTTCTGGATGACTGTTCAAGTCAGAAAAACAATAGTGCTCAGAGGACGGAAATGAGCCCACACACTGGAGAGACAAGGAACTGAAATCACGCAGCAGGGCAAAGCCAACTCAAACAGCAGGACCTCATGTCTTGCTTACATGAAAGAGTAAGGCATTCAGATGGGCCAGAAGCCAGGGATGGCATTGCCGGGGACTCTCAGCTCTGTCTCAGCAGCCTCCCTTTCCCCAACACAATCTGTTCAAAAACAAAGCTGGCCTGTGAGCTGTAAGCTGGAGACATGTGCATTCAGAAGACAGGAAAACCTCCTAGGCTGTGCCCCAGTATCAGATCAGTAGCATTAACCCCTAGTGGATCTTGGGAAAGATTTTGAGGACTTGTGTGATGGTGTTCTTGCCGTCGTGAGATTTCTCTGGTTGCTTTGGTGTTTCTCGTCATGTCAATTTATTATAGGATCAATTTGCAAGAGGTAAAGTTGAAAAGGGCTGGTCTCATAACTCAACTTTGTAGATAACTAGAGTCAAACTGTCCCCCCCAAATCCTCCCCCACCCAGGAAGGACATGAACAAAGCGTACCATGAAAACAGTCATCTGCCCACAGACTAGTGCCCAAACCTGACTTCAGGAATGGATATTTTAAAGGTCATTATGTTCTTAAAGGTTGTATCTACATGACCCCAACATAGCCAGTTAAATAGTGGGAAATTCAGCCAAATCTCCTGATTGTTTTATCAGGAAAGTCTAGTTCTAAAGATAGACACAAAGCATTCACTTCAGGAAAATTCCATTTGGGTCAGCAAGGACTTCTTTTGCACTTAGTGGGTGCCTGAACTGTGCTAGTTTCTACAGGCAATACAGAAAATGTCTGTGTTCTGAGCCCTACCCTCAAGCTGCTCCTAATTTAGTTGTTTCCATAAAGCACAAATGTTGGGAAGGGTAGGAGTAGTAAGTGCTGCAAATCGGCAGAAATTCCTGAGCCCCCAAATTTAACACAAATCAAGCTCCTTGAAGAGACCCTGAAAGGCACGTTGGGGTTTTTCCTTCTTTTCAACCAGCGAGTCCCTTACACTCTGTTATTAGAGAAGTCACTGTGGACTGAGTCCAGCTTTAGGCACTGGGGAAGGAAAAACCCTGACCCTGTACACGAGGAGTATTCCATTTTTTGGTAGTGGAGGACAAAGGATGAGTTGGAAAATATAGGCAGGTTGGGAAAAGAGGAAAGAAAATAAATTAGTGTGCATAATTAGAAACAAGCGTTGAGTAAAAGCCGGATGTTGTATGTGGGGGTGGAGGAGGGGGCTGTGGGTGGTGAGGTGGGGGTGAGGGGGGATGAGGAAAGGAGATTTGGGAAGATTCCTGGAAAAGTCTAAAGTAAAGCTAAATGTTTGAGTCCTGTGGACAATGTGGCTTGGCAGAAATGGGAGGCTGGGAGAGTAGCTGTTGAAGAGGCACGGAAGGCCGTGCGGGTCACCCGCGTCCTCACTTCTCTTCTAGGGCCTGTATGGAAGCAGAGGGTTGCTCTGGCCTGTGGTGTCCTTTGTCTCACCCTGCCCTTCACAAAGAGGAAGAACATGGGCTTGGAAGCCAAGCCCCCAATTTCATGCTGATGTCCGGACGGGGGAGGAAATCATGAAACCTAATTGCCTTTCAGAACAGCACTTGTCTGATTTTCCCCTGAGGTATCAGAGGGTATGGAGTGCAATTGGTCACAGCGTAGCCAGGGTTCAATGTCTGTCCTGGCTCCACTTCCAGCATGACTCTACCCCTGGCAAGTGAGACAGCCTGATCTCAACAAGTAGTCTCAGCCCCATGCCAGACTCAGAGACCAATCTTGGTTTCTGGCAGTGGTCAACTTTTTGTCTACTCTTGCTGTCTTGCTACTTGTCCAGCCTGACTGTGGATCTCTTGTTCCCCAATAATCAGGTCCTTGCCTATTTCTTGACCAAGCCTGTCTTAAGCCCTAGTTTTCTGCTATGTTGTGTTTCAGTCCTCAGTGATTAAGGCCCAGGATTGTTTTTCAGTCTCTCCAGGGAGACTTCCTTGGAGCCCAGTCTCATCAGCAGCTGGGATGCCCTGCCCTTGACCTTGAATGCAGTCTCTGCCAAATTATCCCTGATGCCTTCTTTCTGCCTATTTGGACTTACTGTGTGCCTATCCCTTGAACCTCTGGTAATTAACGTTTCCTTTCTGCCTGAAATTACTCTCTGGAGCTTGGTATTGGTGTCCGTCTCAGCCAATGGTGCTCCTGTTCTCTTGCTTTTTGGAATAACCTCAGATTCATAAATTAATATATCTGGATGCTGAGTCCTGGCCTTATTCCTTATTCATGTCTATTGGGTTTAGCCAATGGAGAATCTGTCTGGGATTCAAACCTTCACTTAGCTTTTCCCATTCCACTGGCTGATGCCTGAGTTGTTAATACAACAGAGAAACCACTGTAAGAACATTGTGTTTTCCCCTTCTTGGATGCTTGGTCACTACACGACCAAGATTGGGACACCAGGAGAAAAACTTTCATGCCCAATTGACTCAGAACTATGGTTCCTACCCATGAACATGGCCCTTCTAGTGTCTCCCCAAAAGCCTACCAGAATGTCAGTTCTCAAACTGACTCACTTCTCTCATTTTTTTGTGTGTGTTGAAATGAGTTGAATTTTTAAAAATTCCTTCATTCCTGTCATTTCTTGGGATTGGACGGGATGACAAGTCCCAAATCCTTGTGGCTCCTCTAGGTCAGAAAGGAAGTCTAAGAAATATGAAGAAGGAAGGCTCAAGGCATCATCCTAATGGCTGTGTTGCCATGGCAGCACTATGGCTTGTGTAGTCTCTCCCCTTGAGTGTGAGATGGTCTCCTTTAATGACTAGAATATAGCATAGAAGCAGTGACAGGAGGGTCACTCCTGGGATTAGGTTACCAAAACACTGCAACTTCTGTCTTGCACTGCTTTCCTTTGCTTGTTTGCTCTAATGGAAACCGGATCCCATGTTCGGAGCTGCCCTGTGGAGAGGTCCTATGGCAAAGAATGGAAGGAGAGCTCCAGTCAAACAATCAGTGAAGAACTGAGGCTCTCAGTCCAATATAGGGGGAGGAACTGAATCCTGCCAATAACCACGTGAGTGAATTTGGAGTGGATCCTTCAGATGAGACTGCAGCACCAACTGATATTTTCTTTACAGCCTCATGAGAGTACCAGCTAAGAGGCACTTGAATTCCTGACCCACAGATGTGTGCTATAATAAATGTTCGTTACTTTACACAGATATGTTTTGGGAGTAATTTGTTATATAGCAATAGGTATCTAACACACACCTCACAGAACTGGAGACAAAGAACACAGCAAAATTTGGCAGCAAACAATTTAGGTAACTTCCACCCACCCTAATATTTCAGTTCTCCGTTCAGCTAGACTTAGAGGAAGTCACATTTATTTCATCATCATGTACCAAGTGTGGGCCCTGTCTGTGCCCAACTATGTGACAGATGTTATGGAAGATCCAAAAGAAATGAGTTCCCTCAGGGAATTGGGGAAAAGCCAAGAAATAAACAGGAATCTCAGCACCACCATTGTCACTAATTTCCCCGTTCCAAAAATTCCAGAAAAATCCCTCTATATTCCATGAAAAACAATATAAAAGAAAGGCAGAAAAGAAGTTTTGCTTAGGGTGGGCTGTTATGGGGCAGCCCAAATTCTATTAAAGACAAAGGCCAAACATCAGCAGGAAGGATCCTGTCTGCAAGCATTAAAACATGTTTGTTAACTGTATTTGTTAGTTTTTTAATTGATTACCAACCTATAAAATCAGAATATTTCACATAAATATCAACTTTTTGCCTTTTCTTGACATATCAGAAGGCATGACCACACTAGGCCCCTACTCCTACTTTGGAACCATTGCCTATCACACAGTAGACCCTTTCCTTCCCTCTCACTCAGACATGGGCTATTCATTCTGCCACAGTTCCAGCTTTGCTAATTTAAGCTGGCTGGCGTATTTCAGTTTGCAAAGGTTGCTTTAATCCTCTCTCTGATCCTTTTAGAACTACAAGATCCTTCACCTCTTCAGTGGTCATTTTGCCCCCATCCCCACCGCCCCCAAAAAAGATGGCCCTGATTATCCACCTCTAAAAGCCCTGCAGGTGAAATCCAAAGAGTCAGAGCTTAGTAGGTACTTAAGATATATTCCCTTACTTTTCCACCAGAGACAACACATATTTTTTTCAGGCTTTGTGAACCTTTTGCAAATAACAAATGCTTTGTTCTATTTTGGGAATCCTGGTGAAGTCCCAGACCTTCCCTCTATGTCCCAGGCATTGTGCTCAGCTAGGCATATAATAGTGAACCAAAGAACTGGAACCCAGCTTTTACAGTCACCTGGCAAGCTCAAGAAGATGAATACTGTTTGAGCAAATGCAGTGAACCAGTCAGTATGACTTTCCTAGTCTCTTCCAGGCACAGGAGTCTATCATGTACTCCCCTCAAGACACCCCTTTTCCTTTTATTTCTTCTCTCTTTCTGCCCTTGCCTTTTATTGTATGGGTCCCACATTAGGGGTATTGGCCCTTTCATGAAGCACAACACCCTGGCTTCTGGATGAATCTAGGGCCCACCTGAGCATTGGGAGGGCAGCAGGGGTAGAGAGTGAACGGATAAACAGTTTGTCTCATCTCTGCTTCTTTGAAGAGGTTCCTCACAACCTGTCCCAGAGAAATTTACTGCCCAAGCTCCCAGAGATCATGGAAGAAGAAAGAGGGAAAAAGAGGCATTTAGCTTATTTAAAAAGAAAGACAATGTCTGGATGAACAGGGCCCCCTGGTCTCCAAGGATAATTCATGCTGTCCTCATGTACGTTTGGCTCACTCATGGTCTGGCTCTGGTCTCGAAGGATGGCTCTAGACCAATGGACAACAGAGGAAGCAGAGGCTGCAGCCTGGGAGGACCTTGGCCAGGGCTGCAGCCATGACCTCAGACCCTTCAGCTGCACCTGAGTACACATTTCTAGGGGAAATGTGCTCTCCATGGAGGAACGGCAGCTCTGGCCCGTGGGGTCCCTGTGAGATCACCCCAGCTGGTCTAAATTAGTGTGTGTGACTCTCTCTCTTAAAGCCTAGAACACAGAATTTCCTTTTTTTTTTTAATTCTCAATCCCATACTCTGACCTTCTATTAAAACAACTTTTAAAATATAATTTTCTCTTCTGCTTACCTAAAATGTTTCTGTACTAAATTTTCTGAGCAGCCAACACATTTGTAAAAGCACAGAGGCAAGCTAAACTCACTTCCTAAGCCAACTTCACACCTGAGCATAAACAAGGCATCTGGGTCTCAAAACGGAACTGCTTTCCTAACAAAGAAATCGCTTCCCTCTGTGAGGGAGAATGTGCCCAGTCTGATCTCCCACTCCCCTCTCCTTTGTCCCACTCCTTCCCCCTTTCTTCTTTCTCTTACATTTCAGCTCCCAATGAAGTCAGATCCCAAAGCCCAAATAAGGGGAGGAGATTTCGTGTCTTCTCAGCTGAATAATCCCAGTTCCTCCAAGCACACAATGTTCACACATCATGTTTGCACATAGGGTTTGCTGCCTGCTGGGCTGAACTCTCTCTCCCCGCCCCAGCCTCAAACTCTACAAGCCAAAGGCTGGAGGTAAAAGAAAAGTCTGCAGCATAGTCAGCTCACAGAGCGAGACAGACTGATTGCAAAAGAAGGAGAGCAAACAAGAGACCTAGCCATCTTTACTTCTTTTTGTTTTTTTTTTCTTAAATTTTTTTACTCGTAAAACCTCTTTACTTTTAAAAGACTTTTGGGTATTTTGCTTCATCAAACTCCGGTGTGAAAAAAGCACACACATGTATACAACTATGTAGCCTTCTGCTGATGAGCTCGCGTTTACTGTGCCATGTCTTCTAATGATTAACGGAAAATGAGAACTTACCCAGAGAAAATGCTCACACAGCTTTACTTCTAAGACAAATCCCTCAATATCAGTCAGTGTCCAACCAAGAAGAATGAAAATCACATATGAGTTTCTAAAACAGAAGGATTTCAGTATAGCGAGTTGGTAACCCAGGGGATGGAGGAGCTGAGAGGCCTGACAGGGGACAGCAAGGCAGAGCAGAGGGAGGCAGCAGCAGGACCCAGCTGCATGGAGAAGGAGGAGTTGGAATCAGGTGAACCAGGGGCCAGCATCACCAGACAGAAGCTGGAGCCACAGCACACCTGTCTAGTGGGGTCTGGAATCCAAGAAGAGAGGCAGCTGCTACTGGAGAAACCTCCCAGGCTGGGAAGGCAAAGGAGAAATAACATGACTTCTCTTGTCCTCTCTCCCTCCCTCCCATCTCCATCCAGTGCCTCCCACAGGCTGAACCCTACTGGAAGCCAGAGCATCCAGGAAGTTAATAAACGCAACCTGAAAATGGGCAGCCCCTGAGGCACACAGCAGAGCCGCAGAGCACGAGATGCTGCTGAAGACAGAAAAGTTTAGGACCCATCCATGCTCCTCTCACCCTGTCTCCACTGCCAGCGTCCTCATCCCACCAAACAGAATGCAAATTCTAAAGGCGCTGGAGGCTAGGACTGCAAGAAAAGACACCGTGGGGTACAGCTCAAGTTCATATCCAAATTCAGCTCTACCTAGCTCTGATACTGGACACCTTTTCCCTTAATTACTAGGGGAAAAGGCGGTCCTTTTCCGCAAATTACTAGGGGAAAAGGCAGTCACCCTGTCCAGTTTGTATGTCGAATATCAGGACATGAGAAAGGCAGTGAATCCCAGGCAAAGTGTGGGATGTTACTTGAGACTCTCATAGTGAACATTAAACTGAAACTGGGCTGGAAGTGTGTTCCTACCTTGAGGCACAGGGTACTAAGTCCCACACTGTAGCAAGAGCAATGGCTAACCACAAAAGAGGACACAAAATCAGAGAACAGATCACAGAAGATCTTCCTAGATAGTCCCTGAAGTTTCCTTTTAAGCTTTTTCAGCAACCAGGCCTTGCTAAACATGTATCCTTCATATGCAATCCTGACCCCACAAAGCTGACACAAAGACTACAGAGACAGCAGGCTCAGAGGACTGCACTGTTCAGGAAGTCTCATGCAAGAGCTTGAATTTGCTCTTAAACAATGCACTCAGGATGGCATTCAACAAATCACAACTAAATCCTCCTCTTGGCAATATGTTCCCATCTTAATTATAACTGTATTATTGCTTGTATGACTGAACATGTCTTCCTTTGCCCTTAAGAAGTGGGAGGGGGAGCACACGAAGGAGAAGCAAAAATATAAACAGAGGGATGGAAAATTACCCCTGCAAAGTATAATGGCTAAACAATGACTAAGGGGGCTGTGATATGCATCAACACAGACCCACAAGTTAAACAGTGTGGTGGAAAGGGAGATGACTTGGGTGAACTAGACAGAGGGGGAATTTAGGTGGAAAAAGAGTTTCCTCTCCCTAGATGGGGGTTGCGGTGGGTGGGAGGGGAAGGGCACCAGTGGGAGGATGGCAGAGGAGGCCAGATGTTTTTACCTGGTTCTGGGAGGCCCTGACTGGGCAGGGTATGGATAAGGGCACTGCTCAAACAGCCCAAGTGCCTTATGATTCACTGAATGAGGAAGAGAGCAAAGGGTCAGGCAGGATCTGGGACTGCCTTAGCTCATGACTCTGTTCCACCTCTTGCCTGTTGTGTCCCCTGAAGTCAATGATTTACTCCCTTAGAACCTCAGATTCCTTATCTATAAAATGAGATAATTTACACAGCAAATATTTGTTGAACAGCTACTACGTGCCAGGCACTCTTCTTGGTACCGAGAAAACAGCAGGGGAAAATATCATCCTTGCTCTCAAGGAGTTTATATTCCGATGGGAGGGGGAAGATAAAGCACACGTTAAGAAATCCATGTACACTATAATTGTGAGTAGGGCCATAAAGACAGATAGAGCAGGTAAGAGTGAGTGTGATAACATAGAGGTGTGTGAGCTACTTTATACTGAGTGGTCAGGAAAGAATAACTAACAATGTGACACCTGAACAGAGATGGGGAAAGTAAAGGGAAGAGGGTCATGAAGATAGGCATAGGGAGGTGTTCCAGACAGAGGGAACGGCAAGTGCAAACCCCCCAATGCTTCAGAAGCAGGTTTTATGGGCATAATATAAAGAATTAGCACAGTTCCTGGCACAAAGTACACAATGTGAGCTATTATTTTAAATCATAAGTGAAGTATCCATAAAGCAGTTTTGCTTCAGGCAGAGCAGCAAGAAGCATGAGATAAGCAACTCCCCTCAACTCTGTCTTCACGTTCTTCTCCTACCCTGTGTCACATACTTCTGCTTATGAAGACAGACAATGGGCCGGGTGCGGTGGCTCATGTGTGGGATTGCAAAGTGCTGTAATCCCAGCACTTTGGGAGGCCGAAGCAAGTGGATCACCTGAGGTCAGGAGTTCGAGACCAGCCTGGCCAACATGGTGAAACCCTGTCTCTACTAAAAATAGAAAAATTAGCTGGGTTTGGTGGCAGGTGCCTGTAATTCCAGCTACCTGGGAGGCTGAGACAGGAGAATCCTTGAACCCGGGAAGTGGAGGTTGCAGTGAGCTGAGATTGTGCCATCACACTCCAGCCTGGGTAAGAGAGCGAGACTCTGCCTAAATAAATAAATAAATAAATAAGACAATGCTCTTAGCTTTCAGTTATCTACCAAATAAGAAGAGGCATAACCCAAACCAACAAATAACCTAAAATGCCATCCACATTTTTAGCAGATGACTTTGTACAAAATATTTACTTGCCTAGTTATGTTTTATTTACTCTAGTATCACCAGGAGGTCATGCAGTATAGAAGCTGGCATCAGATGCCGTGCAGTCAACTCCTGGGTATGTGATATCAGACAAGTTCCTTAGTCTCTCTAAGCTCCCAGGGCTGTTATGAGGATCAAATGAAATCATGACAGTGGAGCCCTCTGTGAACCATAAAACTGCATTTGATTATTGTCGCATGATGAAAGTTGAGTGAATCCTCTGCGTTCACAACCACAGTTACGGTGGGACATGGCCCACCCACATTTTGGATGACTGGGAGACACAAGCCTGAGACCAACACCAGCCCCAAGGAAGTCACAAAGCCAATCAGAGTCACAAAGTAGTCTTCTGTTTTTCATACTCCCTGGGATAAGAGTTGATGGCATTTGTTTAGATTGGCATTGAAAAGGAATCATTCTGTTGTGAATCCAAGTTGCTTAGAAGAGAGTTGGTAACCCTGCCAAGTATCTGACGACAACAGACACATACTTGGGGAAAAGAAGGGCGAAAGATGTTTCTCTCACTTTTCTTCAGAGGTATGGACTACAGCATGAAAGCCCTAGGCATGGCGTGGCTTCATGGGATTCAGCCCAGAGCTAAGACTAGCGAGGTTTCCAGTGCTGCAAATCAGATTCTTAACGCAGAGATTCACAGAGACCAATATGTGCATTTCAGGCACTAAATTGTAAAGTTGAAAGAAATGAAGAGGTCTCCACAAGTGAATCCTTCTAAGTGCTGAGCTTAAAAAGACCAAATAGAAGTTACAGAAAGTATCATTGTGGCTTCACTCTTTAAGGACAGTAACAACTCAACAACATTCCAGGCTATTACTGGACTTACAGTATTAGGCCAGATACGGCACTGACCCTGAAATTCAATTTAGTAGTAATTACTGGCAGATCAATTCCGTAATAATTAGTGTAAGAAAAGGAAGATACAGAAAGATATAGAAGACTCATTTAAAATTCCTGAGACCCTGCCTGTTTATTTCAAAATAGAAAACATGTGATTGGGTTCAGTTGGGTCAGGTTGGATGGGGTTGGCCACACACATATTTGTTCATTGTCAGAAATTCAAAGAGTGGCTCATGGGTATCTGACAAAGTTGCAAGTGAGCTCTCCACCCAAGCTTGATATCATGCCAGTAGGGTTGGGAGAGGACATGGTGGAGTGGAGGAGGTACATTCAAGCCTTGCAAGAATAGTGCTTTCAGGAATTCTGAAGTCTCCCCAGTGCTTCTGAAGATGCATATTCTCACATTAAATGCCAGGTCCCATAACTCTCGGGCAAGTACCTATCCCTCATTCCATTGATCAGACAGAAGGGGACTTGCGTTACAAAGCTCAAACTCTAATCTAACTTGAAGCAAGCACTGGTCAGCCATTCAGGAGATGAGAGGGAGTATGTGATGCCAGCGAACATGCCACCACATTCTCAAAGACCAGGTACAATCAAGGCTAGTTGTACTTGCCATGCTGTGAGCCATCGGCCAGACTGTGCCTGCCATGAATATTCCATTTGCAGGAAATTAATATCATCTGAATCTTTCTCACTACCTAACATTCCCAGTATCCTGGAACCACACCTGGGAGCTAATAGATGTGCGAATGGCAACTTTAATTTACCTGTGAGGTTGTGGATTATTTACTTATTGAGAAGATATAAGAAAGAGAAGCAAGAAGATTAAGGAGAAATAAAGAAGAGGAAGGGGGAGAAAAAGGGACAGGATGAAAGAGGCCAGGGAATGATGAAGAGGCTGTATGGTGTTGCCTAAAAAATGTTAGCTTAGAGATCTGAACTGGGTTCAAGTTCTATTTTAGTCACTAAATACTTTTTATTGATTCCCACAGTCAAGTAAGCCGGCAGCCTTGGAAGGGTTGGTACTTTCTCTACCTCTGTCGTTGTCTATTCATCTCTTTCCAGTTCTATCTCAAGTCTAAGAGGGACCTGAACATCCATACTCAGCCAGACACCAAAGAATTCAGACACTTCCTGGACCTTTGTGCTAAGAACTTTGGAATCCTGAAGACAAGGAGCTTTTGACTGTTATGTAAATGGTTAGATACGTGATATCAGAAGGTTCAATGAGAGCCTTGTAGAATACTTCATCATACTGAAAAAAGGATCAGGAGAAAACGTGTTTGTCAACCTGAGACATGTGCCCCCTGGAGGTCAGTCCCTCCACCTGCCCACATTTGGTGGTCAGCTGGGGAGTCTTAGGGTGTTAAAACTAAATAGAGGAATGCGACCAGGCGGGGCGGCTCACGCCTATAATCCCAGCACTTTGGGAGGCCAAGATGAGTGGATCACTTGAGGTCAGGAGCTCTAAACCAGCCTGGCCTACATAGTGAAACCCCGTCTCTGCTAAAAATACAAAAATTAGCAGAGCATGGTGGCATGCACCTGTAATCCCAGCTACTCAGGAGGCTGAGGTGGGAGAATCTCTTGAACCCGGGAGGCGGAGGTTGCAGTGAGCCGAGATGGCTCCACTGCAGTCCAGCCTGGGCAAGAGTGAGGATCCATCTCAAAAAACAAAAATAGAAAAATGGAGGAATGCTCCCAGAAGCTTGGGACAGAGACTCAGAATTCTGAGTTCTATGGAAAGCCCTTTATTGGCAATCAGTATTTTAAAATGTGCTTAACAAGTAGATAGAAAAAAATTGTGTAAAAATGCCTCTACTATAAACAGACCTGTTTGCTCTAAGAACTGTGTCTGGAGTTATTGTTTTAAGGGGAAAATGTATAACCTTGGAAAAAGATGACTGACTTATTCAAAGTACCCTGGTCTGTGGGCCCTATCTTTGGAATTTCAAGGGCTTCCTTCTGTGATTATGTCCTCATATTAGCATTATGCAGTGGGCATCACTGAGAGCCCCATGGCATCTGGCCCAGAGCAAAGGTACCATCCTGAGAGACATATGGGAAAGGGCTGGATCCTTGTGTATCTAAGGCAGACATGCAGATAGTATAGAATATTTGGGAGGAATAGATTATAGAAAGAAAAGTGTGGGTCAAATTAATATTGGAGCATCTCATAGCTTAAATGTATACAAGAGTCAGTCAGTGCTCGTTGTTTATAAGTAAATTGAATTAAACTTGTTTTACATTCAAAATTGTTTGGTTTTTAAATAATCCATCACCTTGGAAACTAAAAAATAAGCATGGACAAATGTCATATAATTTGAGATTCTACTCCAGTCTATGGATTTCAGAAACAAAACAAAACAAACTTGGGTTGGAATTCCTGTTTCACCACTTCTTTATCACATGACTTTGGATGGAGAATCAAACTCCTCATCTGAAAATCCAGGCTAAGAAGCCGTTTTTTACAGGTTTGTTATAAAAATGAAAACCTTCTGTCCAGGTGCATGCTACCAAGTAGGCATGCAGTAAGTGGGAGGTATAACTATTATTGCTGTGATTCGGATAAACAAATAGATAATTGTCTCACAAACAAACCAGGGAGCTCACAGATCTGTTAATATGAGCACATTCCACTGGCTGAGTGAGCCCCCATGAAGTCAGCTCCACCTTATAGCACATAGTGGAGTGGTTAAGGGCACAGCTTCAGGGCAAATGCCCGGCTGACAATGCTAGCTGCCCTACTTGCAGTAGAAACTGGATAAATTCCTTAATCTCACTGTGCCTCAGTTTTCTCATCTTTAAAATGGGGTAATAATAGTATTATACTTTAGTGTGAAGATTAAATGGATTAATCCATGTAAAATGTGTTTGGAACAAATGCCTGACACATAGTAAAGCACTGAATGGAAGTTAGCTATTTATCAGCACGTGGTCTTTTAGAGTAGAGCTACAAGAATGGAGCTGTCTTTTTACAGAAAGCCACTATAGTCTATTTCATCTAATTTTTTTCCCTGGAGGCAAGTGAATTATGCGTATAATAAATTAAGTTGGAGAAACTACTTGTGTCTTATGATTTGTTAGGAAACAAACCTGTTGATACAGTGAGAAAAGCTTGATACTGATCACACTGGAGATTTGAGGCCAGATCATCCAGTGCTATAAACTAATTCCTTGATGTAATATTAAGTTTCTTAATCTGTAAAAGGAGGGTAATAATATTTACTTTTAAGAGTGTGTTAGTCTGTTTTCACACTGCTATAAAGAACTAGCTGAGACTGGGTAATTTATAAGGAAGGGGTTTAATTGATACAGTTCTGCATGGCTGGGGAGGCCTCAGGAAACTTACAATCACAGCAGAAGGTGAAGGGGAAGCAAGGCACGTCTTACATGGTGGCAGGAGAGAAAGAGGGAGACAGAGCAAAGGGAGAAGTGCCACAGACTTTCAAACAACCAGATCTCGTGAGTACTCACTCACTATCACAAGAACAGTCCACCCCCATGATTCAATCACCTCCCACCAGGCCCTTCCCCTGACACATGGGGATTACAATTAGAGATAACATTTGAGTGAGGACACAGAGTTAAACCACATCAAAGAGCAACCCTCTTTGAAAACCCCATAAAATGATAGAAGAACTACATAAAGGTTTTGTCACCAAGTTGGTACACAATTGAATTGGTTTTATTGGAAATACATGGGCAATTGGGAGCAGTGGAATTCTAGGAAGAAGATAGCCAGGTTGAAATGGTAATGAATGGTAAGAACACCTACCCTCTTCATTCTACGCACAGGAGGTATTCTCTAGGGGAGAGAGGTTGTGGGCTAGGCATATTTTTGTACTCACTGGCAAAGTTCTGTAAAATAACCAGGTGTTTCTAGCACAACTTCTTTATAGTCCCTACTAAATATGGTACATATTGCTATTGATTAAAAACACACAGAGCAGGCCGGTGTGGTGGCTCACACCTGTAATCCTAGCACTTTGGGAGGCAGAGGTGTGCAGATCACAAGGTCAAGAAATCGAGACCATCCTGGCCAACATGGTGAAACCCCGTGTCTACTAAAAATATAAAAATTAGCTGGGCATGATGGCATATGCCTGTAGTCCCAGCTACTCGGGAAGCTGAGGCAGGAGAATCACTTAACCTGGGAGGCAGAGGTTGCAGTGAGCTGAGATCGCGCCACTGCATTTCAGTCTGCGTGACAGAGTGAGACTCCATCACAAAAAAAAAAAAAAAAAAAAAAAAAAAAAAAAAAAAAAAAATACACAGAACACTCTCAACATCTCTCCCACAGGGAGATCCACTAGTGTGGTGAAGGAAGATTGAAGGAAGATTCAATTCAACAAGGAAATCCTTGGTTTCTGTAGCCTCCATTTGCCTTCTTTCTGTTCTGGTTTAGCTATTCTTTACGTAGCTATTCATCACAACAAAACAGGGAGCTAGACATGCTCCTCATTCCCATTTTGAAGAGGAGGGCACCAAAGCTCAGAGCGCTTGAGAAATGAACCTGAAACCTCAAAGCTAGCGAGCATGAGAGCTGGGATTTGAGCCTATACCTTCTGATGCCAGGTTCCTTTCTGTAACCATCGCAGCCTTAGGGGCTCCAGCCCAGCCTGAGAATACAGATGGCAGACCTGGTCCAAAAAACCTGCACGGGCGGGTGTGGGTGTGGGCTGGAGTTTTCTCTTCTGTGAGATTTTGTTCATTCCCAAATGTATTCCAAGAGGAGCTGGGATAACAAAATTGGGGGCTGCCTGGTTTTGTCTTAACTCTGTAAGGTGGGGTTTTATTTAAAGCATCATTCTTTTTACAAAAGAAAAATTTAAAAGGCAGTACTAGAGGGACTTAGCACCCTTTGTTGATGTTTTCTCAAATGCTTATAATGAGCTCATAAATGCTAATGAAGAAGGCTCTGTGGCTCCCCAGCAGTGCTGAGTCAAACCAGCCACGTTAGAGGACAGAATTACACAAGGGTTTGGAATAGTCGAACCCACCCAGCACTGCGGGGCTGGTCATCTGCTCAGGAGGAGCGCTGCCTGCTTTGTCAGCCCTCATGCTTGCCAGCTCACACCCTTGCCATAGCCATCTCTTTGACCTAGATTATTTCCTCTGGAACGATGGTTTCAAAGGCCTCTTTTCAAAGTCAGCCTATGAGTTTTCAGCTCTCCATAGGCTTGGTCAGTAGGTATGTGCTGAGTACCCATTCATGTGCCCAGAACTTAGCTAGGAGCTGTGAGAAGTGACTCACCATATGCTGCCTCCTGTCTCATCACCTTGTAGCCTCCATAACGTGGCCCTAAAGCATCTGCATCAATGCAATCCCAACACATAAGCAGAGACTCAGCAGAGAGTTTAAGAAAGGGGTTACAAGGCAGAATAGAATTAAGGGAAAATGATGTCCCCTGCTCTGACCATATCCAACATATAGCACCATCACCACTCTAAAGGGACAGGAAGGAGGGAGCAGCGACAAACACCCTGGCTGTAAGACAGGGTTGCTGTCAGGAGTCTTCAGCAGAGAAGCAGCAACTGTACCTGCAGCCCAGCATAGGGACACTATTCCATGGCTTCATCCTCCTCCTCCAACCCTGAACAGGAGCCAGCAGTCAAGGGAGCCCATCAGTGCAGCCCAGAGGCAGCCTATGGGGCACAGAGCCAGGTAGAGAGGAGGTGGAGTTCTAGTCTTGCAGGGGGCCAAAGGAGATGATCCAGGAAAGCAGCTCTCCAGCCTCCTCTCCTAAGGCTTGCTGAAGGAACCTGAAGATTCGGGTGGGCAGGACAAACTGCTCCTGCAACCAGCTGTTTCCACTGCCTGGTGCTTCCTCAGACATATCTATTCACATATCTACATGTTACTCATTTCCCAAACTCTACAATAAAGGCCCAGTTCTCCTTGAAATGTTCTCCAATTTGGCCTTGGATTGCAGGCATCTTTTGCATTTCTCTAGGGCCGCTGTTCATTTCTGTAGATAGTTGAAGAAAAGAACCATGTCCTGAACTTGATGTGTTTTACACAGAGCAGACCTTTCTCCAATGTATATGAGAAGGGTGGATCAGGGCTGGATGGGTGGAGGGGTAGAAGTCATCTCTTGCCCTTGAGGCCCTCAGACTATCTATCCATGTAGTTAATGGATTAGGAAGTAGATAATTCTAATCAGGACCACGATGGACCCGTGACAAATTTATGGCCAAATTTTATCTCCCATCCTCTGCCTGGTAGCTTAAGGGATGGAGGGAATATAGACGTTGGAAGTATGGAAGTTGATCTCAGTTTTTGCAGATCTGGAAAAACACACTTTCACACTGACTAGCATAATTTTTTTCACTTTGTGGAGTACGTAAAAATACCCAGGTATTTGCCCTAGAACATTGTTTAAAAATCACTAAAAGTCTTGGTCTGCTGCATTTATCTCTCTACAGCCATTACAGCGGTTATTCAAAGAGGCAGAAGGCTAGGGAACGGAAAGAAATAAATTGTAGATAAAAGCACCTTGCATGGTGCTGGCCCCACAGTATGTTCTATAGAAAAAAAAATGTTGTTTACATTTAATCCTCACAGTCTTGTCCTGTCATGTAATGTTCCCAACTTGAAGAAATTGAGACTCAAGAGAGGTGACTTCTCAAGGTCACTGGTTACCCAGCTAAGGCAAAATGAATGAAGCGTTTGATATCTGATGTGCATGGCACATGCTGAGGATCAGCTTTGGCTCTTCCAGAGATGAGGGCTCTGTTTTCCAAATCTGCAGTTGGATCTTCTATGCTTCCTTATGGTCACTATGCTAGGCCCTGGGCTCAAGAGAGGAGAGCCTCCTCTGCTCCTACAGGAGGGGGAAATCAGCCCTGCTGAGGCCAAGAGGAACACACAGAGGCAATCTAGGGTTTCCAGGGTCTGTGCTGTCACCGGCATTAGGGTCTCTTTACCACTGAGGTGTCCTGAGCTTCTAGAATCCAGGGCTCCTGGAAATGCCCTGATCCGCTTGGGGAACAGAGCACCTGGCTTTTGAAGTTGTGTGTGCTGGAAAGACCCAGAAACTGCACGTGGCCTTCTGAGAAATCCTCACATTTTCATTACTTTCCTCTACAGCATCCTTGCTTCTGGCAAAGCCTCTCTTGCATAATGGAGTCTGGCAAAGTGAGACTGGATAGGCAAAGAAGGTACCAAAATAAAAGGTGGAAGAACAAAATAGTCCACATATATTTAACATACTGATAGGCAAATCTAGGCAAAGCATTATACAAGTTTTTGCTTGTAAGGACCTGCTCCCTCTGCCCACTCTCCCACTTCCTGCCATGGAACTTTGACTTGGAAATGGCCTATCCACATAAAACAAGTTTGGCTTGGTCTATTCAGAATGAAGGTTGAGGCCAAAAATTTTCACAGGAGTGAAGGAGTTAAAGTAATGTACACCATCTGGCCAGAATAAGTTAATTAGATTCATTGTCTAAAAAGAAAAAAAAAAAAAAAAACAGTCAAGAAAATAAAGGAGAAAGTGGGTGGACACATTTCCAGAAAGAGAGAAATGTGTGTGAGATGGTGTCTGAAATGTGTGCCTCTTGTTGGGATGATTGTGCGTCGTGTGTGTACATGCATTCACATGTACATGTGTGCACACATGCATTCTTGCACACTGGCAGAGGAGTTGCTAGGGGAGAGCAGTAGGAAGAGCTGACAAACTGAAGCACAAAACTGCTAACACCAAGGACAGGGGCATCTTCTAAACCCCCTCCTGGCCCACTTCCACTTAACTTTCTCCTAAGTCGTCTTCATTTCTGTCTTAGGTTTCCATAAACACTGCAGTTATTTATTTTATTTTTGTTTGAAATGTTAAACAAGCCCCAAAAGGAAAAGCTGTCGGGGCAACTTGTGGCGTCTCCAGAGAGGAGTTGCACTGCAAGCATTTTCTGCAAGGGCTTGGCAAGGCTGCCTCTCGCCTGCATGCTTGGCCCTGAGTTTTGTAGAAGCCCCATGCACCCCTGCCCTGGCTTCAGGGCACTGAAGCTCCCTGATCTGATCCATTTCTGTTTCCAGGGTTCAGCTCATCTCCCATCCCCCTCCATGGAGAACTTCTCTTCTGGAAGGATCTCTTGGCTGAGAGAATGATGGCTGACACTAATAACAACAGCAGTGCCAAGAATAATGGCTAACATTAATGAGCACTTACTGGCACTAGGTCCTGTTGAAAATGAAGGTGAGGCACGTGTAGTAACACATTTCACTGTCAGCACAAGCCTGTAGGGGAGATGCTATTATTATTCCCATTTTACAAGTGAGAAGCCTGAGGAATGAAAAATTTAAAAATTTGAATTTAAGAGACAAGGCCAGCCATGCTGGGCCTAGGGTAACATGAGTGAGATGTCTTGGGCACAAAATGTAAGGGGTTAACCAAAAACTCAGTAGTCAAGATAAATACCATTTTAATGCCATATTTAAAAAAAAAAATTGGCCAGGCGTGGTGGCTCACGCCTGTAATCCCAGCACTTTGGGAGGCTGAGGCAGGTGGATCATCTGAGGTCAGGAGTTTGAGGACAGGCTGACCAACATAGAGAAACGCTGTCTCTACTAAAAATACAAAATTAGCCAGGCGTGGTGGCACATGTCTGTAATCCCAGCTACTCAGGAGGCTGAGGCAGGAGAATCGCTTGAACCTGAGAGGCAGAGGTTGCTGGGAGCCGAGATCACGCCATTGCACTCCAGCCTGGGCAACAAGAGTGAAACTCTGTCTCTCAATAAATAAATATCAATGCAAAAAACCCACGATGAACAAAATATCAAAATTTCAAACGAAGACAGGACCAGTCAGTCAGTCTGGCTGTAACCCTTCACCACCACACCATGCTGCCTTGTTCAGCATTCGTCTAGGATCTAAGATGTGCCAAGTGGAGGCCCTGCCTTTGTACAAGTTCTCTCTTTTATTCCTGTAGCCTTGTGTGATAGGTGTTGTACTCCTTATCGAAGGGATGGGAAAACTAAGAGATTAGTTTATGTCTGTGTCTGCCTTCAATGAATTACAAACCCAAATAGGATTCCAAGCAGGACTTGACGTCAAGTTCTCTCTGAGTCCAATGCTCTTCCCCACTGTCCCTGTCCACTGTGTCCCCAGCTAGGAAAGGAATCTACCAGCTAAGAGGCATATGGCTGTACTCTGAGTGTGGTGCAGAGACAGCAGGGGAGGTTACAATTCCAGGCAGGCCAGTTCCCGACAAGCATTATTCCACTGCCTCAGCCAAACCCTCCCCTGAGACATCTCATGTCTCAGCCAAGCCAGTCCTCCTTGGCCTGCCCCCACCCTTCCCGCACAGAGTCAGTGCAAATGCATGATAGACCCTCTCTCATTTCAAGTTCATCACCAGATTGCCCAGGGCTGCCTTGCTGTCCAAGCCTCTCCTTCCTGCCCATTCCTGACTCAGCAACACATAAGAGACAGGCATGCATGTGCACAAGTGCACACACAACCTCCACCCCTACTCCCTTCCCCAGCTCTTCTAAGGAAGGAGCTTGCAGTGGGAGTGGAAGAAAACGAGGAGGGAGGTGGAAGACCTTGGAGCAAGAATCCAGGTCCTGAAGAAAAGAAATGGAACTGCTGCTGTTGCCATCCCAGACTTGACGTCATTGGAACAATCATAGTGTGGCACAAATACTTGCTTGAATGTGCTCTCTCTGTTTCCAATGAGCATCATTTTGGGAGATTTTGCAGGGGATCCTAAAGAGCTCAAGGAGGCAGAGTCAGCCAGAAGTCATTTCACCCCATCCTCTGTCTTTAGGAAGCTTGGCTGTCCAGGCTCAGACACAATGGCCTCTCTCTGGCTCCTTAGACCCAATGGTCATGTGTCTCATCTTTCCCCTGGAGATACCCCTCAACTTTTAACTGCCCCATCCCACCCTCATCCATCCTCCAGGGTGAGAGAAAGAACAGGGCTTCGGAGTCAGGCAGCAGTAGGTTCGAATCCAGACTTTCATCCCTACTCCCTGGGTAGCCTAGGGCAAGTTGCTTGCTCTCTTACCTTCGTTTTCAATGTGTAGAATATGATAATGAAGGACCTGGTATGGTCCTCAGCATACAGAGAGATGTTTCACCTCTTCCCTGGCTTCTTTAAGACCTTTTCAACATGGTCTCATCTTGCTTGCCTGTGGAGTAATAGAGGCCCCTTCTGGAAACTTTTAGTGACTGTCTTTAGGATTTAGCCTTCACAGCAACTTCCTGGGTCTTCCTACCTCCCATCCTCACCTTTCAGGATCCAACATCATTTGTCATCAATGCAAGGACAAAGCTAAGTGTAGAGCTGTTTTTAGACTCTTCCCTCCACCTCACTCCGCCTTTGCTTCCCAACTAACTTCTCCTGATGGCAGGTAAGGGGTAGAACGGTGGCATCCACTTTTATACTCCCAAAGAAAAGGAAGTCCAAAGTCATAAAGTAAGAAATAGGTTTCAAAGACTCAAGGGAGAGGGTCATATGGCACATGCACTCCACCCACACCACACCCAAATTATTGAATGTAATGAGGGATGAAGAACTTACGGAGGGCCACATGAGAGTGGGAAGGCATCCCACCAACAGCACCCCTTTTCCCATCAGAACTCTGAACCAATGGGGAAATAAGAAGAAAAGCGTAAGGCAGATGGAGAACTCAATATTACCTCTGTCATTTTTAAAGCTGGTGAATGTGGCCTAATTATGGGGCAAGTGGGCTTTCTAAATTTGAAACCCAGAACTGTACAGAATTATCTTCCCAGTGACAGGCCTCATTGGAGAAGGACAAACTCTTTTACAGGGCAAACCCTTCCCCTGAGAACTTGAGACCTACAGGAGCAGGGCAGAGTGTATGTGCCCCAGAGACGGGCTCACTCCAAGAGAAAGAGGACTGAGAAGCGACTGGGTAACATTTTCCCTTCCGAATCTATCAGATGAAGTCACTCCTCCTCCCCTGATGAAGAGAGCCCAAGGGCGTTATCCTAGTGGAAGGAAATATTAAGAATGAGGAAGACTCACTCAACATCCCCTACTACCACACAACAATTTTATTTCCTTCAATCAGCTAGCAACAATCAAAACAAAAAAGATTTACATTATGTTATCTAATAAATTAGAGAATAGTAGAAACTAACTTAATATTTTTGTGAATAATAAATGGAATGGCACTTTGCACATAGTAAGCCCTTAATAAATGCTAATTATAATAATTAGTGTAGCAACTAAATGCTATACTAGGTGCCACGGGATAGGAGAGACTTAATTTCATCACATGTATTCAGAACCTTTACTGGGCACTGGGGTTAAAACCAGTACACATAAATTTAACTTGAGGCTGAGTAAGAGGAGTACCAAAACAGAAGATTCTAGTGGAGGGAGAAACAGCATTGATGGAGGTGATAAGGAAATTTCTTATGGCCAAGGTGGCATGAGCTAGGCCTTGAAAGATGTTTTCAGGTAAAGACAAGTGATCAAGGAGAGCAGTCCAGTTTGAAGGAGATGCTACATTCTCCAAGGGATTAATGAGAGGCAAAGTTTTCGATTTTTATCCACATCACAAAAGTGTCTTTGGGTTTGGTGCCCACCCTTACCTATAGGACAAGTAGCAAATCAGATGAGTTTGCCAAACCCTTTGTTGTAGGGAATGAGATGTCAACACCCTTCCAAGCCACTTGGCCTCACATCAGTCAGTGTTCTTCCTCCTATGTGGGACGCTGTTCAGAGCTGAGAGTTACTCTCTGTCTATTTCTAGCACCCCCTGCTTCCACCCATCCCTTAGGGCACAACCCTGTCTCCTAATTGGTCTATTAGGCAGTTTCCCCCCAGCTTATGTTTTCTTTTGCTCCTCACTAGCCCAGCCCCTCTGGGCTGCAACAACATTCTAGCCCCTTCCCCAGAGCCCACAGCATACCACCAGCTGGCACTCTCCTATCAGGCCACCTCTGGGAACCAGCCATGCAGAGCAAGCTCATGTCAGCGCTTCCACCTCTCCCCTCAAGCGGTCCCTCCGGCCCCATAACCACATGCCATGCCTTCTTTTGACTTTCTTCCCAGCTGTCAGCACATTCCTGGTCTTAAGCTAACCCAGGCCACACTCTCCTGGAGACACATGAGAGCACTATGCTAGCCTAGATGCATGAATTTTCTCCTGGTGCCACAGAAATTGTGGCAACAGAATTGCAGAAGATTAGAAGCCTGTCAGAGACACCAAAACAAAGCCCTGAGTTACCTGCAGGAGCAAAGAGTATGCCGTCCCTTCTGGGCTCCAGGGCCCCATGGGAGGCTACTAAATTGAGCATCCTGATGTTCAAATTAGTTGAAGATTGGCTTCTTAAACTGAATTCCTTTTTTAATTTAGTTGTAGTCTGGCAGAAATTTCAGCAGTCACCTCTGACTCCTCCTTAAACCCAGTTACCAACACTCTCATCTGAGTTCCTTTTGTCAGGTGTAAAATGGAACCAGGCTCAGTTCATCAGCATTTTTCCAGTATTGGGGGAGAGCTAGAAACAACCCTGACTTTGCATTTGTTCCATGACAGGCAGGTGAATACCAAACGCCATTTGAATGAGAAGACGCTACATGGTTGCTAGTTGTGTGAAGACCGCTTCTGCTCAAGGACAATGGCTCTTTGTTCAGAGAGAACTTGACCAAAAACATTCGGAATTCAGTCCTTAGAAATAAGCAATTCTCTATATTATTTTAGTGGAAACATCTTTTGCTGGGTACACCCATAAGACATGACAATATTTCCCCGCAGAAGTAAATGTCCGTGTTCAGCTGGACACAGGCTCAGCTTGGCTGCGGTATCCTTTCTTCCCAGGCACCACCAAGCTCAGACCTTCTCCCTTTGGAATAGCCTCTTCCATTTGCCTCTTCATTTCTTCCGTGTCAACACTCTGAAGCCAGATTTGTTCTCCTGGCTTTAAGTCACTGCTAAATAATTCTAATTGCTCTGTACATCCTACCCAAGAGCAGACTGTTTAGCTGTGCCCAAGGGTCCCCACCTCCCCCTCAAACCGTAGGTGCCTCAGCTCCCTTCCATAGGCTCCAAGACACAATCAATTCTGTGACTCACCATTGCCCAAATTCCACCTTCTGGCACCCTGCCTTTCATTTTGTAGAACCATCTCATTCTTCACCCCCTCTTCCCCCTACTATCTACCTATTGACTAATACCATCCCATCAGATCTGGCTCACGGCAAGGGATATTTGTGATATGCTGACCCAGCATCCCTTTGTTTAAGGATTTCACTTCTTCCTCCCTCCATTCACATAGGCAGGCCACTGTTCCAGAATGGCCAGTTCAAGTATTCCATGTCCAACAAGGAGGAGGTGGTTCCCATTTGGTGCTGAAAGCCTTGCAGTAGCAACTAGGGTCTTCTCAGAGGTTTGATGAATGGGTGCTGGAGAGGAGGAGGTCTGCTGGGTGAGGATGTGGCATCTGAAGAGAGTTGGTCTGTCCCTCCACTCCAGGCTCTGTGCTGTGTGTTGATTTCATTACCAGACAGCGTCCTGACAGCATCACAACTCTGGATATATCTGTATCTGAACCCAGCTCTGTCTTTTAGCTCATGAGTTGTAAGAAGCAATAATCAATTTCCTGTTTGCTTTCAATAAATAATTTCTTTTTGTTTTAAATAAATAATTCCCCTTCTGCTTAAGTTCACTTTGGGTTTCTGCCACTAAGAAGGTTAAAAGAACCCTGACCTTGACTTTTACCACACTTTGTTATGAGTACAAAGACATATATATATTCTGCCTTATGTTGTTTACTGCAGTGTAAGCATTATTTCTAGGTAGTACACTGTAAGCTGCTAGAGGGCAGTATACATTATGAACATCTGTATCCTCTATGGTACCTGGCACTTAATATGGCTTCAAACATATCGTTTGCTTGGCAAAATGAATGAATCCCATTGACCACCCTCATTCATCCATAAACCTTGGAAATATAGGCAAATACATATTATGTTGCCAAGGAAACTTCTCAATGTGTAAAAATAAAATAAAGTGGCAATATCTTTGTTTCCAGAATTTATGAATATCCTGTAGAAATCTAAGCGTGAATACATGACTTGGGGCTGGTTAGATAATACTTGCTGCATGGATTCAGCCTTTCCAGCATCTTTTCAGACAGTCTGAGCTAAGTTTCCTGAAGGATGTTGCCATGTGCTCTAGCAATGACCAGGCTTCCCTGGACCCGGGAACCCCAGTACCTGCTGAAAGAGGCTTTAGAAATGAGACTGCAGAGTTCAGACCTCTTGAGGACCAGCTGCAGGAGGATCCCTAAAAAATAGGCTGGAGTCAAAATACCCATGCCAGACAAAGGCTGGCCAGACCCTCCAGGCACAGACAGCCTGCCTGCCATGTTTCTCCACATGGAGGGCAAAGTCAGACTAATATTCTTTCTCATTCTAGGAGAAGATGATCTAATTATCAAAGGGGTGGTTAAGGAGTGCTTTCATTTAATTAGTAGTTGTATCTTTTGAAATTTCCTGTTTCTTCTTCCCATGTTTAGGATGGGTTGTCCCACTCTTCCAGATAGCGGCTTCTTTGGTACTGGAACTATTGGACCAGCTACGCCTGCATTTGCTTCTGACATTGTTGTCCCACCAGCCCCTGCCCCCACCTACCGCAAACCACTGTTCTTCACTGTTCTTTGGAAAGAACCCAGTGGCCCAGTGAGTAGCTGTTTCCAGTCCGCTGGCCAAACGGAAACTGGGTCAGAGCCCCACTCCACTGCGCCTCTTTTGTGCCCACTGAGGACGATGCATAGACAACACTCCAGTTGCATTTATTTTCTTTGCACATGCTTTGCAGGGCAGCCCCTGATTCCCTCCAGCTAACAGAGCCCCCCACCTTCATTCATTGTGTGCTCATAGGAGATTAGGACATCGATGCCACACCTAACCAAATCTGTCCTGTTGCTTCACGCAGAGGAAAGACGTCCCCTGTCGGGAGTAGACATCATTGGTTTGTAGGTGGGGGCCACATCTTTCTCCCTGAGGTCAGCCTTTTTCCTATGAGAATGTCCCATCTGCCCCTCAGTAAGGCTTATAATCTGGAAATGGGAAAAAATGTGACTTGAGCTACTAGAGGCTCTACAAGGTGTGTGCACCTGTGCATCCCTCAATGCTTGCACACACACGTGTGTGCACCGGCAAAGATGCACACGCGCCAGCCCTTATTTGACAGTACCTTGTGTAGAAATATGGGAGAAGACACGAAGTGGAGGAAAAGGATAGGAGAATCAATCCAGGACAGACAAAGACAGATAAAAGCAATGAGCAAAAGAGGCATCCCTCTCCCCACCTTATCCTGGCCCTTCTTCCTCCTTGGAATCTCACACTAGGACATTTTTCCTCCCTTTCCTGTGTCTTAAACTTCTAGCTCCACTTTTTCCCTCTACATATAAACATTCTTAGGTTTCATTCTCAAAAGAAGGCAGAAAAAGAAAAGAGAGAAGAAAGGAAGTACCAAACAAAGAAAGAGGGAGGAAGGAAAGAAGGACCAGGTGATGGAAGGAGGGACATGTAAACCTCCCACCCAGATCACTCTCCTCCTGTGGACACAAACATCTCCTGAGCATCACCACTTGGTGACAGGAGGTGGAGCTTAACATGGCCAGCACCAAACTTCTCGTGCCTCCCTCCCACCACCACTTTTCTTCCCCTCCTTTTGCTGTAGCCAGTAGCTTTGTGATTGCCCAAAATGAGAATCCCAGGGTTATCCTAAATTTCCCTCCTAACACTCCATATTCAATCAGTAACCAAATCTTACCTCACTACTTCTCAAATGTCTCTCAAATTGTTTTCTCACCCCCATCAGTATTTCCTTGTCCACTCTACTTATTTATTTATTATGAGACAGACTTTCACTCTTTTTGCCCAGGCTGGGGTGCAGTGGTGCCATCTCAGCTCACTGCAACCTCCGCCTCCCGGGTTCAAGTGATTCTCCTGCTTCAGCCTCCTGAGCAGCTGGGATTACAGGTGTCTGCCACCACGCCCAGCTAATTTTGTATTTTTAGCAGAGATGGGGTTTCACCATGTTGGCCAGGCTGGCCTTGAACTCCCGACTACAGGTGATCCGCCCACCTCATTCTCCCAAAGTGCTGGGATTACAGGCGTAAGCCGCCGTGTCCAGCCGCTTATCCACTTTAGGCTTCTCATCTCTTTTTCATCAGGCTTCACTAGTCTGTAAACTGGTCCCGTGCCTTCACTCTTGCTTCTTTTATTCCCTCCCCACCCTTGGGCCAAAAGACTAAACGTTCTAAAACTTAGAGCGAATCCTAACATTAGGATGCTTCAAAACCTTCAGTGGCTCTGCAAATTCTCCAGAACAGCAGTTAGCCTTCAGCATGACAGGTAAAGCCCTTTGCAAGCCGACCCCTGCCTACCTCTCCAGCCATGCCCCATGCTCTCACAGGCGCTCTGTATTTCTCCCCATATCCACCTCCTCCAAGTGCCTGAACCCTCTATGCTCTACCACATGCTGTCTCACACCTCAAGGCTTCATTCCTCTCTCAGAAGTGTCCTGCCTCCATTGTCTGTCTAGAAAGCCCCTAGTCCTCCATTAGATCTTAGCCCTAATACCAGCTTCTCTGTGAAGACTTATCTAGCATCCTTGGGAAAGACTGAAAGGCTCCCCTTTGATTACCCTTGATAGTTGGCACATTTCTTAATTAACCCTATTTTAATTGTATTGTAACTGTTTGTTTGTCCAGCTTCCAAACAAGACTAATCTTGGAGAAAGGAATGATGTCTTTCTTCATATACCCCTTTGCCAGAGCAGTGTTTGCTATCCACTAGACTTGCACTTCACAGCAAATATTTGTTAAATGAACAAAGATGCGACCAGATAAACAGTGACTGAAACCAAAGATAAAATGATCACAAACACAAAGGGATTTGATGCACTATGGCTTTGGGGTAAATGAGTCAGAAAACATAAAAATTAATATGTTGCTGCATGCAGCATCAATACTCAGCATAGTATCTCTGGGGGCAGAGGATGAAATTAAGGAGAAAGAAAGCAAGGAATTAGAGACAAAATTCAGTGTGGGCCAATGATTGGGACAAAAATGGTAGCAGCCTAACTATGAATACAACAGGGAATTGCTGACTGTTAAACTAACTTGATGTAATTTAACTCATTAATTGGTTTTTCAAGTAATGAGAGGCTTGGTTTTTCTGGCTCGGGAGAGTGGAATTAGTTCCAAATGGAAAATAAGGAGAGGCAGATTTCAATGCAACATCAAGATATTTCTAGCAATAAATCTGCTTACATATGGACTAGGTCAGAATGTAGGAGCCTTTGTTCTACCACCTACTGGCTCTGTCACCTTGAGCAAGTTCTTTAACCTCTCTGAGCCTCAATTTCCTTGTTGTAAAATACATACAATCATAGTATACACCTGAACATAAATATTATAATGACATAATATATTTAGCATGCAGTAAGCATACAATGTATATTGACTTTTATTAGTAGTGGAACTTAGTTCCCTATAATTGAAACTTTTGGAACAATGGTGGAATAATTATTCAGTGCAAACATTTCTTTTTCCTTTTTACTGTCTCTGTAGTATTATACTGATTTCCATATTATCTCTCCTAGTAGATCATAAATTGTCAAGGTCATGGTCCAAATCTATTTCAATTTAATAACTTCCAGATCTCTTGCACCTAGGAACCATTTGAGCAATATACGTTGAACTGAGAGATAAAGAAGATCTAAGCATCAGAGGGAAGAGAAGACTAAGTCACCCCCAAAGTTTATTTAGACAATAGAATCCTCTGATTCGTTCATGCATTCATTAATTTACTCAAGTCACCTCCAAAGTTTGTTTAGACAATAGAATCCTCTGATTCATTCATGCATTCATTCATTTACTCAACAAAATGGTATGGGTGGTAACAATGTGTTATGCAATAGCCTGCTGTTGGGGATGAATTATAAAAGCAGGCAGTCTCTGACTACATGGGGCTTAGAGTCTAGTGATTCCAAGAATGTTGAGCTACAAAGTTCTATGTTACCTAAACTACCCTAGAAATATTTTAATGCTAATGGTGTAGTTCTTTGTTTTGTTCCTCTAAATAGATTGCTTATTTTGTACTATCCTGGAAAGTCATTTAGGAAAGACACCAGAAAGGAGCAAAAAGGGAGTGGCTATTGTCAAAAACACACAGCTATTTTTTAGAAGTGCAAATCCAAACCTCATGGATGATACAGGACAGAATCTTTATCAGTAGCAAAAGGCCTATCAAGTTCTCTAATTAGTGCTGTCCTTTCCTGCCTCTTCCATTATACTCTGATAGTCCACCCTCAAATCCCCAGTGCAAGACAGTTTGAGAAGCGACATGTGACCCTAGAAAAGGTACCTTTTTGCTACATAGAATCCAAGAGAGCAGAGTGAAAACGGAAAGGAAGCAGCATCAAACCACACGCTCAGACTTGAGGGGTGGGGGTTGTTCCATGCAAAGCTAATGTAATAAATGACATGAATTACCAAAGGATGCCAGACTTTCTCTGGAGATGTCAGAGGCTGTGAATATTTTCTTTACTTAAAACAAGTCTTTAACCCCGGTGGATCACGAATGGCCTTTGGGGATATGCGAAGTCCTAAAATTACAGACAGAATTAAATATGTAGGTTTTTTAAGGGAGAAGTTTCACAGCTTACGTAAGATTCCCAAAGAGATCTGTGGTCCAAAAAAATCTGTCATGTTAATTGGAGACATGTTGCTGACTAAGCAGTTATTCTGAATTGGAGGCAAATGCAAGGTTCAGAAAAGCATTCCCATTGTGCTCACAACCAGGTCAATTAAATTCTCACCAGCCTCTGAGCACATCTCCCATTATTCTTCTTCCAGGAAGTTGTCCTCAAAGAACCCTAAAAATTCCACAGCACTCAATGTACACGTATATAGAGAGTATGTGGGTATGGGTGTGCATGAGTGTATGCGTTTGTGTTTGTGTGTGCATGCACGTACGTGAGTGAAAGTCCAAGCAGAAAACAGACAGTGCACTGAAATTGGGTTATTTGGGAAAAGCTTAATAAAGGTTCTATTTACTGGGTGTAGTGAAATCATAAGGGATCGTGCAGTCCTCCGTGCTAATAACAGCTGGAGCTATAATCACCCCTAGGCGTTAAGGGTCAAGAAGAGGGAGTGGCATTGGAACCCAGAGACAGAGAGAGCTGTGTGAAAACTGATGCCTGACAAGAGGGTGACCTTCTGTCAAGGGACGCAGACAGCCCAAGGTGACACACCAGGAAAGAATATCACAGGAATAAATACTACAACTTCTGTCCTCCCTTCAGCGATCTGCCAGGGTTCCCCATTTGCCAAATCTAATAGAAGCCAGAGGACAAGGGAGACCATTGATGTAAGTCATAAGATCAGCTTCCATGAAGTATAGAGTAGATCCGGAGGAACAAACTGAAGAAATTCCAGTCTGGTGTGTGTGTGCACGTGTGTGTGTTCCCCACACATGGGAGGGTAAATAATCTAAATTCAGATCCACTGGTCTTTACCTTCAACAAGTTAAGCTAGAGGGGCTGGAAATAAATAAGAGACTCACATTTCTTGCTCACCTCTCTGTGTCAGTCACTGTAAAAAGAATTGCCTCCTGTGTTCACCTAAGACTGCCAACAACTCCAAGTGGTAATAGAAGATACAACCAGAAATGGAACATGAATCTGTTTGACTCCAAACTCATGCATTTTTTACTACACCCTGCAACACCAGACTGGAAAAGAGAACTTGAGATATTTGAAGAGCTTGTGCGGAAGGTGTTCTTGAAGTGGATTCTTTTGGTTGAGATGAGGTAAAGAGGTGAGTAAAGGGGGTCACAGACTTCAGGGCCAGTTTTCACAGAATTGAGCCAAGATTAATATGGAGTCTAAGTGTGGGTACTGTTTGAACAGAAACTGTTTTAATATCTATGAGGTATACTGACACCAAACCATGTTTGCACAAACACACATACACACAGAACCTCATACACACATAGCCTACCACAAGAAACTAACTGAGGACGGGTAAAAATAGGGCCAAAAAGAAGAGTGTGATGGACTAGTAGAAAAACTGCAGAGGAAATCCTAGCAGTAAACGACTTCAACAATATTCACCAAAGACAAATGCAAGCATAATAGAATATTTAGTTATCACATAAACATATAGTAATTCAGCCTCTGCAGTTGTGAAGATCAACATGGACAACATCTAGCACAGTGCTGAGCTCTTAAGAAAAGCTCAGTAATTGCATTTTGATGTGGAGAGGGGCACAATGATGGCCTATTTTTTTCTAGGTTGGATTCTTTCAGCCCATGCCAAGTTAGCAGCCCGGTGGTAGAATATATATATATTTTTTTATTATTATACTTTAAGTTCTAGGGTACATGTACACAACCTGCAGGTTTGTTACATATGTATACATGTGCCATGTTGGTATGCTGCATCCATTAACTCATCATTTACATTAGGTATATCTCCTAACGCTATCCCGCCCCCCTTCCCCCACCCCACGACAGACCCCAGTGTGTGATGTGTCCCACCCTGTGTCCAGGTGTTCTCAATGTTCAATTCCCACCTATGAGTGGGAACATGCAGTGTTTGGTTTTCTGTTCTTGCAATAGTTTGCTCAGAATGATGGTTTCCAGCTTCATCCGTGTCCCTACAAAGGACATGAACTCATCCTTTTTTATGGCTGCGTGGTATTCTATGGTGTATATGTGCCCCATTTTCTTAACCCAGTCTATCATTGATGGACATTTGGATTGGTTCCAAGTCTTTGCTATTATGAATAGTGCCACAATAAACATACGTGTGCATGTGTCTTTATAGCAGCATGATTTATAATACTTTGGGTATATACCCAGTAATGGGATTGCTGGGTCAAATGGTATTTCTAGTTCTAGATCCTTGAGGAATCATCACACTGTCTTCCACAATGGTTGAACTAGTTTACAGTCCCAGCCCGATGTCAGAATGTATCTCTCAACGCTTTGCCGGAGGGAGGGTCTATAGCAGCAGCAATGCTCAAATTCTTTCTATCTCTTGTCTCTTTGTACTGCAATTCCTCCTCAATCCTTGGTGGTAAAAATGGGGTCAGGGCACCTAAAAGGCAACCGTCACTACCCAAACAGGTGTTTCTCTTTGCTTTGCCATAAACTGGTTGTGTAATGTTGGGCCAGGCCAGTCTCACTGTGGGCATCGGTTTCCTCATTTGTAAATGAAAGGGTTGAGCCAACTCTCTCTGGTTCCATATTTAGCCACCTTACTTCTCATAGTCCTCTCAACATTCTGAATCCCGAATGCCTAGTGCAGTGGCCACACGTTGTAGGCACTCTATAAACAATGGGGAGCTATAGGGTTCAGTTCAATTCAACAAGTATCTCCAAAGTCTAATTCTGACTGTGTTTAGGTCTCACATAGCTCTTGTACAGTTTATTCCTAGTAACAATCTTGAATTTTATTATTGCCATGAAAGAGTTAAAGCTTTCTAGTTCTTTCTAGTACTCGTAGCCTCCTGATCACTGTATGCATTTTATATCTCATTCCCACCTTCCAGCCTAAAACAGAGTCTAGGTAACTCCTTGCACAATGACTGAATTATTTCCAAGTTATTTCATGTTCTGGCTCTGTGACGGTTTCATTATGTATCGACTTGACTGAGGTAAGGGATGACCAGTTAGCTGTTAAAACATTATTTCTGGGTGTGACTATGAGGGTGTTTCTGGAAGAGATTAACATTTGAATCAGCAGACTGAGTAATGAAGATTACCTTCCCCAATGAAGGCTGGGTATCATTTAATCCCTCCAGGGCCTGAATAGAACAAAAAGGTGAAGGAAGGGCAAATTGACTCTCTACTTGAGCCAGGCCCTCTCCCTTCTCCTGCTCTTGGATGTCTGCACTCCTGGTTCTCAGGCCTTTGGATTTAGGCTGAGACTTACAGTATTAGAAGAATATTACCCTAGTCTTTCCTTTGACTTCCATAACCTTAGCATTTTGAAGAGTTCAAGCCAATTACTGAATGTGACTCTCCTTCAGTTGGGTTTGTCTTTTCTTTCCTTTTGATTAGATTTATGTCGTAAAATTGTGATGCTATGCTCTTTTGCATCTGTATATTGGGAAACACATCACGTCAGATTGTCCCATTGTTATTGATGACAACTTGAATCATTTGGTTAAGGTGGTGTCCACCATGTTTCTTACTGTAAAGTTATTATTTTTCCTCTAGAATTAGTAAATAGCCTATGAGAAACACTGTGAGGCTATATAATATCCAGTTCCTCATCAAACATTCTCCATAAATGTATCACCCATTCATGATTCTTACCTAATTATTATTGTAATGGCTGCAAAATGGTAGTGTTCTAACTCTTTTCTAACTCCATTGTTCCTTTTGTATTTATTGATTGGCATCCTTTTGTGAAGAAAAATTTTCCTTTCTTCTCAATCACCTATTCATTTATTCACTTATTAATTTATATCAGTCTGGACTCATGGATTCTTATTTTGTTAAACATGTTAAAATGTGTAACAGTTACTGATTTTGTTGTTCAAATTTCCAAGACTTGCCCAACAGGAGCTGCTTACACTGGATCCTGAGTCTTTTTGATGTATCTCCATCATTTTTTCGTAGTTTTTTTTTTTTTCTGGTACAATAAGGTAATTCAGGCTCATGTTAGGCCTTCTTTGCTCCAACCAGCCTATAGCATCAGACATTTCTTCAAGAAACATTGATTCTTTTTTTTCAGGAATGGTATTTAGAAACAAGGTCTTGGGACTAGATTTGCTCATTTTTATTGAAGTGCCATTGCTTCCTTCAGTGAACAGAGCTATTCATAGGGCAGGAGAGGTATACACACACACACACACACACACACACACACACACACAGACACACACACACACAGATGTTATATATAAAAAAGAAATACATATAAGATACATATAGATGTACATATATATGAAATTATATATTAATACATATTATTTAATGTTAACATATTTAATAAAACCATGAGTTTTTGCTAATACCAACAATTTTGACCCAAGACTATTACTATTGGTACACTGGAGATTTTCCTCTGTACGTTATTATTTATTTTTTGAGACTAAGTCTCACTCTGTCGCCCAGGCTGAAGTGCAATGGCACAATCTCGGCTCACTGCAACCTCCGCTTCCTGGGTTCAAGTGATTCTCCTGCCTCAGCCTCCCGAATAGCTGGGATTACAGGCACATGCCACCACGGCCGGCTAAATTTTTGTATTTTTAGTAGAGACGGAATTTCACCATGTTGGCAAGGCTGGTCTCGAACTCCTGATCTCAAGAGATCCACCCGCCTCGGCCTCCCAAAGTGTAGGGATTACAGGCATGAGTCACTGTGCCCCGCCCTCTGTACATATTTTTAATTGTCTTCTTCAACAGTCAGAAACCTGCTTTCCTTTATCCTTAATATAGTTATGCATTTGCTCACTCACTCATTTCTACATTTCACATAAAGTGGTTTCTGAATTGCTAACACTATGTGTTAGAAGACAAAAACTGTTAACTAGATTTTAATATATGTTTATGGTTCCTTTTGTATTTAGTCTGGTGGTCTATAGTCAAAGAATTGAGTTCAAATGTTACTTGTATTAGTTTTTAAATTTTTTCCCTAGTCCAGTGTGGTAATGTTCTTCATTTATGATATAGTTAGTGATTTTTCTTGGTAGGTAAAATGTCAACATGGTTCCAAAACTAAAAATGACACAAAAGGTGTATTCAAAGAAGTGCCGTCCCCTATGCCCACCACTTGTCCTTTCCATCCCATTTCCCCACATCCTCTATAGATCACAAATTGTATCCATTTCTGGTTTATTCTTCCTGTGTTTCTGCCAGCAAAATTAGACAGATATTATAAATATGTCTATTTTCATCTGTCTTCCTCTTCTACAAAACGTAGTATAGCATACATTGTATATATTTTTTACACAAAATGTAGTATAGTATACATTGCAGAAATACTCTTTTGCTCTTTGCTTTTTCCACTCAATAAAATATCCTGAAAATCACTCTGTGTCAAGCATAAAGATCTTCCTCATTTGTTTTGCAACTCCATACTACTCCATTGAGTGGATGTATCATCACACACTTAGTCTAGTGTATATGGAAATTTTAGGTTGTTTCTAATAGTTTGCAATTATAAACATTGCTGCAGTGAATAACTTTGTGTACATGTATTTTCATGTTCATATTGTTAGAAGTATAGCTTCAGAGTAAATTTCTAGACTAGGGATTGCCACCTCAAGAGAGAAACACATATGTATTTGTGTTAGAGATTGCAACTTCCTCTCCAAAGAGTTGCATTATTTTTCATTCCTCCTAACACTCAGAGTATTTCTTCTCACAGCTTTGTCAACAGTGTGTTAAGAGTTAAAAAAAATTTTTTTTTTACCATTGTGATAGGTGAAAAATGGTATCTCATTAGATTTAATTTTCATTTTTCTTATTACGAGAAACATATTTGAATGTATGTTTATATGTTTAAGGATATTTGGAAGTTGAAAATATTTTTATATATTTAGGGACCACTTACATTATATGAACATATCTTTTGCCCATTTTTATTGGTTTTCGGTTTTCCACTTATTCTCAATTTTAAAAATTCTTTATACTTTGGGGACATTAACTTTTTATCTCTGATATATATGGAAACATTTTCTACCAGTTCGTCACTTGGCTTTTGACTTTACTGCTGATAATGTTTTTGACCATTCAAATTTGTTGTTTCTAAGATTTACATAGTCAAATTTTATTCTTTATCATCATTTAGATTACTATTATCATTATTATTATTATTACAGGATTCCAAATTATAGTTAGACCCAGGTCAGATCCAAGTCAGAAATTAGTATTTTCTTCTAACTAGAATTGTGGACTTATAAGGTTTTATTTTCTATATATACTATCTTTCGTACATTTGAGGCTTATTCTTTTATATGGTTTCAGGTATGGATTTCACTGTATCTCTTTAAAAGAATGACTATCAAGTGATTAGAACTTGCATTTTTATTATATACTAAATTTTCATATGTGTATGGGTCTCTTTCAGATCATATTTTATTACGCTGATTGGTCTTTCTACTTATGCATAAGGTTCATACTAGTTCAATCCAGAAACTTTAGAATGCATTTTAAATTTAGGCAGAGTTAATCTTTCATGGTAGCTCTTTTTTAATTTCCTAATGTTTCCCTATTCTTCCTTATTTATTTTTTCCATATAACTTCAGTATCAATTTCACTATAAAAATTTTTAATGTGGTATTTTTATTAGGATTGTAGTCAACTTATAAATTAGCTAAGAGAACAAAATCAACTTTATGATATTAAAACATCCTAAGCAATAAAAAAAAAAAAGTTGTCTTTCTGTTTGTTCAAGTCTACTTTTGTTTCACTAAGGAAGCTTTAAAGTTCTCCCCATTGGATTTTAAATGAGGTTTTCCCTATCATATCCTCTGACTGGTGTTTGGTTTTGTATATAAAAACTATTGATTTCTGAGTATTAATTTTAAATTATCTTATCTTTTCTAAATTTAGCAAAATATTTTATTGAGTTCATTTTATAATTGATTGAATTTTCCATGTATACTATCATATCATCTGCAAATACTGACAGTTTAACTTATTTATTTCTAATTTTTATACCTTTAATTAATTTACCTTGTTTAATTGCATTGGCTAATATCTCCAGTACAATGTCAAATAAAGGGGAGAGAGGATATTCTTTATTTCTGATCTTAATAAATATGCCCCTAATATTTTCTCATTAGCATAGATACTGGTGTTAAGACCAAATTATATATTTATCTTTTCAAAGAAACGGCCATTAATTTGTACATCTTGAGTGCTTTTGTTAGGAGTAGGTGTTCAGTTTGCTCAAAGGCTTTTTCATCATCTCTGGAGATAATCACAATATTTTTCCTGAGTTATACTAATGTAGTATATTATTCTAATGTATTTTCTAAAACTGAACAAAATTGGCATTCTTGTAATAGGTCCCACCTTGTCATAGTGTATTATTTTCTTAGTGTGGTGTTGGATTTTGTTGCCTACAATTTGTGACAAATCATATTTACTATCTTCTCATTTTCGTCTAAGTCCACTTCTCAATTATTTTATTCAGACTCATCTTTATCTTAGGTAGAGAAAGAGTCCATGACACACCTGATTTGGAAGTTTCTCATGGTGTTTAACAACTTCCTCTTTACGTTGATTCAAACCTGCTTCTATTTTCAACAAGGGATATGGAAAACAACCATATTCATAAGACCAAGTTGATTCACCTGACCTTGCCGTCAGAACCAGAAGTAGTCATAAAATACTTCCGGAGGTGTGTGAATTCAAGTGTATTAAGTTTCCATCCCCACTTCTAGCTAATTGCGAGGGCTCATCTGAACTCCAAAGACTTTGATTGAATCAACCCTTAGCCTCTCCTGTGGACCAAAACCTCCTCTGTTTCAGAGGGAAACGTGGAAAATTCTGAGATCCTCAGGTTCAGATTCAAAATATCAGCATTATGTAGTTTAAATGTTACCTTCATGGAAAAGACTTCCCTGATCATCCTGTAAGTCCTTGCTACTTTGTCTCTGGATCTTGTTTCTTTAACTACACTTATCTCAAGTAAATGTAATTAATTAATTGTGCTCTCCTACCTCCACTAAAGTGCAAATTCCAGGAGGACAATGACTATGTGTGTTTTGTTCACCCTGATCACATCTCAACACCTAGCACCGTGCCCAGTAGGTAGTATGTTCTCACTAAATATTTATTGAATGAATGAATAGTCTTGGATGGAAAAGAAAGCATTAAACCATCAGACTCCTCCAGATGTATAATGCTTTGTCCCGAGTTGAGAGTAGAGTTGGCAAAATTGTTCTTCCAACCCTGAAACTCCTCAGAAAGCTATGAGTTGTTCTAAGGGTTGAACACCCTTCCAGGCACTTCAGTGCCAGCTTAATAGAAGTTTATTTTCTCATGTCTGGGGAGCTTGCAACAAGTTTCTGAGTCCAGCTCTGAGCAGATTCTTCCTGGGAAATTTTAAGTTCAATTCAAGTCAGTAGCTGATGTTACATTTTTTCTCTCTTTTATGCTCTTTGGAAAAGTAGCAGTTTGTTTTTTGTTTTGTTTTGTTTTTTTGTTTTTAACCTAAAGGGTAAAACTCCAGACCTTGGATTTAATTTTGGGGGGAGGGACGGAGGGAGGAAAGCATTTGACAAGACCAACACCAAGCTCTTTGTGTACATGTATGTGTGTGTGTGTATGCGTGTGTGTGTGTTAATATACATATGTGCAAGCCTCCCCACCCCTCACATCTCCCTGACAACCACTTTTAATGAATTCATGTGGACCCAATCAAAGATTCTGTAGACCATTCTCTTTCTCGCTTATTCTGTAACTTGGGCTCAATAATTTGGGAGATTCCTTTTGAAGAAACATCTGGAGCCCTGGATGCTGGCCCATTAAAATCAATCCCTGCCTCACCGCCACCCCCTCTCTCAACCTCATCTTCCTTTGAAGAAGTGTTCTGGTTTGAAAATTTCTAACCCAGAATTTCTTGCTCTAAGATATTTTACTCAGATCTTTGGAGTCATTTACAAATAAAACTGCCAAACAAAATCTCATTACTAGGAACCCACAGTGGCTCAAGTCTGTTTATGGGGATCTGGTAGCCTAAAGAACATAATTGGCTCTAAGGAAAGCTTTTGTGGGGGTGAATGTGACTTGAGAATGGAGAGGGGGTCAGACAAGAGTCCCATAGTTATATGTTGTATGTATTTCTCTTCTAGCTCCCTCAGGAACACATAGGAATGTAAAGGAATCCTGCAAAGGGGAGGGGAGAGAATATAAGGAATATTTTTCCACTGTTGTGAAAGTAGTAACCCTTGGGGGAAAATACAGGAAAACAAAACAAAACAAACAAACAAAAACAGCAATGAGAAGGACTAAAAGCAGAGACTGAATTTCATGATAGCCATTTCATCTTCTTCACTAACACTTTACCAAAGTAAAGAGTTTTATCATTGGGCCTTAGAGCCAATCAGTCATGATAGAGGTGATGAATTCTATCTCTCTACCTGAGCCCAGCATCCTTCTTTGGAAGCATTGAACCTCTACTGGCCTTCAGAGAACCCTGTCCTGGCAGATCAAGAAACACAGTGTGGAGGATTTGCATTAATGTTCGTAATGGTCACCCCTCCCTGTATCTGTGCCCTCATCATACTTAGAAAACTCCTCCCACAGTAGATGATGCATAAGCCCATCCCTGATGTCAGCCATGTGACTTGCTTGGCCAGTAAAAGCAATGGCATACCAATTCCAAGCCTAGGCTTCAAGAAGCCATGTATGTTTTTGCTTGCTCTCTTATGTATTCAGCATCATTTTGAAGAAAGACATGCTTGGGCTGCCCACTAATCCTGGGAGGAGGATGAGAAACATGTGGAGCCACACTAACCCAGCCAGGCCCAACACAGTCAGCCAAACTACGCCACCCCCAGATGGAGAAGCAAGCCCAGCCTGCATCAGCTCAGCTCCACAGATGTGTGAGAAATAAATGTTTATTGTTGCATGACGCTGAGAATTCGTGGTTGCCTGCTCCACATCAAAAGTTAACTGATCACAGAGCTAAAAAGTAAAGCTCTTAAGAAGCTCTCTATTTGAATAACAATGCCTTATATTCATGAAGCATTCCAAGGTTTTTAAATATTTTAAACAATATATCTTACCGAGTTTTTATGATAGCCCTGTAAAGTGAGTGGCGGAGGACTTATTATTTCCATTTTCTAGCTGAGAATACTAAGGTGCAAAAAGGTGAAGTCTGACCAGGATGGAAGGCAGCTTAAAAAAAAAATTTTTTTTTTTTTTTTTTAAGTAAAACCAGCCCTTAGCAAAAAGCTACAGGGGGAATAAAGGGGATGTGGAAGTCCCACCCTTGTCACTACTGGCTCAGCCTTCTTCTCTCTGCTGGAGGTTGTAGGTGGGGGAGACAGACGAACATCATACAATCATTAAGAGTATGCAGAAAGAAAATTTTAGTGAGAAAACATTCTTATTTAATGTACTGGTTTCTTCTGGGAAAAAATTCTGGAAGTGACATTTTGAAAAGAAAAGAATTGTGGGAGATAAAAGAGACAAAAATCTCTGAGTCTGAGAAAGTTACATAGACAGTATATGCTCAGTGTATTGCTGGTTGCAATATGCCAAGAAACCGGCTAGAAATCTGACACACATTATCTCATCAATCTTAATAATATAATAACACCATGAAGAAGATAGTAATATAACACAATATCATGTAACAAAACATAACATGTAACATAACATAATACAATCCCCAAAAATTAGGCAATAGAATAACTTGCCAAAGCTCACACAGCAAGGAAGCTGCATTGGGTTCAAGCCCAAATCTGTCTGCCTCCTGCATTGGAGCCTCTCTGTCTTTGGTTGAGGGTGAGAGTCATGGGCACAGAAGCCAACTAAAATAAGCCAAGATGAAAAAAGAAGAAAGAAAACTGGAGTGAAGGAGTGACTGGAAGCTGGAAAAGCTTTCTGGAGATAATGAACTTCAAAAGAGAACCTATTCTCTGCCCAGGCATTGACCCATGATTGTATTGTTTGAGAATCTGTAGCTCACAGGCCCTGCTCTCCAGACAGTGGACTCTGTGGCATGGCCCCACAAGAGCAAAAAGCCCATTTAGCTGCACCCCCTTTCTCTTCTTTGTCTCTCTCTCTGCATGTGACAGCAATGCTCAGGTGGTTTTTCTTTTGCAGTGATGCCACAATTGAGACTTCGCAGTATGATGGAAAGAGCTCAGGCCTCAAATTTAACATCCCTGGGATCAAATGCAGGCCTGATTTAATAGTTGTGTTTCCTGGTAAGTGACTTAACTTCTCTGAGCCTTGGGGGATATTAATAGTGTCTACCTCATAGGATGCTAAGGGAACTCAAAGAGATTCTCATGTTAAACCCCTGCTTGGGGCCTAAGACATTCATGCATTCAATAAATGTTATTTGCCTCCCAAGCTACTTTTCGGAAGGTCCAGCTTTCTTTCTAGGAGGTCATAAGAAGGAAAGCACAGGTGGCCAGAAGGTGGGACAAGCTGTGTGGCACGGGCCACCACAGGTAAATCCTGCCTGACAGTTCCACAAGGGCCACACCTGCTGCTTTGTTTCCTGACCACAGCCCTTCCCATTGCCGGAGTACAGTGCTGCATCAAAACCCCTCGGCAGTGAGTCTCAACTTCTCGCATGTTCCTCAGAACCCAAAGTATCTTTTCTGTGTTTTGCCAGGTCACTCTCTTTAAAAGTGAAAAGTTTGTTTCCCCTCTTCCTTCACCAGACCCCCTAGTCTTCATTCACCCTTCTCCTACCCAGTGTGGGGGATTGAGCTTCATAGCCTTTTGCTGACAGCAGAACCAAAGGCTCAATTTCTGAGAAGTGACTTTGAGCTCCTACTGCCTCCCATGTCTGGAGAGTGTGGGAGGAAAGGAGGCTGCTCTGGTCCTCAAAGGACATCTGTAGAACTTGCAGGCCTTGTGCAGTTAACCAGAAAACCACCAGCCTCCTTTAGCTTCTCATGCCCAAAACAGACTCTTCCTGCAGCTTCTTTCTGCTGCTGGTGCAAGCAGATGAGGACTCTTACACTTACCAACTGGTGCCCTAAGGAACCTGCTTGCTCTTGATGGAATTCATGGTCTTAACATTCCTGCCACCTGTTTGGGAAGGAAGAGGAGAGAGAGGTGGAGAGCACAGGGAAGGGGGGAAAAGAACAGACAGGAACTCCCCTTCCTTGCCCCCACCTCCCTCATGGCCCCCGTCTATCTTCTGAGGCTTTGGGAAGGAGACAAAACACCTGGCTTTCAAGGGCTCCCTAACAGCAGAGACAATCGTGAGAAGTGGGGTGAGGCCCCTGCAGGTGGATGCTGCAATTGAGCATCATCCAATCTTTGAGTGTCCCTGTCCGTGAAGTCCTGGACATAGACATGATTCTCATTCTCTGCAGAATCCCTACCTCTCCTGTCCTGTGTGAGGGACTAAAAGCCAGCAGGGCTCCCCTCCTCCCTACATCTGGGGATTGCTACTTTTCTCAAGAGGTGTGGAGAATAAGTTTTTTCTGCCTGGGTAGCATTTTCCTCAACCCATACACAAGCCAAAGTGGGCTTGAAAACATTTGTTATATAATAACAACAATACAGTAACGGTAATAATGACAATGATACTATTTCTTGAGCACTTCCTCGGCACGACCCCCTATTAAGCATTTTCTTCACATCCATTATCTCATGTAATGCTCAACTCTTTAACACAGCCCTACACAATCTGACTCCAACTTTGCTCTCTAGCCAAATGTTAACGTTGGAATGTTGATTGGGATTGAATTGAGTCTACACATAAATTTGATAAGAACTGACATCTTAAAAATACTAAGTGTTCCGTTCAATGAATACAATGTCTTTTTATGAATTTTTTTTTTATTTTTCCCAGCAACGTGCTTTAATTTTCATCGTATGTTTTTATAAAGTCTGTTGCTAGTTATTTTATATTTTGGATGTTGTTGTAAATGGATTATTTAAACCCCATTATCCAAACATTCATCACTTGTAAGTTGAAATACAATAATTTTTAAATATTGACCCTGTATCCTGAGACATCATTAAATTTTCTTATTAGTTCTAGTAGCTAATTTTTAAATTCCTTAGGATTTTCTACATACATGATTTTGTCTGCAAATAAAGACATTTTTGCTTTTTCAAATCTGGGTCTCTTTTTTTCTTGCCTTATTATTTTATTAAAATAAATTATTTTTTAAGATAGGCATAAGTGTATGAGCAAATTTTGTTGTAATTGGTGGCTCAGAAAAACACAAAATGTGGACCCATTTAATCGCATACCTAGAATCTAGACATCAGTAAAATTTCAGGGACAATGCCCAGGAGTTAGAGCTTTACAGATGCATTTATGTGCCAGCTTCATCCACAGAAACTTACAATGCAGTGGTGAGCACCCCAAGATCTCAGGACCCTGGATCAGGGAACATAGAGAGCCCAGATCACAGCATGTACAGGTTTCCTTCTGTCCATTCCCAGTCTCAACTCCTTTGCTTTCTTCCTCACTCTTCTTCTGCCTACCTACCTGCCTCCCTTTCTCTCACTCTCCATCTCTCTCTTCTCCCACTCTTCCTTTCTTCCTTTTTTTCTTTTTTCCTTTCTTCTTTTTTCTGTGCTACTCTCTCATTCGGTTTCCCCATACAGCCACTTTCTCATTCCTCCCTTCCTCGTTCTTGTTTATATCCCAACTTTCATAATATCATCAACACCATTTCTCTCTCCACAGCTGATTGCTTTCCTTTTTGTTGTCACGCCTGGGGACTGCTCAGTCTTTGCCGTCATCATCAATCCTCCGTTGCTCCCTTCCAAGTCCTTCTGATCATTTTTCAACTGTTGGGTAGGCTGGGAGAAAAATCTTCCTATTCTGCTGCAAAGTCTTCCATAAGTTTAAGTCCTACTCATGTGAACCCAATGAACCTAAAATTCCTTCATCCCATACTTTTAAATCAGAACATTCAAACCAATACAAAAAAGTGATTCTCACATTTAGAGAACATAAGAAATCCATTATGTCTTGGTATGGGGCACAACAATCTACTTGTTTAACAAGCGTTTTCCACCACAAGTGATTTTGAGGCAGACTGGGTGTGGATCAAGTGTTCAGAAATACTGATGGGGGGAAAGCTGGGGGAGGGAGGGAGCTACAGCATCAGTGTCACCTGGGAGTCTATTAGAAATGCAAAATCTTAGGTTCCAGCCCACATCACTGAGCCAAATTTGCCTTTTGCAAGACCCTCAGGTGGTTTGCATGTACACTAGTTTTAGGAGGATTGATACAGCCTGTATGCCATGGTAAGAGGCATGCTATGCCATGTTGACTTTCTTCGGAATTGATAGCTGCCACAACAGCTTTAAAATGAGTTCTGAGCCCTAGTATCTGGTCTCAAAATCATTCCACCTAGCAGAGGACTGATTTTACTTAATCATGCCTCAGATCCTCATGTGAAAAATGTGGCTCATATTATCTACCTTATGTATTTCATGGAGTTATGATGAGATTCCAATGAGTTATAAAAGCTTTTTGAAAGATATAAACTATTCAATAAATACAATACTAAATTTCAAAGCGCACAATCACTTCAGAATTTCTTCAATTACTCAAAAAGGCTTTTGTGGCTACTATACTTTTTTTTTTTTTTTTTTTTTTTTGAGACAGGGATGCACTCTGTCACCCAGGCTGGAGTGCAGTAGTGTGATCTTGGCTCACTGCAACCTCCGCCTCCCAGGTTCAAGCTATTCTCCCACCTCAGCCTCCTGTGTAGCTGGGACTATGGGGGCATACCACCACATCTGCCTAATTTTTGTATTTCTTGGTAGAGGCGGGGTTTTGCCATGTTGGCCAGGCTGATCTCCAACTACTGACTTCAAGTGATGCACTAGCCTCAGCCTCCTAGAATGCTGGGATTACAGGCATGAGCCACCGGTCCTAGCTGCTACTATAAATTCTAAAGAAAGAAACTCAACATGACATTGCATGCCTCTTACCATGGCATACAGGCTACATCTATCCTCCTAAAATTAATGTACATGCATATCACCTGGGGATCGTGCAAAAGGCAGATTTGGCTCAGGGATGTGGGCTGGAGCCTAAGATTTTGCATTTCTGACAGACTCCCAGGTGATGCTGATGCTGCAGGTCGATGAACTACACTCAGAATAGGGAACGGATTTATGCTCTTAACTAGAGAAATTAAAGAAGGATGGTGTGGGTAGACTGAGATGGTTTGACTCAATTTGCCTCTTAAGAGAGGGTGGAGGAAGAAAAAGAATAGAGTTCAGTCTCTTGCTAGAATCACATTCTTGAAGGAGCCACAGCATTGGTGTCCCCCCCACACCACCCAAAAAAAAGGGCCTTTTTTAAGGCAAGGCTCTCCAGGAAACATGGAGCAGTTTAAGAGGTTCTGCTTTTCCACCTTTCTGAGGAGCCGCCAATGGATGAGTTCATGTCCTTTGTAGGGACATGGATGAAGCTGGAAACCATCATTCTGAGCAAACTATCGCAAAGACAGAAAACCAAACACCACATGTTCTCACTCATAGGTGGGAATTGAACAATGAGAACACTTGGACACAGGGTGGGGAACATCACACACCGGCGCCGGTCGTGGGGTAGGGGGATAGGGGAGGGATAGCATTAGGAGATATACCTAATATAAATGACGAGTTAATGGGTGCAGCACACCAACATGGCACATGTATACATATGTAATTAACCTGCACGTTGTGCACATGTACACTAGAACTTAAAGTACAATTAAACAAACAAACAAAAAAACAATGTTGACAGGGCTGTGAAGTCCCCAGACAACACAGCATTGAATACCCAGGGCAATTAATTCTTAGAAGGGGACAGCTTTGCAGGGGGCCAAGCTGTGAGGAAGCTCAAATGTGGCATATGTTTCCTAGTTCATCTTTTACTGAACCTAGAGAAAGAGCCTATAGACCTTTTTACACATTAAAGTAAGATGTACAGAAAAGTGGTATGAGGTCTCTACATCAGAAAGAAATGTAAACATCGGTGCCGTTGTTTAATTTTTTTTGCCTCTCTAGATCCGCTCTCCACGCTTTTCTATAGTACCTGTTTCCCAGGAGGCTGAGCTATATGGATAATGCCTCATTAGTCTCCCTTACATCTGGCTTTGGTTGGGTTGGGTTCTCTCAATGGGAGGCAACAATAAGAGAGCACAGGAAAGGAAGAGAAAGAGTTTGGGGAATTTATTCTCTGGTTACCTTCCAGCTGAGCCATGGGTTAGCAGTGACCACCTTCTCAACTGAAAGCTATGGCTCCTGCCAGGAACTCCTCTATCACAACCGCTGCTGCTATGTCTGGGTTCCAGAAACCCAAGCTCCTTCAAACCTTGGTGTGGTAAGAGCGCCCCCCAACTGTTCCTAGCTCTGGCTTGCTTCACCATCCCATAATGAGTTCCCCTAAACCTTCCACAACTTTGTAAACAGACGCTTTGCTTGGACTCTCCTCTGTTGACTTTGTTGGTGTGTTTCATTTCCAGACCTATTCTGATGCAATATCCATGAGCAGAACATTCCCACAATATTCCTTATAGTGACTAGCAAGTGCCCTGTCTTTAAATGGCTATCATGGGAATGGGAATACTGGAGGTATAGAAAAAAACAAGGCTATCAATGAGAGTGTAGAGAAGGTGAAAGGAGAGAAGCAGATGAAGATTGTGGAGACCTTCAGGATCAGTGTTGGGGGTGTTGAGGGGGCAGAGGACCATGGCACAATGACCTATGGGTGCAGCATTAGGAATTCAAGCCCTCCCATTTCCTGCTGTTTTCATAGGTCCCACTCTCCTCCTTCTGGTCAGCTTTAGAGAGCTGAGGATGAGCTCTCTTGAAGGCTGAGGAAATCAACCTCTTGGTTTCTCTGTCATTCGCATCAAAAGTCCAAGCTCTGGGCTAGAGTTCTGGCAGTTTCAAACCCCTCATTCACGCTCTATGGGAGGAGGGTCACTATGGGACCTTTGAGTATATACCATGTGGGGAGATGCTCTCCAGAAATGAGGGACGCAAAAGTTGGCTGTGGTGAGGGACGAATCAGTCAGAGGGCTCCAGAAATAGTAATTAGAAGCTTGAACTTTGGTGTTCAATTGCCTGAGTTTGAATTCTGCTTCTACTATTCCTTACTGCATAAGCTTCAGCACTTTATCTTTCTGAATATTGGCTTCCTTATTTGTCGAAAGCTGACGATCATATAACCTATCTCAAAAGGTCACTAGAGAACTCAATTCTGTAATCCTTGCTCAGCACTTAACAGTGGTGTCTGGCACCCAGGAAACACTCAATAGACATCAGCTAATATTCATGTTCTTTCTGTACTATCATCCTCATCATTTTCCATATCAACATCATGGTCATTGAAACGATATTGATAATTATATGAAGACAGATCAGCTCACTACAAATCCCACAATCCCGTTTACCCATTCTGTCAAAATTGGATGTTTCTTCATTAAATACTGCCCCTAGGCCTCCAGGACAATATGATCATGATTGAATGGTGAAAAGAGGACAGACCTCTTGCCACTTTCCTGCTATGTGACCTTGGTCATATTATTTGTTTAAAGTAAATGAGAGGCATTTACTTTCTTCTTTCTAGGGTTTAAAACATATATTTTCTCTTGCTAAGATCTCCCATGTGCACCTCTAACAGCTCCCTGGCTTGGACTCATGCCTTGGAGTTTTTGAATTACACTCCGCACCCCAATGTGAAGACAGCAGGCTAAATAAGTGCAGAGAAATTTCTTCCAGAGACCTTTGCTTTGGGATGAGCATGCTTCCCATGGGCTGAGCCAGCTGACCTGTTTAGCCCTGAATTCATTTTGGCTCATCCACCCAGGCTATACATCTGCGCATCTGGAAAGATTAGGGGAGAACTGAAGTGGGACAAGTTGCCAGTGAACTCCAGAAGAATCTATACTGCCAGTGACCTTTTCTTGCCTCTCCCAGTCTGACGAAAATGCTTTCCTCCCTTGGGATCCACAATTTTATGTGGGCACAAGGCAGGAAAGCCCTATCTCCTTGAGGATTCTCCTCTGAAAACCCTGGGTTCCAATGTAATAATGAGAGTTAACTTTGTACGATGCTTCACACTTGACAGAACTGCCAAGAACATTAAACAAGATGAAGTATTTGAAAAGCGCTTTTAAAAGTACGCATTAGGCTGGGCGCAGTGGCTCACATCTGTAATCCCAGCACTTTGGGAGGCTGAGGCAGGCGGATCATGAGGTCAAGAGATCCAGACCATCCTGGCCAACATGGTGAAACCCCGTCTCTACTAAAAATACAAAAATTGGCTGGACATTGTGGTACGCACCTGTAGTTCCAGCTACTCAGGAGGCTGAGGCAGGAGAACTGCTTGAACCCAGGAGGCGGAGGTTGCAGTGAGCCAAGATCAGGCCACTGTACTCCAGCCTGGTGACAGAGTGAGACTCCGTCTCAAAAAAAAAAAATTAAAATTAAAAATAAGTACGCATTAGTGGTATTATTTTACACATCTGAAAACTCAGACTTCATGGGGGTAAAATAACATGGCCAAGGTCATATAGTAGGAAAGTGGCAGGACCATGCTTTGAATCTGTGTGTCCCAACCCCAAATCCTATGCTCTCTCCTCTGCATAGCTTGCATGAAAGGTCCCACCATGAGCTTCTGCTCATCTGCAGGGCTGCACTGTCATTTTTACAATCACCTCTTGGGCACTCACTGCATAGAACCTGAAGGTTCTATTTGTCTTTTCCCATAGGCTTTCTCTCTTCATCTAGTTAATGAGCTCCACCAAGAAAAAGATGTCATTTATATTCCTTCCTATTTTCAGCAGAGGCAAATGCATATCTGTGGGTTAATCATTACTTTGACCCATTCAGCCAGGGATACAGGCATATAGGGACACAGGGATACAGGGGTGATATAGTCTGGCTATGTCCCCACCCAAATCTCACCTTGATTTTGTAATAATCCCCATGTGTCAAGGGTAGGGCCAAGTGGAGATAACTGAATCATGGGGAGCAGTTTCCCCCATACTGTTCTCCTGGTAATGAATAAGTCTCATGAGATCTGATGGTTTTATAAAGGGGAATTCCCCTGTACATGATCTTTCTTGCCTGCCACCATGTAAAACATCCCTTTGCTCTTCCTTCTTCTTCCGCCATGATTGTAAGGCCTCACCAGCCATGTGGAACTGTGAGTCCATCCAACCTCTTTCCTTTATAAATTACCCAGTCTCTGTTATGTCTTCATTAGCAATGTGAGAACTGACTAATACGAGGGGCACAGGAATACAGGGACACAGTGATACAGAGTCACATGGTCAAAAGCCAAGACATGTCTTTCCATGAGATCAGGAAAAACATTCCAGCAGGTCAGGCAGAAGCTCATCCTACCTCGGCCCATGTATTCAGTGAAAGCCAGAGCAAACTCAAGCCACGAGCCAAAAGGAATGGGGAAAAAAATAGAATCCTCTGCCTCATCATTAGATTTCTTTTTACCAGCGTAGTCCAAGGACTAGCGTAGTCCTTGGAATATAAAATTATGACCACTTATTTTTTCTTCTCCCCTACCTATTCATCTTATTCTCAACATTTGTTTTCTCTTTTCCTTTGTCTTTCTTCTCTCCCTGTATTTGTCATATTGTTTTATCATGTTCCTTCAGCATCATTCCCTCCAACAAGCCATCACCCTCCAAAACCAGGTACTTAAGAATATATAATAAAAGTCATCACCTACTGCCTCTGAATCCACAACACACTGAAAACTTTACAGTGAGCTTAAAGTACACTTGATTCCTGCCATTGTAATGAATTTATTAGAATTAATCTTGGTTTTCACTGTTGCTATTCTTCTGTCTGCCATTTATGGTTTCAATCAATTATACAATCTTAGGACTGAAATTAATAAACCATTTTGAGAACATCGGCTATTTATTTTAGGGATGATAAAAAAATAAAAACCAAAGAATGTATGTCTATGTGAATATTTCTAATTCCACATACAAAAATAATGATCAATTTCTGGTTTCCTTGGATGCATACCAGATGATTAGAAACACACCTCTTCTCTAGGCTAGAGATAAGGGTCTGTGCCTGGGTCGTGGCTGGGCAGTGGTCCCTGGCTCTTGGCTGATGTGCACTCAGGCAGAGGTAGCAGTGCAAGAGGTGATGTTGGGTGGGGACACGGAGGCAATTCAAGATATTTTTGTGGTCAAGATTTAGAGGAATGGGACCAATGACATTCCCTCTTTGTTTCCTCTCTTATCACAATGATTAAATGCAGTGGGGCAGGAGGGAAAGCAAGGCAGTGCTGGGAAACACACCTCCATCTCCACACAGGTAGCAGGTGATGTAAGCCCCCAAATGACCTGAGAAGGGGCTGGGGCCAGGGCCTTGAGAAGGGAGGCAGTGTGTGTGCTGGAACATCTACAGGACTCAGTAAGGGAGTGGTCTAGGAGCAGGGGGCTCCTGCTGAGGCTGGGCAGGGAGGGACACAAAGCACACTGTGGACCCTGCAAACCCAGGAGTGTTCAGTGTCCCAGGAGCAGGCATAGACCTAGCGCAGAGGAGTTATCCAGGGCTGTGGAATGCCAGCCTTACCTGCAAGGAAGGGGGATGAGAGCTGAAATAAACACTTTCAGACTCATGGCTAAGGATCTTTGAATAACTGTGGAGAATAAGAAAAATGCCCAAAGAAACAAAAGAAAGAAATCATATTCTCAATTTTTAAAATAAAAAAGTTGATTCCAGAAAGCAAAATGTGTAAGTTTGACATTAATAATGTATGCTTTAAATTTGTTTTCCAGAAACCAACAAGTGATTGGTGAACTTTTATAAAAGTAATTGATGATCACTGGGAGCCAGAATGCACTCCCTGAGAAAACCGGAGCCAGACACTGCATGTGTTTTCATGAATTTCAGGTAGATTACAAGAATGCCATCAACATGTGGTAATGTGATATCATCACAATTTAATATAGATGATTGAGGTACAGTATATACGTGTGTGTGTATATATGTAGGTATATATACATATGTCTAGATGTATAGATGCTTTGTATACCTATATATGTGTATATATACATCTTCCAGTATGTTATACTGGATATAATAAAGAAACATGGGCTGAATAATAAAATTCCTTAGTTATGGTTTTTTCACATATACAGAAAGAATGTTAAGTATTTTATGTTATACTTCAGTTCCCTTAGAATGGAGGAATATCTGAATTCAGAGACAGCTTCCTTTTTATTGGATGACTGAAACTCAGTTTTGACAGTATAGTTGGCCACAAAGATACAGTAACCTGGTACAATTCTACCTTACACCAAAATGATGTCTCAGATAATATGCAAAGATTCATTCTTGGAAAAGCAATGCCTCCAAATGAGGCATTAAAATAAACTGCTGATTTATCGCAAGCATATTTTTGGGATTGAGAGGAAGGTCACAGAGATTGTTCACTGTTAAGTTTCCTTTTCCACAAAAGTAACAACAAAGAAGAAAAACACCAAGAAATCTTGTGAACAGGCATAAGCAAAGTTTTTGAAAACTCCTGAGTTGAAGTAATTGCCTCCCTAGCTGCACCTGATGAGCCCATACTTGGCATTGGTTAGCAACTCCTTAATCCTGAAGAACAGGACAGAATCTCAGATCACAACATGAGAACTCTGCCCAGCTTGATGCTCAGCATCTCACTTCTCCTTCTCACTTCCTTTAAAAAATACAAGTAAATAAAATGTGATACATTTAACAGACATCAAATGCCCAGAGTTAGGATGTCCTTGTTCTGTACTTGAAGGATTTTCAGTATTTATCTCAGAAGGTAACATTGATTAAGTAAGACCCAGGACTTCAGAGTTGTAACTTGAATTCTAAAAACAGTTTTGGACGGTTTATAGGAAAACAACTCAAGGCTTTCTTAGCTACAAGCTGCATATGAGCCCAAAACATGACTTGGCTGCTAGAAAGGAAATCTAGTCCCAAGCAGCACTAATAAAAGTATAATGATACATTCGAGGGAAGTGATAAGTTTAGCACTGCTTAGTTCGCATCCAGTGTTAAGTTATGGTTGGCTGATGTCAACGGGGCATCAACAAACTTGGACATATCCACAGAGAGTGGCTGGCCATACAAAGAAGCTAAAGCACATGAACGCAAGTGTTTAAGAGAGGGCCTGATAATATCTTCAAATAATTCAAGGGCAATAATAATTAGATATTAATTATATCTACCACAAATGAGACCAACTGCCTCAGGAGACATGAGTTCCTGTCACTGGCAAATAGGTAACAGATAACTGAGCTCTTAAAATATAACACATTTCCTTTATTCATCGTATTATACAACAACAGTAATGGCAATAGCTGATGCCTACTTTGACTCTGGTCAGAGCAAAGCTGACATTCCACTTTGTAAGGAGGGTGACCGGCCCAGAGAGCCCACAGAGGGGCTTTCCTCTCCTTGTGAGACTTTATGTCCCCACTGACCCCAGTTGTCCTCCACACTGCCACCCAGAAAGAAAGCAACTGCATCTGCATTAAGAAGAAATAACCCAAGCCACATCCATACTCCTTGGGCCATTTGCCCATGCAGTGATAAACATCTGGTCAACACCGAAAAGCCCCCTTGATTCCAGAAATGATGTCTTACTCGACTACTAGGTGTACCCTGCTTTAGATTCTACAGATTTTAAGGCAAATGTTTATCAATGAAGTCCAATTAACAAGTCAGCTGATCTCAACCAAATTTCCAATTGAATATATCAGATATTTCATTATTTAAATTCTGAAACCTTTAAATTACTAACATTCTTCAGTTATACCCAAATTTTTGACATTGTGTATATTGATGATAATTCATTTTACTTTCACCCCATTTTATTGTACCTTCTACCCATCCTAACAATCATGTGTAATTTAAGCTGGATTGATACAGTATAATTGTGCTGTTCAGACTTTCTGATGAAAAGTTTTCTCTGATGATGTCAACAATGGGCTAGATTAAATGGGTGTGGAAAGCAGAAGGAAAGGACTAGTTTATTTAACAGTGTAAGAGATAATTGATGATACAGAGAAAAGAAAAAGAATTTAGCTTCTTACTTCACACCATACACCAAAATAAATCCCTATTAATTCAGGAGGAAAGTAGATAACTATTATATGTGAAAGTATCTGACTAGGAGTGGAAAAGGTACTTTAAAAGTATAAAAATAAAGACTTTTTAACAATACAAAGACTGATGAATGTAACCTTTCAAAAATATTACTATCTCTAAGTTAAAAGTAATTTATGAGCAAAATTAAAAGGTAAGTCACAAACTGGAAAAAGTGTTTCTAAGAAAGAGTTTAAAATATGTGACAAGAAGGAGTTAACATATTTAAATATAAAGAGTGCTTACAAATCATTGAGCAAAAACTATTCAGAGAAATGGGGCAAAAGATGCAAACAGTCAGTGTGTAAGAGATAAAATAGAAGTTGCTAATAAACATATGGAGGGAAATTTCAGCCTCATTTAATGTTACAAGACAGTGAATTGAAATAAAAATGAGATGCTTTGTACGCCATAAAATAGGCCCTCACAGACATGGTGGTGAAAGTAAAAATCAGTATATGCTTTCTGCATGTTAATTAGACAAACGCTTCAAACGGTTTTAAGATGTGAAGGCACTTGACCCAGCAAAGCTAGGTAGGATGGCACATACTGCTACTAAGACAGAGGTCAGGCCGGGCGCGGTGGCTCACGCTTGTAATCCCAGCACTTTGGGAGGCCGAGGCGGGCGGATCACGAGGTCAAGAGATCGAGACCGCGGTGAAACCTCGTCTCTACTAAAAAATACAAAAAAATTAGCCGGGCGTGGTGGCGGGCACCTGTAGTCCCAGCTACTCAGAGAGGCTGAGGCAGGAGAATGGCTGAACCCGGGAGGTGGAGCTTGCAGTGAGCCGAGATTGCGCCACTGCACTCCAGCCTGGGCGACAGAGCGAGACTCCGTCTCAAGAAAAAAAAAAAAAAAAAAAAAGACAGAGGTCAGTGACCAGGGATGAGGTTAGGCAGTCACAGAGCCTGCTGGTTGTGCAGGACTATACTTCATGCCCTGCAGGACAAGAATGCTGGCAAGCATTAGCATTCTCAAAACCAGGGGGCTGTGCCTTGCTGTTCCTGTAGCTAGAGGTCAGGAAGAGGGTAGGATAAGACAGATAGAGATCTGGCTTGTAGGAGCCTGCAGGAGCTCTGGAGACCTTCTGCCTTGACATTCTCAGCTGATAGATGAGCAAGGCAGTAGGGAGTGAGGAACAACTTGCCCAGTCACTTGCAATGGATTCATAGCAGAAGTAGGATTCCTGTCCCAGTTTTCTAACTCCAAACCCAGGCTCCTACCATTATTCAACCCTGTATGTTCCATCCCAGCCATTCGACCTCCTGAATGACATGTTTCTGGCTTTCATTAATAACAGCTAATTTGATGCTTTGTAATGATCTTTTATAATGACCGTGGCTGTATTATGGTGCCCAGTCATTGCTGTCGCGAGGTAATAGGAAGAGTCCTGACCAGCATTGGTCTGGAGGTGCCACTGCAAGCAATGTGTACTTGGGCATGCCTTCTCCCCACTGCAGGAATTGTACAGAATATGAAGTTCAAAGCAACATTTTGGATATTCTTTCCAAATCTATCTTTTTAATTTAAATGTTTTCTGAAAATTTTACTCTTAAAAATGCATAGCAAGCAGGCTCTGTGGTGCAATGGACAGCACATTGGACTTCTAGCCTAAATTGGAAAATGCATAAACTATGCATGCGGGCTTCATAGAACAGAAAGGCATGAAAGAAAATTCAAAGATCCCAAAATAATTATTGTCAAAATGTAGATTCAAAAGGTAACTCAAGAATAAAACTGGAGATTAATGGATTTTCTTTAGCTGAAGAGGGTTCAACTTAAAACCCCTAAACCCTCCTCTAGGGATAATGCTGACATATTTGGTTACACTTGAAAGTGGTGATGAAGCAGGGCAATCGCATACCTTAGACCAGCCTTGTTCAGTGCAAGCATAATTCGAGCTATGTTTCTAATTTTAGTATCCTTGTAGCCACATAAAGTTAAAAAAAAAAAAGGAAAGTTAATTTAAAGAATATATTTAATTTTACCCAATATATTCAAAACATTATCATTTCAGCATGTAATCAATATAAAAATTTATTAATGAAATAGTTTACATTCTTTTTTTCTTACTAATCTTCAAAATCTGCTGTGTGTTTTATACTTAGAGCACATCTCTATTCAAATGCTAAGATACTTTTTAGAAATACTTGATTTACATTTAGATCTCAAAAAACTTACACTTGAAACATGATCAAGCTATTTCAAACATACTTAGAAGTTCTCCAAAAACAGAAACACGTCTCCATTTTTAAATTAAATTAAAAATTCAGTTCTCAATGGCATTCATCACATTTCAAGTACTCAGTAGCCACATGTGGCTAATGCCACCTTATGTGACAGCCTAGACAGGGCCCTATCATGATCTCTGCGTCATTTGACCACCACCTACCTCCATCGTTAGGAGAATACTTCTTCAGCCCAAAGTACCAGATTATTTTAGCACAGAGAGCTTAGGGAAAGGTCGCCAGAATTGATCAATTAAATGGTAAGTTAAAAGAGGTTCCTTTGGGTGGGACAGATGAAGGGGGCATGTGGAGGTTATTGAAAAGAAGGAATGAGGATTGCATGGTTTTGGAAGGTTGAAAGAGAAGCGAAAGACTAGTTATCTCTCTACCCGCCTAAAAAGCTATTGTCACATCTTCAGAGTAAATATAGATATAAAATATTTGATACATATAGCATTTCTGAAGCCCTAGCTCTCTGTGACTACGCCATACATTCTTACATTCTTTACCTGTGGGCAATACACAGGAACATGATATGCCCCCACTTTCAAGAAGTTTTAGTCTAAGAAAACCTAATTTTTGGAAACAAACAAACAATTTTTACCACTCTAAAAGGACTTTGCAATGAGATCAGCTACAGGATTTCTTCAAATATCCAGCCCCCTGTTATATTTAGAATGTGATTAGATTAATGGGAAAAGGAAATATTGACAACCAACTTTTCAAGAACACACCTACTGCTGAAAGCAAAGGGCACCTGTTGTTGATCTTATCTTTTGAATGTCAATTTCAAAAGTTGTTTTCATAGCTGAGGCTTTGCTTATAGAATGGTTCCACACAATGCTTTTGGGCTTAAGACTATGGAAATGCCAGTTGAGGACATGATTACCTAGAAGTATTGTGCCTTGGGCCTCAGTGCCTGGACAATTGCCTCCATTCTCTACTCTCTAGACCCATTTTGACATTTGTGAGTATATATTCTTCCAGATAAATAATTTCTTATACCAAATGTTGACATTATATCATTTTGAATTAAGCCTTCTATGTATACTGAAATTTCCCACCCTGTATAATTCTGTGTCTGAATTTTAAAAGTATCTTATTTGCACATTTCCTTTACATTCATCCACATCTAGACCATCTATTGGGATAAACATGAGACGTTCAAGGACCAAGCTGATGTGCCTCACTTTGGACGCCTGGCAGTGAGGGGCTTCAAGAAAGATTTCTTTATAGAACAGGAGAGTGACAGGGAAAGTGCTTAAAAGGAGGCTTGGCATAGCTGAAGTCGTTTGTTAAATAAAAGAAGTTGAAGAAGGAAATCAGAAGAAAGGCTAATGAATCCAGAAGACAATTATTGGCAAAGCAAGAAGAACACATACTTTCCAATCTACCTACACCCCTAGTTGTCCTTAAGTTAAGGTGTTCAATTTCAGGTCAGCCGAAGATCGGCAGCAAAGCCAGGCGTGGTGGGCAAGGTAGAGGGGCCAGGCAGCAAGTAAGATGAGAGGTGAAATTAACCCACTCACTGCCATTCCTTAGGAGAATATTCAGTCCTTTAGCCCAAAGCACCAGATTTTTCAGACAGATGTTGCTTGAGGTAAGTTGTAAGACACAAATGATTCAGGCAGTGAGTTGTCCATTGATTTCCAGACATGGATACTGTGCATTTTCTCAATCCCCACAGTGTAACTTCGAAAAGCCATGTGTGTTTCTTACAGGGAACTGGGGACTCTTTCTGCTAAACTCATACAAGCAGATGAATTATGGTACAGCAGGTGGGGAGAAAATCCAGCAGGTACCAAAAGTATGGGGCCCATAGTTCCAAATCCTGCTGACATGCTAGACCCCACCCCATCCCTTAAGCCTTTGCCAGGCTTCCCTGCATAGATACTGGAAAAAGAATAAAATGATAAGACTGGGGTTGGGAGTCACAATAATTAGAGATGGATGCTAATCAGGGTAGAGATGGAGAAAGAGGAAAAAGTGGCTTCATGGTGCCTCCCAATCTAGGTACGGTTTCCATAAGGAGAATATTGCATTGTTATCTATTAATGTAGGCAACTATACACAAGCAATGGCATTCATTATAACCAGAAGAAAGGGGGGTTAGACAGGCAGTTTGGGAAAAAATAAAAAAGACAATTTATCTGGGAGCGAAAAGAGCTGCTTTGGTCTTGGCCAAGACCAGCTCTGTTGCCTTCAGCAAGTCATTTCCCCTCTTGCCTTCAATAGCCTCACCCTATAATATAATGATATAATAGGCTACATGACATATTTTCTACTTTTTGCAATCATGGGATTTTAGAGACATTTATTAGAGATATTAACTTGGTTCATTCTCGTAACAACCCTATGGGGCAAGTAGTATTATTATCCCCATTTTACAGATGAAGAAACAAAAGCACAGAGGTTTAGAAAGTTGCCTAGGGTCACTCAGCTAGTAAGTGGCAGAGACATAATTCAAACCCAGTGTGGCTCCAGAGTCCATGCTCTTACCAGTGCACCACTACGCCTGGTTCTCAAGGAAAAGGACAGTCAGTCAGGGGACACACATTCTGCTCATGGTCCGAAGAAGACCCAGCTCAGGGACTACTGTGGAGGGCCAAATGGTCAAAGCCTGGAAGAGCCATCTCAGGCTGTTCTGCAGGCAGAGTTCGAGGGACAGGACATAGAGTTTCTCAAAGCATCCTGCAAGGGCCACCTCCATCACAGTCACCTGCAGAGCTCCTTTAACATGCAGATTCTTGGGACGTACTGAATCACTCTCTGTGAGGTGGGGCTTAGCATACTTCATTTAGACGGGTCCTCCAGGGACTTTGGTGCTTCCTTGAGTGTGAGAACCACTGGGGTAGTGTCTAAGAGGAAAACTGACTTCACTTGAAGTCAGAGAGTGAACTCAAAGCCTTGCTTCTCCCAAAAAAGGACCCCGAGGAAATAGTTGAGTGTCAAACTTGACTTGCAGCAACTAGGAAGTCTTGGGAATAGAAAGGACAATGCATAACGATGTTGGTGCTCAGAGAAGCAGTCTGCATAGGCTCTGAAATAGGAAGAAACCAGTAAGTCAGGACTTTGGTGTGGATTAAACCACTCTCAGAGGACCAGGTGTGTAACTCATATCTGCTGCAGCACCAAGGGAACTCAGGTGATAAAGTTATTGTGAACTTCACAGCAGCAGGCTGGGTGTGCTGGATTTAAAATCCTATCCAAGAAGTGAAAGCAGACAGAGGAGTTCCAAATCAGAGGAGTCCCATCTCCAGGAGAGAACAATTTTCCTCCCCCAGATAATTTTACTTTCCCCAGGAGTTATTGGTTGGCACTCACTAAAAAAAAAAAAAATAAAATAAAATAAAATAAAAATTGCAGCAGGAAGAGTCTGTTTGAAGTCTTATCTCCTTGGAGTCATTGACTCTCCATCTCCTGGAGACAAGGCTTCACGCCTTGGGGCAGTGAATAGAGGCTTTTGTTTTAACTGGATATGAAGCTCATGTCACAATGTAAGTTGTGACAATGACTGTAGCATCCCAGCAAATCACTCCACCATTTGAGGCCTTTGGTTCTCCATGTATAAAACAAAAGTGTGAGAGGTGGTTCTCTCTAGGTTTCTTCCATCTATAGGACTGTGTGGGTCTAAGCAAGGAGAGCCTCCAGCAGGGATAAAGCAACTGTCCAACTTCAGAAGAATCCAGTTCCACAGATGTTCCCTGAGTTGCTACTATGGTAAAGCAATGCCTCTACTAGGCTTACCTTGAGATCCAGAGGGATGTGAGGACAAGAAGGCAGCACTGGGCTTTCAGATGTGCCTCTTTCTTCCATGTTTCAGAGAAATCTCCTCTAGGAGTTTGGGAGGAGAGGGCTGCACTACTGGCAAAGGCTTTCATTCTTATTGGGACAGAAGTGAAGTCAGACCCTACAGAGTTAAGGGCACCAGAACTCTCGAAGAGAGGTTCCCTAACCTCCACACACAAACCCCCACTGGGATCAGGTCAAGGACCCCATGAGTGCTTCAAAGCACCTATGAAGGGCTACGGAACCCGTGGACTGTTGGATCAGGCCTGAGAAACAGAAACCAAAACTGTGGGATCACAAACTGTTTAGTCTATTGCTGAGCTTCCTAGCCATGCACAGCACAGTGTAAGGGAAACAAGTTGTGCAAACGGGAAGAAAACAAAACACCTTTCACACGGGAAAATGACAGCCCAAGAAATACACTCTTTACTCCAGGCCCCTGTGTCCAAAACATCAGGGTGAGGCAGCGAACGTGTTCATCTCACAAACATCATTCCACAAATAGCCTGAGGCCCACCAGGGGCAGGAGTCTCTTCTTCCAGTTCTGCTCACCTATCCATGGGCCTTGCCTGCCCCAATAGTCTCCAATGTTTTGGGGTTTGGGGCTGAAAGGGAAAAGGTAGAGGTGTACTTTTTTTTGGATCACCGTGCCATAGGATGCTGTCTTTGAGTAATGGCTTCAATTCTTGACTTTTTGAGTCAAGAACTTCTCCATTGGCAGGTTGAGATAGCACCAGAGAAACAACTTCATTTGCCCAATATTTATGTTATTAAATTTTGACAGAGCCCTTCCATTATACACTAGACTTTCTTTTCTTGGAGTGTAATGTCTGAAAAGAAAAGCAGACTATTTCAAATCTTCAGAGCTTCTGGATATCTCCTAATGCCCCCCTCCAACCACTTTAAATACCCCACCACTTCACTCCCTTTTCTTGTGCACAAGGTCAGGATTTCTCTCTCTGAGGTGTTTTGTTTGGTTTTTTTGCCACATCTTTCTTTCATCATGTGTGGCGACTCCAACCTCCCAGCTCCTCTTCCTAAAACAACAACAAATATGTGGACACCCAGAATGTACCATTCCCTCCCCATCCTAAACTTGGACTAACTCCCAAGGAGTCTGCAGCATTGTCTACTGTGTCAGTCTTTCAGCAGTTGACAAAACAGAGAAGACACAATGGTGGGAGCTGTGTTCTTTCAGAACTCTGTTGGAGCCCTGGAGAGAGACCTTGCCCTTCAGAGGATGGGGTTGGAAAGTCCTTTCTCAAAAGTGGGCTAAGAACAGGCAGGGAGGCAGGTCTAGAGCCTTGAAGGAAGAGGAAAAGGTGGATGAACAATGTGTAAAATGTAAATGAAAGGAAAGAAGAGACATTTTCAAAAATATACCCAATCAAGGAAAACAAGGGAGTTGACTCTGTTTGCTTAAGTCCTTGGAAAAAGGAGCATGTAGAATTATACATATCCGGGCTCTGGGAAATCTGTCCTCAGCAGAGCAGCGTGTCAAGAAACTGCCTAATGCACACAGCTAATCTGTACTCTTTAAGCTAAAATGAAGAACTAGTCAATTAATCAATATAAATCATTTTGTTCCACAATAGTTGGATATAGAACTGAACGCTCAGGGTGATGGTTACAAGCATCTAAATCATTTTTTACCTGGGGAGACATCATCATAGGCTTGTATCATCTCTCGTGCCGCCTCCACTCTTGGCATCCAATTATAGCCAAAGATTCCTCCAGGTCAGCTAACTGCACAGCTGGGCCACCACAGACAGCCTCCAGTTTTTACCTATGACACCCCATAATCAAATATGACTCCCAGAAATCCTGGCTGAGCCAGGAAAAGGGTTCGTTGACATACATCTGCCTGAAGAGCATGCAACATGTTTCACCAAGTCACAACAGCATCTTTCAGCAGATATGCATGATGTGCACCAGGCGGTCTCAAGAAACCTCTGAATGAAAAAAAGGATACTTTTTAAAAATGAAAGTAACAAATAAGAAAACAAAAAGCAAAACCCAGAGATGCTTCAATGAGAAGATGCAGAAACCGATGAAAGTTTAAAGATGGAAGAGAGGGTTCTTTACCCCGGCGACTGTGGCTGCTGCCTGGAGGAAAAGGTCTGGTTAATGCCTTCCCAAGGTCCCTTCCTGTCCCGGGATTTTCGCTCTCTGATTACTTTTCCAGAGGAGAGGCAATACAGACAGCATAACCGGGAAGGGCTCACAAAGAAGGGTGGTAGAGAAAGTGAAAAGGAAAAAAAGCAATAAAACATTTCCTGATCCGACAAGAAGCACGTGTGCTAGGGTGTGGTGGGGAAGGAGAGAACCTGTCATCTAAGAGCTGAGTAAAGATTCAAGGTCATTTCTGGATTTGTCCAAACAACCTCTCTGGGCACTTCTTGGCCCATGGCAGATTGGGGCCTTTGGGTTTTGGCAAAGACAAAAATATCAGGAATTCAGTAAAAATCTTTCCAGTTTCTGAGAGAGAAAGGAGATGAAGAAGGCTGAATTTCTTGGGGTGGCTGCCAAGGGTGAGGCTGATGAAGAAAAAAGAGAGGAGATCCAGGAGAAGCTGCCTGTGAAAAGCAGGAGGTGGCTCAAGCTCAGGAGCGTGCAGACTGGAGTGCCCGGAGCATTTGGTGAACACTGTGGAGGGAGTAGCCTCACCTGCGAGCAATCAGTCAACCTGGGGCTGAGATCCACCTGTCAGAGTAGACATGGACACTAGAGCAGCAGTGGCTTTCACTTTCACTGGTGACCCCATGAGCCCACCAGACAGCAGGCCCCTCAGGCTGAAGGTGGTTCAGAATCCAGATAGAAAAGCAGCTCCACTGTACTGCCCTGGACCCTGGTCAGCCTTAACACAGGCTGTGATCATCTCAAACCTTTCGAGACCTTTATCCATAAGAAAATAAGAGGAAATTTTATCTCAAAGTAGCATGAAGTGATACGCCAACTTACTTGAACAGCATGACTATTTTCTGGTTCTGTTTTGTAGTTACGTTTAACATGGAGGCCCCATATGCAAAATAGGACAAAGAGAAACTCACTGAGACCAAGTCTGGGATTCCGAACCCCAGACCACTTTCTTGCTCCTTCCCCCAAACACACTCACTCTCTCTCACTCTCTTCTCTTTCTCTCTTTCTTTCTATCTCTCTCTCTCTCGGGTCCTGGGGCACTCTGGACACAGTCTGAAAACCACTGAAGTACAGCAAGTACCACAGAATGGAATTAGACAAGCCTGGGTTTAAGTGACAATGCTACCATTTAATTACCTGTGTGACCTCAGCTTAATTACTACATCTCTTTGTACTTTAGTTTCCCCATTTGTAAAGTACAGCAGGTAATGCGTACCTCATCAGCTTCTTGTGAAAATTAAGTATTTTTCAAATATGGCTTACATTTTATAAATATGGCTCACAGTAGGTACTTTGACAATCGCTCCCCTTTGGGTAAACAATCTTATTATCAATGAAGTCCCAATAATGCTGGCTCCAGGTGGCTTATATTTGATGTAAATATTCTTATTAGCTTTAAATCAGCATAAAAGTTAATTGTTCTGAATATCTTCATGTTTGTGCTATGGATTCTGAAGCTCCATCCCAGAATCCTCTAATCTGTGGTATACAAACCAGTCAAAAATGTAGAGAAAAAAATTAATCCCCAATAGTTGATCTATGGATTCAATGCAGTCCCAACCAAAACATAAGCAGACTTTTTTGGTAGAAATTGAACAAATTGATTCTAAATTTTGTATGTAAACACAAAACAACTTAGAAGCAAAAATAAAGTTGGAGGACTTAAAATACCTGATGTCAAGATTTACTATAAAGCTAGAGTAATCAAGAGAGTAAAGTATTGGCACAAAGAGAGGCACATAGATTAGCAGAACAGAATGTCAAGTCCCAAAACTGACCCCACGTTTATGGTCTGTTGATTTTCAACAAAGATGGAAAGGCAATTAGGCATAGAAAAGATGTCTTTCTATGAATTTGTTTTGGAATAGATGGAGTTCTGCTAATCAAAAGGACCTCATAATTACTGTACAGCTTAGCCTTTTAATCTGCATGGACCTCAGCTTCCACTGTCTTTGTAATGAAGAGAACTAACCACATTTCGGGTCTATCGAGGACTTCAGGGCATTTCTCTAGAACCATGCCCCAGCACTCAAATGTCCTGCAAGTCAGTGATGCCACTGTGCTTGATCCTGCACATGGCTCCACTGCCCTGTGGATGTGTGCTCTGAGCTGCTCCTCTGGTCAAGGATTTAGAGCTGAACAGATTTGTCCACACCTTATTCCCCCATCCCCACAGAGACTATAACTGTGTGCCATGTGCATTATAAGATATCTGGTCAGGACTTAAGAGTATGGACCGTGGCCACAAAACAGGGCAAAGCTGAATGGCCACACACAGGGTATGAGGCTCTGACCATGTCCCCTTAGCTTACAGAGGGGGCAGCCAAATTAACCACAGCCTGATGTATGCTAATGGTAACCTCGTGCTTCACAGCAGAAGGCAGAGCCATGGGGGTGACACAAACTCCATCAAGCACCAGGGCCAAGTAGAAGCTAACTGACCCAGGAGAGAAAATAATTCTGTCAAGTTAAGTAATTTGCTGGTGTTCTCTGCTAACTCACATCTGCGTCCTGGGTCTCCTTAGCTCTTCCTTGAAAAAGCAATGAATGTTTTCTAACTTCAGCTGCCCCTAGTTCTTTACCATGTCTGTGGCTGGCTGCTTGCCACCCAGGCATGAGAGGATGCTGTCCTCTGGGAGTCCCAGCCTTGTGGTAAAGAATGCAGGCTGAGAGAGACTGTGAGATTCATATACAGGTTCTTCCACTTGGTGGGCGACCCTAAGAAACTCATTTAATCTTTATTAGCCTCCGTTTCCCCTTCTGTAATAGTACCTGCCTCACAGGGTTATTGTGAGGGATAAGTGAGATAGTAAAGGAAAGCCCATAGCACAGTGTTTGATACATAGTTAACACTCAGATATTTTTTTTTTTTTTTTTTTTTTTTTTTGAGACGGAGTCTCGCTCTGTCGCCCAGGCTGGAGTGCAGTGGCGCAATCACAGCTCACTGCAAGCTCCGCCTCCCGGGTTCACGCCATTCTCCTGCCTCAGCCTCTCCGAGTAGCTGGGACTACAGGCGCCCGCCACCACGCCTGGCTAATTTTTTGTATTTTTTAGTAGAGATGGGGTTTCACCATGGTCTCGATCTCCTGACCTCGTGATCCGCCCGCCTCGGCCTCCCAAAGTGCTGGGATTACAAGCGTGAGCCACCACGCCCGGCCAACACTCAGATATTATTAACAGTTATCACTATTAATGTTGTTGTTGTTGTTACTATGTGCTTTTATGGTGACAAAATAGCTCATTCTTCAAAACATAATTGTCAGTATAGAAGAGGCTCCTGATCAGGGGCCAGCCTGGCTTGCATCCAAGGCAAAATCAGAGGCACTAAAAACTCTCAAATATGATGAAGTCTAAGGAGCTGATCTGAAAAAGCAGCTGCATGTCACATGATCACAAAGGAGATACAGCAAGGAAATGTGACAATTTCCAGATGCTTAAATACAGGAGATAGACACTTACAGCTGGGCAAAGGAGGAGACAGAGATATAGTATCTGTGGGATCATGGCAGAGCAAGAAATAGGGGAATAGTGGAACAGAGAGAAACTCTCAAAATGGAAACAGATGGGCAGCTCAAGGTGAGCAGAGCCCAGACTCTGAGTTTCCAAAGTGATTGGTTCAGAATGTGAGGGCTGGGAAGAAATGTGATGGAGGAGCCAAAGGCAGGCAAAATGTGGAGGCACAGCCAGCCAGTGCCATCCCTGCTTAACACATCTTTGCTGTTGAGGACCCTCACAGTCTGTTTTGTGTTGCTACAAAGGAATGTCTGAGGCAGGGTCATTTATAAAGAAAAGAGGTTTATTTGGCTCACAGTTCTGCAGACTGTACAAGAAACATGGCAGCAGCATCTGCTTCTGATGAGGGCTTAGGAAAGCATCCAATCATGGCAGAAGGGGAAGGGGAGCCCAAGTGTCACATGGAGAGGAAAGGAGCAAAGGGGGAAGGTGCTACACTCTTTTAAACAACCATCTCTTACATAAACTAATAAAGCAAGAACTCAGTCATTACGAGGAAGACAGCACCCACCAAGCCATTCATGAGAAATCCACCCCCATGACCCAAACACCTCCCACCAGGCTCCACTTCCAACACTGGAGATCATTTCAGTATGAGGTTTGGAGAGGACAAACATCCAAACTATATCAAGGACCAAAGAAAAAGACATAATAAATCCAAGATTTTGTAGGGCTGAAACCCAAAGTGTACCAGATGCATAGTGGGTGACTCTCCAAAATAGTGCCAGCTCAATCAAAAACCAAAAAAAAAAGTGGATTCTGAGGCAAATTGGGAAAACAAAACATTTGAAGACAGATCAATTTAGGGCTGACAGATGAAGAAGAGTGGAGAAAACGCAGGGAAGTCAGGCAGTTTAGGGAGTGTTTTATACATCTAATTCTTAATAGGGTAGAGAGGGGTTTTGCTTTCACCAGAGAGTCAATAAGAAAACAAGAACATGGATGCTATTTCACTACTGTACCTATTCTATCCCCTGAATTTTCTAAATCTCAATAATCAACAATCAGTTTGAGCTGGACACAAATAACGTGTGTGTTTGTGTTTGTGTGTGTGTGTGTGTGTGTGTGCATGTGTGTGTGATTGCATCAGACAAGATGGGGGATACAGATGCTACCAGACAGACAAGAAGATGCCTGAGAGAAAGACCATTTCCCTGGTTTTGCCCATGCTTATGCCTGGAAGATTTCCCTCAAACGTGGGATTAAATAGAGAACATCTCTTGCTGGGTTGGGTGCTTTAATGCCTCTGTTTTGTTACAGATTATATTATTCTTGCCCTGATAATTTTTCAAAGAAACCAAGAGTCGATTTGAAAACAAACCATTATCTTCTCTAGAGATCAGAGCAATGGGTGTTCCAGCCTCATATTTGCACAGTACTTCCTGAAAATAGGAAAATGGGGAAATTAACCTTGGTAGGGCCTTCTTAGCATTCTCTGATGGTCATGAAAAATCCTATCTGCCTGGGAGATTCCTCAACCTTCAGGCTAATAAAGTTTTAGTTAAACTGCAATCAAACATGAGTAAAGTATATTTGTGGGAGACATAAAAGGAGATTTTATTACAAATCCAAAAGAAAAAGCTTTTTGAATTGTCCATGCATCGGGTTGTACCCTGCTCCCCAGCCCAAATCTCACTTTGATTGACAGGGTGGACGAGAACTTGTGATTCTAGTGACCATCTCTGGAATGCACGGAGCTTTTCTCTTTTTGCATTCCTTGGCTCCAGACCCACTCTCTCCTTTCCTCCCACGGTCTCTCTGACATTGTACAACAGGATCTTACATCCCACTTTCCTCTCTTCCCCTCAATTATCTCGTCCACCTTCAAGTTCTCAAACAGGTATGGTTTGGCAGATGGAGACTTAGCTACGAGTAAAAAGCTGTGCAATATTACTCTGTAACCATTTCTGTTCTTCCTCTAAAGTTCCCATGGCCTTGAGTGGATGAGTCCATTTCTTTTCTCTTTCTATGGCTCTATTTATTCTCCACACACTCTCTCTACCCTCCATCATATGAGCATTGCACACAAGAACTAACAAAAGGGTCATGGAATTACACCAAGAGTCTGAGCAGCTGCAAGAAGCCTATCCTGTGTGGATCAGAGCAGCCTCTCCTGGCCTCTGTGTAATGATGTTTTTCATACAGATGTAAGCTCCTCTATGGCCCTCTGTGGGCAATACCTAAAGATACTCACCAATAGAGGAGGTGTTAAAAATGGACCAGGAGGTCCCTTAATACAGGAAGGATGATCCTGGGGATTAAAAAATGTAGGAACAGGGAAAAAAGAAATGGCAAGGAGGGGGAAAGGAGGTAGAAGAATAGAAAGAAAAGAAAATGAGAAAAAATAAAATGGATAGAAAGAAAAAAAGGGAAATAAGAAGTGAATAATGCAATCATCAATAGAAAGCCTACTATTCGTTCATTCATTCCATCATTCATCAACAAGCGTGCTGAGTGTTGCTATGGACAATGTATTCTGTTAGGAGACTTTGAGACACCTTATCCCATTTAATTCTCATAATAATCCCATGAGCTAGACATGATTCCCCTTTCACAGGTGATTAAACTGAGATCCAGACAGTTTAAGAAGCGAGCCTAGTTAATACAGTTACAGGTAATGGAGCAGGTATTGAGACCCAGATCTGCCCAGCTTCACTACTTTGGCTTTTGTGTCACAGAACTCCCATGCCAATCATTCTATTTACCAAATATTTTTAAAATCTCAAGATAATGAACAGTGACAAATCCAGATTTGTTCATCTCTTCCTGATATAAACAAGTGACTCTTGATCCCCCCACCCCCATGATTAAGGTAGCTTTAGATTCTAATTACTAAGACACTTGCCCTCAAGGCCTGAACATATTGCATCTGAGATATTTTGTTATTAGGACTATGCAGGGCTACCTGGTCTGTGATTCCAACCTCAAGGATTATTATCAGGAACAGGTGTCTGTCCTGGCCCTCCAAGATCACCCAGTCACTTGAATTCTCTGTCCTCTTTAAATGCCAGAAACTGAAAGAATTCCCTGTTTCCTTCCTCTCTCCTCCCACTTTTCCATCCTCCTCAACCCAGAATCCATTCCCATCTCTCTCAAACCACACCCTGAGCCCAACTTTGTCCCTGTAATCATGTGGAAAGAAAGACTCTACCCCCTAGAGCCTGCCCTTTCACCAAAGCATTCAGAGGATGTCAGAGTCAATAAGAGGAAATGACCACTGAGTGTGTGCCATGTACCACGCACCATCTACAGCACTTGACATGGCCCATATCCTTGAACCCTAATGCTGCAAGGTATCAGTAATCCCATTTTGCATATGAGAAAATTGATACTATTTTCATAAGAAATTGATAGGAAAACAAATACTATTTCCTAAGGTCACATAGATAGTAACTAGTGGAGTTGAGACAGGAACCTAAGTGGTCTGATTTTAAGTTGTTTCCTTTACTGCCAAACCAGATGATATCCCAAAAGTAAGCATGAAGATGATGGGAGTGTGAGGGCTGGGAAAACCTAGGCTCAAGAAAGGCTGGCTGTTATTGTTAGGAGAGGCAGTACACAGCAAGTTTGAGAAGGCTCCCAGTAGCTTCTAAGAGGCCTCATGACGACAAAGTGTAGTGACCTCGCACCCTGCAGTCTGTCCCATCTTCTTCCACGATTTGACGAGTCCCAGAGTAGATACCACCCAGCCATTTTGCACATCTCAGGCCAATTTCCATCAAAGGCTAGAAGAAAACCTGTGTGAAAAGAACAACTGTGATGACCTTTTAGCGAGTGGAAACTAGGGAGAGAGCAAATGAGAACAAAAGAAAGAAAGAAAGAGAAAGGGTGTGTGTGTTTTCCTTAAGGCTGGGAAGGGACCCAAGGAGCCTTGAGATGTAATGGGATACGGCACAGATTACAAAAGTTTTGTTACAGCTGTAATAGCCTTTCACAAAGGCATGGCCCTCCAGAGAGCCATATTTCATCTCTGCTTTCCCCACCACATAAGACAGAGGGTGAGGAGCTGGAAGGCAAGATTGGAAACTCATGCCGCAGCAGAACAAGCTCTGACATCCCCGTGACACTCCCATCAAACCCAAGTGAACTGGACCCAAATGCTCTTGTCGTAACAGGCTTTGGATCTCATCCCTGTCATCTGTTTATTTATTATTTTTTTTCTTCACACTCTCCTTTTTGGAAACACATTGCCTAGCAACCTGCTGTCTTATTCTAAACAGCCATGCACACAACTGTACACACGCAGTTAGAGATACCGGGATAATATTTGAGTGTCTCCGATGGCCTCGCTAGGACCAACAGATCATTTACTCCGAAGAGTTGGTTCCTAGGATTTGGGTTAGTCAGAGCTGCATCTTAGACAGTCCCCGTGACTGTCATTAGCCCTGTGGGAGATGGGCACCTCTCTGTCTAATGGTGGGCTGGTAGTGACAGCCCCAGAGGGTTCCATGAGAGGAGGGCACCAGCATTGCTCGGGTGGAGAATCTCACAAGATCCCTCAGGCAGATAAGTCTTTTGGATCAGTGGCCTGTCAGCTACTCGAGAATGTTCTGAAGGCTCTGATTTGCCTCAGACAGAGCTGGAAAAAAGCTCACTAGGGTCATTTTCCTGTTCAAAGAGATAAAGGGCAAGCCTCGCTTCCCTTGGATTCCCTTAATGTTCTATTTGGTTGGTGCAAAAGCAATTACTTTTGTACCAACCTAATACCATGCCTCTTGCAGCTGCTCCTTGAAGAGCTACTCTCTGAATTTAGGGTGGAGAAACTGGTGCCCCCAGCGGAGGCTGCTACTCTGACATGTCTCTGTCAACCGGGAGGGCCCCATGACATGGATCTATATCCTAAAAGATTCAGATGTCTGGCCTCTGGACAACTGACCAATAATTTTAACCCATATATATATATATATGGGTTTCTACTATATATATATATATATATAGTAGAAAAGGAGTCTTGCTTTGTTGTCCAGGCTGATCTCAAACTCCTGGCCTCAAGCAATCCTCCTGCCTCAGCCTCCCAAAGTATTTAACCCTTTTATTGCGAAATAAAACACACTTACAGAAAGCCACACAAAATAAACATATAACTTAATGGGTTATTATAAGATGCACTGTATTGTAGTCAACTCTGGGGCAACGAAATAGATACCTCTGGTGTCCCATCTCAATCTCAATGCTTCCTCGCTCCCTGAAAGTGGACGCTCTCCTGACTTACAGAATCGTCCCTTCTTTGCATCTCCTTATAGCTTTGGCACCAGGTGGGCATTTCTGGATGCACAGTGTAGCCTTGACCCTTTTAAAACATGGGATTATTTTATCTCTTTTTATCTGCCTTTTTTGTTTCCTTTACAACTTTTTGTTTCCTTACAACTTCTCTGTTGAGGAATCTGGGACATTTGGGCTGAGGATTTGAAATTAGGCAATTGAACAAACAGACAGACAAATAAACGAACAGGCTGGGTTTCCACTTCGACTTCCCTCAGAGTTTATTTTCCAGGAGATATTGGGGCAGGGGAGGGGAAAATTTTGTGAATGGAGTGGAGTAGGTATTAGGAGAGTCAACGGGGCATTTGATAAGCATGTGACCGTGGTTTCCAGGCTCACAGGTGTGGCTGAGGGTCACCAGCCCAGCTTCCCATCCCGGACAGTCCCTGAGCTTGGGCTTCAGCTTGGAGTGGTGGATGGGAAAGCTGCTATAGTCTCCCGGAGTGAAAAGCCCAAAGGCTTTATCTCTGTCAAGAGCAGATCTGACAAGACAAAGGCAGCCTGGTAACCAGAGAGCCAGTGGGGAGTTGGAACACCTGCTTGCCCTTCCGGCTTCTGAAAGCCTCCCTTCCCCACTCTGGGCCTCAGTTTCTCCCCTTGGCAACATGCAGATGTGAGCATCCATCTTATGGAAGCATGCGGTCACGCATGTTTGCAGATCCCTGGTGCCCCTGGGGAGGGAAGGCACCTGTGTAAACAGAGCAGCAAGGCATGATGTGCCTGTCGAATACATTCTACAGAAGGCGTCAGTCCCAGGCCCCAGCCCTGAAGCTGCAGGGGGATGATGCGGGTCTGTTTCTCCAGCTGCAGCTCCCACCTTCCCCTCTGCCACACCATTCTCTGGCCCACCCAGTTTTTTCTGCTGGGGGGCCAGGCCAAGGACTAGGGTCATAGTAGAAAGCAGCAGTGACTCACTTTGGAAACTCTAATTTGAGTAAAATCCAGGTGAATGGTAAAAAAATAAAAAAATTTAAAAATTTAAAAAATAAATTCCTCTAAAACATGAGTTTTTTTTGTTTTGTTTTGTTTTTTGTTTTTTTTAATCTCCAAGACCACTCTCTTCATCTTAAGCTTGTGTGTTTCTCTGGAACAGGAGAGGGCCTGGGGTAAATATTGGTCTTCTCAATTCTGGGCTGGCTCTGACTTTTTCAGTGGTGCTTAGGAAAGAGTGATTCTAACCTTCTCTTCCAACTTCATACCAACCAAGGAGCTCACGTCAACAGAGAAGAGTTTCTCAAGCTCATTTTTTTTTCTTTTTTTTTTTTTTTTTTTTTTTTGAGACTGGATCTCACTCCATCTCCCTGGCTGGAGTGCAGTGGTGCAATCATAGTTCACTGCATGGTGCAATCATAGTTCACTGCAGCCTTGAACTCCTGGGCGCGAGCAATCCTCTGCCGATGCCTCCTGACTAGCTAGGACTACGTGCCACCATGCCAGGCTAACTGTTTTATTTTTATTTTTGTAGAGACAGAGTCTCACTGTGTTGCCCAGGCTGGTCTCCAACTCCCAGCCTCAAGTGATTCTCCTGCCTCAGCCTCTCAAAGTGCTAGGATTATAGATGTTAGACACCACGTCTAGCCTCGAGTTCACTTTTAACTTATATATATGTTGGTATATATTTTCAGCAAGGAGAAGTAACTACCCATTGTTTGAGGCAGTAACGTGCAGCTTGCAGATACGTGAGGTGGGAATCTGCATTTCCTTCAGTCAGCTCAAAACTGCTTGCCTTTCAAACTGTGAGTATTTTTGGCCAAGATATTGTTTTGCTCCATGTGATCCCAAACTCAGACTGACATAACATATTTCAGTAAGTTCAGATGACTAGCTTTTCTCTAAAATTGAAGCAGCTCACTGTTCCTTTAGTTGAAACTCTCGAAGTAATGTTCTCCAAAAATGTTGTCTTTGTAAAGAATTTTCAAGAACAATTTTGATGACATACTATCAAACCTAAGTGTCTTCACCTAAATGTGTCTCCCTGTGCAGCTGACCCTTGGCTAGATTTGCTCTCCACTACAAATTCATTTACCAGATCCATTTATCTAGAGGATCTGGACCCTGGATCCTCTTGGTATCCAGGAGTTCCTAGGTGAATTATTATTATCTGTAGACCACATAGGGGTGGAGACAACTGTTGTGAAGCCTTTGGAGAGTTTATATTAGCTGGAAAATGGTTTCCACTTGGTGTTAATGGAAATTTACTTAATCAGAGTGAAGACGGAGAGTGAGGTCCCAAGTTTTTGGAGTAACGAAGAAGAGTAGGCCTGTTGATAACTGAACAGGAGAAGATGAAGTGCTGAAAAGGATGGAGGGAATTTCAGCAGAAAAACACTGCCTTTAGAATTCTGCTCTCATCATTTCTCATTCCAGATCAGCTATGCCTCCAATCAGCTCTTATCTAGGACACATGAGGAAGTCTACCATTTTCTGGGGACTTTAGGGAAACAGTAAGGCCCCTGAACTAAGCATTCTTCTTTGGGAAACTTAAAAGATGCAATGAATCAAAATCCTCCATTCTAGAAACATGGAGCTGAAAGCCAAGGGCTTGGTGGACTTGATTATGAGAATTTTTCGGGACTTGCTCAGTAGGACACATCCAGAAACCCAACACTATAAGCTTCAGAAAAGTTCAGGGAGCCAATATCACAGATAAAGAACTTAACCAAATACCACAATGTCCACCTAGTTCTCCCCCACATTTCAATTCCCTGTCCCTGTTTGTCAGGGCTTTTTGTGTGTCCTGGGTTTTTTTTCCCCAATTTTTCTGGGTTGTCATCTCTGTGCTTTTACTCTATGCAGCCCAAGGCTACCTGCTTGGATTTTCACGTTCTTCTCCTTCTCATTCCCACCCTTTCTGCTGTTTGTCTTGGCCAGGGCCAGTCGTTGAGTTTCAGAAACTTCATGGCATTTTCCAGTGTTTCCTTCAAGGTGTCATTTTCCCTGCATGCCCTCTCCCCTTTTCAAATCTGTTTCTCAACTCTAGCTCCATCAATTTGAACTGCATGAGCAAGTTAGGCTACAAAGGAGTGACCAGGATGAGAGTATGCATCAGCACCCATGAGAGAAGCTGAGTTCCTCTAAGCTGGCAATTTAGCAGATTGGCCAAGAGGAGAAATAGAAAAAATTTTTTTTAATTCTTAGAAACTAAACATTAAAGAAAAAACAAAAGACAGATAAGGTAAGAGTAACAGGAGAATGAAGAGAAGAGGCTAGTAACGGGAGAAATCAAAAGGACTTATGAACCTATAGATCCAGCAGTCAAAAGCTCTCTTAAAAATAATAATAATAATAATAATAATAATAATAATAGATGGGATTCCTTGGCAAGATGGCCAAATAGGAACAGCTCCAGTCTGAAGCTTCCAGAGAGACCAATGCAGAAGGTGGGTGATTTCTGCATTTCCAACTGAGGTACTCACTTCATCTCATTGGGACTGGTTAGACAGTGGGTGGAGCCCACAGAGGGTGGGCAGAAGCAAGATCGGGCATCGCCTCACTTGGGAAGTGCAAGGGGTCAGGGAACTCCCACCCTTAGCCAAGGGAAGCCATGAGGGACCCTGCCATGAGGGATGGTACTATCCGGCCCAGATACTACACTTTTCCCGTGGTCTTCACAACCCACAGACCAGGAGATTCTCTCGGGTGCCTATGCCACCAGGGCCCTGGATTTCAAGCACAAAACTGGGTGGCTGTTTGGGCAGATACCAAGCTAGCTGCAGGAGATTTTTTTCATACCCCAGTGGTGCCTGGAATGCCAGTGACACAGAACTGTTCACTCCCCTGGAAAGAGAGCTGAAGCTAGGAAACCAAAGGGTCTGGCTCAGTGGATCCCACTCCCACGGAAAGCAGCAAGCTAAGATCCACTGGCTTGAAATGCCAGCACAGCAGTCTGAAGTGGACCTGGAATGCTCCAGCTTGCTAGGGAGAGGGGCGTCCACCATTACTGAAGCTTGAGTAGGCAGTTTTCCCCTCACAGCGTAAACAAAGCCACTGGGAAGTTCAGACTGGGTGGAGCCCACCACAGCACTGCAAAGCCACTGTATTCAGACTGCCTCTCTAGATTCCTCCTCTCTGGGCAGGGCATCTCTGAAAGAGAGGCAGCAGCCCCAGTCAGGAGCTTATAGATAAAACTCCCATATCCCTGTGACAGAGCACCTTGGGAAGGGACAGCTGTGGGCACAGCTTCAGCAGACTTAAACGTTCCTGCCTGCCAGCTCTGAAGAGAGCAGCAGATCTCTCAACACAGCACACAAGCTCTGCTAAGGGACAGACTGCTTCCTCAAGTGGGTCCCTGATCCCTGTGCCTCCTGATGGGGAGACACCTCCCAGCAGGGGTCAACAGACACCTCATACAGGAGAGCTCCGGCTGGCATTTGGCAGGTGCCCTCCTGGGACAAAGCTTCCAGAGGAAGGCGCAGGCAGCAGTCTTTGCTGTTCTGCAGCATCCATTGGTGATATCTAGGCCAACAGGGTCTAGAGTGGACCCCCAGCAAACTCCAGCAGATCTGCAGAAGAGGGGCCTGACTGTTAGAAGGAAAACTAACAAACAGAAAGCAATAGCGTCAATATCAACAATAAGGATGAAAAACTCCATCCGAAGGTCACCAACAGCAAAGACCAAAGGTAGATAAATCCAGGAAGATGAGGAAAAACCATTGCAAAAAGGCTGAAAATTCAAAAAACCAGAATGTCTCTTCTACTCCAAAGGATCACAACTCCTCTCCAACAAGGGAACAAAACTGGATGGAGAATGAGTATGATAAATTGACGTAAGTAGGCTTCAGAAGGTGGGTAATAACAAACTCCTTCAAGCTAAAGGAGCATGTTCTAACCCAATCCAAGGAAGCTAAGAACCTTGATAAAAGGTTAGAGGAATTGCTAACTAGAATAACCACTTTACAGAAGAATATAAATGACCTGATGGAGCTGGAAAACACAGCACAAGAACTTTGTGAAACATACACACACATCAATAGCCAAATCAAGTAGAAGAAAGGATATCAGAGATTGAAGATCAACTTAATGAAATAAAGCATAAAGACAAGATTAGAGAAAAAGGAATGAAAATGAACGAACAAAGCCTCCAAGAAATATGGGACTATGTTAAAAGACCAAACCTATGTTTGATTGGTGTACCTGAAAGTGACAGGGAAAATGGAACCAAGTTGGAAAACGCACATCAGGATATTATCCAGAACTTCCACAACCTAGCAAGACAGGCCAACATTCAAATTCAGGAAATACAAAGAACACCACAAAGATACTCGTTGGGAAGAGCAACCCCAAGACACATAATCATCAGATTCACCCAGGTTGAAATAAAGGAAAAAATGTTAAGGGCAGCCAGAGAAAGGTCGGGTTACCCACAAAGGGAACCCCATCAGAATAACATTGGATCTCTCTGCAGAAACCATACAAGCCAGAAGGGAGTGGAGGCCAGTATTCAACATTGTTAAAGAAAATAATTTTCGAGGGGGAAGAGCCAAGATGGCCGAATAGGAACAGCTCCAGTCTACAGCTCCCAGCGTGAGCAACGCAGAAGACGGGTGATTTCTGCATTTCCAACTGAGGTACCGGGTTCATCTCATTGGGGAGTGCCAAAGAGTAGGTACAGGACAGTGGGTGCAGCGCACCGTGCGCGAGCCAAAGCAGGGTGAGGCATCATCTCACCTGGGAAGCGCAAGGGGTCAGGGAATTCCCTTTCCTAGTCAGAGAAAGGGGTGACAGACGGCACCTGGAAAATCGGGTCTCTCCCACCCTAATACTGCGCTTTTCCAATGGGCTTAAAAAACGGCACACTAGGAGATTATATCCCGCACCTGGCTCGAAGGGTCCTATGCCCATGGAGTCTCACTCATTGCTAGCAGAGCAGTCCGAGATCAAACTGCAAGGCAGCAGCAAGGCTGGGGGAGGGGTGCCCACCATTCCTGAGTTAGCTGTTTGATTAGGTAAACAAAGTGGCTGGGAAGCTCAAACTGGGTGGAGCCCACCACAGCTCAAGGAGGCCTGCCTGCCTCTGTAGGCTCCACCTCTGAGGGCAGGGCACAGACAAACAAAAAGCAGTAACCTCTGCAGACTTAAATGTCCCTCTCTGACAGCTTTGAAGAGAGTAGTAGTTCTCCCAGCACGCAGCTGGAGATCTGAGAACCGGCAGACTGCCTCCTCAAGTGGGTCCCTGACCCCCAAGTAGCCTAACTGTGAGGCACCCCCCAGTAGAGGTGGACTGAAACCTCACATGGCCGGGTATTCCTCTGAGACAAAACTTCCAGAGGAGCGATCAGGCAGCAGCATTTGCAGTTCACCAAAATCCACTGTTCTGCAGCCAGTGCTGCTGATACCCAGGCAAACAGGGTCTGGAGTGGACCTCTAGCAAACTCCAACAGACCTGCAGCTGAGGGTCCTGTCTTTTAGAAGGAAAACTAACAAACAGAAAGGACATCCACACCAAAAACCCATCTGTACATCACCATCATCAAAGACTGAAGGTAGATAAAACCACAAAGATGGGAAAAAAACAGAGCAGAAAAACTGGAAACTCTAAAAATCAGAGCGCCTCTCCTCCTCAAAAGGAATGCAGCTCCTCACCAGCAATGGAACAAAGCTGGATGGAGAATGACTTTGACGAATTGAGAGAAGAAGGCTTCAGACAATCAAACTACTCTGAGATACAGGAGGAAATTAGAACCAATGGCAAAGAAGTTAAAAGCTTTGAAAAAAATTAGACAAATAGATAACTAGAATAACCAATGCAGAGAAGTCCTTAAAGGACCTGATGGAGCTGAAAACCAAGGGACGAGAGCTACATGACGAATGCAGAAGCCACAGTAGCCTATGCAATCAACTGGAAGAAAGGGTATCAGCCATTGAAGACGAAATGAATGAAATGAAGCGAGAAGGGAAGTTTAGAGAAAGAAGAATAAAAAGAAATGACCAAAGCCTCCAAGAAATATGGGACTATGTGAAAAGACCAAATCTACGTCTGATTGGTGTACCTGAAAGTGACAGGGAGAATGGAACCAAGCTAGAAAACACTCTGCAGGATATTATCCAGGAGAACTTCCCCAATCTAGCAAGGCAGGCCAACATTCACATTCAGGAAATACAGAGAACGCCACAAAGATACTCCTCGAGAAGAGGAACTCCAAGACACATAATTGTCAGATTCACCAAAGTTGAAATGAAGGAAAAAATGTTAAGGACAGCCAGAGAGAAAGGTTGGGTTACCCACAAAGGGAAGCCCATCAGACTAACAGCTGATCTCTCGGCAGAAACTCTACAAGCCAGAAGAGAGTGGGGACCAATATTCAACATTCTTAAAGAAAAGAATTTTCAACCCAGAATTTCATATCCAGCCAAACTAAGCTTCATAAGTGAAGGAGAAATAAAATACTTCACAGACAAGCAAATACTGAGAGATTTCGTCACCACCAGGCCTGCCCTAAAAGAGCTCGTGAAGGAAGCACTGAACATGGAAAGGAACAACTGGTACCAGCCACTGCAAAAACATGCCAAATTGTAAAGACCATCAAGGCTAGGAAGAAACTGCATCAACTAACGAGCAAAATAACCAGCTAACATCATAATGACAGGATCAAATTCACACATAACAATATTAACTTTAAATGTAAATGGGCTAAATGCTCCAATTAAAAGACACAGACTGGCAAATTGGATAAAGAGTCAAGACCCATCAGTGTGCTGTATTCAGGAAACCCATCTCACGTGCAGGGACACACATAGGCTCAAAATAAAGGGATGGAGGAAGATCTACCAAGCAAATGGGAAACAAAAAAAGGCAGGGGTTTCAATCCTCGTCTCTGACAAAACAGACTTTAAACCAACAAAGATCAAAAGAGACAAAGAAGGCCATTACGTAATGGTAAAGGGATCAATTCAACAAGAAGAGCTAACTATCCTAAATATATATGCACCTAATACAGGAGCACCCAGATTCATAAAGTAAGTCCTTAGTGACCTACAAAGAGACTTAGACTCCCACACAATAATAATGGGAGATTTTAACACCCCACTGTCAACACTAGACAGATCAATGAGACAGAAAGTTAACAAGGATACCCAGGAATTGAACTCAGCTCTGCACCAAGTGGATCTTGGTGCAAATAGACATCTACAGAACTCTCCACCCCAAATCAACAGAATATACATTTTTTTCAGCACCACAACACACCTATTCCAAAATTGACCACATAGTTGGAAGTAAAGCACTCCTCAGCAAATGTAAAAGAATAGAAATTATAACAAACTGTCTCTCAGACCACAGTGCAATCAAACTAGAACTCAGGATTAAGAAACTCACTCAAAACCACTCAACTACGTGGAAACTGAACAACCTGCTCCTGAATGACTACTGGGTAAATAATGAAATGAAGGCAGAAATAAAGATGTTCTTTGAAACCAACAAGAACAAAGACACAACATACCAGAATCTCTGGGACACATTCAAAGCAGTGTGTAGAGGGAAATTTATAGCACTAAATGCCCACAAGAGAAAGCAGGAAAGATCTAAAATTGACACCCTAATATCACAATTAAAAGATCTAGAGAAGCAAGAGCAAACACATTCAAAAGCCGGCAGAAGGCAAGAAATAACTAAGATCAGAGCAGAACTGAAGGAAATAGAGACACGAAAAACCCTTCAAAAAATCAACAAATCCAGGAGCTGGTTTTTTCAAAAGATCAACAAAATTGATAGACTGCTAGCAAGACTAATAAAGAAGAAAAGAGAGAAGAATCAAATAGACGCAAAAAAAATTATAAAGGGGATATCACCTCCAATCCCACAGAAATACAAACTGCCATCAGAGAATACTATAAACACCTCTATGCAAATAAACTAGAAAATCTAGAAGAAATGGATAAATTCCTTGACACATACACCCTCCCAAGACTAAACCAGGAAGAGGTTGAATCTCTGAATAGACCAATAACAGGCTCTGAAATTGAGGCAATAATCAATAGCTTACCAACTAAAAAAAGTCCAGGACCAGATGGATTCACAGCCGAATTCTACCAGAGGTACAAAGAGGAGCTAGTACCATTCCTTCTGAAACTATTCCAATCAATAGAAAAACAGGGAATCCTCCCTAACTCATTTTATAAGGCTAGCATCGTCCTGATACCAAAGCCTGGCAGAGACACAACCAAAAAAGAGAATTTCAGACCAATATCCTTGATGAACATTGATGCAAAAATCCTCAATAAAATCCTGGCAAACCGAATCCAGCAGCACATCAAAAAGCTTATACACCATGATCAAGTGGGCTTCATCCCTGGGATGCAAGGCTGGTTCAACATATGCAAATCAATAAATGTAATCCAGCATATAAACAGAACCAAAGACAAAACCACATGATTATCTCAATAGATGCAGAAAAGGCCTTTGACAAAATTCAACAACCCTTCATGCTAAAAACTCTCAAGAAATTAGGTATTGATGGGACGTATCTCAAAATAATAAGAGCTATTTATGACAAACCCACAGCCAATATCATACTGAATGGGCAAAAACTGGAAGCATTCCCTTTGAAAACTGGCACAAGACAGGGATGCCCTCTCTCACCACTCCTATTCAACATACTGTTGGAAGTTCTGGCCAGGGCAATCAGGCAGGAGAAGGAAATAAAGGGTATTCAATTAGGAAAAGAGGAAATCAAATTGTCCCTATTTGCAGATGACATGATTGTATATCTAGAAAACCCCATCATCTCAACCCAAAATTTCCTCAAGCTGATAAGCAACTTCAGCAAAGTCTCAGGATACAAAATCAATGTACAAAAATCACAAGCATTCTTATACACCAATAACAGAGAGCCAAATTATGAGTGAACTCCCATCCACAATTGCTTCAAAGAAAATAAAATACCTAGGAATCCAACTTACAAGGGATGTGAAGGACCTCTTCAAGGAGAACTAAAAACCACTGCTCAATGAAATAAAAGAGGATACAAACAAATGGAAGAACATTCCATGCTCATGGGTTGGAAGAATCAATATCGTGAAAATGGCCATACTGCCCAAGGTAATTTATAGATTCAATGCCATCCCCATCAAGCTACCAATGACTTTCTTCACAAAATTGGAAAAAACTACTTTAAAGTTCATATGGAACCAAAAAAGAGCCCGCATCGCCAAGTCAATCCTAAGCCAAAAGAACAAAGCTGGAGGCATCACGCTACCTGACTTCAAACTATACTACAAGGCTACAGTAACCAAAACAGCATGGCACTGGTACCAAAACAGAGATATAGACCAATGGAACAGAACAGAGCCCTCAGAAATAATGCCACATATCTACAACTATCTGATCTTTGACAAACCTGACAAAAACAAGAAATAGAGAAAGGATTCCCTATTTAATAAATGGCGCTGAGAAAACTGGCTAGCCATATGTAGAAAGCTGAAACTGGATCCCTTCCTTACACCTTATACAAAAATTAATTCAAGATGGATTAAAGACTTACATATTAGACCTAAAACCATAAAAACCCTAGAAGAAAACCTAGGCAATACCATTCAGGACATAGGCGTGGGCAAGGACTTCATGTCTAAAACACCAAAAGCAATGGCAACAAAGGCAAAAATTGACAAATGGGATCTCATTAAACTAAAGAGCCTCTGCACAGCAAAAGAAACTACCATCAGAGTGAACAGGCAACCTACAAAATGGGAGAAAATTTTTGCAACCTACTCATCTGACAAAGGGCTAATATCCAGAATCTACAATGAACTCAAACAAATTTACAAGAAAAAAACAACCCCATCAAAAAGTGGGCGAAGGACATGAACACACACTTCTCTAAAGAAGACATTTATGCAGCCAAAAAACTCATGAAAAAATGCTCATTATCACTGGCCATCAGAGAAATGCAAATCAAAACCACAATGAGATACCATCTCACACCAGTTAGAATGGCCATCATTAAAAAGTTGGGAAACAACAGGTGCTGGAGAGGATGTGGAGAAATAGGAACACTTTTACACTGTTGGTGGGACTGTAAACTAGTTCAACCATTGTGAAAGTCAGTGTGGCGATTCTTCAGGGATCTAGAACTAGAAATACCATTTGACCTAGCCATCCCATTACTGGGTATATACCCAAAGGATTATAAATCATGCTGTTATAAAGACACATGCACACGTATGTTTATTGCAGTACTATTCACAATAGCAAAGACCTGGAACCAACCCAAATGTCCAACAACGATAGACTGGATTAAGAAAATGTGGCACATATACACCATGGAATACTATGCAGCCATAAAAAAGGATGAGTTCGTGTCCTTTGTAGGGACATAGATGAAACTGGAAACCAGCGTTCTCAGCAAACTATCACAAGGACAAAAAACCAAACACTGCATGTTCTCACTCATAGGTGGGAATTGAACAATGAGAACACATGGACACAGGAAGGGAAACATCACACACTGGGGACTGTTGTGGGGTGGTGGGGTGAGGGATAGCATTAGGAGATATACCTAATGTTAAATGATGAGTTAATGGATGCAGCACACCAACATGGCACATGTATACATATGTAACAAACCTGCACATTGTGCACATGTACCCTAAAACTTAAAGTATAATAATAAAATTTTTTAAAAAGTTAAAAAAAAAAGAAAATAATTTTCAACCCAGAATTTCATACATATCCAGCCAAACTAAGCTTCATAAGTGAAGGAGAAATAAAATCCTTTAGAGACAAGAAAATGCTGAGGGATTTTGTCACCAGCAGGCCTACCTTACAAGAGTTCCTGAAGGAAGCACTAACTATGGAAAGGAAAAACCAGTACCAGCCACTGCAAAAACAAACTCAAATGTAAAGACCATCAATACTATGAAGAAACTGCATCAACTAATGGGCAAAATAACTAGCTAGCATCATAATGACAGGATCAAATTCACACATAACAATATTAAATGTAAATGGGCTAAATGCCCCAATTAAAAGGCACAGACTGGAATATTGGATGAAGAGTCAAGACCCATCAGTGTGCTGTATTTAGAAGATCCATCTCATGTGCAAAGACACACATATGCTCAAAATAAAGGGATGGAGGAAGATTTACCAAGCAAATGGAAAGCAAAAAAAAAGCAGGGGTTGCAATCCTAGTCTCTGATAAAACAGACTTTAAAGCAACAAAGATAAAAAAAGACAAAGAAGGGCATTACATAATGGTAAAGGGATCAATGCAACAAAAAGAGCTAACTATGCTAAATATATATGCACCCAATACAGGAGCACACAGATTCATAAAGCAAGTTCTTGGACAACTACAAAGAGACTTAGACTCCCACAAAATAATAGTGGGAGACTTGAACACCCCACTGTCAATATAAGACCGATCAATGAGACAGAAAATTAACAAGGATATTCAGGACTTGAACCCAGCTCTGGATCAAGCAGACCTAATAGACATCTACAGAACCCTCCATCCCAAATCAACAGAATGTACATTTTTCTCAGCACCACATAGCACTTATTCTAAAATCAACCACATAATTGGAAGTAAAACACTCTTCAGCAAATGCAAAAGAAAGGAAATCATAACAGTCTCTCAGACCACAGTGCAATCAAATTAGAACTCAGGATTAAGAAACTCACTCAAAACCGCACAACCACCTGAAAACTAAACAACCTGCTCCTGACTGACTACTGGGTAAATAATGAAATTAAGGCAGAAATAAATAAGTTCTTTGAAACCAATGAGAACAAAGACACAACGTACCAGAGTCTCTGGGACACAGCTAAAACAGTGTTTAGAGGGAAATTTATAGCACTAAATGCCCACAGGAGAAAGTGGGAAAGATCTAAAATCAACACCCTAACAACACAATTAAAAGAACTAGAGAAGCAAGAGCAAACAAATTCAAAAGCTAGCAGAAGAAATAACTAAAATCAGTGCAGATCTGATGGAGATAGAGACATGAAAAACCCTTTAAAAATTCAATGAATCCAGGAGCTGGTTTTTTGAAAAGACTAACAAAGTAGACCACCAGCCAGAATAACAAAGAAGAAAAGAGAGAAGAATCAAATAGACCAAAAAAAAAAAAAAAAAGATAAAGGGGAGATCACCACTGATCCCACAGAAATACAAACTACCATCAGAGAATAATATAAACACCTCTACACAAATAAACTAGAAAATCTAGAAGAAATGGATAAATTCCTAGACAAGCATACTCTCCCAAGACCAAACCAGGAGGAAGTTGAATCCCTAAATAGACCAATAACAAGTTCTGAAATTGAGGCAGTAATTAATAGCCTGCCAACCAAAAAAGCCCAGGACCAGACAGATTCACAGCCTAATTCTACCACAGGTACAAAAAGGAGCTGGTACCATTCCTTCTGAAAATATTCCAAACAATAGAAAATGAGGGACTCCTTCCTAGCTCATTGTATGAAGCCAGCATCATCCTTATACCAAAACCTGGCAGAGACATAACAACAACAAAAAATTTCAGGCCAATATCCCTGATGAACATCGATGGGGAAATACTCAATAAAATACTGGCAAACTGAATCCAGCAGCACATCAAAAAGCTTATCCACCACAATCAAGTCGGCTTCATCCCTGGGATGCAAGGCTGGTTCAACATATGCAAATCAATGCATGTAATCTATCACATAAATAGAACCAATGACAAAAACCACGTGATTATCTCAATAGGTGCAGAAAAGGCCTTTGATAAAATTCAACAGCCCTTCATGTTAAAAACACTCAATAAACTAGGCATTGGGGGAACATATCTCAAAATAATAAGAGCTATTTATGACAGACCCACAGCCAGTATCACACTGAATGGGCAAAAGCTGGAAGCATTCCCTTTGAAAACTGGCACAAGACAAGGATGACCTCTCTCACCACTCCTATTCAACATAGTATTGGAAGTTCTGGCCAGGGCAATCAGGCAAGAGAAAGAAATAAAGGGTATTCAAATAGGAAGAGAGGAAGTCAAATTGTCTCTGTTTGTAGATGACATGATTGTATATTTAGAAAACCCCATCATCTCAGCCCAAAAACTCCTTAAGCTGATAAGCAACTTCAGCAAAGTCTCAGGATACAAAAACAATGTGCAAAAATCACAAGCATTCCTATATACCAATAACAGACAAACAGAGAGCCAAATCATGAATGAATTCCCTTTCATAATTGCTACAAAGAGAATAAAATACCTAGGAATACAACTTACAAAGGATGTGAAGGACCTCTTCAAGGAGAACTACAAACCACTGCTCAAGGAAATAAGAGAGGACACAAACAAATGGAAAATTATTCCATGCTCATGGATAGGAAGAATCAATATCATTGAAAATGGCCATACTGCCCAAAGTAATTTATAGATTCAATGCTATTCCCATCAAGCTACCACTGACTTTCTTCACAGAATTAGAAAAAACTACTTTAAATTTCATATGGAACAAAAAAAGAGCTCATATAGCCAAGACAATTTTAAGCAAAAAGAACAAAGTTGGAGGCATCACGCTACCTGACTTCAAACTATATTACAAGGCTACAGTAACCAAAACAGCATGGTGCTGGTACCAAAACAGATGTACAGACCAATGGAACAGAACAGAGGCCTCAGAAATACCACTACACATCTACAACCATCTGATCTTTGATAAAGCTGACAAAAACAAGCAATGGAGAAAGGATTCCCTACTTAATAAATGATGTTGAGAAAACTGGCTAGCCATATGCAGAAAACTGAAACTGGACCCCTTCCTTACACCTTATACAAAAATCAACTCAAGATGGATTAAAGATTTAAACTGAAGACCTAAAACCATAAAAACCCTAGAAGAAAACCTAGGCAATACCATTCAGGATATAGGCATGGGCAAAGACTTCATGACTAAAATACCAAAAGCAAGGCTGGGCACAGTGTCTCACACCTGTAATCCTAGCACTTTGGGAAGCCGAGGTGGGCAGATCACGAGGTCAGGAGTTCAAGACCAGCCTGACCAACATTTTGAAATCTCATCTCTACTAAAAATACAAAAAATTAGCCAGGCATGACGGTGCATGCCAGCAATCCCAGCTACTCAGGAGGCTGAGGCAGGAAAATCACTTGAACCTGGGAGGTGGAGGTTGCGGTGAGCCAAGATCACACCTTTGCACTCAAGCCTAGGCAACGAGAGCGAAACTCTCTCAAAAAAAAAAAAAAAAAAGCAATTGCAACAAAAGCTAAAATTGACAAATGGGATGTAATTAAACTAAAGAGCTTCTCTGCACAGCAAAAGAAACTACCATCAGAGTGAACAGGCAACCTACAGAATGGGAGAAATATTTTGCAATCTATTCATCTGACAAAGGGCTAATATCAAGAATCTACAAGGAACTTAAATAAATTTATAAGAAAAAAACAAACAACCCCATCAAATAGTGGGTGATGGATATGAACAGACACTTTTCAAAAGAAGACATTTATGCGACCAACAAACTTATGAAAAAAAGCTCATCATCACTTGTCATTAGAGAAATGCAAATCAAACCCACAGTGAGATACCATCTCACGCCAGTTAGAATGGCAACCATTAAAAAGTCAGGAAACAGCAGACGCTGGAGAAGATGTGGAGAAATAGGAATGCTTTTACACTGTTAGTTCAACCATTGTGGGAGACAGTGTGGTGATTCCTCAAGAACCTAGAACTAGAAATACCATTTGACCCAGCCATCCCATTACTGGGTATATACCCAAAGGATTATAAATCATTCTACTATAAAGTAACATACACACGTATGTTTACTACAGCACTATTTACAATAGCAAAGACATGGAGCCAACCCAAATGCCCATCAATGTTAGACTGGATAAAAAAATGTGGCACATATACACCATCGAATTCTATGCAGCCATAAAAAAGAATGAGTTCATGTCCTTTGCAGGGACATGGATGAAGCTGGAAACCATCTTTCTCAGCAAACTAACACAGGAACAGAAAAGCAAACACCGCATGTTCTCACTCATAAGTGGGAGTTGAACAATGAGAACACATGGGCACAGGGAGGGGGACATCACACTCCAGGGCCTGTTGGGGGTTGGGGGCAAGGGAGGGGATAGCATTAGGAGAAATACCTAAGGCAGATTATGGGTTGATGGGTCCAGCAAACCACCATGGCACATGTATACCTATGTAACAAAACTGCACGTTCTGCACATGTGTACCAGAACTTAAAGTGTAATTAAAAAAAAAGGGGGGGTGGGGGGGTGGGGGGGGCTGGGTGTGGTGGCTCACACCTGTAATCCCAGCACTTTGGGAGGCTGAGGCGGGTGGATCACCTGAGGTCAGGAGTTTGAGACCAGCCTAACCAACATGGAGAAACTCTGTCTCTACTGAAAATACAAAATTAACCGGGCGAGGTGGCACATGCCTGTAATCCCAGCTACTCGGGACGCTGAATCACTTGAACCTGGGAGGTGGAAGTTGCTGTGAGCCGAGATTGCGCCACCGCACTCCAGCCTGGGCAACAAGAGGGAAAATCCATCTATTTAAAACAAAAAACAAAAACAAACAAACAAACAAAAAAACAGTGAAAAAGAGGCGTCATCCATCCAAGCTTCAAAGTTATCTTCAAAATTTGGGATAGATGTTTCTATGCCCTACTCAGCTGACACAGCTCAGACGGGTTTAATTTGATCAATCCTATTTGATATTTGGACCTTCTCCTGTCCACCAAGAATGTAAGTTGTGTATCACCTTTCCTGGAAGTCTTTAAAAAGTAGTGAGACCTCTAGTTTCCTGGGTTATGCCGAGAGGGGGGATTAAGCATCTGGACTTCTGAGAGACCTGCCTGTGTGAGGAGCCTGAAGGGAGACTGCAAGACCATCACCCTTCCCATCTGCCTAGAGCCTTTGCTAAACTGGAGAAGGGGTGTAATATTCTGAGTTTAAGAAAGCAAACTTTCTTTTTTAAAGAAAGCCCCCACTTTTCCATGGCACAGGGTGCATTTGGGGCCTAGACCAGATTGAATATTATCCCCCAAAGTTTATATCCACCCAGAACCTGTAACTGTGACCTTAAGGGGAAACAGGGGTTTTATAGATATAATCAAGTCAGGATGAGGCCATACTGTATTAAGGTGGGCATTAAATCCAATATGACTGGTATCCTTATAAGAAGAGGGAACTTCAGACAGAGAGATGCAGACACACAGGAGAGACATCCATGTGAAGACAGGGGCAGAGACTGGAGTGATGCAGCTACAAGCCAGGCAACACTGAGGATGCCAGCAGCCATGAGAAGCTGGAAGAGATAAGGAAGGATCCTCCCCTGGAGCCTTCAGACAGAGGATGGCTCTGGCAACACCTTTTGATTTTACAGTTCTGACCTCCAGAATTGGGAGAGCATAAATTCTGTTTTAAGCCACTCAGTTTGTGGTACTTTGTTATGGCAGCCCCAGAAAACTAATACAGCTTCTGATGTCTCTGTGTGGGCTGTACTAAGACAGGGGGCATTGAGACTTGCCTGGCCGTTGTCTGTGGACAGCTTTCTGGCAGCACCTAAGTCAAGATCCCTGAGGCCCACCGAGCCATCATTCTGCTCTGGGTCACCCCTCACGGCCTCACCCCCTACTGTCTTGCCTTTCATTAAACATGCACTTGTGAGCAATTGCCTGATTGTATGTCTGTTGCCTTTTAGCACTGTGTTTTATTTTGGTTTCACATAAATATAGAAGCCCATTTGGAGAGAAGCCTGCCTTGGCAAGGAGTCTTTTGGCAGTTCTGACAGCTCTGCATATCTCTCAAATGAGTTATGAGTGGATGGGGACTGGGAACTGGGGTCTGGGCCTCAGCCACTGCTCCCCTGAGCCCCCATGGTCCTCCCAAAGAAAGCGACCCAGCAATTCCCCCAACTCCCTTTCTTTTCCAGGAACAGACAACCACTTGGCCAGAGCATGAGGAAGGAGAGGCTGTCACACACATCCCCCTAAGCTCCCTACTCATCACAAAGTATTTCTTAGATGGTGGTGCAGTGTTCAAGCTGCTGTTCTTTGTTCATCAGAAGAGTTCTGAGAAATCTCCTGGCACAGCCTGGTTTGGGGCTACTGGTTCATGGCTAGAAGAGAGGCACATGCCAGACACGTACTGAGAAATTTTCCCAGGAGACTGGAGAGACTACAGGTGAATGCAGGGAAGAGTCCCAGACAGATGCCTGAGCCAGTAGAGCAGGCCTGGCCAACTGAGACATTGACAGAGTCTTCAGTTCTTAGTGGAGTATTTTTAATCTCTCCACAATGGCTGTTATGCTCTCACTCTCCCAGGAACCCAGAAAATCGTTTCTTCTATAAGCGATAAATAAGGCTGGGAAATGCTGGCACTCCAGGCACAGACTCAAGCAGCAGGGCTGGAAAGAACCTGGGGATCCCTGGGGCCAGTGGTCTCCAAACCAGGGCATGTGCACTTTAGGAATTGAGCAAGACAAGCCACTGGGGTGTGGGAAGAAAACATTAAAACTTCTAGCTATATTAGTTCTTAAAGGTAAAAATAAGTTTTACTAATAGTTAACACAAGGATAGAGAGTAGTAAGTCTACACGATGTATCAAAATGCTTGTATTGGGTATGAGCCTCTTAATATTAATTTTGGTTAATTTTGCATCCTAATTGGTAAAACTTGTAGAGTCCACCCTTCTAGTCCAGAGGTTTTCAAAAGGTGTGCTGGGCAGCAGAAGGGAGAGGTCTTGAGTGAGTGAGGGGTCTATTATTCCCTTCTGGGCCTTATCAGTCAATTCAGCTCTGCCCCTATATGTCCTGTATCCTGAACTTCTGCATTATGATTTGTTTGATTAAAGGGTTCTACTGTTTAAAAAGTTGAACAAAATGACTGAACTATTTCAGCTCCCTTACTTTTCATATGGGAAAATGAAGGCCCAGAGGAAAAGGGATTGCCCCAAGTCACACAAGTCATTAGAGCCAAGACTAAGTCTACAACCACCTTTCCTGACTCCTCATTCATTGTTTTCTGACTGAATCATGTGTTCTTCACAGCGTGCACCCTGTTTGAGTGTCCATATATAACCTGAATAAATCAGAGGGAAAGGGGATGGGTGAGGTGGAGTCTCTCTTCCAGCAATGATCTGGAATCCCAAAATGGGGCCTTGGCCTCTATGACTGTTCAAATGTAATCTTGCTGCCTGCCGAAGATACCTCCTGAGAGATAAGGCAACCTGGTGGCCTCTGCTCAACACCCATGCTAACTGCCCGGACCACTCAGTCAACGCCTATGCCATTCTACATTGTTTCCCACAGGTGAGGCTGGGCCTCATGTTCCTGGATCCCTGGGATATGAGGGGACACAAATCAGTAACTCCTCAGAGGCTTTCCTCATTGATATGCTCATTTTAAACAGGGAAAATATCCCTCACCTTTCTGATTTTAGGCTCCAGTAGTCACACAAAGTAATTTGTTTCCTTTTACAGCCATCAAACCTCATATGTTGATCCCTTCTCCCATTCTCTGGCCCGTCATGCACTTGTTGCTACCAGCCCACTGCTCTCAAGCACTTCCAAACCCTTTATGTTTCTAGAGAGTTTTGTAACAGCAAGGCTTTAGGGGGAATAAAAAGAACGGGAAAACAGGTTATCTGCCTTTAAAAAAAAGTATTTTATGGATTAAAATAAAACAAACAAACAATAGCAGCAGAAAGAGCACATAAAAAATACAACTAGCAATGTAGAGCACGATATTGCTACTGAGTGAGTGCTATAGGAGTTGAGAATTCTCTTCTTCACAATCAAACTCTTCGAGGGTAGAAAATGTGTTTTAAATCTGTATACCTAGTGCTTGGCAAATAGCAGATGCTTAATAAGTATCCAATGAGTATTAATTCAGCAAATAAATAAATGAATAAATGGGCTGTTAAACAAATGAACATACCAGTAGGAAGAGAAGGGAGCTCATCTTGAGTGATCCAGGAAACTTCATTGTACAGAAAGGCTTTAAAGTATGTCTAAGAGCAGAAGAAAAGAAGAGAACATGTTTCAGGTGGTGAAAAAGAACGGAGGCAGAAGGTTATGGAACAAGAGAACCACTCTGCTATTGTTGGGTGCCAGTAGATTTGAAAGTTAAATAGTAGGGCCAGATTGGTAGTCTGAAATGAAAAACTTAAGAAGCATGTTTTTTTCCTGCAAACCTAAATTACCAGAAGTCAGTAAGCAAGAGAAACATACAACAGCAGTGTTTTAGGGAAGGTGAGGGCAGTGATGTGAAGAGTGCACTAGAGAAGGGAGGAAGAGATGATGCATCTTCTTCCTTTTAAATCCTCTCCCTCCGCTAGAGTGTTTTCTCCCTGGTCTTCAGGCTGACTCTAGTCCAAGGTCCAAGGCAAGCCAAGAAGTGCAGTGCTTAAAGCAATGTCCTCGTTCTCTACGACCTGTCCGGGGACCATCTTCTTTTTCCCTGTGTTTCCTGTATGGTTCAGTATGATACAGTGCTAGATGTTCCCACTAAAACTATCAATTCAATTTTTAAAACAGCCAAATTAGCTAAAAATGCTAGGTTTTTTTCAACTGACTTGCCTTGCCTTCCAATCAAATCAGCTCCAACAATTGGCCCTGGCTAATGCTAGTTTGTATAAGCTGTCCCCACTCCCTCTTCTTCATTCCTTCTGCCTCCAGTGCCATTGTCCAGCTCTGCTTCCATCTTTGTTTGCTTCACTCTGTTGCTGTACACCTCCCTATCTCCTCTCTTTTGCTCAGAATTATGCCTTGATTTTAGAATAGGGCTGTGAGATGCATGTTGTGCAACAGCAAGGCTATGTTCCTTAATCCAGCAATCTCACATTCCTCCTGGGAGTCCTTTTGGATATGTCAAAATATTCTGGTCCAGAAACATGAATTATAACCCCTGTTTTCTCAAGGCCTTTGAGCAATTTTATTGGAACCCAAGAATCTTGAACATACTCCATTACTTCCAAATAATGTTCTATGAAGGCACTTATACCCACCAGAAGGAATCTCCAGCAAGATCTATTTACTTTGGCCACTCTGCCCAATATCTTTCTTCTATTTTTGTTAAAAATGATTAATATTTCTTTCTTTTTTTATCTGATTCCATGTTAAAGCAGGAGATCTGTGCCAACAACATCATTGTATCTTTGCAGCATTATTTCTGTGTAGTCTTTGGACGTAAACTATAATACTCTGTGTTGAGCATAGTGTATATACAAATAACTATTTTGGGGGGAACTTGGGGGATCATTTATGCATGAACTACCTAAGTTTGAGCATCTAGAAGGCAGGGGCTGTGTCTTATTTATCTTAGTAGTATGAGTGCTTTATATTAATTATGGTCCCCAAAAATGTCTATTAAATAAATTAATGAATGAATTATTCCAAGATGTAGCTCGTTTAACTCAGTTGTTTTAATTATTCCAGGACTTTTCAACTTTATACCACCCTAGCCTAATTCTTATGTTCATAGATTTATTCAAATAAACCCTTGGTCTATTGTCATTTTGAGGCACTATGCATTCTTTTCCTATGGCTCTTTAGTACATCACTGACTCCCCTCCACTGCCTAGCAGATTAAAGAGGGTCACTAAATCTTTGTCACAATTTCCATTAAAAGGTGGGATCTGTTTTCTCTCCCTTTAAATCTGAGATGGGCAGTACTGCTTTGACCCACAGAGTATAGCAGAAGTGACACTATGCCAGTTTAGACCTAACTTTTGAAAGGACTGATAGCTTTTGACTTTGTCTCTTGGAGCTGTGAACTGACACTGTGACTACTGTTTTGGAGAGACCATGTGAGGAAGAGCCAAGACTGCATGGAGAGGAAAGGGAGCCCAGATGAGCCCTCTAACTGTTCCCATCAAGGTACCAGGCATGTGAGTGAAGCCAAGCTGGATCCTCCAGACAACATAGTCACCATGCTGTGATAAGCCCAAGCCATATGGGGAAGCTCTATGAGGATGGACCACTTTACAGCCCCCACTGAGCAGCAACTGTTGGCCTTGTGAGTGTGCCATCGCATATGACTAACTTGCTAGAGCCTTCAAAAAACTGCAGCCCAGCCAATATCTGACTGCAAGAGAGCCCAAGCAAGAACTGCCTCCTTGAGCCCAGTCAACACACAGAACTGGGAGCTACAATGATCATTTATTGTTTTAAGCCACTGAGTTTTGGAGTAGTGTATTACACAGCCACAGATAACCAGAACACACTGATAACGCAAATAAAAGTTGAATCAAAGGGCAAGAATTATGCTGGCCTTTTCTCTACAGTTTCCACAATGCCTCATAGAGTGCTTTTTCCACAGCTGAGGAAGCAGACAGCTTCTCACTTTACAGACAGAAGGACCAAAAATAAATAGGACCTCCTCTTTATAGGGGCTATGAATAACTTCACGTAAGCATGGATGGGATGCCTCTGCCACCTGCCTACGTGGTATCCTAGTACCAAGAGAGACTGAAGAGTCACCTAATCCATTTGCTTGCCTCTCGATACAACTTCTCCTTAAAATAAATTCTGCCAGAGAGCTCTCTACTGTGATTTGTTTTATTTTTAATTCCAAGAAAGGGAGATCTTGCAGCTACCTCTGACAGTGCATTTCAGCAGCCCATAAATCTCAATTAGAGCATCCTAACAGGTGTTTCACCTCAATCCCTCCAAATGCAGTCTCAGCCTTTTCTTCTTCTTCATCTTATTTCTTGCCTTAATTTTTCTAAATTTTGAGGAGTGCTGAAGGAAATGCTACTCACAAACTCTTCTTTACTTTTCTTTCACAGACGCGAAGGGCCCCATCACTCCATCCCTCTACTGAAGCTGAAATGTTGTCATTTAGAGATGCCCCAGTTTACCAACCTGAAAAATGCAAGATACAACCAACCATCTGCCCTGCTTACTTGAATGAGCTGATAAAAAGAACTAAAATGAACATAGGGAAGCAGTTTCTAGGCTCTATAGCATACCATGTATACATAGTATCCTGGGTTGAGTTGCCTGTTGGATTAAAAAAATCTCACAGAGAAAGCATATTGGTTGTTAACTAGGGCTGGGGCAAGGGGGCGATGGGAGTGTTGCAGCGAGGTTGGCTAAGGCATGTAGAGCTCCTTTCTGGGGCAGTGAGAATGTTCTAAACTTGCAATGATACACAACTCTGTGAATATGATTAAAAAAACACTGAATTGTACACTGTAAATGGGAGATTATATGCTATATGAATTATAGCTTAATAAGTCTGTGAAAGAAAGAAAGAGAAGAGAAAAGAAAATGAAAGAAAAGGGAAGGGAAGGGAAAGGAAGGGAAGGGAAGGGGAAGGTAGGACAGAAGGAAGGAAAGAGAGAAAGGAAGGAGGGAGGGAGGAGGAAGGGAAGAACTTCAAAGACTCCATCTCTTTACTGGTCTTTCTGGTCCTGACATTCGTCTTTCTTCTCAAGACCTTCTGTCACTTGTCATTCCCTGAGCCCCAGCAGCCCTATGCCTCTGGGGAGCCCAGGGGCTTTGTGTCCTGTCTCTAACATTAGGCCTCTTTTTGTACTGGGTCCTCTCCATAAAGAGAGCTTGTCCTCTACTAAGAGTAGAGAACAAGAGAAGAAATGGACTAACATCAAGTGAACAACAAACTTAGATAAGACAAAATGGGTGGTTAGAGTCTGCGATGTGACAGTATGGGGTGGGTTACAGTCTCTAGAATAGGTGTGTGAAATGGAACCTAAAAAAGATATTCAGTTAATGAAGGAGTACAGCTCTTACAACTGGCTTACAGGGATTGGAGATGAGAGGCAGTAAGTCCCTCTTCATCTTTACTTCAAAGGCACTCTCTCCTCCTTACTTGCCTCTTTTTCATCTCCTAGCAAGCTGGAGAAGAGGAGGAAAGAGCTTTGAGAACACAACTCATAGCTTGACCCAGTTTCCCCTGCCTGCTTCTCTAGATCTGCCTTGTTCTACAGAGAACCTTCTCTGACACCTTCCCGTCCAAGCAAGCACCATGAAAAATGGGCAAGGAGGAGCAAGTTCAGGAGACCAGAAAGACCTCCAGGCATCAAGAGAGCCCCCAGGTCTCTCACCCCATACTCTGGCTGCAGAGCCGCTGACCCTCTCCAGCCCCAGCCTAGAGCTTTCCAGAGCCATGACAAAGATGGAGCACTCCTTAAGGAGGCCCTGCCGAAGGACCCAAGCCAACATGCCTTTTTAAGGTGTCTCAGCCTTTCTCAGAACACAAGTTGGTCTAGAATCAGCACTCTGCAAACTATAAGAATAAAAAAGAATCCCACTTTTGGGGAGCACATGGTGGGAGGAGCAGTGCTGTGACTCATGCTGACCCAAGAGCCAACACCCTGACCCTCAGCAGCCCCCTACAGCACCTGCTTCCTCCACCACCTACTGCTCTCAACTCCCATCCAGACCTTCATCCTGCAGCACAAATCAGCAGAATGGATGTTGGACAGCTGGAATCATCATCAGCTCTCACTATGTCTCTGATTCCTGCAGGGCCTGCCCCATGCCCTCTTCTCCCACCCTCCCACGGCCTCTCACTCAATTCATTCTTCTCCTGGCACCAACAGCCATTTTCCACCACCCTGCTGGCCTCTGTCCAGCCAACTCCCCAAGGGGTTTTCACTCTCCACCTCATCTGTCTCCTTCATGCTCCTCCTGCTGGAACTGGGTCTTCCAACTCTATTTCTAGATTCTTTCCATTGCCCTCTCTTTGGCTAGGTAGCTTGCTTCTCCAAACCCCCTTGTATTTCTTTGGCCCCTAATAAGCATCTCCAGGATGGAAGATGGGGAGCTACGGTTTGTAACTATGTTCTTTGTTCCTAACGGATTCCTCATTCCCATCCTCCCCAATCCTGCCATAGAAACACAGAGCTTTGATGAAAGGAGGGCTTTGTCACTACCTCCTGTGTCTGGAAGAGGTCCTCAAGTCCTCTCTATGATATCCCTGCCACACAGGGAGAAAGAGGGATAATTCCTGTCTGTGCTGGACAGAACCCTGGTTCCATAGCCTCCTCATCCACTCTTTCACTGATTTTTCATTCCCCACTCTCTTCCTCTGTCCATACCCAGGTAGGAGGAGTATACTCTCAAATTCCACTACTGTAGTTAACATTCACACAGATTATTAGGTGCTAAAACTTCCCATAAGTACTAGTCACTAAGGGCTACTGACTTGTTTCTATCTTTGGGTGACTCTTTAACCTGGGACAGAGCCCTCTTTTTCTAAACCTGGGAATGTCATTTCTTTCATCTTGGGCCCTCTATTCGATTGGGCTCTCTCCTGCACTCCATGCTGCCTACACCTGGCCCCTTCAATCTCTCAAAGCTCCACCTCTAAGAATCCTGAAAATATCTTTCCTTACATTGGTGAATATCCAAAACAATTTTGCATTCCAAACATGATTTCTATTGGCTCTCTTTACTTTTAAAAAGACTTAGCCCAAATTTACAACTGCAAATATATGTATATATGTGTACATATATGTACATGTGTACACACATGCACACATATATAACATACATGTGTATGTATGTATACACACACATATATATATAATCTTGCCTCTATTCACTCCTCAATCTGCAGTATTCAGTCTTCCTGAGATTGAGATACAGGAATATTTCATATTCCATGTCTAGTTTGAGATAGAGGAATGTTTCATATTTCATATCTTGTTTTTATAATAATGCACCATTGTGCCTATCAAAACCCTCTGGTACATGGCTAATTACTGATGTGCTGTGAAGCATAGAGAGTCAGACTCTTCCTTAGTGATGAAAGGAAAATACCTGGACCTAGAGAAAAAGTACAGATTCTGGTCCCAGCCCCACTACATATTGCTATATACTGTTGAACAAATGGGATCATCTCTCTGAGCTTCATTTCCTACACTCATAAATTTAGCAGGTGGAGCTATTCTCAAAGGGCCTTACAAACTTCAATTTTCTGTTATAAGACTTCTTCAAGACAGGTTATCAAATTCTTAGTATTATTTATTAGTATGACTGAAAAGAACAATTGTGATAGATCTTGATTTTTCTTTTGATGTAATTCTTCCAACTTAAGTGGGGTCAATTTCTGGATTTTATAGTTCCTACCTGTGTGGACTTGGGCAAGTCCTTAAGCTCTTCAAACCTAAGTTGCCACACCTGTAAAATAAGAATATTAGTAGCACCCATATGATCAAGATGTAATGTATGTAAAAGCACCTAGTTTGGTGACTGCCACAAAGTAAGGCTCAATAAATATCAGTTATCATCAATACATTTATCATTTATTTCCATTACTTGAATGATCCCTATTAAGTTGAACTAAAAACACCGTCTGTAATAACCAATTTGGTCATGATTGTAAGAGCTGGTATGTCTGGCATCTAAAGTCTACTTCCATCTGTGAGTAAATCATCTACTTGGATAGTGTCCATTTTCAAATGGAGGCTCCAGGTGACATGATTGGGATTGGATGTGTTCTCAGATGCGTATGTGCCTCTGCCACATTCTGAAACTAAATATGAATGAGTTTGAGCTTATTGGTCAAATCTTTATACCTTACACTTACTAGGGACAACTGAAAGCTGACCACTTGTGTTTAATAAAAAACTTTCTTGGATTGGTACTTTACTTTGAATATGTTAGGGATATACAAGGAACTCCTGGAAATCGACAAAGAAAAATAATATCCAACAAAAAAAAATGGGCAAAGGATGTGAACAGGCAATCACAGGAGAAGAAATTCAATTGGCTAAACAGAGTATAGAAGAGAGAAACTCCTTTGTAACTGAGACATACACATAAGATAACATCATATCATTTTACACTCATCAGATTGGCAGATATCATCAGAAAATTGGATAACACAGGGTATTTGTGAGGATGCAGACACAGAGGTGACCTGGTGAGAGTGTAGGCTAATGTTTTCCTTATAGAGAAGAGTCTGGCAGTTCTCCATCATGTTTAGATACATCCTATGACCAGCAGTAAGACTCCTTGGGAATATCACAGAGAAATTCTCCACAGGTCTCCAGTGAAAACTTGTGGGAGAATTTTACTAGAGTATTGCTTGTTATAGTAGAGAACTGGAGGCAATGTAGGTGCCCATTCCTAATGTGATCGATGTATGCTAGAGAATACAGTACATCCCGTGAGAACCACACTCTTACACTGCAGAGAGGAAACATAGTACCCCCATCCCTACTCACAAGGGATTGTGAAAATAATTTCTTTCTTTCTTATTACAAATACAATTCATGCTTACTAAAGGTATTTTTTAAAATACACATAAAGGAATCAGGAAAAGACAAAAAGTCATTCATAATCCTGCTAGGCAGATACATCTATAAGTGATGTTTTCATGTATACATCTCCAGGATTTCTTTCTAAGCAATTTTATGTATGTAACTACTTAGCATACTTAGCTTGGATCATACTGTCACTCTACTTTGTAACATGCTTTTGTCATGTAACAATGTATTATGAAAATACTTTTATCCCACTGTATCTACCAGGAACCCAACAGGAAACAGATGGCACATTCAAAATAAGATGAGTCTAGAGGGTTTATTCACAAAGGACTGTTTACAAAAGTATGAGTATGGTGTAGATAAGGTGGCCATGCATCTAGGTTTGCTTGGGATAATCCTGGGCTATGTCTGTTGTCTTGGTATCATATCCAGTGTGACATATCCCAGATTCTACACTTTTTTAAAAAAAGTCTTATTATTAATTGTTGCACTAAAATCAGGTGGGATGGGTTTGGTAAACTCCCTTTTATACTTTCAGCCTCTTCCATGGTGTTAACTCATAGTCTGTGAGATAAGTGTACCTTGACTATATGGTTAAATCTAGAAGACTATCTATGATAATAATGGTTTCTCTTTCCCCTACCATTTCCAATCCAATGTATTTAATTTCCAATCTTTTCCAGAAAAGTATTCTAAGTATCCATTAACAATAAGTTTTTTAAATTACACCTGAATACAGCTAGGAACAGCATCTTCTAGCTCAGGCTATAGTGGCAGAAGCATTTGGTGCTGCTGTCCCTACTAGGTACTTGAGTCTACAGCCATTTGGTAGTTGAAATGTATTAAGTTAAGAAATGCTCACACAGCTATCAGGAGAGTAATGCTGAGAAGGGTGGGAAATCATAGGTTAGAGATATTTTAAAAGTGTACAGGAAATAAACACTGAACAATCCTGCAATAAAACATGCTATAAGTGGTCTACTGCCATTTATTTGTGTTGTAAAATAAGCTTCAACTATTTATTGCTTGGTAAAGATTTTGATTTTATAATAAACTCTTCCAGCAGTAATGAGCTCCAAAAATCATGTGTATTTTTAAAAATTAAGTATTGAATTTCCATTCTCAAGAAAGTTGATGATGAGCATGTAATTTGCACAAAATATTTGTCAACATTTATTATTTACCACAAGGGATAGTCAGATTACTAATCACATGGAAAACTAAAGACGCAAATATGTTGAAGTATCAGTGTCCATTTCTTTAAACAGTATTGTTAAAGACCATGGCCCCACACAATAATTTTACAAATACACCTACAGAAAGCATATTGATACATCTGTAAACTATGACCTTTCACTTAGATCAAATAAGCACTCTCAATGAAAAAAAAAGTGAAATGATATCTGTTAGTCTGTTGGCTCCATTAGCTGGAAATGAGCCTGGCAAACAGTTAAATAATGTCAGTTTTATATCAGTGTCTTTAGATTATTCAAATAGAAAATCAGTTGTCTGAATTATTTTTAATAGCTCAATTTTTAAATTCAATTCATGGAATCAAACTAAGGCTTTTGAAAGTTTAATCTGATATAATTGTATATACCTTAAATTCAATTAAAAATTTCAACATTGAAAATAAAATTTTTTTGTTTTGGTAGTGGTAAGATAAATGCAAATTTTGGTAAAAAAAATAACATCATGGTAAAAAATAAAAGAAAAGAAATGTTCTTACCAAATGAGGAAGCCCATGGAGCAGAAATATACCTAGAATCGGTTGGAGTACACACATAATTCCTAATTACGTCTAAAGATTCTACAATTCAAATAGAAGCTGTAGATGTCAAGACTTACAAGTATTTTTACTTACACATGTTAACAACTATAAATTTTTGCATCAGAGCTGATGTTAAATACAAAAAATAAACCACTTTAACACAACAATAAGCACTTTCTCGTGTTTTGACATCATCAGCTAGAATTTAGAAATATTTGAAGCTATGAAAAACTACATTGTAAGTTAACCTAAATATCCTAAAATTATAGTGAACATTTTTGTAAATAAGCCTTCTAAATTTTAATGTATTTTGATCAAAATAAGTGGAAATCCATAATAAAAAATATTCAGCAAATAAAGTCCCAAAAATATTCAACTTTTGAAGCTTTTTACAAACTTAAATTATGAAAAACACAGCCTGAAGACGGGGAAGTTATTGATTTTATAAAAGCAAGAGGAAAAGTGAGAAAATTAGATAAGTGTTAAAAGAGTGTAAAGATTTAATTTTGAAAATCTATAATTGAGCTTGGACTATCTTAACATGTGGAATATCTTAACTTTAGATGAAGTTCCCATTTTTATTTGGATAAACTTATAATCTACATAAGAATGGCAAAGCATTGATAAGAACTATAATTTTACAGCATCTAAATTTGGCTAAACAGTCAAAAAATGGTTACAAATAACTTATTTGACACATTTTCTCTTAAAAAAATATTTATTGAAAATAGGACACCTGAGTAGGGGGTTAAAGGACAATATTAGAAAAAAATTTGGTCTGGAATATTTACACTTTATAAAACAATTCAAGTTGGGAATGTCCTACATAGCACAATTTATTTATAACAGGTACTTCAGAAAGTATTTTTATGACTAAAAATATTATGGTGCACATAAAATAAGCATTTGTGTCAATGTCAAATATACTAATCATAAAACAAAACTTTGAAGTAAATTGTGAAAAACTTTAAAATTAAAAACAAGAGAACATTGTAAAAAAATTTTCAGAAAAAACTGCAGTGACAAAGCATTAGAGAAATTAAAATACATGATTATGCATCAAGAATAATTATTATTTTGTTTATGTAATTTCAATAAATAATAAATTTAAGGAAGCTTTTTATAATTTTGATTTAATGAGTATATACACATATATTATTTTAGCTTTTTAGAAAGAGTTTTACTTTTGCCTGGGCCGTGGTGGCTCACACCTGTAATCCCAGCACTTTGAAAGGCTGAGGTGGGTGGATCACCTTGGTCAGGGTGGATCACCTTGGTCAGGGGTTTGAGACCAGCCTGACCAACATGATGAAACCCCATCTCTACTAAAAATACAAAAAATTAGCTGGGTGTGGTGGTGCACGCCTGTAATCCCAGCTACTCTGGAGGCTGAGGCAGGAGAATTGCTTGAACCCGGGAGGCGGAGGCTGCAGGGAGCCGAGATCGCACCACTGCACTCCAGCCTGGGTGACAGAGTGAGACTCTGTCTTTAAAAAAAAAAAAAAAAAAACAAAACACAGAAAGAGCTTTACTTTTGAGAGCAGTTTTGAATACAACTATTTTATAAGCTCCACAATATAACAAAACTAACTAACTTTTGGTCAACAAACAAATTAAAAATAATTATTTTATAATCCTCTTTGACTCTTAAGGATGACAGTAAGTTCTATGACAACCCTAAGTGTAGAGGAACACAAGAAAAAGTATCAGCCAGGTGCAGTGGCTCATGCCTGTAATCCCAAAACTTTGGGAGGCTGAGTGGGTGGATCACCTGAGGTCCGGGGTGCGAGACCAGCCTGGCCAACATAGCGAAACCCCATCTCTACTAAAAATACAAAAATTAGTGGGGCATGGTGGCAGGTGCCTATAATCCCAGCTACTCGGGAGGCTGAAGCAGGAGAATTGCTTGGACCTGGGGGAGGGAGGTTGCAGTGAGCCGAGATCGTGTCACTTCACTTCAGCATTGGCAAAAGAGTGAAACTTCATCTCAAAAAAAAAAGAAAAAAGAAAAGAAAAAAGCATCGTAACTGGAGCTGCTGTTACCTCCAAGCCTAAAAGAGTGAGAGGAAAAAGTGGCATGGAAACCCGGGAAGAATCGTGTAGAAATGGCTTCTTGAAAGAACTTTTTGTTCAAAGGACATCAGCTCCTGATGATCTCACAGAGGAGGGACCCAGAAGAATCAATCCTCTTCTCTCTCTCTCTCCTTCCTCTCTGATTTTAGCTGGAGATTCCCACTGATTGAACCCAACTGCAAGAAGGGGACAAGGATCCACTGATGTGACCCATAAAGGTCAGCTGCCCAGGGCAGAGAGCAGAGTGGAGAAATGGGGAGAGCAGGTCTGGAAGGGTAAAAAGAAGACACCTGGTCATTCACTAAATGTTCTCCAGGTGTGGCTTTTAAATGATTTTTTAACTACGAATACTTGGCTTGAGTTAAATCTTACAAGGAAGCCAAGTATGTAAAACAAAAAACCACCCATTAGGAATGAGAGACCTAGAACCCAAAATTCCACCCAGGGAACTCCACTGAGAAAGGCTCAGAAATGCTTAAAAAGCACTGTTCTGCAATGTGAGTTTAAATGGCTACATAGAATTCTAATGATTAATGTACCACTATTTATTAAAACAATTGGAATAAATGCAAAGTTTTGCTCAACATAAGTCGTGTTGTGATAAAACATTAATTACGATCTGAGAAAGATTTCTGAAAGTAGAATAACTGGCTTGAAGAGTAGGGACACTCTTGTTTCTTGATTTGTGTTGCCTAATTACCCCTCCAAAATACTGTACATTTTAAAACAATTTATAGTGCTTGAAGAGTCCTTGTTTTTCTACATTATTGCCAATATGTGGTATTAATGGTTTTTAATATTTTTGTCATTTTTTAGACACACAAAAATAATATATCATTGTTATTTTCTTTTTGAGTCAGGGTCTTGCTCAGTCACTCAGGCTGGAGTACAGTGGTGCCATCACAGCTCAATGTAACTGCAAACTCCGGGGCTCAAGCGATCCTCCCACCTCAGCCCTCAGAGTAGCTGGGACTTCAGGTGTGTGCCATTATGACTGGCTAATTTTTTAAGTTTTTGTTGAGACAGGGTCTCACTATGTTGCCCAGACTGATCTCAAACTGCTGGCCTCAAGCAATCCTCCCACCTTAGCATCCCAAAGCACTGGGATTACAGGCATGAGCCACTGCACCTGCCCTGTTATTTTAATTTGAATTTCTTTTGTTATCATTCAGATTGACCTTTTTTCTATATGTATACATACATTGGCAATTTAAAATCCTTCATGAGTTATGTATGTTCCTCTTTGTTACTGATTTGTAAGAGCTTTTTATATAAAGTATATATATAACAAATATTTCCTGTATACTATTTTTAAGTAATATTTTTAGACACACGAAAGTCTTCAGTGTTTACGGAAACACATCTATCAATACAAGCACACTTCAGAGATATTGCACATTTGGTTCCAGACCACTACAATAAATATCGTAATAAAGTCACACAAATACTTTGCTTTCTCAGTGCAAATAAAAGTTGTGGTTACATTATACGGTAGTCTACTAAGTGTGGAATAGCATTATGTTTAAAAACACAATGTACATGCCTTAATTAAAATATACATTATCATTAATAAAAAGTTAAGGATCATTTAAGCCTTCAGCAAGTTGTAATATTTTTGCTGCTGGAGAGTCGTGCATTGGTGCTGATGGCTACTGACTGGTCAGGCTGGTGGTTGCTAAGGATTGGGGTAGCTGTGGCGATTTCTTAAAATGATACAACAATGAAGTTTGCCATGTGGAATGACTCTTTCAAGAAAGATTTTGGAGCATGTGATGTTGTTTGATATCATTTTATCCACAGTAGAACTTCTTTCAAAATTGAAATCAATCCTTTCAAATCCTGCTGCTGCTTTATCAACTATGTTCATTGAATGTTCCAAATCCTTTATTGTTATTTCAACAACATTGACAGCGTCTTCACCAGGAGTAGATTCCACCTCAAGAAACCACTTTTTCTGCTCATCCACAAGAAGCAACTTCTCATCCATTAAAGTTTGATTGTGAGATTGCAGCAATTCAGTCACATCTTCAGGCTCCACTTCTAATTCTAGTTCTCTTGCTACTACCATATCTGCAGTTACTTTCTTCACTGAAGTCTTGAACCCCTCAAAGTCATCCATGAGGGTTGGAATCAACATCTTCCAAACTCCTGCTAGTGTTGCTATTTTGATCTCCTTCCATAAATCACAGATGTTTTTAAAGGCATCTAGAATGGTGAAATTTTTTCCAGAAAGTTTTCAATTTAGTGTGCCTAGAACCATCAGAGGAATCACTACCTACGAAATATATAGCCTTACAAGATGTGCACGTTAAATCATGACATGAAAGTCAAAATGATTTTGTATTAGTCTGTTTTCATGCTGCTGATAAAGATATACCCAAGACTGGGCAATTTACAAAAGAAAGAGGTTTGTTGGACTTACAGTTCCATGTGGCTGGGGAGGCCTCAAAATCATGGCAGAAGGTGAAAGGCATGTCTCACATGGCGACAGACAAGAGAAGAGTTTGTGCAGGGAAACTCCCCTTTTTAAAACCACCAGATTTTGTAAGACTCATTCACTATCATGAGAACAGTGCAGGAAAGACCCACCCCCATAATTCAATCACCTCCCACCAGGTTCCTCCCAAGACATGTGGAAATCGTGGGAGTTAAAATTCAAGATGAGATTTGGGTGAGAACATAGCCAAACCATATCAGACTCCTTGATCCACCGGCTGCAGATGGATATTGTGTTAGCAGGCATGAAAACAACATTAATCTCTTCGCACATCCCCATCAGAGCTCTTGGTGACCAGGTTCATTATTAATAAACAGTAATATTTCAAAAGAAATTTTTTTTGAGCAGTAGGTCCCAACAGTGGGCTTAAAATATTCATTAAACCATGCTGTAAACAAGTATGCTGTCATCCAGGTTTTGGTTTTCCATTTATAGAACACAGGCAGAGTAGATTTAGCATAATTCTTAAGGGCCCTGGGATTTTCTGAATGGTCAATAAGCATTGGATTCAACTTCAAGTCACCAGCTGCATTAGCTTCAAACAAAAGAATTAGCCTTTGAAACTTTGAAGCCAGGCATTGACTTCTCCTCTCCAGATATGAAATCTCTAGATAATATCTTCTTTCAATAGAAGGCTGTTTTATCTACATTGAAAATCTGTTGTCTAGTGTAGCAACCTTCATCAATGATCTTAGCCAGTTCTTTTGGATAACTTGCTACAGATTCTCCATCAGCACTTGCTGCTTCAAATTGAACTTTCATGATGTTACGAAGACAGCTTCTTTTCCTCATGAAACCAACCTCATAAACCAATCTCTGCGAGCTTCAAACTTTTCTTTTGCAGCTTCCTCACCTCTCTAAGCCTTCACAGAACTGAAGAGAGAACCTTGCTCTGGACTAGGTTTTGACTTAAGGGAATGTTGTGGCTGCTTTGCTCTTCTCTAAGATGGCTAAAACTTTCTCCATATCAACAAGAAGTCCATTTCTCCTTCTTCTCATTCATCTGTTCACAGCAGTAGCACTTTTCATTTCCTTTAAGGACTTTTCTTTTGTATCGACAACTTAGCTAACTGTTTGGCACAAGAGGCCTAGCTTTGGCCTATCTCAGCTTTCAATACACCTTTCTTACTTAGCATTTCTAGCCTTGGATTTAGAGATGTGCAACTCTTCCTTTCATTTGTGTATGTAGAGGCCATTGTAGGGTTATTAATTGGTCTAATTTCAATATTGTGTCTCATGGAATAGGGAGGCCCAAGGAGGAAAGATACAGGGAACAGCCTATGGGTGGAAGAGTCAGAACACATACAATATTTGTTGACTGTCTGCCATCTTATGGGCATGCAGTTCATGACACCCCAAAACAATTACGATAGTAACATCAAAGATCACAGATTACCATAACAGATATAATAATAATGAGAAAGTTTGAAATATTATAAGAATTACCAAAATCTAACAGAGACATGAAGTGAGCACATGCTTTTGGGAAAAATGGCACCAAGTGACTTGCTGCAGGCAAGTTTGTCACAAACTTTCAATTTGTAAATAACACAATTTCTGCAAAGCACACTAAAGCAAAGCACAATAAAATTGGGAAAGGCTGTGATTTCTTCGTGGATTCCTTCCCTTGATGCCATGCTTAGAAAGTTCTTCAACACCTCAGGATAGAGTATTCTTCAATGAACCACTCAGACTTCTTTGTTCTTTACTAATAAGTAGACATGAGATGCAGGAAGGAAATAGAAAATACCTCAGAGAACAGGGACCAACAACAGGGATAAGGAGGAGACTCTCAGTGCGGCCAGATGTAGGTAAACTTTAGATATAACTGTGCTGTTAGCATTGAGAGCCAGGAGAAATTGTGATCTTGAGAAATAAAATGTTCTCTTTCTGCTGTCCTATCTGAACTGGTTTAGAGCAAGCCTGAGGTATAGACAGGAAACAGGATAAGATGGTTTCCAAGGGATGAGCTCCACAAAGCAGCAGGGTTCTGTCCCCCGACCCGCAAGCTTGCCTACCCCAGGAGGCCCTCAGAATCTCTCAGACACAGATCCTCAAGCAGAATGCAAGAGTCCTACCAGGTTAATATTCAGACGACAGGAGCTGACTACCTGATGCTTAGAAAGAGAGAGTTTGACGGAAAAAAGAAAGAGAAAGAAATTGGGTGGGGCGCAAGGCCATGAGAAGGGAGGGAGGAGAGCCTACCCCTCCCTCTGCAAGGACTACACCTGGCCTCCACCCTCAAGGGACTCCTCCTTCCCTTAACAGCTGGTGTTTTCCATCCCTACCCCAGCCCTGGCCCCTGGCCACAGACATGCTTCCAGTGATGCCTATTCTGGAAGGATCTTTGCAGATGCTATTTTGATATAACTCTAATCCCTTTTCTACCCCTTCCCCCGCTTAACCTCTCCACCTCTACACCAAAGCCTCTGTGTTTGTGTGCTGGGGAAGAGTAGGGGATGGAAGAGAGTGTAGCTTCATAACCAGCCAACACCGGCTCCAGTTTCATGGGGTGGATTAACACAGGGAAATGGCTGCCTACTCTCAGCTGCTGGAGACATATAGAGGCTGTGGAGAGAGGTTTCCTTATCTGGCCTCAATGCCCTCAAAACATAACATGAAACGTAACACGAGAAAGGAGGCTGGCTGGAATACCGCTGTGAATGCATCAACATTTTTCCTCTAGGTATAAGTAGAGATTTCATTTTCCTTTCTCTCTTCTCCTCCTCCTCCCCATAGAATCGCCAGACAAAACATAGTACCAGTTAAATTTGTATTGCAGATAAATAACCAATAATGCATGGGACATACTTACACTTTAATTTGTTGTTTATCTGAAATTCAAATTAACTCAGAGCCCTGTCGTGTTTTTTGGATTTTTGTTGTTGTTGTTTTGCTAAATCTGTCAATCCTATACCCCTCTTTCACTGTATACACTTCACTTCTCTGGCACAGAAGACATTTTCTTCAATTCCATTTTCTTCCGGAAAGGTCTTAACAAAAATATTTCTAACAATAGCTCACATTTACTGAGCACCTAACTGGGCATTGTTCTATGTGTTTGATATTAACTTATATGTACTTATATTTATTAATATCGATACATTTAATTAATGCACTTATACTCACAACAATATTTTAAAGTATGACCAATTTTTTTTTTTTTTTTTCTGAAACGAAGTCTCACTCTGTTGCCCAGGCTAGAGTACAGTGGCGTGATCTTGGCTCACTGCAACCTCTGCCTGCGGATTTCAAGCAATTCCCTTGCCTCAGCCTCCCAAGTAGGTGAGACTACAGGCGTGTGCCACCATGCCCAGCTAATTTTTGTATTTTTAGTAGAGACAGGGTTTCACCATGTTGGCCAGGATGGTCTCAATCTCTTGACCTCATGATCTGCCCACCTTGACCTCCCAAAGTGCTGGGATTACAGGTGTGAACCACTGCGCCCAGCCAGGCATGATCTTTTATAAACATTGTACTGATAAGGAAAATGGGGCCAAAAAAAATCCCTCAATAATAATGATGATGATGATAATGATGTTGTTGAAGAAAAGGTCAAGCAAACACAGCTACTCAGTGGTGGAGCCAGGATGGGCATCCAGGAAGCCCACACACTCTTGCTCTCTCCCAGTATCCTCAGCTCCCAAGACTCCCCGGTAAATCCAATCCTCCTTCCCTACCTGCCTGGCCCATCAAATCCTGCTGGCTCCAGCCTCAGTCCTCTCCACCCCATCTCTTATTCTGCTAATCGGGGTATGAGTCAAGAAGCCTCCCATCTGCAAAGAAGGAACGTTTTTAAAGCTGGCTGCAGCTGCCAGCAAAGAAAACTCTGGCTGCCTGCCCCTGCTCCCACTCCCCTTGCAAATTCCAGTCATTCACTCACTCGTGGAACTTTTAAAACCCCAGGTGTAGGGGCTTTGTAGGAGGAAAATCTAAGAGATAAATAAAGCAGAATCCCTTTGGTGTGGCTCTCAATTCTAGCTTTCCAGGAGAGCTGCTAGGACTCACTGCTCATGCTAAGGAGATGAGGCCCTTTCTTATTCCTGACCCCAAGAACAGGGAAAAGTTGAGGTGGGTGGTATAGGATGACCCCACTCCCTGCATCAACAGGGCCACCAGGCTGATGCCAGAAATAGTCACTGAAGCTAACAATACAGAGAGAGGTAGGCATAGTCATAAACTGGTCAACTCCATGAGGACCCAATATAGCCCTAGGTTAATAGCTCCAATAAGACAATTATAAAACTTCTTCAAGTTTCACTCTTTTCACCTACAACATGGGAATATTACTGTATCAAGCTCATAGGGTTTGTGATGAAGATTAAATGAAATAATATGAATCATCAGCATAGCGCCTAGCACATAGGAACTAAGGTGTAATATTCTTTAGCATTTACTAATAATACGTTTTCGGTTGGACTGTTCTTTCTAATTGCCATTAGGGACAAAAATAAATCCATCTAGAACTATTTGTTCTGAAGTGGAAGTAATATTAATTATTTACTTGAAAGAAAAGTGTCAAAATTTCAATTAACCATGTACTGATTTTTCTTATCATTTTTCAATAAATATTTGTTATGTGCTATGGTCCAGAATTATGTTGGAGAAGTAGAAAAATTGTGTACAAGCATTATTTACATCTCTTTTACTGCTTTTTATCAAGTGTCAGAAGCTCCACAGGAAGATGAGTTAGAATTCACCAAAACTTGTTCAATACTAAGTGATAATTATTGCAGAAAATCACTTGTAGTGAATAATTATTAACCAGTTATCACAATATGATTAAGTAATGGTCATGGTAGATGGAATACTAGCTCCTCAAACATGTCCACATCCTAATCCCTAGAACCTGTGAATATGTTACTTTATTTTTTTTTAGTTTATTTTTGAGACTAAGTCTCACTCTATCCCCCAGGCTGGAGTGCAGAGGCACAATCTCAGCTCACTGTAACCTCCACCTCCCGGGTTCAAGCAATTTTCCTGCCTCCACTTCCTGAGTAGCTAGAACTACAGGCACACACCACCACGCCCAGCTAATTTTCTGTATTTTTAGTAGAGACAGGGTTTCACCATGTTGGTCAGTCTGGTCTCGAACTCCTGACCTTAAGTGATCCACCTACCTCAGCCTCCAAATGTTCTGGGATTATAGGCATGAGCCAATTGAATGTTACTTTACATGGTAAAAGAGACTCTGTAAATTAAAGATCTTGAGATCAGGAGATCATCCTGGATTATCCACATGCACCCAATGTAATGACAAGGTCTTTATAAGAGAGAACAGGATGATCAGAGTCAGAAGGCGATGTGAGGATAGAGTAGAGGCACAGAGAGAGATTGGAAGACATTGCGGTTTCAAGATTGAAGACAGGGCCATGAGCCAAGGAATGAAGACAGCTTCTAAAGAAGTTAAAAAGGCAAGGAAACAGATTCTCTCCTAGAGCCTCCAAGAGGAACACAGCCCTACTGACACCTTGATTTTAGGACTTCCAACCTCTAGAACTATAACAAAACAAATTCGTGTTGTTATAAACTATATTTGTGTTCATTTTTTACAGCAACATAGGAAATAAAGACAATGGTAAAATGGGAAAATAGAAAATTGTAATGTTATCAAATTTTATAAAGAAGATGGTATCAAAACACAAGAATTAGAAGTAATGGAAAGAAAATTTTGTTATAACTTGCATAAACACTTCAGATTATTTTATAACATCTTACTAGCATAACAAGATATGTATGTGCCAATGGTGTTAAGTAAACACCAAGAAGAACTCATTACTCACAAGAAGTATAGGTTGAAATACAGTTTCTTAGAGTTTAAGTCTATGGGTGTTGAACTCAGAATAGCAGAGATGGCATAACTATGGGCTCACCCAATTTGGTGACTCTTGTATAGACTCAGATGGAAAGTTAATGCTCAAACACTCCACATTAGTCATCCTGAGTATCCCTGGGTTCTGTATTAACAGCAAGAAATGTGTGCCCTTAAGAAGTCATCCTGCTCCCCTCCTGCATGGAAAAGAGATGCAAAGTCATGTGAGTGAGTGTAATGGATTGCTGGTCAGTGCAGGGATACTGCAAGAGGACCCTTGGAACAGGTTGTAGATGAATCACAAGCCTCCTGCTGTCAGCGGTGAGGTCACTTGTGCTGCCTGAAAACTTGGGAGTATGCTGCCTGAGTGCTCAGCCCTGGTACTGCTCTTCATGGCTCCCAGTCAAGCCCCCCCAGTCACCACAAGTGCCACCAAATGACTTTTACTACAGACAGAGATCAACGGGGTACAAACTGTACCTAAACTAAAGCCACAGGCACACAGAATAGTCAGCATAAGATGTGAGTCTCCTTGGAAATCACTCTATATCCCAATTCTCACCATAAAATCTCCACCTTTTAAAGCTTTCTGGGTTTGTGCCTGGCCAATTAAGAAATCTGTTGACATGTCTCGGTTTCTTTCTGCTTTTCCCTGTAGTCCAAAGCAAATTATTCTCAAATCTCTTGACTACTTCAAGTCTGCAGATTCCTTTTGGTCACTTCCCTTCTTCCAACCCCCTTTCCTCCTACCCACTTCACTCGAAAAGAAAAGAAAAAAAAGAAAAGAAAAGAAAAAATTAAAAAGCCATAGAACTGCAGGCCTGGGTCTGTTTAACAGGAATACCCCAGATACCCCAGAAGCAATGTCGGCCTCCAGCTATCACAGAGACACTCTCCTCTTCGCTATCAACTTGTGTTTGGTCTAGGTAGTGTGTTATTACTGTCCTTTCTACTATCAATCTTTGTCCTCTCATTTCCCCAGTGCCCTTCCACAGGGTCACTCTGAATTTTGACCTAATGCCCCAACCTAAAGTCATGCTTAGAAGTCATGCTTACTGTCAGCCATAACCAAGAAAGTTGCCTAGCTGCAATGTACCCTGGGCTGAGATATAGACCCCTGAAAGGGTGACAAGTTGCTACAATAGTACTCCAAATACACCAACACAGCAATATATCCCCTCTGGTTATCTATGTCTATGTGATATGGTTAGGCTTTGTGTCCCCACCCAAATCTCATCTTGAATTGTAGCTCCCATAATTCCCACATTTTGTGGAAGGGATCCAGTGGCAGGTAATTGAATCATGGGGGTGGGTCTTTCCCATGCTGTTCTCGTGAGAGTGAATAAGTCCCATGAGTTCTGATGGTTTTATAAAGGAGAGTTCCTCTGCACATGCTCTCTTCCCTGCTGCCATGTAAGATGTGCCTTTGCTTCTCCATTGCCTTCCACCATGATTGTGCAGCCTCCCCAGCCATGTGGAACTGTGAGTCCATTAAACCTCTTTCCTTTATAAATTACCCAGTCTCAGGTATGTCCTTATTAGCAGTGTGAGAACAGACTATTACACTATGCAAGCTTCTCTTTTAACCAGCCACTCTTAACATGTGTCTCCTAGGCAATTAGCATATAGTAGCTGATGGAGACCATCTGCACATCTGGTCACCAAAGGAGATCTCATTTTTACATGGTTTGTGTTCCCCATCTAGATATTCTAGTAATTTTCATTTACTCACATTTCCATCTATTCAACAAAAAAAACCAAAGTGATCACATCTTATGCCTGCTTGTAATATCAAGGTAGTACAAGAAATCAGTCACCTGAAATAACTGTTAGCATGGAGCTTACAACTAAGGAGATTAGGATTAAAGACACAAGTGTTATTCTGTCCTTCTATACCTCCCAGCTTTGTTCATGGCCTTCCCTCTGCCTAGGCTATCTTTCTTTTCCCTCTCTGAAATAAGAAAGTCAGAAAAAAATAAAAAAGAATGAAAAGGAACAAGCAAAACCTTTGAGAAATATGAGATTATGTAAAAAGGCCAAACCTATGAATCACTTGCACACCTGAAAGGGATGGGGAGAAAGTAAACAACTTGAAAAACATATTTCAGGATATTGCCCATGAAAACATCCTGAACCTCACTAGAGAGGCCAACAATCAAATTCAGGAAATGCAGAGAACCCTTGCAAGATTCTACACAAGATCACCCCAAGACACTCATTGGATTTTCCAAGGTTGAAAGAATGTTAAAGGCTGCTACAGAGAAAGGGCACGTCACCTCCAAAGAGAATCCCATCAGGTTAACAGCAGACCTTTCAGCAGAAGCCTTACAAGCCAGAAGTGAGTGGGGGCCTATATTCAACATTCTTAAAGAAAAAAGTCTTAAACCAAGAATTTCAAGAATTTCATATCTAGCCAAACTAAGCTTCCTCAACAAAGGAGAAATATGATCCTTTTCAATAAGCAAATGCTGAGGAAGTTCATTACCACCAGACCTACCTTCGAAGAGATTTTGAGAAGAGCACTAAATATGGGAAGGAAAGTCCACTAAAAGCCAATACAAAAATATACTTAAGTACACAGACCAGTGACAATATAAAGCAACCACACAAACAAGCCGGTACAATACTGAGCTAACAATACAATAACAGGATCAAATCCACACATATCAATACTAACCTTAAATGTAAACAGGTTAAATGTCCAATTTAAAGGGTACGAAGTGTCAAGCTGGATGAAAAAGCAAGACTCTCTGTCTTCAAGAGATCCATCTCACAAGCAATGACACCCATAGGCTCAAAATAAAGGAATGGAGGAAAATCTACCAAGCAAATAGAAATCAGAAAAAAGTAGGGGTTGCAATTCTAATTTCAGACAAAACACACTTTAAACCAACAAAGATTAAAAAAGACAAAGAAGGGCATGACATAATGGTAAAGGGCTCAATTCAACAAGAAGACCTAACTATCCTAAATATATATGCACCCAACACAGGAGCACCCAGATTCGTAAAGCAAGTTCTTAGAGACCTACAAAGAGACTTAGACTCCCACACAATAATAGTGGGAGATTTCAACACTCCACTGACAGTATTAGACAGATCATTGAGGCAGAAAATCAACAAAGCTATTCAGGACTTGAACTCAACATCAGACCAACTGAATTGGATAGATCTCTATAGAACTCTCCATCCAAAAACAAAAGAATTTACATTCTTTTTATCGACATATGGCATGTACTTTAAAATTGAACACACAATCAGACATAAAACAATCCTCAGCAAATGCAAAAGAACCAAAATTATACCAAACACACTCTTGGACCACAGCACAATAAAAATAGAAATCAAGACTTAAAAAATTGCTCAAAACCATGCAATTACATGGAAATTAAACAACCAGCCTCTTAATGACTTTTGGGTAAATAATGAAATTAAGACAGAAATGAAGAAGTTCTTTGAAACTAATGAGAGCAAACATACAACACACCAGAATTACTGGGACACAGTTATGGCAGTGTTAAAAGGGAAACTTACAGCACTAAATGCGCATGTCAAAAGTTAGAAAGATCTCAAATTAACAACATAACATTACAACTAAATGAACTAGAGAAGCAAGAGCAAATCAACCTCAGAGCTAGCAGAAGATGAGATAACCAAAATCAGAGTTGAATTGAAGGAGATGGAGACACAGAAAACCATACAAAAGGTCAATGAATCCACTAGTTATGTTTTTGAAAAAATTAGATAGGCCACTAGCTACATCAATAAAGAAGAAAGAGAGGAGATTCAAATAAACACAATCAGAAATGATAACAGGGATGTGACCACTGACCCCACAGAAATAAAAATATCAGAGACTACTACAAACACCTCTATGGACACAAACCAGAAAACCTAGAAGAGATGGATAAATTCCTGGACACATACACCCTACCAAGACTGAACCAAAAAGAAATTGATTGCCTGAAAAGACGAATTATGAGTTCCAAAATTGAATCAGCTAGAAATAGCCTACCAGTCAAAAAAGGCCCAGGACCAGGGAGATTCACAGCCAAATATTTTTTTTTTTTTTTTTTTTTGAGACAGAGTCTCGCTCTGTCACCCAGGCTGGAGTGCAATGGCACAATCTCGGCTCACTGCAACCTCTGCCTCCCAGGTTCAAGTGATTCTCCTGCCTCAGCCTCCTGAGTAGTTGGGATTACAGACATGTACCACCACACCTGGCTAATTTTTGGTATTTTTAGTAGACATGGGATTTCACCATTTTGTCCAGGCTGGTCTTGAACTCCTGACCTCAAGTGATCCACCCATCTTGGCCTCCCAAAGTTCTGGGATCCTTGGCCTCTCGAAGTTCTGGGATTACAGGCATGACCGTGCCTAGCCTCACAGCCAAATTCTACCAGATGTACAAAGAAGAGCTGGTACCACTCCTACTGGAACTATTCCAAAAAACTGAGGAGGAGGAACTCCTCTCCAAGTCGTTCTATGAGGCCAACATCATCCTGACACCAAAACCTGGCAGAAACACAACAAAAAAAGAAAACTTCAGGCCAATATTCTTGATTAACATTGATGCAAAAAATCCTCAACATACTGGCAAACTGAATCCAGCAGCACATCAAAAAGCTAATCCACCACGATCAAGTAGACTTTATACTTGACATGCAAGGTTGGTTCAACATATGCAAATTAATAAATGGGATTCATCACATAAAAAGAACTAAAGATGAAAACCACACAATTAACTCAATGGGTGAAGAGGCTTTTGATAAAATTCAACATCCCTTCATATTAAAAACTCTCAATAAACTAGGTATTGAAGAACCATACCTCAAAATAATAAGAGACACCTATGACAAACCCATAGTCAACATCCTATTGAATGAGCAAAAGCTGGAATTTCTTTTGAAAACTGGCACAGGACAAAAATGCCCTCTTTCACTACTCCTATTCAAAATAGCATTGGAAGTTGTGCCAGAGCATTCAGGCAAGAGGAAGAAATACAAGGCATCCAAATAGGAAGAGAGTAAGTCAAACCACTCCTGTTTGCAGATGACATGATTCTATATCTAGAAAACCTCATAGTATTGACCCAAATTCTCCATCAGCTAATAAACAAATTCAGCAAAGTTTCAGGATACAAAATCAAGTTACAAAAATCACTAGCATTCGTATACATAAACAATAGCCAAGCCAGGAGCTGAGTCAGGAACACAATCCTATTCACAACTGCCACAAAAAGAACAAAATATCTAGGAATACAGCTAACCAGGGAGGCAAAAGATTTCTACAATGTGAAGTATAAAACACTGCCCAAAGAATTCAGAGATGACACAAATGGAAAAACATTCCATGCTCATAAATAGGAAGAATCAGTATTATTAAAATGGTCATACTGCCCAAAGCAATTTACAGATTCAGTGCTATTTCTATCAAACTACCAACAACATTCTTCAAGTAACTAGTAAAAAAACAAAACTACTTTAAAATTCGTGTGGAATCAAAAAGAGTGCAAATAGCCAAGGCAATCCTAAACAAAAAAACAAAGCTGGAGGTATCAAGTAATGACTTCAAACTATGTTACAGGGCTACAGTAACAAAATTTTATGCAGCAATTTTGCATGTGACAAAAATCTTATATCCAGCGTCTATAAGGAAATTAAACAAATTTACAGGAAAAAACAAACAACCCCACTGAAAAATGAGCAAAAGACATGAACAGACACTTCTCAAAAGAAGACACACATGCAGCCAACAAGCTTATGAAAAAAAAGCTCAACATCACTGATCATTGGAGCAATGCAAATCAAAACCACAATGATGTACTATCTCACAACAGTCAGAATAGCTATTATTAAAAAGAAAAAAATAACAGATGTTGGCAAGGTTGTGGAGAAAAGGGGACTCTCATACACTGTTGGTGGGAGTGTAAATTAGTTCAACTGTTGTGGAAAGCAGTGTGGCGATTCCTCAAAGAGCTACAGACAGAACCACTCTTCAACCTAACAGTTCCATTACTGGATATATACCCAAAGGAATATAAATCATTCTACCATAAAGACACAGGCATGGATATGTTCATTGCGGCAATATTCACAATAACAAAGGCAGGAAATTAACCTAAATGTCCATGAATAGTTGACTGGATAAAGAAAGTGTAGTACATAAACACAATGGAATACTATGCAGCCATAAAAAAGAATGAGATCATGTCCTTTGCAGGAACATGGATAGAGCCATCATTCTTAGCAAACTAACACAGGAATAGAAAACCAAATATTGCATGTTCTCACTTATAAGTGGAAGCTAAATGATGCGAACACATGGACACAAAGAGGGGAGCAACAGACACTGGGGTCCATTTGATGGTGGAGGGTGGGAGGAGGGAAAGAAACAGAAAAAAATAACTGTTGGGTATTAGGCTTAGTACCTGGGTGATGAAATAGTCTGTACAATAAACCACCATTACATGAGTTTACCAACCTGCACATTTACTCCTGAACCTAAGATAAAAGTTAAAAAAAAAAATAGCAATGCTGCTGCTTCATTTTATGCCAATACGCTGTTTCTTTTAACTCTAAGCTCTTTATTAAAAGTTAAAAATAACAAGTTTCTTGTCCTGCAGGAATGTGGAGTCTATTTCTGCTGATTGCTTGTGTTTCCTGTTAACTGACAGAGGTACACTAAAGACAAAATATAAGAAGATAACAGGTTCCAACTTTCATTGTTCCAGTGGGGCTGGCCAATGGAGGCTCTAAACCATGATGATGGAGACAGCACGAAGGGACACCTCTGACCACTGGAGGCTAAGAACAAGGCTGTGGCAACCCAGTCTGTGACCACAGGATTGCTGAGAACTGGGTGTAGAGTAAGTGGGTTTTATTTTAGGGGGAAAAGTAGGTTCAGCTCCTATTTGTAGTTTCCTGTAACAACTTCCCTTTGCCTGCCTTCTCTCCTGGCCCAAATTTTAGTAGATCTTGACTCTAAAACTCCAAGAGTGATCACATCCTATGCCTGCCTGTATGACTGATTACAGGAGTCTCTAGACCTATGAAGCTCTGGATGAAACTCTGCCTGGGAACACCCTGGGACTTGGGAGCTGACATGTAGAGCATCCAGCCAGAGCATCCAGGACATTCAGGTTGGGTCCATGCCCCTCTCCAGCCTGCCCCCCTCCAGCCTGTCCTCCAGCCTGCCATTGTCAGCACCTGACCCCATAGGCCCAGCCCACTGATCTCTCAGGGGACTGGCCTCCTCGTGACCCCACAAGGGATGCCTATAATAGATGCAGAGTCTTTTCAGTTCGCAGCTGATGGAGATAGTGGAGATGGGTCAGAGAGGGCAGAAAGAAAGGAGTATAAGTGAGGCGAGAGCAGTGGGGAAAGAGACATGGATGGAAGACAACAAAGGGTGCTTTTGAGAAAAATCTCCCCCATCAGCCCTCATTCTCTAGAGACTTTCCATTTAGTCGAAACAGAAATTTGGCTCCAAGGGAGTTCAGGAAACTTGCGGTTATCAAAGAAAAAAAAAATAAAGTAACTTTCCCATCTTTCTTTCTCTCGTCTCTCTCCCCCAACACTGCCAGATAAAGTTTCATTGCCAGTGCTTCACAGTATGCACTAGGCTGGTGGCCACAGTGAATAGCTGCCACTCCCAAAGGCAACACCATGCATCTATGAAGCCACGAGCAAGGGGAAGCAGGGTCACTCTGCCTGCACACAAGAGAGGCGCCGCTACTTTCACACACCTGGGTGGAAGCATGGCTTTGCAGGCTGCGTCACTACAGATCTCAGGGTCCTACTACCAGTTGTTCCTTATACCCAGCGAGAGCAGTTGTGGGAACTTGCAGCGGGTAGGTTCTGGATTAGACATCAAGATGCAGCTGGAGACAAAATGGTTACAAGGCCCTGGAGCCTTCTTGCTGGGAGGGAGGCAGTGTAGGAGGAAGAATCGCCTTGGAGACTTTCACACTTGCCATCATGTGTCCCCTTCATATTCTCAGTTGTTTTTAACTGCAAAATAGGGATCATCATCCTATGTCTAAATGCTTGCTGGGAGCAGTAGCTCTGGTTAAATTCAGCAGGTTGAATATGTGTGTTTGTCCTCAACACTCATTAAAATTACAGTCAAAGAGAAAAGAGAACGGAAGAAGCAGCCACGGATTGAGTGGAATTCTTCATACACCCTACCAGTCCCCTCCCCTTCTAGCACTTTTTCTCTAGAGTGTCAGATTACTGAAAGCCAGTATCCACCTCTCAGGCAAGAAGTTGGACAATTCTCTAGAATACTGAATAGACCCAGAGAAGAGACTTACAGGTATTGGAATTTGAAGGTCTCCCAATGAAAACTCCAGCTCACAGTCTCATCACCCTAAATTCCAGGGCCCAGTCAAGTAAAGCCTGGTCTTAAAGCTCCGCTACTGCCAGCCGTGAGCTCACCCCTGTAATGCCAGCACTTTGGGAGGCTGAGGGGCACAGATTGCTTGTGCCCAGGAGTTTGAGACTGGCCTGGACAACAGAGCAAGACCCTGTCTCTACAAAAAAAAAAACAAAAATTAGCTGAGCATGGTGGCATGTGCCTGTAGTCCCATCTACTCAGGGGGCTGAGGTGGGAGGATAGTTTGAGCCCAGGAAGTCAAGGCTGCAGCAAGCCATGGTCATGCCACTGAGCTCCAGCCTGGGCAACAGAGTGAGGCCCTTTCTCAAAGAAGAAAAAAAAAAAAACCCTGCTACTAAACACAAATTCCAATCCATTGTTCTTATACTGTAAAGTATAATATACATAAAAAGAGAATATATAATATACATACATAGCTAAAATAATATTAAAAACCCCTGTGTCTCCCGTTTGACTCAGGAAATGGAACCTCACCAATAACTTTAAACCCCATATGTGTTCCTACAATATTGCATTCTTCCCTAACTCAAAGGAACCACTATGTTGAATTTCATTTTAATCAATTTTTTTGGCTCTTCTTTGTAATTTTACCACACATGTATATATTTGTAAACAATACATTGTTTAGTTTTACTAGCTTGTGAACTTTACATAAATGGTGCCATACTATATTTATTCTGTGACTTGCTTTGTTCTTACTAATGTTAGGCTTTTAAGGCTTATCCACATTGAAATGTGTATGAAAATCGACTTTTTTCATTGATATATGGAATTGCATTATATGAAAATCCTGTAATTTATTTACCCATTCTCTTTTGGGTGGATTTCTGGTTGATTCTCAGCTTGTGTGTTGTGAACAATGACAGGTTGGCTGACTTCATATGTGTCTCCTGCTAAAGCTGTACCATGGATCCTGTAGCTTAGATACTTAAAGGCAGACTTGCTGGGCATATATTTTACTCATGCTCAACTTTACTAGATAATGTAAAATAATTCCCAGCATAGGCTTTGCGCCAGTTTACACTCCACCAGCTCTATGAGAATTCCCCAAGCTTTGTAGTTTCACCAATACCTGATATTATTCAGTAGTTTAATTTCTGCTGGTATAGAAGATGTAAAATAATATGTGATTGTTTGAAATAATGCACACAAAGGTTGCTCATTATTTCAAATATTTATAAGCCATTCTGTGTAGTAAAATGCTTTATTGTTTTATTTGTCCATTTTTTAAAGGGGATTGCTAGTCATTTTCACGTAATTCTTACATATTCGAAATACTAAGCTTTTCTTGAATATATGAGTTGAAAATATCTTCTCCCTTTTACTTATCTTTCTGGTGTATTTCACAAAATACAACTTCTGTGGTCAATTTTATTTTATTTTTTATGGATGGCATTTTTGTCTTTTACAGAAAAAAAAATGATACAGGAGAATATCTTTGTGACCTACTAGTAGATAATAATTTGTTAAAGTTTTAAAGCTTTGGATTTCACATTTAAGTTCTGCATCTATTAGAATTTATTTTGTGATATGTTTTGAAGTTGTTTTTAATCTTTTATTGCTACCACATTAAAAGATGATGTTTAGAACAACTCTTTGAGAAGTTTATCCTTCTCCAATGCCCTGTCCTGGCTCTACATTGCTAAAAATCATGCATGTAAGGCATTTAGAAGAGTTCTTGGTACATGTGGAGAACACCGTAAGACACATTTATCCATTCATTTAATCCTTGTACCATTTTTTTGAGGTAGGTGTTGTTATTGTTCTCATTTTACAGATGAAGAAACAGAGGCACAGCAAGGTTAAGTAATTTTGCCAAGGTTACACACCTAGAATGCAGTGATCCTGGCTGGAGAACAGACACTCTTAACCTTTATACCCTCTAAATGTGCACTACCCAGTACAGTGGCCGCTAGCCACATGTGGTCATTGAGCCCTTGAAATGCGACCAGCATGACAGAGGGGCTGGAATGAAATGTGCTATCAGTGTAAAATACGTACTGGATTTCAAAAAGTTTGTTCTAAAATAATGTAAAATATCTCATTAATAATTCTATATAAACAGCATAATAATATTCTTGTTATAGTAGGTTAAATAAAATCTATCATTAAAATTTAAGTTCATCTGCTTTTTAAAGTTTTGTTAATGTGATTAATAAAAAGTTTCAAATTACATATGTGGCTTATATCACATTTCTAGAAGGTCAGTTCTGCTTTATATACTGCTCTCAGGTTTTAATGTCAGTGGGGCTTACTTTGGGGCTTAATAAATTTATTTAAGTAATTAAGATAGTATGTTGTTGCCACTATCTTATCGACAACAATATGTTGCAATAAAAATTATTTCTAACCTAGAATTATGGACCTAACTGACATGTCCAGATAAACAAAGGTTTCAAATTTTACTCTCTATTTATTCTTTCTTAAGATGTTACTGGCCGGGCATGGTGGCTCACACCTGTAATCCCAGCACTTTGGGAGGCTGAGGCAGGTGGATCACCTGAGGTCAGGAGTTTGAGGCCAGCCTGGCCAACCTGGTGAAACCCCGTCTCTACTAAAAATACAAAAATTAGCTGGGCAGTGGTGGTGGGCACCTGTAATCCCAGCTATTCAGGAGGCTGAGGCAGGTGAATCACTTGGACCCAGGAGGCGGAGGTTGCAGTGAGCTGAGATTGCACCATTGCACTCCAGCCTGGGCGACAGAGCGAGACTGTGTCTCAGAAAAAAAAAAAAAAAAAAAAAAAGCTGTTACTGAATGCATGATCACAAAAATTAAGGAGTCAACTGAGAAATCTATATCTAAGAAATGTGGGACCCAATACGAGAGAGTGGTGAAGGGAAACAGAGGAAGACAGGAGAAGGAAGTCCCAGAGAGACAACTCTACAGCAGGCCCTGCTGAGCCTGGGGCAGGACCCAGGACTCTAGAATAAAAATGGAATTGGCAGATTATCAGATGCATTTGCTCACATGGAAGATAGTATTAAGAGATGTTTTAGAGAGGGGAAAAAATAATAAATATATAAAAACTCAAGACGCAGAAAAAAAGACATGAGAAATTGCTATATACTCTAGAACACAAAAAGGTATACAAGAAAGGAGTCTCGATGAACAATATTCATGTAGTTGTAATAATGTAACACTGCTCATAATTTAATAAAAAATAATTATAATTAAAGTGGTGGAATGGGGAGGGATGGTGCATATAAAAGAGCTAAGATCTCACCCAGCATAACAGGCATTTAAAAATGAATGCCTAAAATTGATACATTGATGGTATTTAGAGCAACAGAGAAACATTGCTAAGAATTAAACTTGCTTGCCTTTGGTAAGTGGGATGATACTGAGCTGGGGCAAGATAGGGTATGGTCATTTTATTATATATCATGTTGTGCTATTTGCCTTCATGAACTATATCTGTGTTGCTTTAATAGAAATAAAAATTAATATTAATTTTTATAAAGCAAGGATATAGACTGGAACATCAATAGTGCTCAAAAAATCTAAGCTGTCGTTTGTGACCAGCCTGACTAACATGGAGAAACCCCATCTCTACTAAAAATACAAAATTAGCCGGGTGTGGTGGCACATGCCTATAGTCCCAGCTACTTGGGAGGGTGAGGCAGGAGAATTGCTTGAACCCTTTAGGTGGAGGTTGCAGTGAGCTGAGATCGTGCCATTGCACTCCAGCCTGGGTGACAAGAGCGAGACTCCATCTCAAAAAAAAAAAAAAAAAATCTAAGCTGTCTACTCATACTCATCTTAAAATGTTGCCATACATCTGAAACATGTTAATTACCCTAACTTTGAATCCTCCAAAATGCAGAGCCCAAAACAAGAACTTGCATGCAAGCGGTTTATTTTGAGGAACTGACCCCAGAGTACAGAAGAGAAGAACCTGGGAGGATAAAACCGGGAAAGAAGAAAGCTAATCCAAGGATGGGTTTCTGTTTAGGTTTAGGTTTAGGTTTCTGTTTAGGTTTCTGCGGGCAACTACAGCTAAGCCCTCCTGAAGATCTCCTGGAGAACTATGTGCTTCAGGATTGCCCGAAACCACAAAAGATGAGTATTTATCCCCTAGCTCTGGTCCTTCATTGGTCAAGATTGTCTCATAAAATGTTACCTTCTGAGCACTTTAGACTGTCTTAGCAGGCTCACCCCAGGATTCCCATACCACAGGACGGAAGCTTGGGGCAGAAGGCAGGAGATAAGTGAGGTACCTGGGGGGAATCATGGTCAGGCCACATCCGCACACAGCTGTTCACTGAAGCAATGGCCAAAGTAGAAACATAGGCTAAGAGGATGTGAGCTGGAGAATAAAAGCTGACCAACACATGTCTATTCCAAGCCACCGCTTGTTTGCCCCCCTAGATTGGTACCATAGTCCCACTCTCTCCTATACTTCCCAAACCTAAAAAAGCCCTTCATGAATATAAATGCTTTTACATTCTACCATGGCCCATTAAACCCTGTCCTTAGATGCCCACCCATCTCCAACACCATCTGGATCTGGGCTGTACTGAAGATATTAGGACCCACGTCTGCCTTTGCTTTCTGGTCCAGCATCCACCACCAGAGGATGGGATGAGAATTACACAACAAAACGTTTATGCTGGGAACATGGAGGAGGTGATGGTGACCTAGATGGGAGCACACTAATCTGCAGGTTAATCTAATCTAATCTAATCCAATCTAATCTGATCTAATTTAATCTAATCATCTTTGGCACTGCTTCATCCATCCTGATGTGTATATAGAAACAGGCTTCTCTCTGCATCATCATTTTCACCAGTCATCCCCGAAAAAGTGTTTGGAGGGAGGAGACTTACTACCATCTGTTGCTCTGAATTTCCTAGACTGTCCCTGTCCCGGGAACCACATATAGTAGATTTCGCCACACAGGGTGACTGATAGGAATCAAAGCTCTTGCACAGCAAAAAGGTTCTCAGGGATGCATGGATGGGAAGACTGTGGTAGCCTTCCTCTCTCTGTTTTGCAGTCATGAGTGCACAGAAGGTGCCTGAGAGAATTACATCATCAATCTCTTTCCTCCCACAGGTAAAATGCTAATCAGATTATAAACTTTTCAAAGATAGGAATTACTAATATCACCTTAGGGATGAAGGATTTGAATGAATGTCTAATCTAGCGTTTCCCAAAGTGTAGTGTTTGGACCAGCAGCATGAGCATCATGTGGAAATGTTCAGAAATACAGAATCCTAGGCCCCACCCAGATTTACCGAACCAGAAATTCTGGGGGTAGAACCCAGTAATCTGAGTTTTAAAAAGCCTTCCAAGTGATTATATTACATATTAAAGTTTGAGAACCACTAATCTAAAGCTATTCTGCTCTCTTTCTTTCAGATGAGAAACCCAAAGGCAGAAAAGAGGAGCAACACAGTCAAGGCTACACAGCTGGGAAACAGTGACTTCCATAAGTACAGCACAATTTTGTGAGTCCCAGGTCAGTGTTTACTTCCACAACTGCCATGATGGTAGCTGTGCCTAGAACAAACAGCTTTTATGTAATTGGGTGGGCTAATTCCTTAGTGAAGGATATTAAGGAACCAAGGTCATGAATTTGATCCCCATTGGAAACCGTTTTCATTTTCCATCCCATCTCACAAAGGCATTCCCTCCTGCAAAGGCATTCCCTTGGTCAACAGGAAGAATAGGTGTGAAATTATGGAAGGCTCAGTAAAAATTCCATTGCTTCTACTGGGAAATAATACAAAGCATGCCCCAGGTGTTGGTTCCGTGACACCATCTTTGTATAGGAAGAGCCACGTGGTGCATATCCCGAAAGTAGAACAATGTAAGCCAGGGGTAACCCAGTATAACCCGGTAAGCCAAGAGAACGTCACACCAGTGACCCAGTTCTGGTGTCTTCAGCCAGAATTGTTCTATCTTTTGCCAGCCTACTTCTGATTCATGCTTTAAGCCAGAGATTTCTAAACTCTTGAGGTTTCATGGATCAGTAACATTTCTAACAATTTTAGAGGACTGATGTGTCATTTTCCCCTCTTGGATCTTATCAAATGAAGATATGGATACAAAGACAGCAACTTTTACCATTATTGTCCTTAACACCTCATATCACCATAATTTTAGATAAGACACCAGTGTTTGGGAATCACTTTTCCTCTATGCACAACTGCCTTCTGCACAGTCTGGCTTAGGCCACTCCTTGTGGGCTCCTACAGCATCTTGTGTATATTTCAATGATTGCAATTTTATATTCATTTATAGTTTCTGCTTTTAAGTATGTTTTTCACACTCTGATCTAAGTTCTAAGAGCAAGAATTGAGACCAATGGAATATTTTATTTTGTTTCTTCAGCATCTATCTGGCATACGACAGCTAGGCAATAAATAATTGTGGAAAGAGGGAAGGAAGGAAGGAAGGAAGGAAGGAAGGAAGGAAGGAAGGAAGGAAGGAAGGGAGGGAGGGAGGGAGGGAGGGAGGGAGGGAGGGAGGGAGGGAGGAAGGAAAGGAGGGAGGAAGGGGGGAGGAAAGAAACTGGATTTTGCCACAGACAAGATATGCCTAATATCCAGATATTTCCGGCTTTCTTAGAAGTGAAAGGGACCCTTAGAGTCAATAACCTGAGCCAAACAACCTCAACCAGCTAAGGAAGCTGCACCTGGAACCAAGTCAACTGTGCACTGTCAACCTCCATCAGATATCAAGCATGGCTTTTCTCTGGCTGCTCACTCTCTAAAGATGAACTTATGTCAGAACCGTGGCTTCCAGGAGGAAAACAGGGGCAGAAGAAGGCTGGAGGAAGAGAAGTTGCTAAAGAAGATCTCATAAGAGGAGGTCTGAAGAAAGTTACAATTCATTAGAGCTACCAGTCAGGACAGGCAATGGTTTAGACATTGAGCCCAGAGGGCTGTGGGTTGAAGTGATTCCTCATTTGTACTGCATATGAAAGGTCACGTTGGCACTAGACAGTTAGGAGTGTGTCTCTGGAACAGAAAATTCTGGAGAATTTAAGAAGCAGTTATGGTTTCTTTGTTCCTGGCTTGAACAAGCTGTTGGTTGGCACCATGATGCAATGGGGTTTGATATTTCAGAAAGGGCCAAAGACAGGACAAAACCACCTCCGTGCCAGGAATGAAGATGGGAGGAAAGGTAGGCAGGCCACATGATAAAAACCAGAAGGCGAGGTGATTAGGTTAACATAATCACAGCCAATATGGCAGGAAGGTGTGCCCCCCACCCATCCTTCAAGGACGGGGCCAGTGACACCATCTCCTCTTACCCCACCCACTTCCTTGCCTCAGTGCCCAGGAAATGACATCATGGAAGACAGACCAATGCCCTCATGTCTGCATCCCTGGGACTTTCCTAAAAGGAGAAAGAATTCCTGTTTGGGGAATTCTAAAAATTCTTTGTGTTGGATGTCTTCCCCAGGCCCAGGTTCCAAGCTACAGAAGACAGTGAATGAATGTTAGAACTTGCCGAAAATTGGGGAATAGATTAAATGACCCCTACAAGACCTCATCAGCAGAAGAATTCAGAAAAGAGAATAAACAGAGACAAAGGAGGCCACAGAAACAAGAGGCACTGAGTAGCAGAAGCCAGGAGTCGAGGGTTGGATCTGATCTGAAAGTTCATGAAGAGACATTTGAAAGAAGTGGAAAGTGATGATCTGATCCAAGTGATTAACTTACTTATTCATTAAGCAAATATTTGTGGAAGTCTTCCTACCTGCCAGGAATCATGCTGAGCCCCTGCCCTCAAGGAGTTTACCATCTACTGGGGTAGAAAAACAAGTACATAGACACCTGCAATTCTATCTAATGTTTATGTAGGACCTGCCAATGCTAGGCATGCTTTCTAAGCATAATATGGTTTGGCTCTGTGTCCCCACCCAAATCTCATCTCAAACTGTAATCCCCACGTGTAGAGGGAGGGACCTGGTGGGAGGTGATTGGATCATAGGAGTGGTTTCCCCCATGCTATTCTCATGATAGTGAATGAGTTCTCACATGATTTGATGGTTTTATAAGTGGCCGTTTCCCCTGCTCACCTTTCTGTCACCTGCCACCATGTAAGACATACCTGCTTCCCCTTCTGCCATGACTGTACGTCTCCTGAGGCTTCCCCAACCATGCAGAACTGTGAGTCAATTAAACCTCTCTTCTTTAAAAAGTACCCAGTCTCGGGCAGTCCTTTATTGCTGTGTGCAAACAGATTAATACAAATCACTATATATTTAATCCTCCAAATGACCTAGGAGGTAGATCCTATCATTAGTATCATTCTCATTTTACAAATGAGGCAACTAAGGCACCAGGTGGTTAAGTGACATGCCCTATATTATCCAGGTATAAGTGGCAGAGCTGGGGTGGAAAGCCTGTGCTCTTAACATATTGTGCTAAGGGACAGTATTGACCTTGAAAACAGAGGACAAGTTCACAGAAGAAAGGAAAAGCAAGGACAGGGTGGTAAGATGACAGAGGAGGAGGCTCAGAAACCTTTCCTCATATCAAAGCAAAGCTCTGAAGGATAGTAGACAAAGCATGAAAGAAAACTATTAAGGCTTGAGCTGACTAAGGGAGAGAGAAAAAGAATCAAGAAATTTAAACTAAGAAGTATAGAAATAGATTAGGAGTTAGGATTTGGCACTTCAAAATCAGGAATATGCAAAAATTCAGCTTGACCAGATGTATTAGTCCATTCTCATGCTGCTATAAGGTCATACCCAAGACTGGGCAATTTATAAAATAAAGAGGTTAAATTAACTCACAGTTCTGTGGGGCTGGGGTGGCCTCAGGAAACTTACAATCATGGTGGAAGGAGAAGCAAACACATCTTTCTTTACAAGGTGGCAGGAGAGAGAAGAAGGAGCAAAAGGGGAAAAAACCCTTGTAAAACCATAAGATCTCGTGACAACTCACTATCATGAGAACAGCATGAAGGTAACTGCCCTCCATGATTCAATTACCTCCCACAACACGTGGAGATTATGGGAACTACAATTCAGGATGAGATTTGGATGGGGACACAGTCAAACCATATTACCAGAAAAAATGTACTGGCCTTGCCCTTCTCTCTAAAAGGTCTCTCCCTACCAACACCTACATCTCTGCCTTTCAGTTTCTGCCTTAAAAAGAAAGGACTGCTTGCCACATGACTCTTAAGACTCTACCTCGAGCCCAGCCTTGTTTAGGACCCAAACTAAGGGGAAGCTGTAAAATAAATTAAAATAAGGGAGGAGATGGTCAAAAGAAATTGGGCATTGGGGCTACAAAAAAAGTCTTATTTATGTCAAGCCTTGAAAATTTAGGCTAGTAGGAACAGAAAAAGCAAAGAAAGAAAAAATGAATTAGACATTTCTTCAGGTTGGTACTTCTCAATAGAATTCTCTGCAATAATCAAAATGTTCTGGACTGTCCAATACAATACTAGTCACATGTGGCTATTGAAATTTAATTTTTTAAAATTAAAGAACATTTCAATTTATTTCCTCAGCAAGCTACATTTCAAGTTCTCAGTACCACAAGGGGCTAGTGTCTACTATATTGGACATCACCATTCTAGATTATAAAATTTTGTTGAGGTATAGTATAATTGAAATACATAGAAGGAAATTTTTTTTTTTAAGTTCTTGTTCTGTTGCCCAGGCTGGAGGGCAGTAGCACAATCATAGCTCACTGCAGCCTTGAAATGCAATCCTCCTACCTCACCCTCCCAAGTGACTGGAACTACAGGCATGTCCCCCGCACCCAGATAATTTTCGTATTTTTTGTAGAGGGCAATCTTACTATGTTGCCCAGGCTGGTCTTGAACCCCTGGATTCAAGCAATCCTCTTGCCTCAGCCTCCCAAAGGGTTGGGATTATAGATGTGACTCACGGTGCCCAGTCTTCAAAGGAAAATTTGAGAGATCCAAATTTGGGATGCAGTTTACTAGTTACACGATACATAGGCTTCTTTTAGGAGACAAAAAATTTTTTTCTAATGAAACAAATAAGACATGGAGGAAATGAGAAAATTACTTGGATAATTAGTCCCTTGATAAGTGTGTACATTAGATATTCCTTGTCTGATAGGGAAACTCTGCACCATGAGTTAGAAGACCTGACTTCTAGTTTCTCCTCCTCGCCTGATATTTACTTGTTGGGGGAGCTCACTCAAATGATTTCTTCTTTCTGATCTTCCCTCTCTTCTCTAATGAAGATTTGATCTTGATGGTAGATGGCATATACACAGCACACATACCACCACTTCCATGCCTGTTCCCATCACAGACATGAGTATTCAAATACAACACTCCTCCCCTCTGAGCTGAATTCACCCACAGCTCCTTCACATTTAGTACACAAAGTAGTCATCAACAATTGAAAAGAATTGTCATAGGAAACAAAATGTCTTTGCTACCTCAGTTTGAGCTAATCACTAAATTAACTTGTGATTGTTTGATAAATTAGATGACAAAAAGAATCGAAAGAATGAACTAACACTGGAAAGAACATTACCTGGACAATCGTCTTGATGAGCACTGGCCACATCTATCCAACAACGTTTTACAGGCATTAGGTTGTTTGTTGTATTGTTTAAAACACTTTGACAGAATTTAATCCAAGAGGGCTACCCTACTGTCATGGTTAGTTTTTATGTATCAGCTTGGGTAGGTTTTGGTGTCCAGCTGTTTGTTCAAACATCATTCTAGATGTTACTAGAGAAGTATTTTTAGATGTAATATTTAAATCAGTAGACTTTCAGTGAAGTAAATTACCCTCCATGTGTGGGTAGATCTCATGTAATCAGTTAAAGGTCTTAAGAGGAAAGAGGAAGGAATTCTACCTTTATACTGCATTCGAACTCAAGGCTATAGCATCAACTCTTCCCTGAGTCTCTAGTCTCTTGGCCTTCCCTGCAGATTTTGGACTTGCCAGCCACTACAATTGCATGAACCAATTTTTAAAAATAAACTTCTCTCTCTCTCTCCATACGCACATATAAACACACAGACACATCCTGTTGGTTCTGTTTCTTTGGAGAACCCTGACTAATACACCTGTCAAGAACACAACACAATACATATTCTACAATCCCATGAGGGCACTAACTGCACAACCAATACTATTTTTTAAAAGTCCAACTTTTTTGACATAAATGTTAATGTGTTTGTGAGTGGAGGGCTTTGGGGGAGCCCTAAGCCCTCTTCTCAACCTTGCCTTTACCCAGAAACTTCAGGTTTCATAATCTAAGAAACCCAGTTACCACTGTCCTTTTCTGACCCTGTGTGCAAGGGAGAGAGAGGGCAGAAGAAATCCATCCCCTCGAAAATCCCGGAGCAGCCAATGCACATGTGCCCACTGCTCGTGTTGACTTGGTCTTTGTGACTAATTTTCCAAGGAGATAATTATCCGGTTAACTGCTCTGGTGCAAACAAGGCTCTGTCTACACTGAAGCAGGAAAACCATGTCAATGTGGGCACAAACAGGGAAGGGCAACTTCCAGAGATTGGCAAATTCCTGAAGATGTGTTTGTTGACTGGTTGAAGAAAGGAAGGAATGAGATGAGCCAATGTATAAGAAAGAAACAGGAATGTTTATTACCAAGAGATGAGTTTTATTTGGCCAGCATGCCCTTTTTAAAACTTGGGAAATTTCTACTTAAAATCCAGATTCTAGCTTGTCTTTGCAAAAAAGAGCACCAAGCACATTCTGCCTGCGTTTTTGTGTGGTATAGTGTAGTAATTAACTGGAAATAAGGAGATGAAGCAGGGCTTAAATTCTGCCGATCTCCACTGTTCCCTATTATCTCACAGCAGGCACTTCCATTATCTACTGCGTATCTAGGTATCTGAGGTGGAACCCCTTCAGCTACACTGCCCTGGAGCTTCTGGAAGGCAGACCTTGCTTATTCAGTGGGGATTCCCTGCAGGGCTCTGCACAGTGACCAGCACACACAAAACTCTCAAGGGAATCTCCTACATGGGTGAAGCGCAGGATTCAGCTAGATCACAGGACCTAGCTGAGGTCACAACCTGACTTCTCTAGTGGCAGGCAGTGCCAGTATCTGCCAGAAAGAAGGGAGTGGAGGCTGCTCCACAGAGATAAATAATACAGTCTGGGAGTGAGAGAAGGGTGGGTGTGTCGGGGCCAAGAATGCTGTCTGGGCAATTTCAGACAACAGCTTGGGCGCCTGGAGACAGGGCAGGGTGGATGTGTCCTTGTGTCCTAGGACATGTTGAAAGTCACACGGGCTTAGCAGAAAATGCCTAATGCACCATCAGCCCCCAGGGACTACTCTGCTGGCTGGTGGAAGGAAGGGAGATAGATCTAACTATTTATATTACAGCCAGCTCAGAAGAGACGTACAGTGTACCCTTGATGGAAGCAAAACACATATTAGACTTCTCTCACTCTCACCTTTGGTTACTTTTGGGTTTCCTGCTACCTCCCTTGTTCTTGGAGGAAAATTTCTTAAGTGGGTTTCTACAAGAGGTTTCAGAAGAGTCACCTAACGTGATGTGCCCCTCCCTCAAATGGGCCTCTTCTCCTGTCTGTCTTCATTGTGTCTCTGCCCCAGCCTGTCTCCCCATCTCTGCCCATCCATAGCCTTCCCTATCCTCCAGACCCATCTCAAATCCTGCCTGCCCCTGGAGCCCTCCTCCATACCCCCAGCCGAAAGCAGTCCTTCTTTTCACGCTACCATCCTCACAGAAGGCCATGGTGTTCCAAACCATGGAATGTCCTTCTAAGAGTGGGTTTGGACACAGCCATGTGACCCCAGTTGAGCTCAGGCAAGCAGAAGCATCCATTCTCAGAGTCAAAGAGGACCTACGACACATCACTTCCACACCCTACTTTCATACATGAGCCACCTGAGGCCAAAAGTGGAGAACTGACGACCAAGGCCACAGAGCCAACCAGTGGTAGAGGCAGAATTGGAATCTGGTCTTGGGAGTTTGGGTGATATGTGGTGTGCTTGTTAAAGCTCAGCTCTGGAGTCAGGCGGACCATTCACAAATCCTGTCCCAGCACCAACTAGCTGAGCAACTTTGGGCAAACAATTTAATCTCCCTGTGTCTCCCCTTCCTCTTCTTTTCTGTAGAATGTGGATGATAACAGTATCTCCATTCGAGGGTTTTTTTGTGGTTGTTGTTGATTAAAAGAAAGAATCTATTTATGGAGTTCTTTACCTGTGCCAGAAAACTGAGCTCTCTGTAAAAAGAACTGAGTAGGCTGGGCGCAGTGGCTCACAGCTGTAATCCCAGCACTTTGGGAGGCTGAGGTGGGAAGATCACCTGAGGTCAGGAGTTCAAGACCAGCCTGGTCAACATGGTGAACTCTTGTCTCTACTAAAAATACAAAAATTAGCCAGCCATGGTGGCACAACCTGTAATCCCAGTTACTTGGGACGCTGAGACATGAGAATCACTTGAACCTGGCAGGTGGAGGTTGCAGTGAGCCAAGATCGCACCACTGTACTCCAAAAAAAAAAAAAAAAAGAAAGAAAGAAAAGAGGAAGAAAGAAAGAGAGAAAGAGAAAGAAAGAAGAGGAAGAAAAGAAAGAAAAGGAAGGAAGGAACTGAGTAGAGAGTTTTGTAAAATGTTATTTCAACTAATGGGTTACTACTATTCCCCAAGTTCCCCTAATGTTTTAGAATTGCCCAATATGGCACCCACCAGCCACATGTGGCTATTTAAATTTAAATGACTCAGAATTAAATGAACAATTGAGTTCTTCAGTGGCACTAACCCCATTGTAAGTATCCAGTAGCTGCCTGCAGCTAGTGGCTTCTTATGGGACAATGCAGATACAGGACATTTTCCACCACTGCAGAGCCTTCTGTTGGACAGTACAGGTTTAGAATCTAGGAGTCCAGAGGAGTCCTGGAAAAGTAGGAGCAGCTTATCTTTGGGCTCCTTTAAACAAACCCTTTTCTTTTCCTTCTCTTCAGGGCTGCCTCTGGCTTCTTGATTTGGATTGAAAACATGTACATTTCTGGAGGAAAGGCCTGGAGACTGTGCTGGCTGCACCTGTTCCTGTGGGTTGGGGGCTCTAGGAAGGAGGACAGACAGAGCAGGAGAGGCTTGAGTCTTGGTAAGAGGGTCTGGGACCACCCTTAGTGCTGTCATCACCCTGGCCAGTCTCCTAGAGAAGCAAGGCTTCTAAAGAGGAGAGAAGATAAACAACCTAGCACATTCAACCAATCTGCCCAGACAGCATCCTGGCGTTTTCAGCAGCAGGAAAGGAATGGGCGAGGACCCAGGAATTGCCACGCTCCCTTCTAAATAGTAAGGGGGATGGAGAGTGCAGGGGGAAGAACCATCTGTGACCTGGAAAGTAGCCCTGGGGCACTGGAGCTTTCACCTGGGCCTTCTCTAGGCAGAAATTGATCCACTGGCAGACCTTGGCCTCTGCTCGAAGCTAACAGTATTGTTTTCAACACAGCAAGGCCAATGGGTGTTAAGCTGAGGTTTTCACTAAGTGCAGAAAGGGACTCCTTAAACCCGTGGCTCTCTGGCTAGGGATACGTTGTGCCAAGAAACAGACCCCTTTGGCCCTCCTCATATTAACACTGTGGCTACCTTAAGGGTCCTACCTCTAACTTGGGCCCATCCCTTTCCTAGGGATAGCCAGAAGGACTTTCTTTTTCAAACTCTGCAATGGCTAAAACAAAATAAAGAAAAGGGAGTGACAGAGAGAATATGGGGAGGGAAGGGGGGAAGGGAGCCAGGAAGACGAAGGAAAGAAGAAAGAAAGGGAAGCAGGCTGGATGATGAAGGGACAGGGGGAGGAGAGGGAGAGCAGGGAACTTTGGGAACAGAACGTCCCAAATTACAGAGGGTAACATGGCTGGCTGACACGCCCCTCCCAGCCCAGCCTCACACCATCTGCTGGGCTGACTCACCCCTGGTGGCAGCTGGTCAGTGGGACCCAGCATGGACTTACGGAGAAAGCTGGGGGAAGAGGCCAAGGGGGTAGCTTTCCTTCCTCCCTGTGCTCTTGGAATGTTCATCCCATCCCTTCCTGCCAGAACTTGAGGTTCTGAGATGCAGTGGTCTCCCAGACCAGACAGAACAGGCGCCGGGAGGACTGCTGCTCTGCTCAGCCAGCCCCTCGCACCATCAGAGCTGCTTCAACACACTCTCTAGAAATCCCAACACAGCGTCAAGCAAGCAGGGAAGGGGGATGCTGACAGAGAGGGGAGCAGTTGAACAGAGAATTGGAGAAATGTGCTCTGGGGTCCCAGCTGTTTCATAGCCTATTGAGGATGAAAAGATGACCTTGGAACCCATGTATCTGAGCCTACCCAACCTCTTTCATGCTGCCTGTGTTTACTGGTGGTTTTTCCAAAACAAAACGCAGTCGCTTCTCTGGTCACCTTGCCAATGCCTCACAGCCTTCTTGGCTGCTGAGATTTTTCTGTGCCTCAGCAGACAGTCAGGTTATGTATAGGAAGGCCACTTCTCCAACCTTTCTCAGCTCTCTTGACCTCTCGCAGAATTCAGTTTTGTTCTTTTACAAATTTAATTAGAAAAAAAAAAAAAAAAGCTGAGACCTAGAAAAGGAAGATGACCAGGTGAGGGACACAAAGCTCGGGGTACCAGGCCAGGGAACCTGGCAGTCTGCATTCCAGTCTGGCACTTCCTCCTCCATGCCTCCCGTTCCCCATTAAATGAGGAACAAATGAAGTTAACAGTCCCACACTCTACCATGTAACCCAACAGGGTCTCAGACCTCCACCATCTCTTCTTAGATGCCTTTATCTTTTCTGTTACAGCTGGACGTTTCCTCTTTATCTCTAAATGACCCAAAGCGGGTCTTGCCGGCTGATTGGTGTCATCATCTGAGACCCCTGCCTCCCAGGGCTATTGAGAAGCTAAGGATAGATTAGGGGGTGAAGGTTTCACAGACTATCTGTCACGGCCCCTGGGAGGTACAGTCCTATGAGTACAAGGTCCAGGGACTACCAGTGGCTCCCATCCATTCACCACCCCCAGCAGAGACCTGCTGATGAAAATCATTACGCAGGGCCCTCGAAGTTTCCTGGAAATGGCTGAGGCCACAGGCCTGCTTAATGGGAAGACACCATTTCCAATTTCCAAACAAATGAATTCACAGCTCAATTGCACTGCCTGGATGGTTCCAAATTCCTCCTGCTGAGCCTGATTTCCCTCCTACTTTTTTTTTTTTTTTAATTATTAAAAATACAGGCCATCTGCCATCCACGTAGGAGGAAGGAGACGGCTGGAGGGCCAAAAACAGATCCTACGTGATGCCAGGCCCATAATGTTCACCTCTGCCAAGTAGCCTCAACTATCCAATCCCAGAAAATGCCTGGAAGAGTCAGACTATTTCTTCCCAAAGGGGCTTTCTGTGTTTTTCTCAGAAGGAAATGAGTTTAGAAGGGCAAATGCAAAGTGCACGCAGCTAGGAGGAGGGGTCAGGATGTGGGATTAGGAGAGATGGGAGGCCTAGACAGGAATCCCACATCAGCTTTTTCTTATGAAAGTCTGGACTTTGCATGGCTTCTTGACACTGCTGACTCAGAGAAGAAAACTCAGATCTCCGATTTCCACATTAAGGTGCTTAGCACTGCTACACACACCCACTGGACCCTCAACAAAACTGACTTTACATCAACAACCCAGGTTTGCAATAACAAAGCTACAATGTAACTCAGAATTCTTTTTGCTTAATTTGCATATGAGTCCTAGGACACCATGGGAAATGAATAGGTATGCCCAGTCACCCTGACTTTAACAGGTAGCTGAAGAAAAGGATTTTTTGTTAGCTCAGAAACCTACAAATTCACAAAAAGAACACTTGGTTTCCTACAGAAAGTCAGTTAACTCAGTAGTGCTGATGATAGACTTGCGAGCCCCCAGCTAATAGCAGTAAACCTCAGGGCTCTTGAGTGTTACAGGGACAATTACTAGTTTTAGCAGTTTATTCCGGCCCCATGGCATCAGGACCCAGGCTGCTTGAGTCTGAACACTGGTTCTTCATTTTGCAGCAGTATGAGCCCAGGCAAGTTGCTTAATCTCTTTGTGCCTGAGTTTCTTCTTTTATAAAATGGGCACAAATGTGGTACTTAAATATAGGGCTGCTGAAAATATTTAGCAAGTTAGTACATGTAACTTTAGAATAAGGCTTAGTACTTAAGTAGCGGCTATCATATCTGCTGTTGAGCTTAGTTAGATACCACTTCTGGGGGTGGGTCCCTGTTCTTTGTTACATCCATGTGGTCCGTGGTCCCTGACATTCTGTCCCATGTCTCTAAACCAGAACACCTGTCTCATGTTCCAGAATATGGCATCCTGTTTCTGGAGGCCCAGCTCAAGACAAGAACTGCAACACCAGGAGCTAAATGGCCATAACATCTAGCAGTAGGTGAAACAGTTGAGGCTTATATCCTGCAGCCTCTCATAGAGAAGACCCCCAAATTCACATCTGCCGCATGAAAAAGTCACGTGACTGGAAAGGATCTGTGATTAAAACTGCCACAATTGAGCAGGAAGGTCTAGTTCTCCCTTGAATCTGGACTGGCCTTAAAGACTTACTTGGCCAATAGAATGTGGCTAAGTGACACTCCAGGGCTTTGGAGACCAGGTCCTTAGAAGCCATGCAGCTTCTTCCTGTGTCACCTGAAACACTCTTAGAGCCTTGAGCCACCATATAAGAAATCTGACTAGCCTGCTGCAGACACCACATGGCAAGGCCTGAGACTACATGGAGAGGAAGAGGGACCCAGGTGAGCCCAGACATCCAGCCAGTCCCACCAAGGCACCAGACATGTGAGTGGAGCTATCTTGGACCTGCCAAACCAACCAATCTGCCAGCTGTGTGCCAATGAGTGACTCTAGTTGCCACCACGAAGAATGAAAGAACCATCCAGCTGAGCCCTGCTCAAATTCCCAACCACGAAATCATAATATATAAGAAATATAATAAAATATAACAAAATACTTGTTGTAAACCATTAAGTTTTGGGATAGTTGGTCATACAGCAATAGATAATAGTATCTGTACCAGATATAATTAGAACTAGGAGCAGCAAAGTCAGATGAGACTAAAACATCTCATGAGTTAGTTCAGAGGACTTTTTTTTTTAATCTGCTCTGAAACTTTTTCTTTGGGACTCATCTTCATTCTCTGATAACATTGCCCAGCATTATGACTTGTGGCAGAAATGGCTAGCCATTTAAAAAACCTGTGTCCTTTCCTGCCAAGCTCACAGTTAGACTGCATTCCCAGACAACATTACAATCTGTTTGTGTGACTGAGTTCTGGCCAATGAAATGTTAGACCTGGTCCCTGAAAGAACCCCATGCATGATAGTCCAGTTTCTCTTCCTCTATTAGGGGGCTGGATACTGATGCTTTTGGTGACCTTGGAAGCCACATGTTAAAGATGGCAGGACCTCCCTTACCCTGTGTTCTTAAGAATGTTCTCCCAATATGACTGTGTAAATAACTAAAAGGTAAACTTCCATTATATTAAGTTACTGAGATTGTCAGGGATTGTTGTTATAGCAGCTAGAACTATTTTGCTAGTCCCTTGTGGCTAGTGACTCTGCCCTTGGCAATCAGAAAATCCCCTCTCCCTGGCCACTGAGATTGTGCCTGTGATGGATACGAGACCCAGGCTGCACTGGGTCTCTTCCCAGTCACTTCCTGAAATGTGCTATGTACTGTCTTTCTCTAGAACCCATGGGGGCATCTTGCTTCCACAAAGAAAGGGAGAGGGAGTTTCGATGACATCAATGAATTCCTGGGTCCAGCTATACCTGAAGCTAGACCACTCCTTGGAATCCCCAGTAGCATGAGTCATCAGATCTCCTCTGGGCAAAAAGTTATTGCCAGTGTATTTATATTCTTCCCATAGAAATGGGTCTAACCAACACTAGAGGATTATTTTGGATTTAAGAAGAGTCCTTGGAGACCAGTAAATCCTGAGTTCATCATCGATGGTGAATGAGGCACTCAGAGCACCCCATCACACAAGATCCTGCTGGTAAGTCAGTGGGTGCTTGTATTTTACATTAAGGCCATTTTACTGTATTCCTTACACACCAGCTAGGCAGGTAGCTCTGATCTAGGAAATGAATCCAGGATTAGAGACAAGAATCAGCTCTGCCACTGGGTAAAACAGAGTATTTGCCCCAAAATGGTGTCCTTTTAAGAATTTTGAATAATTTTGGAAGTATCTCAATTCCAAAGCATGGTCATATTTAAAAACTTAGGGATGGTGTCTGGGAGGTGGAAGGAGGCAGATAGAAACACATGGTGGGGCAAAGAGGAGGCATCAAGGACTAGACAGAAGGTATAAACAATAGTTTAACATTCCACATTTAAGGGAAATGCCTGAGCATTGATCTGCCACACACTCATCCTTTGCATTTGCTTTTATTCTCATCTTTTTATCACCTATACTTTGCATATATTCCCATAGTAGTGGTTTGAATTGTGTCCCCCCAAAATATATGTTCAACCCCCAACCCCCAATACTTATAAACGTGATTTTATTTAGAAATAGTTTTTGCAAATGGCCATCAATGATAGACTGGATAAAGAAAATATGGTACATACACGCTATGGAATACTATGCAGCCATAAAAAGGAACGAGATCATGTCCTTTGCAGGGACATGGATGGAGCTGGAAGCCATTATCCTCAGTAAACTAGCACAGAAACAGAAAACCAAACACCATGTGTTCTCACTTATAAGTGGGACCTGAACAATGAGAACACATGGACACAGGGAGGGGAACAACACACACTGGGGCCTGTCAGGGGTTGTGGGGGAGGGAGAGCATGAGGATAAATAGCTGATGCATGCAGGGCTTAATACCTAGGTGATGGGTTGATAGGCCCAGCAAACCAACATGGCACATGTTTACCTACGTAATAAACCTGCATGTCCTCCACTCATATCCCAAAACTTAAAAGTTAAAATAAACAAATAAATAAAAGAAATAGGGTTTTTGCAGATGTAACCTAGTTAAAATAAAGTCATTCTGGATTAGGGTAGGCCCTAAATCCAATGACTGGTTAAAAAAAAAAAAGAGAGAGAAGAAAATTGGAATACAGAGACAGAGAGGAGACACAAGGAAGAAGTCCATGTGATGACAAAGGCAGAGATTGCAATGATGCAGCTTCAAACCAAGGGATGTCAAAGATGCTCAAAAAGCCACTGAAAGCCAGAAAGAAGCAAGTAAGGACTCTTCCCTAGAGCCCTCAGAGGCAGTGTGGTCCTGCCAACACTTTGGATTTCAGATTTTTGGCCTCCAAACTGTGAGAGAATATATTCGTGTTGTTCATTGTCTTAAACAACTAATTTTGTGATAATTTGTTATGGCAGCCCAGGAAACTAATGCATCCATGTTTCTCATATATGCATGATATGGTTTGGCTCTGTATCTCCACCCAAATCTCACCTTGAATTGTAATAATCCCCATGTGTCAAGGGTGGGACCAGGTAGAAGTTTTTTGAATCATGAGGGCAGTTTCCCCCATGCTGTTCTTTTGATAATGAGTGAGTCTCACGAGATCTGATGGTTTTAGAAGCTTCTGGCATTTCCCCTGCTGGCTCCCATTTTGTCTCCTGCTGCCCTGTGAAGTGGCGTCTTCCACCATAATTGTAAGCTTCCTGAGGCCTCCCCAGCCATGCAGAACTGTGAGTCAATTAAACCTCTTTCCTTTATAAATTACCCAGTCTCGGCAGTTCTTTATAGCAGCATGAGAACAGACTAATACAATGCATAAATGCAAACAGAAAAGAGGCACATGAAGCAGTCAGTTCATTCATGAGCTAAAAGAAAATAAGTCCACCCAACTGGCTAAATGCAGCATATTCCAAAACAAGTGCTTGGAAGAAAGAATATGTTCTTAATTCTTGTTCTGTGTCTCTCTGCCTGTGCCCATATGCAGATAGATTCAGAATTACTCTCTAAGGATGATATTAAGTTTAGGCTGTGCCAACCCACTATAGCCCTGTACCCAGCAGTGGAATGAGCCAAGCCTGGAAAGACTGTTCCCCCAAATTTTACCACTAAGGAGAGTGGAGTGGTTAAGGGTACAAGTGTGAGAACCAGACTTCTCTACTGTGTGACCTTGAGCAAGTTCTATAAGTTCTCTGAGCCTCACTTTCCTTGTCTGTGAAATGGGCATAATCGCAGGGGCTACCTCCTGAGGTTATGGCAAAGAGTAAATGATCCGATACCTATAAGGCACACAACACAGGACTGGCATACAGAAAGGCCTCAAGGGTTGGCTGTGAACTTTATTAGCAATTTCGATGGAGATAGACCCTGGCAGATCAACACAATGGAAAATCTTAGGCAAAATAGCCTTGTCTGGGCCCTCATTCCCCATCTCTCTTTTTCAGTTTTCTTTTCTTTCTCTGTCCTGTTTCTCTCTCATACATTCACATTTTCATGGGTTATCCCTGCCCCCCTCTCAGTCTCTAATTGCTCATCTATCTCTTCTTCTTGTCCTTGTCCCCAAATGTTCTGCCTGTCTGTCGGCCTCTCCCACCCTCACGCATGGCTTCATGAGGACCTCCTCTGCATCACATCATCTCCCATGACCACCTGCTCCATCGGTACATGACATTATTTATTAGGGATCTGGCTGACTTCATTTAAGGGACAAAACTCCCAGCCCCTCACCCTCCTCCTGCTTCCTCAGTTTGAGGTGGAGACATCTGGAAACCGGTTTAATAAGGTGGCTGACAGGCAGCTGGTTCCTGAACTTCTCAGGGAGGCTCCAGGGAGCCATTCTGCAGAGGAAGCCGGAAGCCAATCCGGTGATGGACTGCCGGTCTCAGGGAGAATCAGGTCAGATGCTCCAGGCAGAAAGAGGGCTACCTCCCACCTGCACTCACAGGAGGGGTCCACATCTGTAAAGAGGAAGGGACAAAGGGGTAGAGGCAGCTACAGAAGAAAATGTTCTGTCCTTCCTGCAGTGCCCCCCACTAGCTGTGTAACCTTGGGCAAGACACTAGACCTAGAGGAGTCTCCTCCATTCACAGATGGATTTGACCAGATGAGTCTCAGATCCCTTCCTGCCTTAACACTCTAGAATCCTGGGGTGCGGCAAAGCCACCTGGTCAGAAATAAGACAGGAAGAAAGAGCAGTAAAAGGCCAGCCACAGTTTATTGAACTTGACAGAGACACTAGGCTGGGTGTGCTGTGGGACATCAAGATAAATAAAGGAATTTTGCAGGTTAAAAGAAGAGATGAAACATGGATCCCAATAATTCTCAGTGTTCCACATCAGAGTGCCCAGGAGTAGGAGCTTCTCCTAATGCTTCAGTCAGTTCATAACCAGATGAGCGAGACAAAATTTTCATGCACAGAGAAAACAGAGACTAGCAAGGGCTGAGTGTAATTCATGTGACCAAGTACTGAGTGGTATTGGTCAGGCATAGCCCCTACAGAAATTGAGGACAGGCAGTTTGACCCAGAGAGCAGAGAGAAGTCAGGGAAAGCTTTCTGAAGGAGGTAGGACTTCAGCTGAACCTTGAAATATTTGTACTCATGGAAAGGAGAGAATAGGGGTTACCTGGGCCCAGTGAACAATGGAAATGCAAGGCCCCTTGTTCAAAAATGCCAGGACAGTGACAGCAGAGCATTAAACCAAATGCAAGCCCTTTTGAGCATCAGAGAGGTCACACTGCCATGAACCAGGCCCTAACACTGCGGTACCTGTCAAGGTGCTGGAAGCATGCTGCTTTTTCATCTGGATGATGGTTACATAAGCACATGCCTATGTAAATATCATCCAAGCTGTACGGTTAAGATTAGTGCACTTTATGCACTTCTACTGTATGTATGCTTTGCCTCAAGGAAAAAGGCTAACACATACAAAAATTAAAAGCAGGACAAGAAACTAAAGGCTGCTCTCACACACAGCCTGGTTAGCCTGTCCCCCTTCCTCCAACTCTGCACACTGCCCAGAGTCTTCAGCGGCATTTATCACTCATAAACTTCCTTGAAAGGAGCTGTGGTTTGGCGATTGCCACTGTCACATCATACTGCTACCCTTGATACTAACATTGTTTTCTCCCCACCCCAACCACCAAGCTCCCGACTGAGAGTTTGTTTAAGCTGCTGCTTCTACAGGGATTTTGCCTTCTCCTACTGTCTGGGAGGCAGCCACTATCCTCTGTCTCAAGTTAACTAGAGGGGCATGCTGGTATGAATAGTGTCCCCACCAAAATTCATGTCCATTCAGAACATCAGAATGTGACCATATTTGGAAACAGGGTCTTTGTAGATGTTATTAATGAAATGAGGTCACACTACAGTAGGGAGGGCCTGAAATCCAAACTGATGTTTTTTCACTTGAGATGGTGTGGCTCTGCTGAAGTCTTCCCATCCTCCCCTAACCAGGTCTGTATTAAGTCCTCTTAAAATCAACGGAGATGGAGCAACGACCTAAATATAAAAGCTGAAACAAAAGCTGTCAGAAGAAAACATAAGGGTAAGTCTTCATGAACTTGAATTTGACAGGGGATTCTTAGATTTAACACCAAAAGTACAAGCAATGAAAGAAAAAATATATAAATTGGACTTCAGAAAAATAAAAATTTTGGTGCAACAAAAGATGTTACCCACACAACAGGGGAGGTTTCGTTGTTTAGCAGGCAACAGCCCAATGGCCACAGCCAGGGAGGATTTAGAAGGGAATTTTATTACTTGCAACAAGTAAGGAGAACATAGCGGGTAGCTCTCGAAGCAGTGTCCCCCTGAGCTGGGGTCTGGGTCAGGTTTTATAAGGATAGGGTAAGGTGGTAGGATCTGATTGGATCTTGGAATGAAGTGATGCCGGGAAGCAGGATCTGACTAGATCCTGCTATGTATGGTTTCCGTTTCTTAATTCTATTCCCATTCCTTGGTCCAAGCACTTAGATTTCCCTTGTGGTTGCACACTTGGTTCATCTGGGCATGCTCAGGTTACATGAACTTCAACCTGGGGGGTCCATGGCAACTGAGAAACAATTCACAACTTTCCTACGTAAAAGTTAAACCACATTCATCTGATGCAGTTACAAGGGCATTAGCAAGAAAGGAAAAGACTACCCATAGAATGGGAAAAAATATTTGCAAATTATATATCTGATAAGGCTCTAACATCCAGAATATTCAAAGAATTCTTCCAACAGAACAATAAAAAGATATACAACCCAATTAAAGTATTAAATGGATATTTCTCCAAAAAAGATATACAAATGAGCAAAAAGCTAATGAAGAGATGTTTTGAGATTTTTTGTTTGTTCGTCTGTTTGTTTTTAGAGACAGAGTCTTGCTATGTCACCAGACTGGAGTGCAGTGTCACAATCATGGCTCAATACAGCCAAACTCAAGGGCTTAAGCAATCCTATGCCTTGGCCTCCCAAGGATTACAGGCATGAGCCACTATGCCCAGCCAATGAAGACAGGTTTAACACAACTGGTCATTAATGGGATGGAAATCAAAACTGCAATGAGATAACACTTCAAATCCACGGGGATATCTATTAATATATTAAAAGACAAAATAACAAGTGTTGGTAATGATGTGGAGAAATATGAGCTAGGCAGGTGAACCCCAAAATTGGGGCTTAGCCCAGGAAGTTTCTTGACTTCACTTAGGAAAGAATTCAAGAGTGAGATGGTGGCAGAAGAAAACAGCTTTATTGAGGAGGCAGTGTGACAACTCCATGACTGCTCCTGCAGAGCACAGCTACCCCACGGGCAATGTGCTGAAAGTAGCAGCTCAGGGGCAGTTCTGCCGTCATATTTAATTACCCACTTCTAATTATATGCAAACTAAGGGGCAGGTTATTCAGATATTTTTAGAAAAGGAGTGGTAACCTCCAGGCCATTGCCATGGAAAGGGGCAGTAATTTCCAAGTGTTGCCATGGAAATGCTAAACTGTCATGGTGCTGGTGCCTCTTCCCTGTTTCAGTCAGTCTTCAGTCCAGAGTCAAATCCCACCTCCTACTTCATTTGGAATGTAAAATGGTGCAGCCACTATGGAAAACAGTTTGGCAGTTCCTCAAAAAGTTAAACATTGAGTACTATGTGACCCAGCAATTCCACTCCTAGGTATGTACTCAAAAGAATTGAAAATAGATACTCAAACAAGTATTTGTTCATGCATGTTTATATCAGCCCTATTCACAACAGCCAAAAGGTGGAAACAACCCAAATATTCATCAACAGATAAATGGATAAATGTAGTATATCCACACAATGGAACATTATTCAGCCACAAAAAAGAACAAAGTGTTGATTCATTCTACAACTTAGACGAACCTTTAAAACAAGTTAAATGAAAGAAGCCAGACACAAAAGGCCACATATTATATGATTCTTTTTATATAAAATATTCAGAGAAGCCAAATCACTAGAGACAAAGCAGATTACATTGCCAGTAGGGAGAAGAAGGGACTAGGGAGGGATTACTTAATGGATATGGAATATTCTCCTGGGGTTATTAAAAAAAAAAAAAAAAAGATTGAAACTCAAGAGAAGTGGTGCTTGCACAACACTGTGAATGCACTAAGCGGCACTGAATTGTATACTTTTTGTTTTAATTTTTCTGTAGAGATAGAGTCTCACTATTCGCCCAGACTAGTCTCTAACTCCTGACCTCAAGTGACCCTCCTGCCTCAGCCTCCCAACATGCTCAGATTACAGGCATGAACCAATGCACCTAGACTGAATTGTATTCTTTTAAATGTTTGATTTTATATGATGTGAGTTTTACCTCAATAAAAATAATGAATAAATAAATACATGATTTGTGTAAAAAAAGGTGATGGAGAAAGAATAGTGAATTGATTCGGACTCCTAGGAAACACTGATATTGCTATCTCGTGGAATGCTGTAGCATATCATCACAGGTGTACATGTTAGCAGCATGGCTCTGGTGCCGATGACCTGGGTTGGTAACCTAACTCTGCCTCTTGCTAGCTGAATAATCTTGAGCAACTAACTTAGCTCCTGTGCCTCAGTTGTCTCATCTGCAAATGGAAATAATACTATTATTATAAGATGACTGTGAGAACTGAATCAACTAATACATGTGAGCAGGCCTGGTTTCTGTTAAGTGCCCAGTAGACCTAAGCCATTCTCATTCCTAAAAGTTTAGGAATCTCAGTCTAATTTTGTCACCTTCTGCCACACCTACCTCCTCAGTGCCCTGCCATGTTTATGTTTAAGCTCAGGGTATATTTATGAGGTAGGTAAGTGGGGCCACAACCAACTTGGGGGTATTTAAACCCCACAGACGGATTGCTAACCAAGCAAGAACATTTTATGACAACCACTAGTTCTAGGAACAGAGTTGGCAGTGAAAAGAATATAGGATGAAGGAATAGCAAGGGGAGAAAAAGCAGAACTCTGGCCCTACCAAGCTCTTGGAAATATCTAAGTGAGCCTCCCACCCTGTTTGGTAACATTAAATTAAAGGTTTTCTCCCTTTCACCTCCCTCACCCTCACAGCTGTGGCCACAGATGTTACAAGAAACATTAGAACTAACCAACATTAGGAATTTGCATATGGTTTCTATACAGCTATTTAGTTAATACTTTTATTTAAATGGACTTCCTTTTTTCCTTCAATAAAGTTATTTATAGGAAATTTTATATTATTACTCTAAGTAACAACCTGCCAGCCAAATTCAGACATCCACCTGTTTTTTCAAATAAAGTTTTATTGTAACACAGCCACGCCCATTCATTTTCTATTGTCAATGGCTGCCTTTGTGCTACAACCACAGAGTTAAGCAGTTGCAACCAAGCCCTTGAGACTTGCAAAGCCAAAAATATTTACTAAGTGGCTCTCTGAAGAAGTTTGTCCCTTCTCTAAGTGAAAACCAGTGCCACTTACCTTAACTAGAAAGAAAAAGTGAAAATATTCAATAAACAAAATATTTCAAATATTTTAAAAATTAAAAATATTTAAAATATTGAATTATTAGATTCTCTTATTTCCACTCAAAAAATATTTGTCCATCCTATTCATTCTGTCATTCTCTATCTGGTACTTACTTAAGACAAGCTGCAAGGTCCTGGGATGAGGAGATTAACAAAGTAGAAAGACCTCTGCTTTCATAGGATTCATGTTCCAGTGGGAAGAAACAGAGACTGAAAACCGTATCCAAGGTTACCTTTAATTTTTATTGCAACAGAAAATCACCAACAACACAGCGCATAGTGGGGTGACTGTGTGTTGAGGAGAGGATCATTTTGATTGGCAGTGTAGGAAGACTTGACTGAGGTGAACTGGGCACAAACCCTAGCATTCCTAAAAGAGAACATAAAGTGCAAAGGCCCTGAGGCCTGAGGCTAGTATGGGCTTGATAGATTTCTTTTTCTAGGCAACTGGATGCCATAGCAGCCATCTCTGATGTCGTCCCCACACACTCTGGTGGCTATGGATTTGACTTGGTCATAATGGTTTTTTGGAGGGCTGCACATCGGCCTTACTGGTTTTGGGGAGGGACTGGACCTATAGCAAGATTCTGAACCACCCCCGGGGAAAACTGTGAAGTAAGGGCTCTCTGAAAGCAGATGCTGAGATGGACTTTGGGTGCATGATGTTTATTAGGGATCAGCACTTGTGGGAGGGGATAGAATGAGGATTCAGGGAGGGAGAGATTAAATGTGATGCAGCCTGACAAGGTCTTGGCCAAGCTGATGGGAAGCTCTGAAGTGAATATTGCTGGTCATCCCATCCTAGGTCAAGCAGAAATGGCCAGGCCTGTATACTCCATCTTGCCCAGTCACTGGAGGTGGGCTGCCCTGAGAAGGGTGTGACCTTGAGCAAATTTGTTCTCTGAAGCTGAGGTCAACCCCAAGAGACCTGACAGCTGGAAACCATCTGCTGACCACACACCCATAGCTGGGCAAGAAGTCCTGCCCTGAACGGGGGTCTGGGCAGCACGCCTCCTGGTCGTCCACATAGAGGAAAGGCCCTGCTGTTCTGCCCTGAACACCTCTTCCATTCTTCTCCAGAACCTCATAGCCAGCTGCCCAGAAGGGTTTGAAAATGACCTGAAAAGTGAAGCCTCACTAAGGCGTCAGCTGAACAACTTACTGCACAAGTTTTTTTTCTCAGAACTCAAAGATGGGAAGCCATCAGGATCTAATAAATAAGCAAATTTATTCATTCACACATCTAATAAGAAATGATGAGTCATATTACTATGCATCGCAGTGAAAAACTCAGGGGGGACCTGACACTCTGCTAGATTGGGGGTTATGACTATTTTACAGCGCTCCTTGCAGAGCATGAAATAGATGCCCACTTCCTGAAGTGACTTGCGGTTCAGCCTATTGTACCACCCAGGACTGTTCAGTCCCCAGCACAGTGAGCCACCAGAGAAAGGGGGAGAGAGCTGTGATTCAGTTACTCACCGAAAAACCACTGGACCAGGTCAGCTCAGATGACACCCTGGAAATTCCCCTGAGGACCCCAGGAATGCCTGGAAGTGAGACAGCGAGTATGTGTGGCCAGGACTTCCCCCTCACGATGGGCTCCTCTGGGGGATGGCCCAGGAGTGGAAACCTCTGTTCATAGAAAACCATTTGAGAACCCTTGATTTAAGCCAGTCATCTTGTTGAAAATACGTGATGTTTTGTGTAACCAGTGCCTGTTAGACTCCAGTCTCTGATATGTCCCCCAGGAGAGCAGAGGCCCATGGAAGGGAGGTACCATGTGGGACACACAGCCAGCTCCTGCAGGCCAGGAAGACAGCCCCAGTCCTGGCCCCTTTGGTCCCGTTTTATCACTGTCCACTTGGTGTCACACCCTTCCCATGGCTGGTCCTCCCAGCTGCTTGGCTCCCCCACGGACTCGATGCTGGGTGCCAGCTCCCCTCCACCCTGAGCCCAGCTGGCCTTCTGCACACTGGCAATGCCATGTCTCCCGCAATCTGCAGCAGGCTGTTGCCATCTCAGCATCACCTAGCAATGCCTTCATCCACGTGCTTCCCTGTACACATCAAAACAGGGGGAGCTTTTCCACACCCACCACTGCCCTGGAAAGCCCTAAGGGGGACAAGCATGGCAGCACACAGCATCCAGAGAGAACAGCTGTGCAAGAGCAGTGTCTGCTAGAAACGGGGATGCTGCCCAGAGGGATGAATTTACATAGGAAGTGAGAGTGGCCCTCAACATCCCTAGAACCTCTCCACTGGCCTCAAGGAGAGGTACTGATGGCTCTCACTGCCTCTGTGCCCAGAGGGGCCTCCAAGCCATGTTGAGGGCTCCAGGTTGGGACATGGTCTCCTGCTCCCAACCACTTTGAGAAGTCTCGCTTTATGCTCCAGAAAGCTTCAGAAGCTGCTGTTTGAGGAGCCTGAGCCCCAAACTAAGTCCTTTGGAAAATAAAAAGTGAATTTACAAAGGTAAACACAGGGAGCTAAGCGCCCTCTTGGTAGGATTCAGCAAGAGGAAGATCTAGAGTTGGGTGAAAGAGGGTCAAGAGTCAAACAATCTAGGTGAGTGTCTTTTTACCAGGGCTTCTTCATCAGAACCCCTTGGCCGTGTGTTTAAGGTCTAGGTTCATCAGGCCCACTGAAGGGGAGCACATTAGGAGGTCTGGAGAGGCCACCCCACTGAAGGGGAGCACATTAGGAGGTCTGAAGGGGAGCACATTAGGAGGTCTGGAGAGGCTGCACTTGACTCCACTTCTTGGGTTGCTCTGAGCATCGTGAGCCATGAGAACCACTGAGCAGATAGAGCCTGGTCTTGTGTCCACCATAGGACTGGCAAGCTTCTGGGGACCTTGGTTTTCTATAAAAATGGATTGCAGGCCGGGCGCGGTGGCTCACACTTGTAATCCCAGCACTTTGGGAGGCCGAGGCGGGCGGATCACGAGGTCAGGAGATCGAGACCACGGTGAAACCCCGTCTCTACTAAAAATACAAAAAATTAGCCGGGCGTGGTGGCGGGCGCCTGTAGTCCCAGCTACTCAGAGAGGCTGAGGCAGGAGAATGGCATGAACCCGGGAGGCAGAGCTTGCAGTGAGCCGAGATCGCGCCACTGCACTCCAGCCTGGGTGACAGAGCAAGACTCTGTCTCAAAAAAAAAAAAAAAAAAAAAAAAAAAAAAAAAAAAAAAAATGGATTGCAGAATTTCTTTTACTTTTGGAGATTTGAGATGGAGACTTGCTCTGTCGCCCAGGCTGGAGTGCAGTGGTGCCATCTTGGCTCACTGCAAGCTCCGCCTCCCGGGTTCACGCCATTCTCCTGCCTCAGCCTCCCAAGTAGCTGGGACTACACGCACCCACCGCCACGCCCAGCTAATTTTTTTTTTTGTATTTTTAGTAGAGACGGGGTTTCACCTTGTTAGCCAGGATGGTCTCAATCTCCTGACCTTGCGATCCGCCAGCCTCAGCCTCCCAAAGTGCTGGGATTACAGGCGTGAGCCACTGCGCCCGGCCTACTTTTGGAGATTTTACAGTTTACAACGCACTTCATGTATATGGTCTTGTTTGGTTCTCACAGCACCCTGGGATGTGGAAAGGGACTGCCACTGTCAGGAAAGGCAGGCCAAGCCAAGGAATGGGGGTGGAGCAGCAAGTGGGGTAGGAGAGGCAGTCAGAGGATGTGGGCACTTGACTAGCTGAAGGGGCCTCCTAAGAGCATGTACTCCCCACCCAACCCCACAACCAAATCATTCCAGCAAGAGGAAGAAAGAGTAAGGAGATCTTAAGAGGGGTGGAGCTTCACCCAGCAAGAGGGGAGGGGAAAGTCCCATTAAGGCACTGGAAGCCAATAGGACTACAGTGGGGTGCATGCAAGGAGAGGAGGGGCAACAACCCCTTGTGCGAGGAGAGGAGGGTGCCTGGAGGCTGGTGGAGGGGGAAAGAGCTGGGAGAGAAGATGCCCGGTATTGGAGGGTGTCAGGACCAGGCCTGGTGGCCTTGGGAGAGCCCTAAGAAGAGCTGTTCTCTGCAGAGGCCTGGAAGGGAGTGGCTGCCCCAGGATGGGTGTGAAGAGGTCACAGTTCCTGAAGGAGACATCTGTCAGTCTGCATCTGTTTCCAGCCAAGCAGAGCAGGAAAGGCTTTGGGATGGCTGTGAGCCCAGGATCCGAGATGGGAAGTGATGACGGCATGAATCACCGGGGAAGGAGAGAGAGGAGAAGATGACCAAGGCGTGATCCTTTCTTCTTCCACTCCACCCCTGCTCATCTCCATTCCTGTACCTCTCTCTACTCTGTCCCAGTGGCTCAGAGCCAAGGGTGGCTCCTCCCCTTACCTGGCAGGATCCTCCTGAAGGCTGACTGCCAGTCCACCCCCCAACTTAATCATCTTTGAGGACAGTGGCAAAATTGCCTTTGACCTTTTTTTTTTTTTTTTTAAGGCTAAGGAACATGATGTGAAATTAAGAAATAAAGAATGGATTACCATGAATGCCTTAAAGCATGATTTCAATATTGCGTGGTAGAGAAACTTTGTATGTGGAGAACAAGGAGGCCCCTCAGAGGCCATCAAATCTGGACAGGATCTTCTTAAAAGCTATAATCTTTCAGTCTCCCAGCTTCCACCTGGCTGTCCCATCTCCCCCCTCATCTGTCTTCTCTGGGCATGAATAATACCTAATTCCTGGCCTTAGCATGATAACACTCGCCCCATCATAGGAAGGAGGGTCACGGTTTCATTGCACTCGTCCATCTTGCTCTCTTCCCCTCTCCCAGGGCTTTCAGAGCAACAGCCTGGCTCTGAAGCTGACCAGTAATTCCAGGAAGTGTGGGAAGAAAAACAAAAAGACCCCAAACCAAGGTTTTAGATGACTGTGCAGGCCAGAAATGCCAAAAGCCAGGACAGGTAGGAGAGCTCAGCCTGTGCAGTTTGCAGTGGGCCCTGGGGGCCTGAGGGCATGGCCACTCTTAGGCCAGACACTCTGAGCCACAGCTTGGCAAGCGATGCAAACACACATTTATACCTTCAACTCTCTGGTCCCCACAAATAAATGCATTTGGGGACACTAATTTATTTTGCTCCCCTCTTTCCTTCTGCATCCAAGACTTGAGTGAGAAGTGAATCAGTCTCAAAAAGCAGAAAGAAGGGGAGTGGGAGCACATCCAGACCCTTGCAGGAGACGATGTCTGTGCCAGCCCCTCTTCCCTTCTTCCTCCCTGAAGGTCACCCACAGCCACTCCAACAGCTTCCTACCTCAGCCAGCATCATCTCTCTGCCCTAGGGCTTTCTCTGGCCTTAGGAATATGATCTACTTACACATGGGGCAGGTTGAGAGCACAGAGAAGTCAGCGTCTCAGAAGCAACCCATGAGGAATGGGAGTTGGTAGATAAACACCCAGTTTCCTCCTAGAAGGAGTGCCTCTCCGAATACCCCCATCCAGACTGAGCCCAGATGCCCACACAAACAACCCGCTCAATAACACATGTGCTCCCCACATCCCACTTTCCCTATTTTCTTTTCTTTCCTTTTTTTTTTTTTAAACAGAATATCGCTCTGTCACGCAGGCTGGTGTGCAGTGGTGTGATCTCAGCTCACTGCAACCTCCACTTCCCAGGTTCAGGCAATTCTCCCACCCCAGCCTCCCGAGTAGCTGGGAGTACAGGCACACACCACCATGCCCAGCTAATTTTTATACTTTTAGTAGACACAGGGTTTCACCATATTGGCCAGGCTGGTCTCGAACTCCTGACCTCAGGTGATCTACCCGTCTCGGCCTCCCAGAGTGCTGGGATTACAGGCATAAGCCACCACATCAGGCCCAACATTCCCTATTTTCTACCACGCTTCCTGGAATCACCTCATGAATATATCATTGCACCGAAATTCTCTATTCAAGGTACACTGTGAGGGAACCCAAAATGACTATAGGATGGGGCTTAAAGAATCTAATATGGGGATCATCCACACTCCTGCATAGAGTGTGTCCCTATGCGCCACTATTGGGTCTGCCGGGGTGACAGTCAACCATCTGAGAACCACAGACAAGAAGAAAGAAGGAACTGGGCCCCTCACTCCACAGACACTGCCCAGCTCTGCAACTGTTCACCGGATGCTGGGTCAGGCTGCGGAACTCCCAGGTCCACAGGCAAGTCCTTTCATCTATTTTAAGCCACTTTAACCTGGCACGGAAGGCAGTGGGATTTTGTGCGAGGCAAGTGAGACATACTCTGAAAAGCTGAGGTGACCCCAAGGCATGATTTCTGCTCAGAAGTGCCTGTCCTGGGGAGTTCCGAATTGTCTGTCCCAGCCCCTGCAAAGATGCAGGCGCAATCTCCAGGAAACCCTGGCAACCCGGAAAACACAAATCAGTGAGTACGGATCAAGAGAATTTCATATTGCTTGGAAAGAAAGAAAACATCTTAAAACTACTTTCCGAAGAACCCCAGACCTGAAGCCAGCATGTAGCCGCCAGCACGGGTCCCTCCCGCACACAGCACGTGGCCCATCTCCTGAGCACTTGGGCCGATGACTCCCAGGCCTCTCTTCCCTGTGTCATTCATTTCTCTCAGTAGTTGACCTTTCATCTCTCAGCCCACCCCTGCCACTTGGCCACTAAACCACAGGAGAGGAGGAATTCCAGGGAGAAGCTGAGAGCAGTCTGGGTGGCCAGAAAGGGAGCAGCCCCATCAGTGAGCCCAGGAGGGGAGGCAAGTTCCTAACTCCTGGGCCCAGAGCCAAGGAGGTGGGCAGGGCTGGTGGTAGGGGTGACTCCCCTTGATTCCAAAACCCTTGTGTGTTTTCAGGGAAATTGTATCCATATGTTTCTGATTCATTAACACTTAACTCATCAACATGTTATGTGATGAGAGTTATTTGAAGTCCAACACGCCTGTTTAATGAAACTAAAGAGCTTTTTCACTCTCTTTTATTTTTTGAGAAAGGACGGGATTTTTATTTTCCTCTTTTCTCTCCAGAAAAGGAAGCAGTCATATCCTGTACAGTGATTCAGGCCTACGAAACTGACATCTTTGGAAAGACTACAGGACAAAAAGGCAAAAGTCCGTGTATTGGACTTGGATCTGCCTTGACCGAGGTGATCTTCTCTTGACCACTTATCTTCTCGAGCTTCTGCAAACATCCAAACTCCTCAAGTGACAGAGAAAAATGCTTACAGCTAAAGGACTCTCATGGCATCAAAGTTCCTAAAGTCCCTAACTTATCTGTTTATCGTTGTCACCTCCTCATCATCTATGCCTTGCCCAGATTTTAGTTACATAAATTCTGTTCTTAATGAAAATCTTCAAGATGAAGTCTGAGGAAGTATGAGTGTGGCAGGGGCCAAAAGCAATTCTTTAATGGCTATGAAGGTTTAGTCTCCAGAATCAGCTGAACCTCAGACAGAATAAGGTCGCTTGGATGAAAACAGGGAACCGTTGGATGAAAAGAGAAGCAGGAAGAACTGAGCATCCAGGACATGAGGTACCAGATCATTAACTAAGGAAACTGTAGAATCTTCCTTTCTGTACATCCCAAATTAAAGGGTGATCAGACTCACCTTCTTCTCATTGCATCTTTGACCTACTAAGTTGCTAATTAGCTACCCTTCCCAGAGGCAGAAGAATGGGTAAGATGACCTTCGGGGACCCTTGCTCCCCCAGGGCTTTTACCATTCTCTCCATCAGCCCAGCTTAACTCAGCAGAGCCCACTAAGAACAGAGGGCCATTATGCCATTCTTCTCTAAAGACCACGGACTCCTAGGGATGAAAAGGTCAGATGCCTCCAGTGCCCTCTGGGGCAGCCCATATTGCTGGTGCTTTGTCATGCTGGGTGAGGACAAAGCCAGAAAAGTAACCATGGGCTCTCCCAGCTGGTGAATCTAGCCTCCAGTCATCCTCTCTCATTCAGCCAGGGCAGAGACTTGGCTGCATGGATTATTCTGGCTCCTGAGCAGAGAGTTGAGGTACCATGCATGAAGATGGCAGTTTAGATGCTGGAATGATTTCACACTGAGAATGGGGGTGGGAAAGAGAAACCATCTGTGTGCAAGTGAGTGTTGATGTCCTTAGAATCCCAGATGCAGAGAACGTTGCTTACTGAATACCTCAGTCCAGTTATTCCCACTGCAGAGATGACATCTAGTCCTACATTACTTTTTCCTCCCATACCAAGGTTACAACTTATGGATGGAATAATTCCTGTGTCAATCAACACACCTTTATTAAATACCTGGGACAGAGGGAGAGAGAGAGAGAGAGAGAGAGGAGGCACCAAAGACAGAAGCCTCAGTCTTTTTACAACCGAACCTTAGAAGTGATATTCTATTGCTTCTGCTGTATTCTCTCCACTAGAAGCAAGTCTAGTGTAAGTAAGACTGACTTACTGTAAGTCCAGCTCATGCTCAACGTGAAGGGGTTCCACAAGGGTGTGACTACCTGGAGGCAGGGATGACCGGGGGCCATCTCAGAGGCTGCCTTCCACATACAACCAGGGTGGAAGTCAGAAGATGTGCATTCAACCTGGCTCAGTCTTTGCCACTTTCTGGGCATAAGCCTCATTCATGCCTCTGGGATTTCCATTCTATCAGCAAAGCAAATGAGTTAAGATTTTTTTTCTGTTGATAAGAGCCATGACATAGTACCCTTGGAGAGTAGGTGGCAGACCCCTCAGGTGGCTAAATGCCTTGAAAAGTCAACCATCACTGCCTTTTTTACAGAAAACCTTCCTCCTGGGCCATACACATGAGCCTCTTATTGTCATAGCCCTCCTGGGGAGGACACCTCTTTCCTATTGGGAATGCTTCCTGGCGTCTAACCTCCCATTTGTTCCACTGAAGCCTTGCCCCTTCTTTTTTTTTTTTTTTTTTTTTTTTTTTTTTTTGTGAGATGGAGTCTTGCTCCATCACACAGGCTGGAGTGCAGTGGCACGATCTCAGCTTGCTGTAACCTCTGCCTCCTAGGTACAAGCGATCCTTCTGCCTCAGCCTCCTGAGTAGCTGGGACTGCAGGTGTGTGCCACCATACGCGGCTAATTTTGTATTTTTAGTACAGATGGGGTTTCGTCATGTTGGCCAGGATTGTCTCGAACTCCTGACCTCGTGATCTGCCCACCTCCACCTCCCAAAGTGCTGGGATTACAGGCGTGAGCCACTGCACCCGGCCGCCTTGCCCCTTCTTATCAGTGCCTGTTCTCATTGGTGCCAGAGACACTTTTGCAGGTTTATCTCTCTGATAATCTTTACATAATTTAAACATGGAGCACCTGGCCCCCTGGGTGTCTGGATGACAGATGACTTCCCACCAATAAGCCAGATCACCAGTGTAGGCACTAATTCAGACAGGAAGAGATTGTGTTCAGCTGCCCTTTTCCACATGGCTCATTCTGGTATTGACTTCTTCTATGGCCCTTTCTTGACCAGGCACCATCAAGTCAGAAAAACACTGAAGAGACAGAGAAAACTACAAGAATTAAGGAAAGAAAGAAAAGAAGAAGAGGTTATCTGAAATGGAACTTACCAAGACTTAGCACTTGACTGGGAATCTCATTGTCTCTTCCCACAAGACATTTGTGAAGGTCATTATCTTTGTGGTTAGGAGGAAGAGACTTGAGCTTTGTGTCCACAGCCAGTTTGTCAAGATCAGGCCCATATCTGTTTCACATTAAGCTGTGAACCATTCTTAAACTTTGTTTCACAGTACCTTAGAGTAGTTTTGAGTAAAGCAAATCCTTTCTTTAACCTAGGATTAAATCCTATTAGACTTCAATGAATAAGAGCCACCAGAATTGACTTTCTTTATCCTAGCCCATGGACAGTTACCTTCCCAATGTCTTGTGTGTACCACTGGTTCTCTTCAGGGAGCCAGACTATATTAAAACTGTGGGTATCATCAGGAAAATATCATAGGTGAACCTCCAGGTCCCAAAGAGTGCTGGGACTCAGGACCCCATCCAGAGAGTGGATGAATTCTAGCCCTAGCCTTCCTCACCCAGGACCATGTGCTGGAGAAGAATGTGGTTCAGGCCATTGGAGGTAGGCCCAAGTGCTGCACAGGTAGGCTATGAGCCTCACCCTCCACTTCTCTCCTGGCCTCCCTCTCAGAGCCTCCCAGGACTGGGAGGAGAAGGTGCCCTCCAGGTGCTGATGCTTCTTTCTGGAGCATGTACAGCCTGACTAAAAAGGACCAGCTGTGTGAAATGGGAGGCAAAGCTCATAAATGACCTATGAATTTTACTCACTGCCATAAACACATCAGAATCGTAAGAACCTGATAGTCCTTCACAACCTCCCCAGATGTCTCCCCCTTGGCATTGAGAAGAGAGCCTGAGAACCATGACCAGGGCCAATTTTGCCTGAGGCTCAGGCACATGCACCCCCTTCTAAGGGGACCCCCGATGCCCATTAGTGACTCGCTGATGAGAGCAGCAGCCCCAGAGTGACTGCAGAATTCTTCCTCTTCCTTCTACATTGACCCAATGCCCAAACCCTGCCTGCCTGCTCAAGTGCACAGAATGGGTTTATGAATCATTCTTGAAGCCGTGGCCCCTTTCAGTGATCAAAGGACTGTAAGTACCAAAAGTCCAATGTGTTCACTATGATCACAAAGCACTCACCACTGTGGGCACTGTATTCTGCTTGTGATAAGAATCATCGCATTTAATCCTCAAAATAGCCCTATAAGGATAAGTGTTTGCAAATGAGCATGAGGGAGATTAAGAAAGAACGTTACCAAGGGTCACATGGCTAGAATGGTTGAGCTAGGATTTGGACCTAGGCAACCTGACTCAACTGCCACTCCATGAGGCCCCATGATATTTCACAGCTCTCAATAAATGTAGCTGGAGGTAGCTTCTGTCTGTCTGGAAAGACAAAACCATGATTTATACATCATATGTTTTTAAGAACAAGCTCTCCCTAGGGAGATTGTGTTTTCCCAAGATCAGGCATCCAACTGGTCTGAGGGCCTAAGAGATGGGGACCTCTTTGTCACCCCTCTTTTTGGGTAGCACTGCTAGAGAACAGCCTTATACTGGGAAGTCGGCAATCCTCACCCACAGCCCATGCCCTACCTTCTGGGAGCCCCAGGTTTTACACACTAGGCAGGGTAACATGAAGGACAAAAGGTAAGGACTTGGAAATGGGAGTCCGGCCTTCCCATGTGTCCTTGGGCTCTCCTCAGACCCAGTGCTTAGAGATTGTGATTTGGGAACCAGAAGGAAGGGCAGGGACAGGCATCTGTCATCTTGGCTGTAAAGCTACTATCTCTCATATTAGGCGTCTGGTACGCACAACCTCTAAGGTGCTATCCAGATGTGCCCCTGATCACCTCACTGCAGAAGCTAGAGAACCACCACCGACATAGCAAGGGGCAGAATGATCCCTGAAATTAATTTGTGGATGCAGATTTTTGAGCTGTCAGGGGCCTTAGGAATCACCCACTACAGCTCTGTCATTTTACAGATGAGGCAAACGAATTCTAGACAATTGGCTTTTGAATTCCTTTGTTAGGATAAATCCAGTCATGAGTAACTGAGTTCACATGTGTTCATTAGAGTTCCCACCACCTGCACCCAGAACTCATCAGAACTTCTGTGAAGCTTTGAGCCGGCAGTCACAGGAGCAACTCTTTGGCCCAGGAATATGTGTCTTCAAAGAAGAAGCATTCTGGAAAATGAGACAATCCTAAATAATGAGACCATATGACTTATTATCCAAACTGGCATGCTTTTCAGAGGGTTAGAGTAGGGCAAACCAAAAGAAACGGGAACGTACAGTCCCAAAACCATAAGAAATCTTAGAGTCCTTCTTGGTGGAGAAGGAAGCATTGTGTAAGCATTGACTTAGGATGTAGAGGCCTGAGCTGGCTTATTCATTCAGTCAATAGACTCTTCCCGGACCCCAGAGCACCAATGAGACAGCTAAGGCACTCACAGCCTAGATTTTGGTGGTTCAGCTCCTGTTACAATTAGATGTGTCTTTCACAAGCCATTGTCCCTCTCTGGGCCTCATTTTCATCTTCAGAAAATAAAAGCATTGAACTACATCACCTCTCAGGCCCCTCCCTTCAAGCTGTAGCGTCTGGGAATCTATGGGACCCCTGGCTGAGAGAGGGGGTCCCAGCACAGCAGCCTCCCACTTTGCCAGCCCAATGCACTAACAGCCGAACACATGGCCTGGCCCCTCAGGTTCCCCAGGCCCTGCCCTCACCCAGCCTGCCCCAGCTCCCCCTACAACCTGTTGTTGCTCTTCCTGTTTGATGGACAGGAACATCCCTATGCTGGGGGACCCTGGGAAGGAACTGAAACACATGTGCACGGGCATTCACAAACACACATAAGAACTGGGATAAATATTAAAAGCCACAACATTCAAACAAGTGCAGAGGCCATGCCAAGAATCCTCTGGCACTGCCTCTGTGGAGCACCTGGTCATGTTTAACCCAAGCTGCAAATATGATTTCCATGTGGGGACTCCCAGCAGGGATGGTGGGAGGCAGACTGGACGTCCTCAGCATGAGCCAGGCTAGTCTGAGTCACCCCACTTTCTCCTAAGGGACAGGTTCCACCCCTGCCAGGCAACATCTGACAAAGAGGGAGAGTGCAATCCCTCCAGGTCTTCACCATGTCCTCACTTTGGATGTGCTCTTTTACCTAAGCTCTGCCACCACCTCCCTGGGAGCCAGCAGATGGGGAAACAGAAGGGAGATGGCTGCTAGGGCCCACTGGCTTCCCTCGGAGCACCTCAGCCTAATAGAAGTTGTCATGTGTCAGCTCAGGACATGAGCAGAGCCCTCCTGGGCAGCAGCTGCTCCAGCAGCTTACAGCCAAAATGGTGCTGATGTGAGGGAGGCCCAGCTCCGAGGCCAGACAGAGGAAGGAGCCCAGGACCCGTGGCACAAAAACAACCAAACAGCAGGTGAAGGGGAAACGGACTGTGCATACAAAGTTGACCTCCTGTCTTTAGCTGGCTTGGACCTCAGTGTTAAGGATGCCACCTTTCAGATGTGGTGAGCAACAGAAAAGCAGGAAGGGCCAGATAATTTGGAACCCACTGCTAAGCTTTGTTCAACTTTTCCCGAAAATCCCAGATCTTGGAGTTACAGATCCAGAGGGATCGTGGTATCTGACTCTCTCATTCTGCAAATGAGCACCCACACTTATGTAGGTTCCAAGGACCCATCCCGTGTGGTTCAGCTAGCAGAGCCTGAGTCATCCAGCCCAGCATTTTCCTTTGTACTATGTTCTCATCCCTACTCCTTACCAATAAGATAATATAAACATCATAACAGGATCAACTATGGATTTATTCATTTACTCTCTATTCAAAGTATCGTAATTCTTTGGTTTTGAATCTTTACAGATCTCAAAATATCACATTTTTGCAAGTAACAGTACTAAATTTTGTAAAGTGGGCTATTCCAATAACAATTTTTTAATAGCTAAAGAAAGTTTAGAAGTCTGTTTAAAAACTTAAATTTTAAGGAAACTATAGCATTTTACCAAATGCTGAATTTTCTTTATAACTAGCCAAGACATACTAATTGTTTCTGACGCTCCAGTTCCCCTTAACGAAGCATTTGAATTTAGAGAACATGGGTCTATTTGTGTTTTACATATTCCTCATTCAAGATGTCTTGTGTTCCAGTGAGCTCTTCTGTTGAGAATAATCAGAAAAGGTGGTAAGTCTTTGCAAGAAATAGGTAAACGAGGTAAAATTGTTAAGAAAAAGTTGAAAGTTTTGCAAAGAAGTCATGGAAGAGAGAAGAACACCAGTAGTGACTATTAGGAGGAAGGGAATTGATGGGTGCAGGGGTACTGGCTAAGACTTCCAGAGGGCTAAGCCTTTGAAATCACATGTGTTGAGAAGGAGGCTTGAGAAAGGCCCACGCAGTTCTTCAATCAAGTTCAATAAAAGTTAACCGAAGCATTCAAACATTCCAACTTACCAGGGCCCACTGTATTTCCACAGACTGCCTTAGCATCCCAGTTGTAAAATCACATTGGCCACTGTGTGGTGAGCAAATGCAGAAAACACGCCTTTTAACACACTCATTATAGGAAGCAAAGCAAAATGACCATCTAGCCTGTCATTAAAACAGCAGGGGAGTAGGTTGCGAAAATTTTCTCCCATTTTATTTTAGCAACCTACTCATCTGACAAAGGGCTAATATCCAGAATCTACAATGAACTCAAACAAATTTACAAGAAAAAAACAAACAACCCCATCAAAAAGTGGGTGAAGGACATGAACAGACACTTCTCTAAAGAAGACATTTATGCAGCCAAAAAACACATGAAAAAATGCTCATCATCACTGGCCATCAGATAAATGCAAATTAAAACCACAACGAGATACCATCTCACACCAGTTAGAATGGCCATCATTAAAAAGTCAGGAAACAACAGGTGCTGGAGAGGATGTGGAGAAATAGGAACACTTTTACACTGTTGGTGGGACTGTAAACTAGTTCAACCATTGTGGAAGTCAGGGTGGCGATTCCTCAGGGATCTAGAACTAGAAATACCATTTGACCCAGCCATCCCATTACTGGGTATATACCCAAAGGACTATAAATCATGCTGCTATAAAGACACATGCACACGTATGTTTGTTGCGGCACTATTCACAATAGCAAAGACTTGGAACCAACCCAAATGTCCATCAATGAGAGACCGGATTAAGAAAATGTGGCACATATACACCATGAAATACTATGCAGCCATAAAAAATGATGAGTTCATGTCCTTTGTAGGGACATGGATGAAACTGGAAACCATCATTCTCAGCAAACTATCACAAGGACAAAAAACCAAACACCGCATGTTCTCACTCATAGGTGGGAATTAAACAATGAGAACACATGGACACAGGAAGGGGAACATCACACTCCAGGGACTGTTGTGGGTTGGGGGGAGGGGGGAGGGACAGCATTAGGAGATATACCTAATGCTAAATGACGAGTTAATGGGTGCAGCACAGCAACATGGCACATGGATACATATGTAACAAACCTGCACATTGTGCACATGTATCCTAAAACTTAAAGTATAATAATAATAATAATAATAAACAGAACTTAAAAAAAAAGCAGCAAGGGAGTAAAAGCTTGAAAAGTTCTAGCAAACGGGGAAATAAATGGAAATTAAATGGATAAAGGTGGATATACTGTACCAAGAAGATGTGTATCATATCTTTTAAAAAGGCAGAGCACTAAATAAGGGTGCCATATTTTTAGTGAATATATTTATCCATTATCTAGTCCCATATGAATTTTCTGTGCCCTCAGAATCCCCCCTTTTGAGTTTTTAAGTTTGTAAATAGTAAACTGGTAAATTTTCTTACTCTGTATGTGTGTGTGTGGTGTTTTTTTTTGTTTTTTTTTTTTTTTTTAAGAAAACTTGCCTTCCTCTTAAGGGAAACAAACACATACACATACACACACACATACACACACACACACAATTAGGGGAAATCAGGAGTATGACTGATCAGTAACAAACCTGGATAATTAGGGAATGACAAAGCCTTCATGTGGGGGTTCATATATGCCCACAGTGCAAAGGGAGATGTCTGGGTGACATGGTGACCAGGCAGCTGGTCTAAGGACTGGTAATTGTTTTAACCAGCTTTCTGGTTTGAAAGACAGCACACTGGAGATACAGACCTGAAACTGATTTTCCTTTCTACACCTCCTTAGCTTTGGAACTTTGGATAAGCTATTTACATTCTCTGAGCTTTCATTCCTTCACTTATAAAGCTAAGAAAATAATGCCTACTTCACAACACTGTGGGGAGGATTACATGAAGTGATGTTTATAGAAAGCAGCTTGTGTGCTATAAACTGCTTTGCAATTTATAATTGCAATGGCTAAAACTCCAAATCTATGTCAGTTTGGAATCTGAAAAGTGATTAAAAAAAAAAACTTTCTATTAGAAAACAAGAGGATGGGTGCAGCGGCTCATGCCTACAATCCCAATACTTTGTGAGGTCAAGGTGAGAGGATAGCTTGAGGCCAGGAATTTGAGACCAGCCTGGGCAACATAGTAAGACCCTGTTTCTACAAAAAAAAAAAAAAAATTTTAACTAGTTGGATGTAGTGGCATGCACCTGTAGTCCCGGGTACTCAGGAGGCTGAGGCGGGAGAGTGGCTTGGGCCCAGGAGTTAGAGGCTGTGGCAAACTGTGATCACGCCACTGCACTCCTGCCTGGGTGACAGAGGGAGACGCTTTCTCAAAATAAAAGAAAACAAGAGAATTCAAATTGGACATCAGAAAGCCCAGTCTACCCCCATGAGGCCTGCTGAAAACTAGAAACAAGTTGATGGAAGTTAATCAAAACCCCTTCTCAGGAGAGTTTTCTTTGCACGAGGTTGTTCCACTTCTAAGGAGGGTAAAGAATGCTATTTCTTCCCGTTTTTTTTTTTTCTGCTCTGTTCTTTACATTTTAAAAATTTGTATAAATTCAAGGGGTCCAAGGGCCATTCTGTTACATGGATATATCGCATAGTGGTGAAGGCTGAGGTTTTAGTGTACTCAGTGCCTGAATAATGTGCATTGTACCCATGAAGTAATTTCTCATCCCTAAGCCCCCCACCACCTTCCCACCCTTTTGGGTTTCCAATGTCTGTCATTCCGTACTCTATATCCACGTGTACACATTATTTAGCTTCCACTTGTAAATGAGAACATGCAGTATTTGACTTCCTGTTTCTGTGTTGTTCCACTTAAGATAGTGGCCTCCAGTTCCATCCACGTTGCTGCAAAAGACTGTTTTTATTCTTTGTTATGGCTGAATAGTATTCCACTGTGTCTATATACCACATTTTCTTGATCCATTCATCAGCTTACGGACACTTAGGTTCCTTCTATTTGGAAAGAAGGTCAACAAAGTGGAAACTTTTCAATTAAGGGCACCTTCAGAAACACCACTGGTCTTATTTATTATCTACTTCAATACCTATGGTGATGTTAATGATCATTAGAGTAATAGCTTTCAGCTATTGAGAACTTACTGCATTGAACATACCAACAGCAAGCTTATATGTACTTAGTTGAATTCCTCACAATCCCCATCCCACCCATGCAAGGCAAGAGTTATGTTTTTCTGTTTACAGACGAGAAAACTGTTCAGCCATCTTAAATAATTCATCGGTGGTGACACAGCTAGTAGTAGAGCTAGGAATTTGGCCTCAATGTATTTAACTCCAAAGTTTTTTTTTCTAATTATGCCAAACACCTGTATTGGTTTTCCATTTGCTCCATAAACTATTACAACAAACTATGCAGCTTAAGAAAACACATATTTATTATCTCTTGGTTTCTGTGGGTCAGGATTCTGGGCACAGCTCACCTGGGTCCTCTGCTCAAGGTCTCAGCAAGCTGCAAGAAAGATACTGGCCAGGCTGCATTCTCATCTGGAGGCTTGTCTAGAGGATTTTATCAACTCAGCAAGGAGAATCTCTTACCTTAGATGGGGCCCAGTCACTCTTTGAAGAGCTTTTACCTGATTAAGTAATACCCACATAGGATAATTTCCCTTTAGGTTAACTTAAAATTAACTGACTTCAGGACCTTCCTTATATCTGCTATTATTATATTGGCTAGAAGAAACTTTCACGTCCCACCTATGCTCATGGGAGGGAATTACGCAGTATGTGACCACCAGGGGATAGGAATCATGAGGACAACCTGAGAATTCTGCCCGCCACACTGTCTCCCTTAAGTTGTGGTTGCAGGAGATGCAATCACAAAGAACACAAACCTGAAGTAGAAAGGGAATTGCCAGTTCTGTTCTGCCTTGACAGTTTCCTGTGGAATTGTGGTTAGTCCACTGCTAAAATGCTAGTTTGTCCTTAATGTCAGCAGCAATAACATAGTCTAGAATTTGGCCTAGAAGAACAGAGGCTGTCAACCCTGGCTGCTATTAGAATCACCTGGGGGAGGTTTTGAAACATAAGCATGCTCCCCCAGAGATCCTGATTTAGTTGGTGTGGGGTGATGCCTGAGCATCTTTTGTTGCTTTTGCTTTTAACTTCCTGAGTCCCTAATGTGCAGTCAAATTGAGAATATCTGGAGCAGTGATGGCCAAGGTGTGATGTGTTTATTTCAAGAGTATGTACAAGACAGTTTCCTGGGATGTCAGAATGAAATTTTCAAATTTCTAGAAAAAATGCATTTTTAGGTTTAAAAATAAAAGAGAAAAAAACTTCGGACTTCTACTTTCTAGCCGACACATAAAGAGCTTGAAAGTCATCATTCCCATCCTCACAACAAGAGCAAAGCAGAACAAACTGAATATCAACAACTTGTTTTAGATTCCCCAAGGAATTGAGTCACGGGGAAAACCACTGCTCCAGCTCTGAAGAGACAGGTGCATACATAAAGTCATGGCTTACTGGAAGCAGAAGCCCAGAAGGAGACGTCAAAGCTGTCAGCTGCAGCCAGTATCAATAGGAATGCTTTAAATTATAATCGATGATTTGCTGGAGGCTCCGTGTAGATTTGCTTGAGAATTAACATCTCCGAGGGGGCCCAGACTTAGGAAGGGCCCCACGCTTTTCCTGAGTTTTACCTTACACCACCAGGTTTTCATTGTAAAGCTCAGACAAAAATATCCCCTGGGAGAGAGTGGGATGGGGCAGTAACCACTACGAAATATATTAATAGGCAGAACTTTCCATTCTCCTTAAAAGGCTTACCCTCACCCTCAAGGGAAACAGTGTTACTTAAGCCTAACCAACTGGGGCTTTACCAAAGTCTGACCAACCAGAGGAAAGCAATATATATCCAACTTTGACTCATGAAAAGACTGAGACCCAGCCAGAGTGCTATAGACTGTTTCCCTTCCTCCCACATTTTACCGTATCAATAGTCATGTTGTAATAACAGAGTATTGCAGTTCAAAGAAATGTACGTTTCAAACCCTACTTAAGAGATTTCTAGGAAAACCTAAAGACAACAGGAAAGACAAAAATAAGAACACTAGAGAAAATTTTGGACTTTGACACCCAGGAAAGAATCAGTGAACTTGAACAAATGTCAATAAAAACTTTTAAAAGTGAAATGCAGAGAAAAAAAAGAACAAAAAAATACAAACATATATTCAGGGACTGTGGGACAATTATAAAAGATATATACACAATGAGAATACCAGTAAGGAAAAAAGAAAAAAAGGAAGAAATATTTCAAGTAATAATGGCTGAGAATTTTTCAAAATTAATGACAGCCAGCAAGCCACAGAGCCAGGAAGCCCCCCCCCACCCCCCCCACCCCCCCCCGGCAAAAAAAAAAACACTAAGCAGAATAAATACAAAAAAAAAATATAATAAGCATATCATATGTGAACTGCGAAAAATCAAAGACAAAGAGAAAATCTTGAAAGAAGCCAGAGGTGGCAATACAATCTTAACCTACAGGGGAACAGAATAAGAATTAGATTGGACTTCTCTTCAGAAGCTATGCAAGCAAGAAGGTAATAGAGTGAAATATTTAAAGTGTTGAACTAAGAAACCACTGTAAAACCAAAGAAAATGACTGAAGCAAATCTCAGTCAATTTAGAGATTTATATTGTCAAGGTTGAGGATGTGCCTGGGAAAAAAGAACACAAAATCACTTGAACATCTGTGATCTGTGCTTTGTCCAAAGAGGGTTTGGGGACTTCAATATTTCTAGTAGAAAGAATGAGCAGCAGCGGGAAAGGAAAGGGAAAAACGGGGAAGGCAGACAGAAGAGGCAAGTGGTTGCATTCTTTTGAGGCTTTGATCAGTGTTCACTGAATTTACATTTTACATGTGAAAAGAGGGGGTTGATGTGGTTTGGGTATCTGCTCTGTCCAAATCTTATGTTGTAATGTGGTCCCCACTACTGGAGGTGGAGCCTGGTGGGAGGGGTTTGGGTCACGGGGGCAGATCCTTCGTGGCTTGATGCTGTCCTTGTGATAGTGAGTTCTCTCAAGATTTGGTTGTTTAACAGTGTGTGACATCTTGCCCCTCACTCTCTCACTTGCTCCCACCCTTGCCATGTGATGTGCCTGTTCCCACTTTGCCTTCTGCCATGAGTAAAGCTCCTTGAGGCCTTCCCAGGAGCCTAGCAGATGCCAGTGCCATGCTTTCTATATAGCCTGCAGAACCATGAGCAAATTAAACCTCTTTTCTTTATAAATTACCTAGTCTCAAGTATTGCTTTATAGCATTGTTCTTGAAGTTAGGCTGCAAGAACAGCCTAACACATAAAATTGGTCGTGAGAGTGGGACATTGGTATAAAGATACCTGAAAATGTGGAAACAACTTTGGAACTTGGTAACAGAGGCTTAATGAGTTCAGAAGACTCAGAAGAAGACAGGAAGATGAGGGAAAGTTTGGAACCTCTTAGGGACTGGTTAGATGGTGGTGACCAAAATTCTTATACTGATGTGAACAGTGAAATCCAGGTTGCTGAGGTCTCAGATGTAAATGAGGAACTTATTGGGAACTGGAGCAAAGGTCACCCATGTTATGCCTTAGCAAAGAACATGGCTGTACTGTGTTCATGTCCTAGGGATCTGTGGAAGTTTGAACTTAAGAGTAGTGACTTAAGGCATCTCCTGGAAGAAACTGCTCAACAGCAAAGCACTCGAGATATAGCCTGGCTGCTTCTAACAGCCTATCTCAGATGCAGAAGCAAAGAAATGACTTAAAGTTGGAAGTTATATTTAAAGAGAAAGCAGAGTGTAAAAGTTTGAAAAATTGATCAGGACAAATATCCATACCATATTCTGCTCTTAGCCCCACAATCTCATGTCCTTCTTGCATTTCAAAATACAATCATCCCTTTTCAATAGTCCCCCAAAGTCTTAACTCATTCAGCATTAAGTCAAAAGTCCCAAGTCATAAGTCCAAAGTCTCATCAGGAAATGAGTTCCTTAAATCTATGTGCCCATAAAATCAAAACAAGTTATTTATTTTCAAGATACAATGAGGGTACTGACACTGGGTAAACATTACCATTTCAAAAGGAAGAAACTGACCAAAAGAAAGGGGCTACAGGTCCTGTGCTATTCTGAAACCTAGCAGGGCAGTCATTAATTTTTTTTTTTTTTTTGAGATGGAGTCTCGCTTTGTTGCCAGGCTGGAGTGCAGTGGCATGATCTCGGCTATCTGCAACCTCCACCTCCTGGGTTCAAGTTCAAAGGATTTTTCTGCCTCAATCTCCCGAGTGGCTGGAACTACAGGCGTGTGCCACCACACCTAGCTAATTTTTATATTTTTAGTAGAGATGGGGTTTCACCTTGTTGGCCAGCATGGTCTCGATCCCTTGACCTCATGATCCACCCATCTCGGCCTCCCAAAGCGCTGGGATTACAGGCATGAGCCACCACACCTGGCCCATTAAATCTTAGAGCTCCAAAATAATCTCCTTTGACTCCACATCCCACATCCAGGGTGCACTACTGCAAGAAATGGGCTCCCAAAGCCTTGGCAGCTCTGCCTCTGTGTCTTTGTAGGGCACAGTCCCTGTAGATGCCTCATGGGTTGGAGTTGAAAAAGTTGTGCTTTTTCCATGTGCCTGATGTGAGCTGCTTGGTAGATCTATCATTCTGGGGTCTGGAGGACAGTGGCCCCTCCCCCTAGCTCCATGAGGAAGTGTGTGGGCTCTGTGTGGAGCCTCCAACCCCATATTTACTCTCAGAACTGTCCTAGTAGAGGTTCTCTGTGGGGGCTACAGCAGGCTTCTGCCTGGACACCCTGGCTTTTCCATACATCCTCTGAAATTTAGGTTGAGGCTGCCAAGCCTCCTTTACCCTTGTACCCTGCAAGCCTGCAAATTTAACATCCTGTGGAAGCCACAAAGGCTTATGGCTTGCAACCTCTGAAGCAGTGGCTGGAGGTGTACCTGGAGCCCTTTTAGCTGAGGCTGGAGCTAGAGCATCCTGGATGCAGGGAGCAGTGTTCCAAGGCTGTAAACGGCAGCAGGGCTCTGGGCCTGGCCTAAAAAACCATTCTTTCCTCACAGGCCTGTAGGTCTGTGATGGGAGGGTCAGACTGGAAGACTTCTAAAATGCCTTTGTGGTCTTTTCCCCATTGCCTTGGCTACCAGCATCTGGCTTTCTTTCAATCACGCAAATATCTCTAGCAAGTGGCTGCTCTGCAGCCTGCTTGAATTTCTCTCCTGATAACCCTTTTTTTTTTGTCTGCCACATGGCCAGGCTGCTCTAGCTCCAGCCTCAGCTCAAATGGCTCCAGGTACACCTCTAACCACTGCTTCAGAGGTTGCAAGCCATAAGCCTTTGTGGCTTCCACGTGGTGTTAAATTTGCAAGTTCGCAGGATATAAGAGTAAAGGAGGCCTGGCAGCCTCATCCTACATTTCAGAGGATGTATGGAAAAGCCTGGGTGTCCAGGCAGAAGCCTGCTGCAACCCTCACAGAGAACCTCTGCTAGGGCAGTTCTGAGGGTAAATATGGGGTTGGAGTCTCCATACAGAGTTCCCACTGGGGCACTTCCTCGTGGGGCTGAGGGAAGGGGCAACTGTTCTTCAGACCCTGGAATGATAGATCCTCCAAGCAGCTCACATCATACATGTGGAAAAAGCACAGGCACTCAACTCCAATCCGTGAGGCAGCTATGGGGACTATGCCCTACAAAGACACAGAGGCAGAGCTGCCAAGGCTTTGGGAGCCCATTTCTTGCAGCAGTGTGCCCTCGATGTGGGACATGGAATCAAAGGAGATTATTTTGGAACTTTAAGATTTAATGACTGCCCTGCTAGGTTTAAGACTTGCATGGGGCCTGTAGCCCCTTTCTTTTGGCCAATTTCTCCCCTTTGGAACAAGAATGTTTACCCAGTGTCAGGACCCTCATTATATCTTGGAAGTAAATGACTTGTTTTGATTTTACGGGCACATAGATTTAAGGAACTCATTTCGTGATGAGACTTTGGACTTAGGACTTGGGACTTTGGACTTAACGCTGGAATGAGTTAAGACTTTGGAGGACTATTGAGATTGTATTTTGAAATGCAAGAAGGACATGAGATTTGTGGAGCTAAGAGCAGAATATGGTAGAGATATTTGTCCTGACCAAATCTCATTTTGAAATGTGGTCCCCAGTGTTGGAGGTGGGGCCTAGTGGGAAGGATTTGGGTAGTAATGGCAGATGCTTCATGGCTTGATGCTGTCCTCATGAGAGTGAGCTCTTGCAAGATCTGGTTGTTTAAAAGTATGTGGCATCTTGACCCTCACTGTCTCTCTTGCTCCCACTGCGGCCATGTAACATGCCTGCTCCTTCTTCACCTTCTGCCATGAGTAAAAGCTCTCTGAGGCTTCCCAGAAGCCTAGAAGTTGCCAGCACCATGTTTCCTGTCCAGCCTGCAGATGTGAGCCAGTTAAACCTCTTTTCTTTATAAATTACCCAGTCTCAGGTCTTTATAGCAATGCAAAAATAGCCTAGCAGAGGGTTAGAGGAACAGAAAACTATGCATTCATCTGTCATTCAGTGAATCTGAATTTTCACATAAAAGAATTAAACATAGAGTAGAGGAAGTAGTGAAATACACATTTATCTCGGGTGAACGGAGGAATGACTTCTAGTCCTGTCTTTGTCCTGTACCTGTGAAGATAAGCTGTTGATTTACATTGTCAGGGTGAAATTCAACAGAACTCTGTTTTAGGGTAAAGATCTTTGGCACCACAAAAAGTTTTCTTGTGAGCAAATTGTGAGGGAGACCCCCTGACCCCATGGGGGTATGTTGCCTTTCTATTTTTGCAGTTATCTATATTTAGGAACAAAATAGGAGGTAGTTTGCACCACTCAGCTCCCAAGCTTAACTTTTCCCTATGGCATAGTGAGTTGGGGGTTCTGAAATTTTATTTTCCATTTATACCACTGACCTAGAATTTTATATTCAGCAAAAATATCCTTCAAAAGAAAGGTGAAATAAAGACTGGGCTTTCTTGGACAAATGAAAATTGAGGGAATTTGTCATCAATAGACCTGCAATTAATGTTAAGTTCTTCAGAGAAAAGGAAAATTATATAGGTCAGAAATGTGGATCTACATAAAGAAAGTATTAGAGAGGATTAAATGAAGGTAAAGTAAAATGCTTTATTTTTCTTATCTTAATCTAACAGATAACAATTTGTTCAAAATGTTACCAAAAATGTATTTGATAATTATAGCTTATGGATAAGTGAAATGAGTGACAGCAATGTTGTAAGGGACAAGAGGAAGAATTAAGAATACTTTGTTGTTAAAAGGTACTTGCACCACCCATAAAATGGTATAGTGTCATTTGATAGTAGGCTTGGATTTGTTGTAAATATACACCACAAACTCTAGGGCAGCCACTTTTTAAAAAGTGTAATGGATACACTAAGAGGAGAAAATGGAATTATATTAAATGTTTGATTAAAATAAGGCAGAAAAAAGAGTAGAAGACAAAAAAGAAACAAAGAATGAGGAAAATGAATGGAAAATTGTTGTAAATATGATAGATGTTAATACAACTATGTTAATAATCACTTTTAAGTGTAAGAGAGACTGTCAGAATGAATAAAAAAGAAGTCCCAACTATATATTGTCTATAAGAAGCTTTAATGATATGTAATATTAATAGAAAAGCAACTATACAATTCATAAGTACACATATTAGGCTATATACTCAAAATCTTTTTTCAAAGGTGGAAGCGAGCAATCCAAACTGTTTAAAAGCTACTCATCTGGAGTAGAACACTTCTCAAATTTCACTGTGCATAGGAATCACCTGGAGACACTGTTACAATGCAGATTTTGGATCACTGAGCTTAAGATGGAGCTGAAATTCTGCACTTCAAAAGAGAACCCCAGGGATTTGGATGCTGGCCTTCCTCAGACCTCACTTTGAGTGGCAAGGGTATAGAAGATGTATTTCAAACCCCAATAACTGTCACTTCATCTAAGAAAGAAACATAAGATCTGTATTACTGACAGTTTTCCCTTCCCTGCAATGACAATGCATTCATATACTACTGGTGAACTTATTTTTTTAATATTTTAGGGCAAACAGAAATAAGACTGTATCTAAATGGTAAGAAAAAAAGTGAAGAAAAAAAGAATAGAGGAAGGGAAGGAAAAAGAATAAGGAATGAAGAGAGGAGGTGCTATGATATGAATATTTCTTTTTGTCAAAACTCATGTCGAAATTTAATTGCCCCATTGTGACAATTTTGGGAGATGGGATCTTTAAGATGTGTTTTGGTCATGAGGTCACCACACTCGTGATGGACTAACACTATTATCACAGAAGTGGATTTGTTATCTCAGAAGTGGGCTCACTCCATCTTTTGCTCTCTTTCACTATCTCTCTGCCCTCTCTTCGGCCACCATGTGATGCCTTCTGTCATGTTATGATGCAGCAAAAAAGGCCCTAGCAAGGTGCCAGCACCTTGATATTGGACTTCCCAGCCTCCAGAACTGTGAGCCAATAAATTTCTGTTCTTCGTAACTTACCCAGTCTCAAGTATTTTGTTATAGCAGCACAAAATATACTAAGACAGGAAGTAACGAGTTAGAATACAGGAAAACATTACTCTGTCTTTGAGGTCATGAATCAAATAAAATTATACAGAAAGTAAAACTTATAAAGATTTAAAAAATCAAGATTTTACTTTTATGACTCATTCAGACCATTTTAAGACTTATGATTATACTATAAGGAATATTTTGAAATAGGGGTCTAGGGAACAGGCTTTAATTGTTCACTTTCAGCTTTTATGGCTACTGAAGGAAATCTTATGATGGGACCTCTATGAAGGAGAGGTGGCAGAGAGCCAAGTCCTATCCAGCAGCCTTAATTCTTGGTAGAGTGTTTTGGGAGAAAATCTTGATTGTCTAATAGTAACCAAAAGCCAGAACAAGCAGGTCGGAGTTCAAGACCAGCCTGTAGGGAGGGAAAGGAAGCACTGCAGGCCCAGATGCTTTGCCATCCCTTTAGCAAAAGCAAATTCTGAAGACCCTCAACAGGTGGACTTAAGGGGGATATAAATTATTGTGAGAAGAGAGGATAAAGTTACAGATTTAGAAAGGATTATAGAGGTTACTTGAACTACTTCTACGCTTCTGATATACTCCTCGATATGGCTTCTGCTCTCTCTACCCCCTTTATGTCCTTTCTACCAAAAGTTCTAAGTTCACCTGTGACCTCTTAATTTCAAAATCTAAAGAACATTTCTCAGTATTTCCAACAGAACATTTGGCAGCATCTGCCACTAGTATAATCAAAACATTAAATAAATAAATCATACATACATTTAAAAAAAAAAAAAACAGACAAATACATAGGCTTTAAGGAGGAAGGGACTGGTTCACCGCTCAGGATTTCTTCCCACATCCCTGGTAACAGGTTAGACTCCTCCTTTGGCTCCTCTTCTAACCAGTCTTTTTAGTGTCTGGATGTGTCTCTCTTAAAATGTGGTTCCCAGAGGTAAAATATATTTTTCATGTGAGGTTTGACTAAGGGAGAGTACAATAGAAATCTTCCTATTTTTCCTGTTGACTTTTCTAAGAAAGAAGTCAAGTGCAAGAGCTAAAGAGAAGAATGTCACAGTGGCCACCCTAATGTTGATCTTGCAGATTGCTTCCTTAAAGTTCTTCAGACAAATGGATCTAAGTTTCCTTTCCAAAAGCCAAACCTATCCGATACAGGGTGGAAATAAAATGTCTCATTAATAATAAAATATATACAATTAATTTATAATAATTGTTTTTCAACAAGTGGTTCCCTTTTCTGAAAACAAAACACTGGCTATATAGGAAAATAATATGTTATTCTTTGCAAAGAATCTTATAATTTCTTGGCAACTTCTGTTAATAAATTACTGTCCCACTAAAGTAAAAACTAAAACCATTATAAATTATTCCCTATCTTATATAGTTGATTCTGAGATCATTAAGTGGCTTGAATATTAATGAAGCTAGCAAATACAGTTGATGAGACTACAATAAGCAACTGATTGCTTACGGTATCCATCCCTGCTACTGACTCTGATATTTGGCCTTGAGAAAATCATTTCCCTACTTGTCCTCCTTTCCTCGTCTGTAAAATGGGCCTGTTGGATTTCTAAGTTCTATTTTGCCTAGGCTGATCCGCCTGGCCACATTCCATCTTTTCTGCTCAAAACATCCCATGGCTTCTATAATCACCTTTGTCTCTTTAGCCCTACCTCCAAAAAATAAAATGCATTCTCCTACAAGATCCTCATCTCTCCTCCATTTGATCTTCTTCTGGGCACCAGTACCACGGCTTGCACAAACCACCTCTGCAACAATGCACCAATGTGCAAGGAAAAAGAAACTGCATTCACAAACTCTAACAGATCTGTCACATTAAAATGCATCTAAAACACAGATATGTAATTTGGGATGAGATTAGTTTCTGTATTGCTGACTTCCATTGGATTCCTTGGGACAGTAATAAATACAGTCCATGGGAATAGTCCCTGACGAAAGTGACCTGTCACTAGGCCTCTCTTGGGGGCAGGAGACCTGCAGTGTTAACTTGGCTCCACTTCCACTTTACAAACAGACTCAGCCCTATTTCTGGGCTCTTTTTTTTCCAAGCTGCCTGGGGAGATTCAGCTTATCTCCTCCACCTTTCCAGTGGCCTTGGAGAGTGGTGAAACTGGTTTTTCCTGAGGTTCTTTGAGGCACCTTTGACTTTGTTCTTGGTTCATTCCTCCTCAGGACCCCCTTTAGAGGTCAGGGTTATCTTGCTTTCCGCTTAAACTCTCCATTTTCAGGTTTTTCTACTAAGGAAGGACCTGCAGGTCACAGTATAAAGAGTGGTATGGAAAAGAATGCAGGATCTCATTCTCTAAGCAGTGGCCCATTGGATGGATGCTGTGGGTTTATCCCCCTCTCTGTCTCCACATCCATAAAGTCCAATCCATGGAGATTGCACTTCAATCTGTTTATACCACTCTCTGGAGAGAGGGCTTTTACCTCCTCCTTCAGCCACCCATCTCTGCACCCAGTACAGGGAATTAATATGTTTACCTGCTAGAATTTACCCAAGTAGCCCTTTTCTGAGGATAAGCAGCATTTAAAGAGAACTACTTATGGGGGGGTGGGGGCAGGAAACCAATGGGTTTCTTGTATTTTCAAGCTGATAATGAAAGAAGGAAGCCAAAGATAAAAGTCATCTGCATATCCAAAATTTTATCCCATTTATTAAAATCTTTGTAGAATTTAGCATGAAAATCTGTTTTCTGAAAAGTTCAAGAATTATATGCTTTGACATAAACCCTTCCTGCATTCAGGAAATGATTGTGTTGTAGCTTTAAGAAGGGCAATCCTATCCTTGTTCCCACACCAAATTGCACTCCACATTCAGAGGCCTAGAGCAGCTGAGCTGAGGCAAGTAAGTGCTGAGGGTGCTGTGCAGCAGGTAACTCCTGGAGTCCTGCCAGGCAGACATGGCAGAGCACAGCCTTGCACACACATGCTCACCCACACTGAGGTCGCTGTTTCGTGTGACAGCTGTACCCACTGAGCAGCCATTCCCAACATGGGGATAATTTTTCCTTCCCTGGGACATGCCGCAACATCTGAGACAATTTTTAGTTATCACAACTGGTATGTGGGTGGGGTGGGGCATGGGGGTTGTTATTAGCATCTAGTGGGTAGAAGCCAAAGATGCTGCTACACTTTCTACAATGCCCAAAACAGCTCCCATCCCAAAGTATTGTCTAGCCCAAGACGTCGATTGTGCCAAGATTGAGAAACGCTGCCTTTAGAGTAACCAGTCTGGGAAAAGAGTCATTTCTCCTATGTATTTTCAGATCTACCATCTCCCAAGCTCCAATTCTGAACGCATTCATTCATTCTCTCATTCATTTATTCATTCATTCATTCTATATGCATATATTGAACTCCTACTACTGTGTACCAAACCCTGTGTAGGTGGCGAATAAAGTGGCAAGAGGAAGTAGCCATGATCCCTGTCCTTAAAGAGAATGCGATCATGCAGGGAGAGAGATCAACATTAAGAGTATATACTTGACAGCAGACACCGTTCTAAGCACTTTGTTTATTTATTTAATTCTTACAATAGTCCTATGGGATAGGTACTATTATTATTCCTGGGTCATCAGTTAGATCATTGAGGCAATATGTAGAGAGGTTAAGTAACTTGCACAAGATCACACAGACAACAGGTAGTGCAGGCAGGATTCAGGCATAAGTTCCCAGGCTACAGGGCCCATCTATGCTTTTAACCAGCATGCCATGCTGCCTGTCATATAAACCAACACACAGCTGGTATGATAGCAAATTATTTAAAAAGGAGAGGAAAATGAAGCTTTGAATGGCTATTATAAAAGGAAGTATAATACAGTCAAGAGGCTCTGAAGAAAACTCCGAGGAAATGGCACTTGGGCTAAGATCTGAGGAGCTGACAACCAAGACAGAGAAGGGTCTTCCAGGCAGACGGACAGCATGTGTATTTGTTTTCTGTTGTTGCTATAACAAATCACCACAAACGTAGTGGCTTAAGACAACACGCATTTATTCTCTTACAGTTCTACAGTTTAGACACGTGATACGAGTCTCACTGAGCTAAAATCAAGATGTTAGCAGAAGTGCATTCCCTTCTGAAGGCTCTAGGGGGAATCTGTTTCCTTGCCTTTTCCAGCTTCTAGGGGCTGCCTGCATTCTTTGGCTTATGGCTCCTTTCCATCTTCAGAGCCAGTGATGTCTGATTGAGTCCATCTCTCATCAAATCATTTCAACCTTTTATTCTGCTCCCTCTGCTACTCTTAAGGGCCCTTGTGATTACACTGGGCCCATCCAGATAATCCAGAATGACCTTTCTATGTTAAGGTCAGTTGACTGACAACCTTAATTCCATCTGCAACCTTATTTCCCCTTTGCCATGCGATGAAATATATTCACAGGTTCTGGGGATTAAGCTGTGGACATCTTTGGGAGGTCATTATTCCACCTATTACAGACAGCATTGTCAAAAGCCTTGTGGAAGAAGAAAAGAGACAAGTATGAGAGGTGGAGGAAGGTCCACGTGGTTGAAACAGAGGAAAGGAAGGGAGATGTGGACAGGAGGCTAGGCCACAGAGCCAGACATGACGGACCTTGGAGGCTACATTACAAATGTGGTCTTCTTCCTGAGAGCAAGGGTCAGCTCTGAAGCATGTTAACCAGGGCATTGGTGTGATTGGATTAGCATTCTGACACCTCTACAGTAGGTGTGTAACAAGGAGAGAGTAGAAGAAGAGGCCAGAGTGGGGCAGGTGGACACGTTGTAGAGGGGAAGAGGTGCAGATGGGAAGTGATGACAGTCTAGAATGGAATTTAAGATGGAGAGAGATGGGAAGATGAAGATTCAAGAGGTGTTTCAGAGGTGAAATCAATATAACTTGGGTTTGGGTGAGTAGGAAATGGAGAATGAGAGAGAGGGAGAAGTCAGGGAGGATCCTGGGTTTGGGTAACCAGTGGTGCCACAGAGAATGAGAACAGTTGAGGAGGAGCTCATAGAGGTGGGAGGAAATTGGCTTCGAATGCATTAAATTTGAAATGTCCAAAAGGAAATTCCAGCTAGGCTGGTGGATCTGTGAGTCTAGAGCCCAGAGGAAAGGCCTTATTCATGGTTGCTACAGTGACTGTTGGGTAATTCCAACTCCGTGTCTGGCTATCTCAAAACCAATATATCTCAGCCCAAGTCTGTTACCTTCCCGCAAACCAACTTTGACACCTGCATCTTTTTCCCTGTTAAGGCACCATCCTACAAGGTCAGAAGTCTTATCTGACTTATCTTACCAGGCTCCATACAGTGCAGCAATGTGTCTGGACTCTCGTAAGACAATAATAAACATGGTAGAATAAATAACTGATTACACCAATGAATTAATCAATTACCTCTAGGTCTCTTTTTCTGGGTCCCTCTGCCCTACTCCCTGCACCACACTCTCTTATTCTGTTTCTTTTGGGCAAAAAGTCAGGTCTGTTTAGTTTACAAAGATCTGGGGTCAAATTGTGTTTCGACCCTAGCACCTGTAGCCACAGGACCTTTGACCTTAAAACTGCAAAGGGCTCTGTTTCTTTAAGCAGCTCAGCCAGACACTCAGAAACTTAACAAAACTGACAACATTGCTGGATTTTATTATTTGTTTGGGTGTCTAAAATCACAGTTATTTCCCATACGAGAGATGTTTCATAAAGCATTGCTATAAATTGATTCATTTAAATATAAAATTGTAGCTTTTTCAATCAGATAAATATATTCCCATGTATATATTATTTTGTGAATTCATGTTCTTTGTCCTTTAAAGTTTCCAGGAACTCTACACTCATTCACCACACAGAACTGCAGTAGAGAGAGAAACAACTGCTCACAAAGGAATCGTCCACTGGGTCAGAGCGTCCCTGAGCTTAAACCTTAATTAATCAATCACTCAGAAAAGCAGCCATTAAGCTCTGCTGTATTCATCACTGTAAAAAACAAAAAAAAAGAATTACAGACATGGTGCTTTAAAAGCTTGTGGGCTGAGACTATTTTCTGCCTTTTGCTTTTGCACCATACTTGTTAGATGGTTAAACGAGAAATTGAACAAAAACACAGCAAAATGTTAAAAGAAGTTCTGGGGTTCTCTTTAGATCAAATGTTAGCTCATTCTATCACAACAAAACTCTAGTCAGATAATTTTCCTTTTCTTCATTCACCAAATGAACTTTATTGAATACCTATTATTTGCCAGGCAAAGGGAATACAGCAGGGAAGAGTCTGTTCCAGTTCCCCGCGGGACTCACATTCGAGAAGGAGGAGATAGTCAATCAGCAATAGATAAACAAAAAAAATACTAAGTCCTCATGATTGCAATAGGACTGTGTGAAATGAAGAAGTACTGTAGGCTGCACTTTTACGAAACGCCTGTCACCATAGTTAATATTTAAGCAAAATATGAATAATAGGAAAAAAGCGGGGGCATAATACAAAATCTGGGGGAAGATCCCAAATATTTCTTGGCTAAAAACTACATAAAACAGGGACTGAGCCCTGTTTAACATTACAGTCACTGGAGTTACTACCACAAAGTGTTAGCTCTGGGTACTCAAAAAGGAGCAGGTATTCACGGTTTTTAAAATACATATAATCACCTCCAGGACCTACCTAACCTCTTGACACTTTGCAAGCCTCCCTAAACCAGTACCGTAATCACTACAAAGCTGTGCTTAGAGGCTTTGAGCCAGCAGATCCAGCCCTTACCCCCATATCTGGGCACAAAGACTTTTATTTTTTTAGGCTAGAAATTTTCTAACCTTGACTCCTTCTAACATTTTTCATTTCCCATTTATCTTTTAATGGGTTCACGGCTTTGCCCAGTTTCCAAGTGGGTCCTGCTTTGGCACCTTAGGAGTAACTGCAGAAAAACCCCTCCCTTCACTTCCAAACCACAGTGAAGGAAATGTTTGGGATAGAAAAAACGGGAACCACCTTCCCCTCTCTCCCCACTCCCCAAAAGACTCCTCATAGCGGACGTAGAGCACAGATTCCCTCAGTCTTCTCTTCTAGGACATCACATCCTCCACCATAGGAAGTTTCTCATGACCGTGACCAGTTCCTCCAGCTACTTTATTCCATGTATGGAGCTGGTTCTTGCTGCTAAAACCAGTGGCTGACCCTTCACAGACTCAACACAGCTGAGGAAAAAATTGGTGAACTTGAAGATGGGTCAATGGAAATTAAACTGAAGCACAAAGGCAAAAAGGGGTAGAAAACATAACAACGTGAAACAAAGAATACAGCATCCAAGAGCTGTGGAATGATAAAACCTAATGGCTGGACATGCAGTCATCACATAAACTGGAAGGGTCCTAGGGTTATTAGTTCAACCTGTCCCCACCTAACCCCTAGTTATACAGCATTAACTTCAAAGTCACCCTGAAAGTCAGCTCCCAACCTTAATTTCTCAGTCATCTTCCTTGGCTAGCAAATTCTAATATTCTAATATAGAGATGGTCTTAGCAGTGATGAAAATGATGTTCTCATGGCATAGTTTGGGGGTCATTAAAATAGGATTGCCAGATAAAATACAGAACATCCAGTTCAATTTGAATTTCATATTTTTAATCTAAAGCATGTCTTATGCAATATTTAGGACATACTTATACTAAAAAAGTATTCATTGATTACCTGAAATTCAAATTGAACTGGGCATCCATATTTTCATTTGCTATATCTGCTAACTCTACATTAAAAACCACGATGCAATCCACTCAAAAGTCTCTCCTTTTTGACCATCCACACTACCTATTCCTAATAAAACAATGGATTGGTTTATCAGGTCTACCAGGCATTAACCTAAGCCATGGGCGCTTGGTGAAGCATGGGGCATCACATGGAGGAGTGGCAGGAGGAAACCTGCCACAGAGGAGAAAAACTCTGAGTCCAGAATCAGAACATCCTGTTCTAGAACCAGCTCTGCCTCTTACAAATTGGGCACCTCACTGAACTTCTGTGTCTCACCTTCCTAGCACATAAAATGACAATTACAGTCCCACTTAGTCCCCTCTCCCAAGCTCTTCAGGTGATCCTCAGCACAGCTCTCCAAGGAAACAATTTGAAAACCCTATAGGAAGACACGCCCATCTGGCAATGGTATTATTGTTCCTTATGGGAAGAAATGAGAAAAAGACTAAGCCACCAGGTAGAGGGTGCTGGGTAAAGGAAGGCAAGTCCTCAGATGGCCTTTGCCAGTCTATCTTGCCCCTCACTGCCATTAGCAACACCTGCTGTCATCAGACCTGCCCATTTCCACCCCGACAAATTGCATTTCAAACCATTATCGGTCAATAGCGTTTATTTTTGGACATTGCCATCATGAGTACCCCAGGCGCCACCAGGCTCTGTGATGTCAGTGTGGCTGAGCTTGGCCTGGTCAATTCTCAAAGGGGAAACTGCCAAGGGGATTGTGGGAGGGCACAGTGATACGAGACCCTGTCCTCTGAGCCAACTCCGATGACAGCCGGGTGAAGTAAGCCTCCGTCAGGAACACCATTCACCTGCTGGCTTCTGGCCTCTCTCTGGCCATGATCAGCACCCAGCAAACTGGCTCAGGCATGAGTAACAAGACAGGTTTATTTCACGTGGCTCCTGGCGAGGGAGCATTGGCCTGGATTCCATACATCAATAACAGGACAGACAGCAACCTGGCACTGGCCTGGAATTAGTACTCCCAACCTGGTTCTCCAGGGCTGCTCTGCCATCTCTTGAGACTCCAGACTCTGAATCCAAGGCTCAACTGCCCCATTTTAGATGCCTCATGAGCCTAAATGACCTGCCTGCAAGGCCATATCCACCCTTCCCCTGCTGTCTCTCCCTTCCAACATCCACAGCAGTCCCCACGTTCAGGAGAAAGAAGTGATAGGTATTTCCCCTGAATCTGAAAAAGAAAATTTGCATGAGCAGCAGGAAGCTCCCCTGGGCTCAGGGGCTCTTTAGTTATAAGAGGGAATGTGTTGTAGTCACAGCTAGAGAGGCTTGAACTAGACCAACAGGATTTTGTACACTGCCACTGCAGCATGAGGACACAGATTGGAGGTTGTGGGACATGTTACCAAAGGAGGTTACAGACAACGCTACTCTCATGTTTTCTGATCCAGAAACAAGGGACTGTGGCAGGCCCAGAAAGAAAACTCCAGAGATGGAAAATTGTGATTCTTTGCACTATGAAATAAGCTAGAGAACAACTGAACGTCTGCTTGGAACACACGACATCCACAGGAACATCTTTAAACACAGAAGGTCTTCTGCATGCTCATCTCTGGCAATAGGACAACAGTGGGCCTCAAGTTTCTCCAGCCAGTAGCAGGTGAGTTGCACCCAGGCCTGTCAATTTCATGCACACCTGACCCAGTGCATCATGCTGCCCTCCAAACCTCCCTTAGCTGCCATGTTGACCCTGGGCACTACAGGTCTAGGAATGTGCACAAGAATTAAACAGCTGCACGCTCTTACACACATGTAGCCCATCAATGTCTCAAAAGTCCAGTCAAGGAAAGAAAGGCTAAGAGGGGCCCCCGGGGAAAGGGTAGAAGGTCCCACCGGGAAGCTGCCTCTTGGGATCCTTTCTGAGCAGGAGCACCTATCTGGCCTGAGGCCTTGTCCCTCCTGGCTCTCTGAAATGGCTTTCTGTCTCTGCAGACCAGATCTGGTTTCAACAAACTTGGAACTCTCCAAGCCCTTTCCTGCTGTGAACTGATTTATTTGGATCCATCTGTCAAAGCGTGACTGAAGGGTGTCCGGCCAGCTAGGAGCCCAGCTGCAGCAGATGTTGTCTCGGAATGCTCTGCAAGGTGAGGCTCATATGGATTTTACCCACCCGTTCCACTTCTTCTCTTTTTGCCCTCCCGGGAAAGACTTGGAAAAGGGTTGAGAACATCTGCATGACCCATGAGAACCAGGAAAGTGAACAGGGCATCTTGGGGGCCACAGAGCACTGAGGCAGGCGTGCTGGTGCAGCAAATGGCGGGGACCCTGGCTCTAACCTGTATTGTACACATAAAATAAATGTTGCTGATACAAGGGTATGTAAAATTTATTAATAATAAAATAAGCAACACTCTCTATTGTAAGTTCCGTATGACCAATGGATTCTCACAGAATGCTTTTCTGAATTTTTGCCAAACTCTTGTGTCTATAGTGAGTTTATCATTGCAGTTCAACTATGATTTGACAAAGGGCTGTGTTTGGCAACAGCTTGTGAAACTTTAGAAAATTTAAAAATCGGGACCCAGTAGGAGCTCTTGGGACCCAGTAGAAGCTGGTATCCCACTGAGGTGATCTCTTGAGTGGGCCCTCGAGGGCAGGGGCTGTGCTTGTCTGTGCCTGCAGCACTCGTCACAGACCAACACAGTCAGCCAGTCACAGTTCAGCATTCAAGCTGTTCCCTCAATTGGACCTGCTCGCCTTAAATCACCCAAAGAACAAAGCCAAGCAAGCAGGATCTGGTAAAGTAGAAGCAGGTGTCCACAGGGAGCAGGGCCAGGGACTGATGGTGGCAGGTGGTGGGTAGCCAATAAGACTCCATAGACTGAGTGGTTCAGAGTTTGGAGAGAAGCAGCGGGCATGGAATGGGGAGAGCAGGAGCCAGGGAGGGCATTCCTGGTGAGAGGGATGGCACGAGGAAAGGTACAGAACAAAGGGCTGCCTTTCCCAGCACGCAGATCACTCTTAGATACCCTCACTAAACAAATGTTTATCGTCCACTGTGTGCAAAGCACTGTTCTAAATTAAGCAAAGTCCCTGCTCTCATGGAGATTAAATTCTACCAGGGAAGAGACCCAATATACAGCAAACAAGAACCCTCCATGGTGGAGGATGCTACGAGCCAACAGCTTTTATTTCAATACAAAGGAAGAACTTGATGTGGAGCCTAATCCCCAGGAATGCTAAACAGGTGCTTCTCAAAGAAAAGCCAAGTATGGCAAAGCAAAGAAAACCAGGTACCTTTCATGCACGGCTTCTCAAGGCCCCGGTGCTCATGGCCATCGGGAGTCACCACCAGGAGCTGACGGGCTGTAGGGCTTGTCAAACTTGCTTCATGGATGGAAGAAAACAAAAACATGAGTTGGGCTCCCAGGTGGAGAGCCAGAACGTCTGACATCCTGGGCAGCCAGTGTGGGGATGTTAGGGCAAGCAGTCAGGCAGACATGATCAGGGCTGGGGAGGGCTCCCTCCCACCAGCAATGTCCAGTGACCATCAGGTGATGGTCAGGCAGTTGCTACACTGTCTCTCTAAAATAACTGGTCACAGCTGGTGCCAGGAAAAGGCAGTCTCCCAATAGATAGAAAACACCTGAAGCTGGTGATCAGCAGCAGCTTCCTGGTAAGATCTCAGGAGTTAGGCGAGTGGGCCCATGCACCGGCTCTCAGAGGGAAAATGGCCACGTTTAACTGATCTATGACTTTCCTCTAGGAACACTCCACTGGTAAGGGAAAAATGCCTCAAACGAGCACGTACACAACTTCAGTAAACTCACTGCACATGCGACCCCTCCTAAGTGCTGGCACGCCACTGTGCATCCTAATGTGTCCGGAATTGGTGGGTGCTTGGTCACGCTGACTTCGAGAATGAAGCCAAGGACCCTCGCAATGAGTGTTACAATTCTTAAAGGGGCGTGTCCGGAGTTTGCTCCTTCTGATGTTCGGATGTGTTCGGAGTTTCTTCCTTCTGGTGGGTTTGTGGTCTCGCTGGCTTCAGAAGTGAAACTGCACACCTTTGCAGTGAGTGCTACAGCTCTTAAAGCGGCGCTGTTTGTTCCTCCCAGTGCGTCTCCATGTCTTCAAAAGTGAAGCTGCAGACCTTCACGGTGAGTTCTCACAGCTCATAAAGGCAGTGTGGACCCAAACAGTGGGCGGCAGCAGCGTTATTACAAAGAGCAAAAGAACAATCCTCCCACAGGGAGATGTGTTCGCAAGTTGCCACTGCTGGCTCGGGCAGCCTGCCTTTATTCTCTTATCTGGCCCCACCTGCATCCTGCTGATTGGTCCATTTTACAGAGAGCCAATTGGTCTGTTTTACAGAGAGCTGATTGGTCCGTTTTGACAGAGTGCTGATTGGTGCGTTTACAATCCCTGAGCTAGACACAAAAGTTCTCCACATCCCCACTAGATTAGCTAGACACAGAGTGCTGGTTGGTGTATTTACAAACCTTGAGCTAGACACAGAGTGCTGATTGGTGCATTTACAAACCTTGAGCTAGATACAGAGTGCCAATTGGTGTATTCACAATCCCTTAGCTAGATATAAAGGTTCTCCCAAGTCCCCACCAGACTCAGGAGCCCAGCTGGCTTCACCCAGTGGATCCCGTGCTAGGGTTGCAGGTGGAGCTGCCTGCCAGTCCTGTGCCACGCACCCGCACTCTTCAACCCTTGACCGGTCAATGGGACTGGGCACCGTGGAGCAGGGAGCAGCACTCCTAGGGGAGGCTCGAGTGCAGGAGCCCATGGCAGGGGCAGGGGCTCAGGCATGGCGGGCTGCAGGTCTTGAGCCCTGCCTGCCCTGAGGCAGCTAAGGCCCGGCGAGAAATCAAGCACAGCAGCTGCTGGCACAGGTGCTAAGCCCCTCACCGGCCCTGAGGGCGGGGCCAGCCGGCCGCTCCGAGTGCGGGCCCCCAGAGCCCAGGCCCACCCGGAACTCACACTGGCCCACAAGGACGGCGCACAGCCCCGCTTCCCACCCGCGCCTCTCCCGCCACACTTCCCGGCAAGCTGAGGGAGCCGGCTCCGGCCTTGGCCAGTCCAGAAAGGGGCTCCCACAGTGCAGCCGCGGGCTGAAGGACTCCTCAAGCGCGGCCAGAGTGGGCGCCAAGGCCGAGGAGGCACCGAGGGCTGCCAGTACGCTGTCACCTCTCACTAACAGCCCAACCCAAGGGAAGAATCAGGGGAGAAGTGCAAACTCGGGAACCTTCCAAGGTCTAAAACCCCAAGTCAAGGACCGAACAGTGCATTTGGACCTCTCAAGTTGCTTGTCTGGCCCTCCAACAAGTGTACTTTACTTCCTTTCGCTCCTGCTATAAAACTTTTTAATAAACCTTCACTCCTGCTCTAAAACTTGCCTCAGTCTCTCCCTCCGCCTTATGCCCCTCAGTCGAGTTCTTTCCTCTGGAAAGGCAAGAATCGAGTTGCTCCAAACTGGTATGAATTCGCCACTGCTCACAAGAATATTACCTCAACATCTGGGTTCCTGAGATCTGAATAGGGGAAATCAGAGGAGGGGGAAGGCTGATCCAGAAATGGAGCTACTCCTGTCAGCCCAGCTGCTGCTTCTCTGCATTGGCCACAACCCCCAAGTCTCCAAGAGAAATTAATCCCCCAGTGGCACTTGCATGGGGTAAGAGCTCCCGCCTGGGTCTCTCTTGGCACAAGGGCCAAGCCCTGTGCTGTGGAGCAATAGCCCAGGCTCAGCAAACAAGCAGGCCCTGGGCAACTTGTTTCTGGCCAGACTCCTGAGAGAGCGGTTGGAGCCTCCAGAGAGCTCACAATGAGACACAGCTCCTGGCCTCCAGATGACCTAAGAACTGGCAGATTAATTAGGCTTCTCCAGGGACTTCTAAACTGTCCCACTGGACCACCAGGGATCCTCCAAGGTGCCTTGGGAGGTACTGAGAGAGGTGACAAGCAGCTGAGGGATAGGGCTTCAGCAACTCCTGGCCTCAGCCACAGAAGGCCCCTCTGCTGTCTACTGAGGCTCTGCACAGAAAGGTTCATCTGATCCATAAGAAGAAAAACATATTTGCTGCACACAGAGGGCTCCAGCCTTTGCCTCTGGCCCCTCCAGACATACAGCCATCTCCTAAACTACTCTTCCCTAATAATAGTCCTCTGGCTTCTCCTTGAACTTGGCAGTTGGCAGACACTCTTCACACAGTCAGGTCTGCCTGTCTCCCAGTTCTGGAGAAGGGAGGCAGATGAAGGAGAAAACTCAGACCCAGCAAGGAGAAGGAACCACAGCTGGTAGCAGAGCAGGGGTGGCCCAGAACAAGCACTGTGTCAGTGGCTACGCAATCTGAACGTCCCCTCTGACAGCCCCTGCCATCCCTTGCTCCCAGCCCACAATTCCACCTCACTTCAGAGCTGCTGCCCAAGAGCTCATGAAAACCCCTCTGTGCATTTTGGCCCTGCGGCTTAGTTCCACACACAGCACACTTTACCAGTTTTTGAGCCAGCCCTGAATGACAGTCATTTTCCCCAGGATTAAAAATCTCTTTAACCGATCGTTCATGCCACACAGGCTGAGCCTGGGAAAAACATCCGGGAGGCACATCTGGTCCACCAGCCAACCTCCCTCACAGATGGGCCTTCATGGGCATGAGCCCTGGTTCCTGCCACACCATCGGGAATGTGGCTTTGGGTCCCAGCCCCAGCCAAGAAGCTTACTCCACTGAGTAATTCTAGTGCCTGCAGAAAGTCAGCAAACGTCTCTGAGCCTGTTTCTGCTGCTTTGCAATGTGGGGAAAACGCACGCTATTAACTCACTTAACCATCCATCATAACAAGCAAGGCAGTAGCCAAAAACCAGTCAGAATCCTCAGTGAAGGCAGATCATCTGCAGCAATTCCAACTGTCTGTTCTCTTGCAAGATTGTTGAGAGGTACAAATGTATATTGTTAAGTTTGGGGGCAGGCTCAGATAGTTTCAGTTCAATTCTTCTTTCTTTCCTTCAGCAGCCACCCAGAAGACAGCCTGATCTTGACAGAGGCTTTGACCATGGTGATTTTCACAGAAGCCCTAGATAGCCACCCCTTATCTGTCTTGGGAATAAAGTTGCTGAGGGTTGATTAGCAAAGGAGGGAAAGTGCAACCGAGGCCTGGCATTTTCTAGACGAGAGATGGCGGTGGCGACAGGGCCCATGGGGTGGGGAAGGGGATCAGCCGTGTGAGTGGCTCCATTCCTGTTAGTGCCACCACCAGCAGACCTCCCTGGAGCCAGCCAGTCCAGCCAGACTGATTAGGCCAATTCACTCTTTATCTGGGACAAGCAGATAAGGCTGTGGCCCAAGAGGGGTGGCTATGGGATGTGCCCAGCTGGAAGGAGACCCAAGAACACTGTAGCTGATGGAGAGGGAAGGGAAGAACAGAAAGAGTTCACTCAGGAGCCTCCTTTGTGGGTTTCAAATGGTCTCCAATCAAGATGGCACTGAACCTCCTGACATGCCCCACCTGAGTACCCGAGGCTGGCAGTTCTCCAACTCTAGAGAGCATCAGAATCACCTGGGGGGCTCCTAAAACACAGGTGGTGGGCCCCCACCCCAGGTCCTCCTTTAGCAGGTCAGGAAGGGACTAAGAATTTGTATGTCTAACAAATTTCCTGGTGATGTTGATGCCACTGGTTTGAGCACCACACTTTGAGAACTGCTGCCATAGGCCCCCGACGAAATCTACCTGTCCAGCCCCTCCCCAGCCTCATCCTTAGGCTATTCCTCAAATCCATCTCCTTCATTACTCCAGAGACCCTACTTCAAGAAATCCCCTAATGAGGAGGGATGGCCAACTCTCTCCCCACAATCTAGGGCAGTATAGGCACTGAGGTATGGGACCTCCTGGGCTCCACTTTCCTCATTTTAGGGTGGACTGAGTGATATCTTTTTCTTTTTTTCTTTTCTTTTTTTTTTTTTTTTAATTTCGAGATGGAGTCTCACTCTGTCGCCCAGGCTGGAGTTCAGTGGTACGATCTCAACTCACTACAATCTTCACCTCCCAGGTTCAAGCAATTCTCCTGCTTCAGCCTCTCGAGTAGCTGGGATTACAGGCATGCACCACCACACTTGGCTGATTCTTTGCATTTTTAGTAGAGATAGGGTTTCACTATGTTGGCCAGGCTGGTCTGGAACTTCTGGCCTCAAATGATCCACCCACCTTGGCCTCCCAAAGTGCTGGGATTATAGGCGTGAGCCGCCGCACCAGCCCTAAGCAATTTTTCAACAAGCCCGTTTCCACGCTGAAGTTCCCTGAATCCATGGAAGGGAAAAGAACACCAAGCTTTACCTGGGAACCTAGCTGGGGCCGGCTCTGTTCTTCCCATTCATCTGGACACTGGATTACACAGATGACTTCATTTTGAACATACACTTACATCTAAAGCCCTAAATACATGTCTGAAGACTTTTTTAGTTGTCAACTTTCCTTCATTTTCCTCCTGTCAGCTTTCTTCTCTTTGCCTCTTCCTCAGACTTAAGATTTAAGCAGAATTTTATTTCTGTAGATGTTTGATCCATTTTTTTAATACCTCAGCTGGCCACCTTTCGCCTGGGACACTCTGGTGCCCTCCCAGAATAGAATCTTGTCCACAACCATCCCCCCGACAGGCTTCTAGATGCTGCCGTGGCCAGAATCAGTCACCCAAGCTGCACCGGAAGCCACCTGTTGCCTGGTCCCAGCCTTGGCCTAAATCATAGTGGGGAGCCCTGGGAAGAGGCTCAGTGCCTGCCCTCTGAATTGCTAGCAAGATCTCTGGCACCCACACCAATGCTTTGTAAAACTCCACAAATTTTTCTGAGAAAGAAGTGTCCCTGCAGGCAGAAGGCCTACACTGCATCACTATTTCCGCTGTCAAATGACAGCCTCAGGGTCCCACAAGTCAGAGATGGGCAGACCCCTGTCTGGGCTAGAATTCTGGGGGTTTCGGGTCTCCACACAGAAGTTGCTCAGTCAGAACGCCCCTCTGTCCTCCAGGTGTCCTGCCAGACACACGTGCTTTCTCCCACTTGACCGTCACCAATAAATCTTGGAGCTGGCCAAAGGCAGGTTCTCCTCACATTGCAGGTGAGAAAAGCTGAGATCCCTAGAGGAAAAATAACATGCCCAGCATTGCACAGATAAATTCTTGGTGGAGCGGGAAAAGGGCCAGGGTCCCCCAGACTTGAACGGCTCACTTTGCTTTGCCACAATTTGGCCCTGGGTGCTGTTGCCTGACTCAGATCTGACTGCATGTGCCAGGGCCAGCCTGCCCTGGCCGGTCCCTACTCTGTAACCGGAGACAGTCATGAAGGACACCAAGGAGGGGGCGAGGGAGCAGGAAAGATATACAAAGGGATTTGAGCGGATTTGGTTACAAAGTTGCACCAGCCATTTCCTGGAATCTAATGGGAGCCAGTTCTGAGAACTTGAAGGGGTGGGGAAGTAGAAGGGGGAGGGAAGAAAAGGCAGATGACTGGCTTGCAGGGTGTGCAGTGGGGAGGAGAAATGGGCCCTGCTCTTGTGGCCAGCAGCCAGGCAGTCCAGGCTCCTGGAAGCAGGAAGGGGCCTGAGACCTATCTTTCTCCAGCCCTCAGATGATTTCTGCAGCCTCCAGGCCTTCCAATAAAGCTCCTTCCAAGCCTTCTTCCCAAAGCCCACTCTGGGCCTGGACCACCTAGGGGGTTGATGCACTTCTCCAGGGCTGGTAAAGACAAAAGGGAGCAAAGGTTCCTGGTCCACCCCGGATGCCTTTGCCCCGGGAGGCAGGGAACCAAGGCCCTCTGGTGCTGGCCTTGTCTTCCAGGCCTCCTCCCCCTTTCCTCTTGCCTCCTGAACCCTCTCTTCTCTTCCTGCTCTCCCTCTGCTTCTGCCTTCACGTTCTTCTTCTTTGTGTAGAACTTCTCCACCTCCACCTTCCTCTACCCCTTCGGTAGTTACACATTCTGTAATGCCCAGTTGTGGACAGATGCAGAATCTCATCCTGAACCCTTGTCCACGCTGAGCAAGTGGGGTTTGGAGATAAGAGTCACAGTGGGGACTTCTCACGAGTGATTCAGCAGCCTCCTGCACACCTGCTTTCACTCTCTAAGCCTCATTCCTGCCAGGAGGGCCATGCCTGCTAGGCCCAGTCACCAACAGGGGGAAACCAGCAACCTCCTATTTTTCCAATCAGTCCCCCCATCATCACACACTTTATTTGCCCTCTTCCTTTCCTTTCCCCTTTACCCACAGGACCAAAGGAAAGATGGGGACCGCTCACCTGTTCCTACCTCTATGATAGCTGCCTACATTGGCGTGCAAAACACCAAATCATAAGGCAAGACAAGGAAGCTTCACCCACTAAACCACAGGCTCCTTGAGGGAAGAACCTGTGCCTTTTTGATGTTGTGCAACAAAGCCACTGTGACTTTGTGGCTGAATGTATTTACTACTTTTATTTGGAGCTGCACCAATTTTTTTGGCTTTTAAGGCCAATGTATTACTTCTACTATTTAAAAGTGGAGAGAGCCACATTGTTAATACTGAGGCATGAATTAGCAGCTCTTGCATACTTGGATACTCCGAAACCAACGTATTTTCAACTGGGACCATCCTGGAAAATGTATTATGTAAAGGAGATGGTGCATACTATCCCCAGCTGGGTCTGGGAGAGATCTGGAGGAGGCATTCAGACAAGGTGTGTCCAATTGCTTAGTTGTTCCACTAAAGAAATCAAGGCAGCATGGGTGGAAAGCCAAAGGGGATGGAAAGCCAAATGTCACGACCAGCACTCTGCAGATCACCCATCAACACCCCTCCTACTGTCTGACATCCTGTTATCAATTGCAGATTTCGCTAAAAATTAAACCAAGTCAGATGTCTCTTCTCGGAAAAGCCCACAGACAGGGTGCCATCTCAGGATCACCTAAAGCTAGTGCGGGAAAGGCGAGTCCCTTTCCTTAGCAAACAAATCTTTTTGTCTCAACCCTGACTTATCCCTGGGGCCTGCTGGGTGATGTACACAGTGACTGGATCATATATATAGTATGAGTTTTGAGGGCAATATCATGATAAGATGCCCACACAGAAGCAAAGCCGAGTTCCTTGGCCTTGTGTATGAGGCTCCCTAAAGTGGTCTGTGCCCCTGGAATTGCCTTGACCATGCTGTGACTAGTTTTCCAGCCTGAAAAGCCCTGTCTGTCTTTCCAGCATAACATCCTCTGAGAAACTTTCTGATTTTCCTTAACTTTATTGACATTTCCCTTCCTGGAACTCCCAAAGCACCATGCCTGAATCACCCATCTGGCCCTTATAGCCTATTGGTCGGTAAGTTGGCTTTTTATATGTCCACATAGCTGAAACCACCATCTCTGTGCAGATCCACCAGGAGGTTCTTTGCACACTCCTCCAGTTTTGTTGTGCTTTCTCTTCCCAAGCGACCCCTATGGGTGACTCTTCTTTGGAGGGCTACCTTTGGCCTGCTAGAGCCACTTCACTTGCATATAAGCAGAAAACCTGATATGCCCAGGAACCTATGACCTCATGGGGTAACCCCTGGCTCCCTTGTTCCAGGGCATATATCAGTTAGGATCTAGTCTTAGGCAACAAACCACACCAGTTATTTTAACAGAAAGAATTTAATATAAAGAATTATTAACAGTATTGGGAACAGAAAAGGCTAAAGGGGATATTATTAAGGTATTGAAGAGGTAGCAATTATAAGCAGCTAATATCTTTAGTCTAGGGGAACACAAGGGAGCATTAGAATTATAAAACATAAAAGCTTGAAGGGAGACACTCACAGAGCTGATCTTCAGGCCTTAGAAAAGGAGCTGCTTCTCTGCTGGGGCTGAAGGGGAGGGCTCACCATGCTGGGACCCAAACCCCTGAGCCAGATGATGGCCAATGGTGTTTCTGGGGGAGAACAATGGACCCAGTTCTACAAGTGTTGACAAAACTGCAAACTGGTATCCCTGGCTGTTACTGGAAGGAACTGCCACTGCCAAGGTGAGGAAGCATTGCTAAGTGGTACTGATAGGAGCAGAAAGCATAACGAGGAACAGAAAGCACACAGGAAGGAACACCGGCCAGGCCAAACTACAGGCTGCCTTACAGAGATGGGATTAAATTTATTCACCTACAGAAACACTAGAACAATATCACCACCATGTATATGAATTTCAGGGACAGCTTGAAATTAACAGAGGGCAAAGCCAAAATTGAAAGAGATCTATTTTGATTCAACTTGCTCATACTCTGATGCCCATACTCAGGAATGGAACTGTTCTCTTTCCTATATGGGTTAGTTTATTCTGGGAAACAGTAAAGAAGATGCCTACTTAAGTCACTTAACCAACTAGGACCTTGAATATGGAAACCACACACCATCCCAAATAGAGAGGATCTCAGGGACTGGCTATTACAACCTTCCCCTCTCCCCCCACCCACTATCAGACATTAACAGATGAGGAAACGAAATCACAGAGGGACCAAGTGATCAAAGAGTGGCCAGGACTACCCCTGGAACTGGAGTCATTCTTTTGTTCAACAAGTATTTATTGATCATCTATTGTTCTGGCCACAAGTCTAGGTTCTTGGAAAATATCAGTGAATAAAACTCCCAGGAGATTGGGAAACCTGAAATGTAAGCTGTACTGTGGCAAAGAGGTTTTGTCTGTGTCTCTTCTTCCTAAGGTGCTCCCTCTTTATTACTTTAGGAGGGCTTCATTTTTCACTTATTTTATCTGCAGACCTCATCATGGAACAAAACACTTTCAGCAAGTTGTTGTGCTTAAAAGGAGAAGCTTGGGGAGGCAACAGAACACAGTGCAATGGACACTGCATTTTTCTCCCATGCTCCACTGGCCCCCATAGTTCTGGAAACCCTAAGACCATACCAATTTCAAACATCCTGCCTTTGTGACTAGTATGAACTAAGAACCTTGTTTCTGGATGGTTGGGTATGTATGTCCGTATTCATATTCTTCTTGGAAAGAGACTGGTGCCAGGACTGAGTGGCACAACAGCCCCCCCTGGTGCTCTGGAGGAATGGCCTGTCTTAGACACTGGTGGGGATCAACTGGTTTGGAAATTAGTTCACCTAACTCCTCCATGAAAACGACAAACTTTTATTTTATTTTTTTGCTTTAAGTTCTGAGATGCATGTGCAGAACATGCAGGTTTATTACATAGGTATACATGTGCATAGTGGTTTGCTGCACCTATCAACCTGTCATCTAGGTTTCAAGTCCCACATGCCTTAGGTATTTGTCCTAATGATCTCCCTCCCCTTGCTCCCCACCCCACAACTGGCCCCAGTGTGTGATGTTCCCCTCCCTGTGTCCATGTGTTCTCACTGGAAAACAAACTTTTAAGAGATCTCATGGGAAATCTCAGAGATAATGGAGGAGCCAGAGTTTATTTGGGGGGTTGAAAGTTCTTACGTTCTATTTTTCATGTTTCCAATGATACCAGGCCCATTTATTGTTGATAATAGACATGAAGGTGTTTGAGCCTATAAAATAAGAGAAGCAAAGAGACCAAAAAGGAAGACAGATAAAGCATTGGAAAATATAGATGTGGCTGCATTTCACCCTTCACCTGAGTTCGAATCAAGAAGCATGGCTTGTGCTTACTAATCCAGGGGATGAATTGATATTTTGTTTATTCTGGTCTTTGTTTTTCCCTGTTTCTCTTGATCTCCATTTTTTAATCTTTTCCTCTGATTTTCTAGTTTAACTCCTGGGAAACAAAAGGGACAAAGGGAAACTGGGCTCCAATTCTGTCAATCAACTGTCAGAACTTCTACAAGGTGCTTGGTCATGTAACTTAATATTCCAAGAGTTCTAATATGTATCTGGGTTATCATTTCCCACATAATCTTAGAAATTTGAACATGGAGCACCTGGTAACCCATTTAGTACGTGGATACACAGAAAATAAGGGTGTAATGATGGGATGGTAAATTCAGAACCTTTGAAAACTCTATTAAATATCTCAAATTGGAATTATCTTTGAAGAATCTATTTTATGTGTTTTGTATATGCTTATTTCAGCTGATACTATAAAAAAGTACTTTTAGAATCCAGGGAAGACAAGGAATCCAGAATGAATGTCCTTCATACATTTTCTATTCACATAGAATAGTACTCTAACCTATCCCAAATAAATAGAGGCCTCCACTGTGCTAAAAGTCCTCTAAGCAATAAGAGTTTACAACCTCTCTTAGTCACCCATGCCAGGTCATTGCCAAAGTTCACCTTTAATGCTCTCTCACACTGCTGATGGGACTACAGGTCAATGAAACCTCTCTGAAAAGCAATTTAGAAAATATATAACCCCTTTGACCCTATAAATCCACTTTTATAAGCTGTATCCTAAGAAAATATAAAAAATTCAAACAATACTGAATAAAGATGTAAATTTTCATATACATTTTAATAAAAATAACTAGAACTGCAGTAAACATAAGATGTTGGTTCATAGATTATATAAAACAAAATGATAGAATATTATGTAGTCATACACATACATACAACGATGTTAGCATGATGCATTTTCTGTCTCCGTTTTGGCTGAGGCCCTAAAAAAGCAGAGAATAATATATCAGGGACCAAGTGTTCTTACCTATCAAAGGTACTAGGCAGCCCAGGAAGGGGGCAGTTAACATTCCCAGAGGAAACCTTCAACTAGTAGAGGATGGAAATCCATTACATGTCCCAGCCTCCCAGCATCTGGAGAGATAATTCCAAGGTGCATTTCACAGTTTCTTAGAGGGTCTCCAGCAGGATTGAACCCTAGTTGCTGATGACAATACTCAGCTCAGTAACATACTCTTTATTTTCTTCCTTCCCTGTCCCACGTGGCCTGTCCCCTCCCTTCTGCTTCCTATAATCTACCTCCCATTACAAAGCCCAGACTCAAGTTCTTATCTCAGGCTGTATCGGAAGGTGAGATAAAATTAAGTTGCCCCCAAAACATAATACCAATAATATCAATAACTCAGCAAGGGAATTATGGATTTTGGATACCAAAAACTCAGGAAGGGAATTATGTACAAAGAGCTCATTTCATCCCCCACCCAAAGCAAGAAAACACAAAATGCAAATGTGGCTCTCTGCTTCAAAGAAGGGAGGGGAAATACATTGAGAATATACACAAACTAATAATCCAGTGAGTTATCCTGCTCCAACATTATCATCTCATCACTGCCATTGTTATTGTCATACACCAACAATACAGGTAGAGGTCACTCAGGGTCCCCACCCTTCAGGGAATCACAAAACTGGAAAAAGACTCACAGGTCTAGGACCTGTTTAAGGCAATTCCTCTGCCTAACACAATGTTCTTGCTGTCCCAGCTATCAAGAAAGCTTTAGAGAACACAGTGTTATACACACCAAAAAATAATAATGAGTGTCAGGGGCAGGAGGACTATAATGTGTTATACGTCTTCTGTCCCAATTTGAAGCCCAAGTCACATCCAGACAGACAACTGATTCTCTTCTCTGTGGTTATAATTCCTTTAATTTCCTCACAGATTTCAAACTATTCTTCAGGAAAAAGAAGGGATTCTGAGGCTAGCAATGAGGTAGGCTTGATAATGTGTGGTCCCAGTGATCTGAATAAAGATCCAAAAAGAAGGTTGTCCTGTATACAATTCCAGATGCTTGTCCTTGGAGCCCCTGCCTAGAATATCAAACTGTCCTCTTTACTGTTTGATAATTGTGGACAAGAGAGCAATGGAACCAACAGAGTTGGTAGTGCTAGCTACTAAAAGTTTAGGACAGAGGTTACAAAATCAAATGTCTTCAGAGCTCAGGCAGGTAGTATAAAGTAACACAAGCAGGGATTTGTGGAGATAGGCAAATTGATGAGTACGTGCCTCTTCCGAAAGATGCTTCTGAGCTCAAGCCAGTTAAAATCCAGTATTGATATACATTGCATATTTTTTTTTTTTTTGAGACAGAGTCTCGCTCTGTCGCCCAGGCTGGAGTGCAGTGGCGCAATCTCGGCTCACTGTAAGCTCCGCCTCCCGGGTTCACACCATTCTCCTGCCTCAGCCTCTCCGAGTAGCTGGGACTACAGGCGCCCGCCACCACGCCCGCATTTTTAAGAGCAACCAAGAAGTCAAATATCTAGATTTTACATGAAAGCTCTTCTCCATGGTGGCAACTAATCCAAATGTTTTCTGCTCACTCCATATTGGCCTGCATAGGATGTCAAAGAAAACATATTTGTGGGCTGTTTTGGCTCTTGGGCCACCAGTTTGGACATAAGTTATGAGAGTTATCTTCTGTTATTGGAGAATGTATTGAAAGTGCACCATAATGGGCAACTATAAAATTTTGAAAAGCAGAAAGACTAGAGAAAAGTGTTAAGTCATGAGCTGTAAATGAGCAAGAGGGACGGTACTCAAATTCACAAACTTAGGCTCTCCAATTTGGGACCAGTTTCAGCACCTGATATGATGAGGTATAAAGGATAATGGTGGCTGTAACATTATGACCCTTACTGCATCATACAAAGCCCTGACCCGATAGCTGCCTCCTCCTGTCACTGACTTAACTGCCTGAGTAGCATCTGGCTTAGGACTAGTGGTTCTGTCCCCTAGCCCTACTTCCCTATGCTCCTTAAAAGACCCTTTTACCAGACATCTAAAATTACCAGGCCCATCAAGACAAGTATAAAGATAGCCTACTGCAGAAAGGCATCCAGAAAGAGGAAGAAGCCCCTGAGTAGAAGGAACAAGCTACCACAAAGGGTGAATGAACCTTTTAGGAAAAGGAAGCATAATACTGACACTTAGATGAGACCCAAAGAAGGAGGATCTAACCTCCCAGGGGCTGGAGGAATATGAGGGTAGATAGAACCCTGCCGGCCAGCTCTACCTACCTCTTCCTTTGTGTGACTTTTTTGAAGGTGTAATAGTACCACTCTGACTTGGGTCTTAACTCAAGCACATCCTAAGTTGTATGATCTTAAGCAGGTTAATCATTCCACCTGTTTCAGTTATGAAATTGGGACCCTGATTACCTCGATGCTACAACTGAGATAAATGAAATAATGATTCCACAATCTCTAGTGCAGGGCCTGACAAACTGCAGTCTGCAGGCCAAATCCAGCAAAGTTAACAAGCCAGAGCCATTCACTTACTATGGCTGCTTTCACCTGCAAAGAATAAAACATCTGCTATCTGGCCCTATAATTCTGTAGGGGCTCTCTCAAGTGGCCCTATCACCTCACATAACTCACAAAAGCTGCTGTAAGGTATAACTTGGGTCATGGTTGCTTACCTCATACAAGACTTTCATCAATAAATATTGAATGCCCTAGACAGAAGATTCAAATGTTTCACATCCTGAAGTTCTCCACAATTATCAATTTCAAAATTTTCTTCCAAGTTTCAAGTTTGAACATGTGATAGATCTCCTGGCAGTTAGATTTATTCTGGTTTTCTCTGGTTTTCTCCTGGACTATACGTCTTAGACTATATATACTATATGTACATTTCTTAGAGTACATGGACATGTGAACAGGACCTGGCACATGGGCCTTATTCAATAGTAAAACGTGTCCTATGTAAATGTAGCGAAAATAGTGAGGGTGGCATGGAGGACTGCACCAGAATGATGCAGGGAAGGCTATTGACCTCTTTGCCTTTGCCTTCTCCCTGAGATTATGCCAGTGTATGCACAACATTATTACAGCCTACTACTGCCAGACACATAAACCGTTAACTGTAGCCTGTTACTACCAGAGGTACCTGTAACCCGTTACCACGGCCTACTACCATAAGACATGCTTATATCTGATGATATAGCTATATTACTACAGCCTGCTACCACAAAAGCGACTTGTATTATTACTACATACACTACCTCAGGACACTTTGCTCTTGCACCCGGGAACACCTGCCATAACATCTTTAAGCAATAAATTGCCATCTCTCCACACCCCTACACTGAGTAAGACCAAATGTGACCACCGAAGAGCAAAAGCAATTATCAAAGAAACCAAAGAAGCTCATCAACATCTAGGAAATAGGACAAAACCCTGGGGCCCACCTAAGTCAGCTGAACAATAAAAAGGCAGTTTCTGCATCTTTCATGTTCCAAAGGAAATAGAGAATTGAGTTTTGAGGCCCCAACCTTACAGATTAGCTTTAGTCTTGCTGGTAAATGGTTTTTAAAGATTGCATTTATGATTCTCGGGGGGAGGCAAGCTGTGAGTAAGAGATGATTCGGTATCTTTACATAAGTTAAACAAGGTTCAAGTTTAATTACACAAGGGATTCTATAAAGATATAAGAATTATTTGATCCCAAATTGCCCAAACACTATATTATATCTAGAGTATACTACCAGGAGAAGCTCGAGGATGTTGTCCTTTAAAGAATTCCAAATGCCCATATGCCTTTGTAAGCGTTATGTTGTGTCTTTGCACTTCCTCACATTTACAATTCCTGGACTTCATGATGGATGACCTGGGCTTGTTTCTAGGAAAGCAAGCATCTTCATTTCTGCTAACAAATGAATGAGAAGTGTGAGCTGATGGTGATCTGGTGGTTCACCTGGCTCAGCCTGCACTGGCCTTGTTTAGATGGTCTATCAAACCAAATAAGCCCTTATCATATCCAGAAAGCATCTCAATTTATCCCAAACCAAAGCCCAACCACAAACATCATAGTAAATCTTTCAAACAGGAAAAAAAAAGGTAAACTACATATTTCCTCCTGACTCACATGGTTCTCCCTCTGCTTACAACACCCATCTGATTACATGAAGGGCTAGGGTACTAAGGTCACTCAACGTCACTCTTCAGCTAAACAGTAACACTCAAAAACACCTTTGTCAGAGAAAGAAGAGAAAGATTGTTTAGAGACACTGGCGTGGAGAGGAATAATCAGTGATGATTATGGTGGTCTTGGGCCTGCACCAAAAGCCCTTCTTTGTGCTGGCCATGGGAGAACACATGGCACAGGAAAGCCCAGATTCAAGCAGCTTCTTCAACCAAAACATTGACATATTCTGCTAACTAAAGAGACAAATAAGAAAATTAAAGATGTACACTCCAAGAACCCATGTGTTTTTCATATAGAGACCGTCCCAACTCAGTTTCCCAGAGATTCCATCAAATACAGAGTTTGAGAGTCCCACCTCAAAGAGGTAGGTCCAGGATTTGTGTGATCTCTCTTTATTGCATGGACAAGATTAGAAGGAGGCTCTACAGCACAAAGAAGACAAGCCATGAGCACAGAAATCCTGGCTTTTCACAGGACTCGTGGGGAATCAGGGAGAGAGTTGGGTGGTTGTTTTTTATTGGTGGGTGGGTGTCAGTGAGGGAAGGGATTGTTAGAGAAGTACTGAGGCCAGTCTTTAGAAGGTGATAGGCGATCTTTGCTTTTGACAGAGGTATGACAGTTTGGGAGATTAGCCAAGCATGAGTGACAATTCTTTAGTCCTGAGAGTCCCCTCTGTAATCAGAAAATGTCATCAATACCTTGTCTTCCTGTTCCTTTTCAGAGATAATTTCCTTTTTTTTTTTTTTGCCTCTGTGGGGAATATTTCAGATGACATACTGAACACCTATAACTGCAGGCCTTCACCATCTTCTTCTGTTCCTCAACTCTGGTCAGCATGAGGTTTTGGTTGAAACAGCAAGATCTACCTGCTCCCACTGTTGTCCCTCTGTCCTACCCCAAGTCCATTTGTCCAAAGCAGTCCACTCATCATTCCCTTTATACGGTGGCTTATGACACGGGCCCTCCTGGTAAAGGGACATGATGATTGATGGTGCCTTGTCACAATGGCTGAAAGTCAACATGAGAGCTTGGTTGAGTGGTTGGGGCAGTACTGAAATGTTGGATAAAATTAAGAAAATGCCTAGTAGGACTCCTTAAATCAGCTGGCTGCCTATCAGCCAGCCCATAGGAACCCCCATGAATTACAGAAACCAAGCAAAATTCTCTATGCCTTTCAAACACAAGTCTAGCATTTTTAAAGCCTTTGTCTGCTGACACATTTAGGCATACATTCCTGGCTTCATTGCCTGACTTCTAGAAAGAGCTCTTGAGGGAGGATTTGAACAATGTACCTTTTTAAATGAATTTACTGAAGTATAATTGATATACAATAAACTGCACATATTTTAAGTGTACAATTTGATAAGTTTTGACCTAGGTATACACCCATAAACCATTACTACAAATCAAGATAATAAGTACTTTCTACTGTGCTCCCTTTGTAATCTTCCCCCCTGCCCCTCCCCCAAGTTCTACTCTAAGTACCCAAAATGTGGAATTTAAAGCTCTAGTCCAGTTCATTTTTTAAATCTACTACCCCTGCCCTATCCCCTAGAGCCCCACAGAAATATAGCTTCAACTTCAAGAAGCTTGATATCTGGCCAGAGAAGACATCTTCTATTGGTAGATATAAAATGTGACCAAATGAAGAAGTAACCATAGAGTATAGGGCCTTTGTTTTGAGTCTTGAAGCACATATGGAAGTTTAATAGGTGAAGATGAAAAAAAATAGTACAAATCACTGAATCTCCTATGAACACCTGTACTTTTTCTACTTTCTAAATAACCCAGTTTGATTATAACAGAGGTTGCCTGAAGGAAATAATAAAGGACATGGCTAAAAACCCAGGTTGGGGTTGGGGATGGGGATATGGAAATTGAAATGCTGTAGTCGAAATGTCTACATCTTGCTTCACTGGGCAACAGTTTGCATGAAAAAAGAGACTCCAGCCACCTCCACAGTGATGTAGCCCAAAGGCTGATGAAGGGCTGCCACCTGGCATCATGGAAACATGGGCCTCATAAAGGGGGAAGAGCCCAACAACACACCTGGGCTTCAAGCCTAAGTAATGAAGCTCTGGGTGGTGCCAACCAGAAGGGTCAGGTTGGCAGGAAGTTCCCAAGAAATGTCATCTCCTCTGTTCCTTAAAAGCCTGGTTTCAAACACACTTCCTGAACAAGGGCTGTAGTGATTCACCCACTTCAAGAAGGCCAACTTCACGTTGAGGTCATAGTGGGTGGAGGGATGGAGGTAATCATCCAAGCATCCCCCAGTGTCCCTCTAATATCCCACCCCTTGCAGATGCCCAAGAGGCAGAGAATGCTACAGTTCTCTTGTCATTCTTTTAACATAAGACCTAAGGTTTTAATCCTGGGTAGGACAACGAAGGCAGAAAAGAAGAGAAAGAAAGAGAAGGGGGTGGAGTTGTATTTAAACTACATATGCGATGCTGAGCTTAATGTATTCTAACTCTTCTCTGATTGTCAGATGCTCTGCAGGAGTCACCTAAGGTAAGGACACAGAAATGAGATGAGGTTCCTCAAGCGCTCACACAGTGCCTGACACTTAGTAGGTCCCCTAAAAGTGCTCTGACCACCTCAAGTGTCACAGCTTCCAGTTTTGCATGCCTTACTTTCAGCCCCACTCTTTCCTGAGTTTTCTTCTGTTCTCTTGGTCTCCTTGCCCTGCTCTCTCCTCTGAAACACCCAATGGCTGATAAATCCCAGAACTTTGTCTCTAGAGCATCTTACCTGCCCTTGGAGATTCAACCACACAAAACTGTACCTCGCCAGTGCCCAAAACTACATCCCCAGCCTCAATTGCTCTTCTGAGCTACAGATGCCTCTATCCAATTTGTCCACAGGGCATCCTTGGGGACCTGTCTGGTAGACATTCAACCTATGCAAAACTAAAACCAGTTTTTTTCTGTTCACATCTATTTCCTGCTCCTGCATCTACTCAGCAGTCATTCACTATTCACTTAGGGCAGAAGTCTAGGATTAAAACATTACCCCTCCACGTAAATTATGTCAGTATTTTGTAACTCACCCCTTCTTCTCCAACTCCATTGCTGGCTTGGGTTATATGGCTTAATATCACTAAAGAACTTACCATATTGCAGGCACTTTGCTACAATAGATAACAAGTTAGAATTCGAGTCTTTTGTTGATAGCTGTCTTTATGGTGAACATTAAGTCAAAGATACCACCCTCTGGGTAACTGATCATCTTCCTCTGCATCCCTTTTGTGGCAGCAGTTAGAGCACATGCACTAAAATTAAGTAGATGTGGATCTAAATCCCAGCTCTACTGTTTAGTATTTGCACACCCTTGAGCGATTTCCTGAAGCTCTGAGCCAGTAAGGAGGTGATCTCCAACTAGGTGTTTAGTCTCCTCATTGGTAAGATAACAGGATTGCCATTAAGCCTGAGTCCTTCTCTCTTTAACTTACTGAAGATTTTTAAGGCTGGGAGCAATATAATTATTTGCCCACATTTAGTAAGTTGAGAAGCTTGGATCCAGAAAATCAGTCTGACTAAATATTGGAGGAAATCATCTCAGGTCCCCTGCTCAGCCCTTCTCTTGTAGATTGGTTCACTGACCTCATATGGACTTTGTGATATCGCAGAGAGGGGAAGACCAAGTCACAGTGGCCTAGATTCTCTGCAGCTGGGCTCCTTCTGTCTCAGAGCTGGGAATACAATCTTCAGGCAAATGACTGGAAAGCCCCCTTCAGGCCCCTAACATCTCCCAGCAGTAAGTATGAGCACTAAGTGTGTGCATTCAGTCACACTAGGATATTGCAGAGCTGCATGTACCCCAGGAGTCAGCCAGTTTCCTACAGGAGCATAGAAGAAAGTACCACTAAAGGAGAGCAAGGAGAAGGAAGAGGAAGAGGGCAGCGATTGGCAAGGCTTGAGGGTAAGAGTAGGAGGAGTGAAGACAGGAGTAGTGCCAGCTATGGATGGAAGATGTGTGTGAGGAGGGGAGAGGGGAGATGCTCATGGAGCCAGTAATGAAGAGGCTAAGTCCATTCTCAGGCAAATGGCACAGCCTCAGTATGAAGCAAGTCATTTGCAAGTATTCCTGAATCTCCCATTATGAATAGGAGATTTGACCAGCTATCCTGGACTATAAAGGTAAACAAGATAGGGATTTTTCAATTTAGTTATCTGGTATTTGCCATAAGTAGTGTCTTAAGTGAGGCAGGAGAGACAGAGTGGGCTTCATAGTCATGGGACCTGTGCATCGCAAACGGTCTTGTGCCCACTTACCCACACTGATCCCAGATTTATGCTCTTCTGCCACCATCTTGAAATTCTTAATAATTTTTTAGCAAGAGGCTAGCATATTCATTTTGCATTGGACTTCACAAATTATGTAGCTGGTTCTGGGGAGACATAATTTTTTTTTTATCTGGAGCATGTGGAGTCCTAATAAGCAACAACAAGGAAAGGGTGCAAGATGGGGGAGGGCCAGAACCAGGCTGGAGGAGAACAATAAACAATTGTTCTGAGAAATGGCTGAACACAAACAACCTGTGGGCATAATGACCTCCTTCCCCACATAGACCCAGCAGCACAACCTCATTCTGCACATAAATCCTATAAAACTCCCCTCTAGCCCCTGCCTCTTTGCAGACAGCCCCTTCTCTGCTGTGCTGCCCATTGCTTTCTTGCAACATACCTTCATACTTTGTCTAATAAATCTGCCTTTCTTTACCTATGATTGTCTTGGTAAATTCCTTTACTGCCCACAACACCAGCCCCAGCTAGTCACACCAGCAAGAAAGCAGATGTCACAGGAAGTAGCAAGTAGGCTAGGCCAAACCAGAGCCAAAGAGGTAACAAAATCATAAGGGAAAATTTGGAAAATGTCAGGTTAGCCTGTGTGCCCATCTGAAGAACTTCCTGAGGCTCTCCTGCTCTAACCAGGGACTTTTAAACCTCAGTTTTGTCTTTCCTCTCTTGCAGCATGAAGAAAGTGCACTTTCACTCTTGCAGTAGTCTTAGAAAACAAATATTTCTGCATGGTGACACGGTCCTTACTAGAACCCCAGAACATCTCCATGGTATGACCTACCACATTTCCTCCCCACCAAAAATAATAATAATAATAATAATAATAATAATAATAGTAAGGCTACCAAGTATCTGGAATTTCTTGTTCATTAAAATCTGATTACTACCACACTCAAAAGCATCTGGGTCTTTCTTTGGTCCTTACTAAAAACAAAGGCTTTGCTTTGAACATTTCTCCAGGCAAGTCCCATCTGCTCCCCCAGAACAAGAATGTAATGAAGAAGGAAGTGTTACTAAACCTTTGTGCTTTGGACCACAGAACTTTAGAATTAGAAAAAGCAGCAAAAGATCTACTTTTTTCTTTTTATTTAGTATAAATACAACTAAATCTACTTTTTGAGATCTCCAAATATGAGAATTCTGCCCCAAAGAACAATGCAGAAACCTGACAGCGACACTGTCAAGCAAGCCTTCATTGCCAGCTCTGTCTCTCAAGAGTTTCAGGACATGTAGTAAAATTATGTTTTGAATCTGCCTGTTCTTCTCCCTCAATCACCACTAAGACTAGGAAGTAGAGGCTTGGCAAGCCAAGTCAAAGAGGCAGGGCTGATTGTGATGCTCTCTCTTGGCCCAGCCTTGGTCAGTAAAGTTAGTCAGATCTCCTGTATCCAATGCACTCTACCAGCCTGATGGTCACAATGCTATGAAATCATCAATTATGAAGCCATTGACCTTCATGTGTGGCAACCTCAGCCTGTCTCTGTGGTCCTTTTACCCCCTTGATGGCAACTCTTTCCCCCCTTTCAAAGGGTCAGGTGCCCTAAAACTCAGTGAACTGATGGCCCTTGGCAGGTGGGATGATTTTAAGAGGACCAAGGCCCTTGCACATGGCTCTTAGCACACAAGGGGAGAAGAGAAAAGCAGACCAAATGCACAGAAAATAAAAAGAGGCCAGAAATTATAATTGTGGTGCATCATTGTATAGTGGCATGAAGCCTGGACTAGAGATTAAGAGATCTATGTTTGAGATCTCACTTTGCCTATGATTTGTGACTTTGTCTGTTACCCTTCATCTCAAGGCCTATTATAAAATTGTTCTCTAGCAATGCTCCAACTCGAAGTTCCTTACTCCAGTTGGTGGATGAATTAAAACATATTATTCTTGACCACATGAGGCCAAATGATTTTAATATGTGTGATATTTTTGTACCATAACACCCTTTTCTAACACCCTGGGATGCAGCCCTACTTTTATCTTAACAGCTGAATGGAACTATATTTCCAGTGTATTCTGGAAAAGGACATCTTTTTTATTACTATGTTATAGATGGGGATTAAGGAAGGCAGAAAAGTGGCTAGTGGTCAATGTGAAAACTTTATTCAGAACCCTCTGAAGCACACAATTTGAATTTTCTTTATGCACCATTATACCATGTAGTTTTATTATTAGTGAGACTTGGAAAGACAAAAGGAACAGAAATAGTCAATTTTCAGAAGTCCAAAAATAATTAAAAGCAAACAAAAGTTTGAGTGCTCTCAAAATGAGAACTTGAAAGTTGTCCAGAGGTCCTCCAAATTCATGCCCTGCCTTTAAGAAGGACTACTTTTTCCAGTTCTCCCTCTTTAATATTAGGTTCCTTCACTGTGCTCATAGCAGGCATGCATGAAAGAAAAGGCTAATAGAGTGGAGACTCAAGGACAGGTTTGTTTATAAGTTGAGTAGGGAAGGCACTGTGGTGCAGCAGGCAGTCCTTGGCCTGGGGTCGGCAAACTTGTCACTATCCTGACTCTTCCACTGCCCAGGTGTGGCCACTGAGATAAGCCTCTTGGCTCCCAAAGGAGCAGGACAAGGTACACCTTAAGAGCCTCCCATGAGCACTGCTCTTGTGATAAATCTCCCACTTTAAGCACCCCAATCTCTCTCCCCCTGAAAAAAAACAGAAATTGTTTACTGAAAAACAATTTGAGAATGCAGCAGAAAGAATAGGAGAGAAGCCTGACGGAAAAATGGGAAAGAACACCACCAAATCCTCAGGCAGACTCCAGGCCATCCTCAGAACCAGGATGCTCCCTGTACCTCCAGAACTGGATGAAAAAAGACGAACCGAGTTAAGATCCTTCCTCCCTTTTGCTCTGCAAACCACCTCTTGGCCTTGGTCTCTGGCCTCTTCTTATTCCCTACTGAAGACAGTGAATGTGTTCTGAGTTCAGATAACTCTGCCCCTTGGTGAGGCACCTCTCTCAGCCACTTTCCCCTCCTCCAGCCTGTCCCCAAGCTCCTTTGGCCTGTTTGAACAGCAGCAGCAACAACAGTAGAGAAGACAGGGTGTGCATGTGAAAAGGGTAAAGGGTCCCCGCTTCCCAGCCGAGGTCAACATCTGGAGAGACTTAGATTTCAGAGAGGGATTCAGACTGAGTCATCGACATGTGTAAGGACTGTCAGCAACTTTTCTATGTTCCCTCTTCATAAGCCCCAAGTCTCAGCCTGCTGGGAGGATCCAGCCCTATGAAGGCATCCACTGGACTCTCCGGGAAAATTAATGGAGTGAGTTTGAATTGAAGAGGTGACATGGAATCTAACTAGAGATCTGACTTCCAAAACTGTGACACCCTAAGGCTATCCTTCCTAGCCTAGGAAAGGGACCAGTGAGAGCACTGGCCTCCAAGCCCTTTCCTGCACTGCAACCCTGGCTACCCATGTAGGAGATACAGACATCATCCTGTCCATTCACCTTTCTCCAGGCAAGACTTCCCTGAACACTAAGAAAAGAAAAGGCTGATAGTGTCTCTTCTCAAAGGGCCGGGAATTTAGTTCTCTCTCTTTCTGTGCCAAAAATGTTCAGAACATAGGCATTTCCTTTCATCAAGGGAAAAAAAAAGCTGAGTCCCACCAGGGAAGCTAAGGTGTAAAGGAAACAGGTTTATGGGGCTGTCCCTGTTAGTCCTATGCTGAGTTATTTGAAGTCACTTATATGTCCTCTCTGCGCAAAGATAGCAGAAAAAAAAATGGTGAGACAGTGAGGAGACTGGATTAACAGATATTCTCAAGGAAAGGCCTCATCCTGGACCTGCTAAAGGTTAGAAGTAGCTCACTAGGCTCTATCTAAATTGCCACTAGCTTGAGCAACAATGGGGCAGAAATGGAAAGAGAAACAGAGACAGGCAGCAGAGACCAACGCTCAGCCCTGCTCCATCCTCACTCCAGTAGGTCCGATATAGGAGCCAACCCAAACACCCCCCACACCCCACCTTTGAGTGGCCTGTGAATCGCCTTCCCCATCCCCCACTGAGTTTTCTGCTGCTCAAGTTTCTTAGCGTGGTTGTCTGGAACCAGAACTGCTCCTCAACTCTAGGCAAAGGGGACTTTTTGTTTGTTTCTTCATCAGTTCCCAAGTCTGGCTGCCTTCTTCCCTGTGATCTCAGCTTCTCCTTGGCAGAGCAGGTCTTTTGGGGGTGGGAGGGATTGGGGAGAGAAATAGTATCCAGCCTTCAGGACCATCCAGAAAAATGCCTCTCAAACCAAAGAGGCCAGTTCCTCTGTAAACATTTTAGCCAATGGTTTCAGGCATGAGAGGTGGGCACAGAGCACCAGAGGACCTGTTGTGAGGACAATGTCTTCTCTCTTCCCTGCCTTGAAATGCCCCCACTTGTGCAAAGTCACTGTGATTGTGTTGAACTGTCTGTCCTCATAATATACCAAAGCAGCTAGACTGAACAAATATTTACTGACCACCTAGTGTGGGCCATGCTAGTACCTGCGGAAAATGCAGTAGAAATAAAAGGTACAGTCCCTAACAAGAAGGAGGCTATCGCCAAAGTCAGATCATTTCAGAGATCACCTAGCCCAGCCTGCTTATTTTTAGAGTAAGGGAGCTGACGTCCAGAGAAGTCCAGTCAGGACCAGAATGAAGACACACCGCCTCCTGTTGAAACCAGTCTAACACACACGGCTGGCAATGCAGGCATAAAACACGATTTCACACAGTTATGGTAGGTTGTCTAGACTTTAAAGCCAATATTATATGGACAATAAACTTTGAAGAAGTTTCAAAGGACAGTGAAAATTTGGTAAGTTGGAAGTCTTCCTTAGAGATGTGGGGCAAAATAGGAAGGAACAGGATAGTTAGAAAAATAAAAGAAGGACTTTTTATTCATTGACCAAATGTATTTCACAAATAATTACTGAGCTTCTGTTCTGTGGCAGGACTGATGAACTCCCAGGGAATATTCAGTGGTGAGCCCAATTTCTCAATTCCTGCTTTCACACAGGTCCCTGCTTTCACGGGGGCATGTTTGTAGGAGAAACAACCAGCTTTGAGTGGACACAGAAGGTCTGGAGTACCAACAAGCAAGCCAGCAGTCTATTTTATAGAACTGCTTCTTCGTGTGAATAAAAGTCACCAACAAGTCACCAACAGAAGGTCTCCAGAGAGACCTGCCTGGAAGCAGGAAAATGGAAAGTGTCACATATGGTGGCTATTCAAAGAATCTGGGTTTCAAAACTCAATTTGCCATCTATAGATATCAGAAAACCAGGGAGTGAGGCTTGAACTACATTCGCTCTTCTATTCAACCAACTTTTGCTAAGGATCTCCTGCACACAAGATGCTCAGTTCTTGAGTGAGGATAATGGCAGTGGAGAGAGAAGGAGGGACAAATGGAAGAAATAGCAAACAAGTTCTATAGAAATCTGAATGAGGCGGGCACAGTGGCTCACGCCTGTAATCCCAGCACTTTGGGAGGCCAAGGTGGAAAGATCACCTGAGATCAGGAGTTCAAGACTGGCCTGGCCAACATGGCGAAACCCTGTCTCTACTAAAAATACAAAAATTAGCTGGGCATGGTGGCACATGCCTGTAATCCCAGCTACTCAGGACACTGAGGCAGGAGAATTGCTGGAACACAGGAAGCAGATGTTACAGTGAGCCGAGATTGCGCCACTGCACTCCAGCCTGGGCAAAAGAGCAAGACTCGGACTCAAAAAAAAAAGAAATATTTTCAAAAGCAAAGCATTTACTATGAGGTATAATGGAGGAAAAAGGAAAGTCTGGATGACTTATACACCAATAATCATTCAATATATCTATTTGTAAGTGTCAAAGTCACTTCAAAACCAGTATGTCTTATACCAAGTACATGATCATCACTCTCCCCATGTATGGCCTTTATCCCCATGAATGGCACCAGCATCCAGATAACTGCATTATACAGGAACAAAAGCCACACCCTGGACATCATCTGCTTTCACCTCCCAAATTCAATCCATCACCAAACCTTGGTCTCTTGTCTACTTTAGATCTCAATCAACACCTTTCCTGGCCAGACCTAAACCATCATCAAATCTTTCTCTCTACTGAACCACTGATGTTGACAGTAGCATCTCCCTTTACACAGCTCCTCCAGTCAATACATCACCCACCTGGCACCCTCTAATCTCACATGCCATCCTTTTAATATTTTTAAAGGCTTCCCAATGTACTTGATCATGGTTTGATCGCTGTCTCTCCCTCCAGCCTCATCCTATACCACGTAGGGAGTTTCCCTCTGCCTTTCTCCAGCCAAAATGATTCCCTAAGTACTTATTCACTGATTTATGTAGACATCTGATGAACGGCTTTCTCCCCAGTGGGCTGAGAGTTCCATGAGCACAGTATCTACATGTTTTTATCCTCCACTAATTTTCTACCACCTAAATGTATGGCATATGCTATGTGATCAATATCTGTGACTGAATTTTAAGAAATGATTAGGTTAATTGTTCTGAACCAGAGTAATTTTTTCCCTCACTTCCCCAGCCTCCCAAAGAAACAGGTGGCAATGTTTGGGAATATTTTGGGTTGTCGTAGCTGCCAGGCTTCACTGGTGTCCAGTGGGTAATGGCCAGGGATGTTGCCAAACATCCTAGGATGCACAAGACAGCCCACTAAAAGTTACCCTGCCCATTGTGTCAACAGTGCCAAGACTGAGAAATCCTGACCTAGATGAAAAAGAAGGAATATTTCTATTTTGATCATATTGAATTGGGTTCTTTAGAGTCAAGTCCTTACAGAAATAAATGTATTATCTCCGGTTGCTGTGAGAGACTTAAACAGTCATGCATACACACACACTCAATGACTGTTACATTTCCTACAGGCAGGAGAAACATATTTGAATGGTCTCTTGTACTCCTCCGATGCCTGGCACAGGGCTGGGATTCAATTTCTCAATAACACCTCTCTGGGAAAGCCTCACTTAACATAAAAAGGACCTCAAAACTGAGGGTGGCCCTTGAGCTGCACGAAAATGACCACCTTATTTCACATATATGACCAAAGTGCAGCAAAGGTGAGTGACAGCACAATAGAGCCCCGCCCACCTGCTGAGCCATGCCCCTTCCCTGTCACAATGGCCAAGGCCTTAAATACCCAGACTCCTGGCCCCCTGGCCTTGCAAAGCCCCTCATTTTGGCAGAACTTACCATGTCGACCAGCCGCAAATTAAAGAGTCATGGCATGAGGAGGAACAAGAGCCGATCTCCTCACAAGGGAGTCAAGAGAGGTGGCAGCAAAAGAAAATACCGTAAGGGCAACCTGAAAAGTAGGAAACGGGGCGATGACGGTGAGTGAGGGATGGGGAGGAGACTGCCAAACTTAGGCACACATTGATGCCAGGCCCTCCCTCTTGGAGGCAGCCCTCACAGGACCCTGAAATCTTGGCCTGAGATTATTTCCAATAACTAAATGCAGATTTGAGCAATAAGAGTATTGATGGGAATGTTCTAATTCGTGTCTCTGTTGCAAACCTGTCCTTTCCCACAGCGAATCGCAATTACCGCTCCCACTTGTGAGCCCCCAGCGGGCTCTGCCCTGGTGTGCTTCACACAGCACCAAGCAGCAACAAGAACAGCAGAAGGGGAACTGCCAAGGAGACCTGATGTTAGATCAAAGCCACAGAGGAGCCTATGAAATGTGGATCAAATGCCAGTTGTGACGAAATGAAGAATGTATATGTTGGCTGTTTTTCCCTAACATCTCAATAAAACTTTGAAAGCAGAAATGTTTACTTTGATCTTTTGGTTGGAAAGACTTGAGTTCCTGAGCTAGGTGGGTTTGGGGAAGAATTGGCCAGTATGAAACCATTAAATGTGACTTGGAAAATATCAAAAGTAATTTGTCCTCCAATTCCCTCCCACGGTAGTCCTTCTCTGGCCACACACTATTGCCGTATTTGTCTTCATCCCAGTGTGCTGTCTCCCTCCCCAACATGGAAAGGGAGAAGAGATAAAAAAGGGAGAAATGCATTCGTTAGCATAAACCAAAGGATTCAAGCTGTTTTTGTTAGAGCTTAAACCAAAGGATGCAAGCTGTTTTTGTCAGAGCTTATAGCATAGAGGTGTTGAAAGCTAAACTAAATCTAAAGACTTGGCCCAGAGAGAGAGATCACCTGGAGGAGCTCTTAGAAGCTCTTAATTCATTGATCATATGAGCAGGATTAGCAGGCTAAGAGATGGGAACACCTTCTGGACAGATACCAACATACTATTTGTAAAGGATCCTATTAGTAACAGTGGAAGTGATGAGAGTTTAGATTTCTTTAGGTTATTTTGGTAGCTATGTTGGGCTTGAGGTAGGCAAGACTAAAGAGTGGGATATTGCCTCGTAGCATGTCATAAGCCTTAGTCCAGTGTGCCCGGAAGTAGGAATTTTCTCAATCTGAGTAGGCCTTATTGATCATTTGACAGAGAACTGACTTTAGGGATAGAGCTGGTTCTGCTCATTTGGGAAATTCCTAAGCCCTCACTTTACCTTGTCCCTGAGTTGTAACACAATTTATGATGTCTCTGGTCAAGGATATGACATTCACCCACTCAGAGATGCATCATATTTTTCTTGTGTTTGCTGTTGCCTCAGAGGTAGCTCCAGGGTAGAAATGAGACTCATATTTAAACTCAAGAACCAACCACCCACATGGTTTCTGGGGAAGTAACCAGGAAAGGGTATAAGCAGGAAGGAATGAGGGGGCATGAGGTTAGACACGAAGTTTCCAGCAGTCAGGGGTGTGAGACATGGGAAGAGGACACTATTAAGTCTGAGCCTCATGCAAATGTGTGGGTACCAGGATGTTGGTCCTATTAAGGGGTGGCAAAGGGTGTTCCTGTGGGTTAGAATCTAGAAATGCAATAAAAAAGCATGTTCATTTTTCACATAAGTCATTTCACTTATTGGGGTAAAATATTTCAAGTCCTCACTCTTCCATAACCCTAAGAATGCGCATGCTGATTCAGAGCTGTTTTCAAGTTCATGTAAAAAACATTTCTCCTTACCGTCAGGCACACAGATACTTCAAAGTTTTCCATTGTCAGTTTCCCTTTTTGTCAAATAGGGATAGAGAAAATGCTTCATAACCCTCATCCTCCATGGTTATGTCTATTTACCTCCTAAATGTGACTTTTGTTTGTCTTTGCTTCTCTAACTAAACTCAGATTAGTCTCAAACAATCCTATATGTGTCCGTAGTGTCACTGAATGAAGCTCTAACTTCTTAGAAGTTTGCACACATATCTGATCTGGATTCCCTCCTTCAAATCTCTGAAAGAACTCATCAGCCATGGCTCTCACCCTGCTCTCATGCCCCTTGGGACTTCCTCTGCCTCTGTATAAAATGTAAACACTCTTTGCAACACATGAAGTCTATAAAATAAATCCAAAAAGTAAAAATTGTTTAATTATTTTAATGTGCTTTTTCTGCTCTTGCTGTAAATTCTTTCAAACAGCCTCATAGGTTGGGTTCTCAGGGAGTGGAGATGGAGTTTGAATGCAAGATGTTTATTAGAGGTCAGTACTTGAAGAGGGAGGCTGCAGGGTTGTACAGAAGAAGGAGCTGAACAAACCATCAGGCAGTATAGCCAGGCCTTTATACCATTTATACCCCACCTGGCTGGGCTGCGCCAGTAAAAAATGGCATTTCCCTGCTGAGGCAGACTCAGAAGGGAGCATCAACTGGAGGTTCCTTGGTGGATCACACACCCGCAATCTGAGCAGCTCACCTCGGTGTCTATTACAATTGATCTCCGGATGATCTGTATCTTTTCTCAGCCTCTGCTCCCCATCTTCCCCTTAAGCCTCTTCACAGCTTGCTGCCTTGCCACTTCCTGCTGTGACTGTGTCATGAGTCTTCAAATGCTCTTGTGCACAGCTCACTTCTCGTGGATTGCCAATTTGCACAAAGATGACCTCTCCCATAGGACAAAGTCAACAATCAGGAACAAACTAGAATATCGTGACGCTAAGTGTGCAACATTTACTTCCCTCAGGAAACTTGTTATGATTAGGGAGCCACACAGATCCCTGCATATGGTCCAAATGAAGACTTTGTCAAAGGGATTATTTACAGAGGAGAGACACCTAGAGCCTACCAATGGGGTCTTTAGACCCTTAGGACTGAGAAGGCAGAAGGGCAAAATAGCATGACAGGAGCCCACTGACAGCCAAAACTGTGTGTGGGAAGGAATGGTTGTGAATGGACCTCCTGGTAAAATCTGTACTAGGAGGATCACAGCTGTTGTCAGGCTCAGACACAGGGAAGAAACATTCCATCATTTATCTAATCTCCTGCTGTTGCTCTCATTGGCGAAATTCAGAAGTCAGCAGACAAGAGACCCCAGGTGACACAAAGCATAAGGGCCAGCCCCCTGGGACATCAAAGAGCAGAGAATGTTGGATAAAATCTCCAAAATCCAACAGTGATAGCTGACACAACTTTGTAGACAAAATTCTTCTTTCCTTGGACTCCTTAGAAGTTTGCCATTTTATCAACCTGCTTATCTCCTCCCTTATGTTGTCATGGACCAAAGTCCCTTCAGAAGCAAATTGTAGAGAGATAGAGTGAGGAGAGAGACTCCGAATAGTTACACAGGGCTCCTGAACCCTCACCTTAAAAAGCTTGTTTTCATGTTATTTGCATGACAGTATTATCCCCAAACCAATACAATGCAATGTTCTAATGCAGTGCTATATCTTCACAATACTCTAAACACTGAAACAATCTAATTAATCATCAGGACAGGCATGTGGTGAACAACCCAAGACTAGCCACGGCAGACAGATCCTCGCCTGGTGACTTCAGCCTCTGCCCTCTTAGACAGGTTGTGAAGGAATGGTAGACGCCCGGAAAACTCTGCTTTGCACTAGGAACATTTTCCAGATCCATATATTGGAAATTTTTCAACACTGGCATTGATGTAGTCTCTGTACCCCAGGAATATTCATTCTGTCCCTCTGTTTACGGTTCCTTTAGGTCCAGCACCTACAAGGCACGTGTAGGGGTCTTTGACCACGGGGACGCTCTTTCAGAAAACCCAAAGGCCTCACCCCCTGTGTGCTTTTTCTCCATCTCCCTAACCAAGGAGGACTTTGTTTCCCTCTCCAGTTTTCTCCAGAACGCTATGTCCTAAAGTCATCACTTCTTTGGACTTTTGGAAAAGAGAAAAATCAAAAAAAAAAAAAAAAAAAAAAATGAAGGATCTTGGCCACAAGCCCTTTTGGGTCACCTTGACCTTCATGTGAGCTGACTTGGATATTCGGCCTCTGCTCCACTGGCCTCAGAGCCCACTGGGAGTGGCGAAGCCCAGGGGACCCACGTGTGGGTGGAGAAAACCCCAAGGAGCTATGGAGAACACAGCCAGCTCCCACCTTTCACCCAGCCTCCTCCAGATGACCCTTGGGTGGGATCTGCATCTGTGCAGCTGCAGGCAAACAGGAAGTTCTGGAGAAATGCTTAGGGCTATGTTTAGGAGGTGAAGGCCCAGAAATGGCAGCAGGGAGGAGACTTTGTGCTCTGGGGGTAGCTGGTGCAAGCCAGACATGGCCTGGGGCTTGGCTGTTTGGGTCACCCAAAGGTTCTGTCCTTTGAAACAAGAGAAGAGCAGCAGCCTGAAAACTCTCTCACTTTCTGGCTTTGCAATCTGAGCACTCACTTCCAGGCCTATGCTGGGAGAAGAACCCAAACAGGGAAGGGTCTTAATTCCTGACCTCTAGGAGCAATGGGCCTTGGTTCCAGGTTGATCTGCCTCACTGGGCTGTACATGAGGAAGCTGGCTATTTCAACAAAGCCTGCCTCTCCTCATGGCTGGCCCCACCAAGCCTCTCTCCATTCTCTCCCCAGTCCCTCCCACAGCGCTCCAAACATAAGCTTTCTCCTGCAGCTGAGCCCTCCAGCCATTCCTGAGCTCAGTGTTCCAGAAGTAGTTAGCATCATGGTACAAGAGGGTTGAGAATCAAAACCCAGGGGCCCGACTCCTTCTGAGCCAACTCTTCTTGCTTTGTGACCTCGATTGACCTATTAGTCCTGCCTCATTTTAAGCTTTGCACACCTCCTCTCCTGCAACTGGGGCCATTTCATCTCTTTCAATGGCCCAGCATCATCATCGCTGTAAGCAGGCCTGACCTCAGGCAGAAGGGAGTGAGACAGCATGACATAGGATGAAGCAGAAAGGCACTGGGGTGAGTGGGCCGGCGTCTGAATGCCCACTCTCTAGCTGTGTGATCTTCGGTGAATTTTATAACCTCCATTAACTTCATCTTCCTTATCTGTAGGATGCCAGTCATAAAATCTACCTCTCAGGTGGCTTGTAAGACTCTAAAATGCTGTAAATTATAGGCCCTGAGTACATTGCATAACCCCTCATTTCTCTGTCTGGACTGGTCTTTTAGGGATCATTGTGCCTGTCTGATCTTGACTCATGACTGCTTCCCAGACCTTAGTCTCAGGATGCCACACCAGAAGAAGTGGACCCCACACTTGAAGACAGATGTCCCTGGCGGTGCCTGCCTGCTCTGCAAAGAGCTAGTCCCAGGCTCGCATCGTGACCTAGCACCTCAACCTCTCCTGACCCTTTTGGCTAGGCCAGATCCTGAGATCGGAGAATACCTACATCTCCCTGGGGCTTGCTTTCCTCTCCCATGAAATTTAGGAGTTGGGGATGATCTTATCCCTCTACCTAGACTGTAGACTCCTGGGGGCGGGAGGCAAGGCACTCATAAGCGAGGGCATCAGAGTGACATCAAGACACAAACAGCCATGGAATCTTGGGAACAGATCAATGAGTCCACCTCTTAAAATATTGTAAAAAATAAAATCTGAGTATGAATGTTGGTGAAAAGGACCAAGGATGGATCAATAAACTCACCAATTAGCACCATACTTTTTTTTTCCATTAGCACTTGCAAGTATCTTTAAAATTAATTAGGTATGAAGTCTCCGGGTCTAACACACAGGAGGTTTTTACTAAAAAGATGTAAAGAGCTTGAATTTCACAATCAGTAGGGATCATCCTGAAAAATGCTTTAGAACAAAAACTTTTCTAAAAGTTGAAGGAAGGATACAGCCTTCAATAGTCCTAGAAACTGGACCTTTATTTGTTGAATTTCCCTTCAGGAACACAGAAGAACAACACTACACCAGCTATACAATAATACTTCTGCAACTGTATGTGATAGAATCACCAGGAGATCCGGATAAGATGCACACTCTAATTCTGTAGGTCCAGGGTGGGCCCAAGATTCTGCATGTCTGAGAAGATCCCAGCTGGGGCTGATGTTGCTGGTCCAAAGACCAGAGGGAGTAGCAAGGACATAAGAATATTCAACTGGAAGCTCTCTCCAAACTTCCACAACCATTCATTACCCCTATCTGAATCTGAGCTTACTTCCCAGGGATATCAGACAAAAAAATGAAAGAAGAGATAAGAAAGTGCTGTGAAACAGTTAGGCTTCTCCCACCATGGCCACCACTGGACTCTTGAAAGGGGATCTCTGGGTTGTTTGTCTGTTTGTTTGTTTTGAGTCGGAGTATCGCTCTATCGCCCAGGCTGGAGTGCAGTGGCACGATCTTGCCTCACTGTAACCTCCGCCTCCCGGGTTCAAGTAATTCTCATGCCTCAGCCTCCTGAGTAGCTGGGACTACAGGTGCATGCCACCACCCCCAGCTAATGTTTGTATTTTTAATAGAGACAGGGTTTCGCCATGTTAGCCAGGCTGGTCTCAAACTCCTAACTCAGGTGATCCACCCAACTTGGCCTCCCAAAGTGCTGGGATTACAGGCGTGAGCCACCGCATCCAGTTGGGATCTCTGTTTTGACCACGTAACCCTTTCCTTTTTTTTCTTTTATGTGCTCCTCTATGCTGCAGATCATGAGCCATATCACCCCCAACCTGCTGCTCGAAATGTGCACTCGTTTGCATTTGGTTGAGATCAGCAGAAACAGATTCCAGCTCACTTAGAAGTGGGGTGGGGTGGGGAAAGGATGAAATATATTAGTAGAATGTGGAAGAGCTTAGGGAATAGGAGGAAAAGCTGAACAACTGGGCCTCACAATGGGAGCCAGGCAGGCATCAGATGGGGCCTGAAGGGCACCCTGCTTTGATTGAAATGACTGATTGTTTCTCATTCTTACATCACTTACGCTAAAAATTCAGAGTCCCAGGAGAGAGAAAATGATGACCACGCTTGTGTTGCTGTGGGGACAACAAGGGCTGGTCCTAAAAGGAAAATTGAGAAACTAATACCAAAGATGGTTATATGCATACTGATCAGCCAGACACGATGATCTCCTCTAGAGATATAAGAAACTACTTTCCTGCAATGCAAAGAATTCCAGGGTACCGACAGCATAGCATAAAAACAGCACACAACAGCCACTTTCTTGAACCCCTAAATCTGTGAACACACTTATGCAGTTTTTTTCTGTAAAGTGGCTATCTTAGCACAAAGAATTTGTTTAGAATACATAACGTACATTTTACTTTTCACCACCAGAACCAGAAGGTAGCTTCATTCTCAACTCCATTACTTTCCCTGCCTAGAAAGTTTTGCCACATTAGGAGAGGTGACAGAAAATGGGGTAGGAAGGAGGGAGTCATATAACACTGCACTGCAGGTCTACATGCTGGAAGGATGGCCAGGCTCATTTGCTAGTGAGCATGTTTTATATTCATGCTACAGCAAAAGGAAATGTGCCTGGGAGTCACAGACTCTCTGAAAGAGTCCAGGATAAAGGCTGTGATGTCCTTGAAAGCCAAGAGTACAATGACATAAAGGTGTGATGGTTGGAGGGGACCCTGGCCTCAGGGCACTCCATCTGCCCCTACCTAACTCCTAGCAAGAATAGACCCCTCTTCCTCTCCTTTTACTCCGAACAGCCAGGAAGCAAGACATGCTCTGGCTGATTCAGCAGACAGAAGCTCCTTGGGGTTGAGGTCTGTGGCTCTCCAGCCTGGGATCCACTGGGCTCATCCCAGTTACCAAGCACTGGAAAGAGGGCGAGTTTGAATGTCAGTGTGCTCCTATGATAACAGACACACCAGCCACCAAAGACATCACGCGAGAAAAAGAGTGTAAAATACCTCATTCATAATTTTTTACATTGATTACATGTTAAAATAATATTTTAACTGTATTAAGTTAAATCAAATAATGAAAATTAATATTTACATGTTTCTTCTTTGCTTTTTAAAATGTGCCTGCTAGAAAAAATGAAATTACGAATATGACTTGCATTATATCTATTTCCATATTTGGATAGAGTTGGCCTAGGCTGCCCTGGGTGTTAACTCCTCATTCCTCATACTTTCTGCACTTCGCACTAAGAGCAATGCCTACTAGCCAGGCCCTGTGCTACACACCTTTCTTCTCTCTCTGTCTCCTTCTGTCTTAGTTTAATCCTATAGGTCTAGAGGTGTAGAGGTGATTGCTGAGGCACTGTTGTGATGTTCTTGTTGTTCTCATGCTCATCCTTGTTGCCTTTGATGGACCTATATGATCACCTTATCTAGAAGTCTGGAGGCAAAATTGTTCACCACTGTATATCTGTATCTTTTCTACCCAGACAACACTTAGCTCCTTATGAATGGGCTCAAAGTTGACTGGTTTATAAGCATATAAAATGAAAACAGAAAATGTATTATTTTTGATATATGAGGAAGTTTTCTACATCACACACGGAGGAAAGGATAACTTGACATCTAATTTTCACCATGATCTACCCACACCTCTGCCTGCTAACTCTCTGTCTCTCTCACACACACACACAAACACACACACACACACAGGCAAAAAATAGAGAAGAAAATATCAAGGGAGTGGCACTCAGCTTTAAATTCTATGTTATTTCCCATATATTTATCTGAAAATACTAGAATTTCATTAATTACACATTTAAGAAGAATAATGACAGCAATACTCTTAAAACACCTATACCAGATACTCTTCTAAGGGTGTTATGTGTATTAACTTCTTTTACTTTCCTCACAGTCCCATGAAGTAGGGATATTATGATGATCTCTATTTTAGAAATGAGAAATGTTTCCAAGGTCACAGGGCTAGTGAGCAGCAGAGTTGGGGTAGAGCCAGTCTGTCTTTTGTCTGTGTGCTTAACAACTAAGCTATGCATCTGTGTTTTATAGGCAGAAAAAATGAAGCCTCGAGATTGGGAAAGATGCACTCAACATGGCTCAGTTAGTGACAGAGGCAAAACTAGAAATCTGTGCTTCTGTACTCTATTGCCCTCCCTCCACCCCCACAAATGCTGCTCCTCCACCTCCCCCGTCTCGCTACCCGCAAAACCAGACTACGTCATTGTCTGAAGTGAACGGGGACTTTGACAGCAGACCTAAGATGCTTAGGGGTAGAAGACAAGGAGGAGAAGACAGACCATGTTTCTCATATCTCTTGATCTGACAGAGACAGGGCCAGTTGATTCAAACCCTAAGTAACAAACTATAACAGAAAAATCCAACAGCCTGATTCAAACCCTAAGTAACAAACCATATCAGAAAAACTCAGGCTTTCCCAACAGCCTGTTCTAGACTCAAATCTTACAACAACAACTTAGCAGTTACATAACCTTGAACAAGTTATCTAGCTTCTCCGATTGCTGTCATTTGCTCTGTAAAATTGAGTTAAGAACAACTTCTAGGATCAGCATTCAGATTTACATGGAATCCACACACAAAACAATTCACACCATACCCAGTATATCCTGGGTACTTGATAAACATCGGTTCCTCCCCAGACCACCCTGACCCATCTCAAGGTTAGCTGGAACCAAACGGGGACCCTTGAAATCTCTGCAAATGGGTCTATCATGGAGGACAGTAAGTGTGCAGGTCTAGAGAGTTGCCCCAGGAGCAGAGAAGGAGCAACCTACACACCGGTCACTGCATAGCAAGTCGGGCAAGGGTTACCACTGACAAATCCACCCCACAGCCTTGCTCTGTGTTGCTAGAAAGAAAGAGAAGGATTGTGAGCTTTTGCTTGAGTCACAGAAGCCCTTTGTGTCTCCCCGGAGAGGGGAGGGTGGGACCTTAGGCTAACGGAACAGTGGTGGGCGGGGTGATCTGGCAGCCTCGATTTCATCGAAGAAAGGCTGGCTTGATGCCCAGCCTGGCGTGTTGCAAGGCCAAGGGTGGAGGTGCCCTGTGAGGTGGAGACAGGTGTGGGGGAAAAGCAATGACTTGGAAAAAGGAGATGCCTCATTTTTCTTTCTTTTAGATTGCATTTTAACTAAGTAAACTCCATTTTTAAGACTTTTTGTGCTTAAAAGGAGCCCATTTTCCATGCCCCAGTTTCCTCAACAAAAACATAGGAACTCAAAACATTGTGGAGCTCAGAGGACACTCCCAGGCCCATCTTTTCTATCTCCCAGTACACACCACAGACGGCTCTCGCCCCTACTGAGCAGATGGAAAACAAATGGGTGAGACCCCAAGACTCCCAGAGACTAGAAAGCACCTTCTCTTTCTAGGCCAACTTGACCTTCCATAGTTTTGGTTGGAAGGGAACTAGGCCAAAGACCAAAAGGAGGCTCCCTTCGGGAAAGAGGCCTCTTCTGTTTCTCACTGTCACCTTTCTCTTTGAAATTCCTCCCAAATGTTAAAACCCAGCTCCAAGGATCTTTTCCTAATCAACCCAGGCAAAAATGAATAGACTTTATCACCTCTCAATTCCTGGCTCACTGTGCATGCCCTTCTAGAAGTCCTCACTTTCTAAGAATGCAATGATATTATAGCTGCTAGGGTCTCTGTTCCTAATGGAGCATAATTTCCCTGAAGACAGAACCATTATCAGCTCTGTCTCATCCACATGGCTCACAACAGGGCTTCTCAGGCTGGGATAATATCTTCCCTACTAACTCAGGATTTATTGAATGTCTACCCTATACCCAGACTGTATTTATAGTTTCCCACATTCATCCAGGATGACAGCCACTGTTCTGTAAATGTCTGTGGAGTAAGAGCCCCTTACACCATAGACTGGTGCTTGTGTAGAATGAGTGGTCCAGGTACCAATTTCACCCTTCAAGTTATATGCCTCTAAGGTGAGCAGGGCATCAAGATCCACACGAAAGAGACAAGTTTTACCATGGGTGTGCTGAGTATCTGAAAGATGAAAAATATTGTCCTGGGTCCCTCAGAGTACACACCAGGAGTTCCCAATTTTGTTCATTCCACAATGCCTCAATTCTAAATGTAATTATTTGGCCAAAGAGGGTAGAAGAGGGCTCCATTAACCCAAACTGCTATTCCAGGCCTGGACATCCGGACATCCCATGAGGACAGGTAGCGTGACATTTTGTACTCTACTGTCTCTAGCCTCTGGTAAAGTGCCTGGCACATGATAGTTGCTCAATAAATATGTGTGGAATAGATGGACAGATGGAGGTGATGCTGCCGGCAAGCGGCCACATACATCTTAGGAGGAGGATGAGAATGAAGAACATCTCAGTTAGAAGGGACTGTGAAGTTTTGCAAAACCAGCCTCTTATGTTTAAATTAGGAAATGAGGGCCAAGGTCACATGATGGAGTAGAAAGAGCACTGAACCAGAGTTTGGGAGATCTGGAAGCCTCAACTCTGACAAAAAAAAAAAAAAAAAAAAAAAAACTTAGAAAAAAGAATGGTCAGCAGGGGTGATGTTGGGGAAGCAGTCCTTGCCGTATTACCACCACCACCCCTCCACCGACCAGGTCATGTGCTCTTAACACAAGTATGTTTATGCACATTTCACATTCTCAATTCTGTTCCTACGTAATTCTTTAATTGTAAGCTCCATGAAGCTTGCAGGGGGGTCATGGTTTTGGTTTGTTCTTTTCTCATCGGCCATGGTATCCCTATCATCCACCACCACAACTGAATTACATATTAAATATTTGTTAAACACAAGAAGTTATTAATTATACATTCCTTCTCAATTGCATGCTAAATTTTTCATGCAGTCTAGAGTGGATTTCATTGTAAATGCAGCCACCTTCGTAACTGTAAAGTTGCATTTGAGAAAGCTGATCAGAACTGAAGCAGGTTGAATTCGGCCCTAGAGAGCTGGTAAAAACCAGAAAAATGCATGGCTGTTGGAGCAAAATTGATTCTGCCTTCAAGACGGTTGGGGTGTCTTTCAAAACTCAGACTAACTCTAATCTGAGCTGGGCTTGAGAGACTTGCTCCAGGGTGGTAGGTCTGGGGAAGATGAGAATGCAGAAGATTCTGCTAGTGGAACTGAGAGAATAAGCAAACAGCCAGCAGTAGCCAAGTGGCAGCTGGGAGAGAAGTTTGGACCTCAATTTGAAAAGGTTCGTACCTACAACACCGTTGGCAAGAACTGGATATCCTCCAAACTCAGGACCAAGAGAGGTAGAAGAGTTAGCCAAAGACTGATGCATATGCCTGTCATTTTTTATTCTGTTCTGTGTTAAGTTGACCCAGTTATATGCCTATAAATCGTCCTTCCATATATAAACTGTGTATTAAGATGTTGAGCTCCAATCAGAAAACTGAGAGCCATTTCATGAAGCTGGTTTATCATCCAGAAAGACTTTAGACTTAGAACATGAGTGACAAGGTAGATCATGGTTCTAATGTCTGGTCTGAGCAAGAAAAATGTGACAAACTAAATGAGGCAGGCAACAAGTCCCATAAACTGTGAGAGAGGAACCCTGGGGCTATGTCTGGGGTGTCCAGGAAGAAATTTCATCTCTAAGATTTTTGAAACCTTGGTGTGTAGAAGTTGAAATAAAAATAAAAAAAAAAAGTTCAAGAACAGATCTATTAAAAACGCAAACGAGGCTGGGTGTGGTAGCTCACACCTGTAATCCTAACACTTTGGGAGGCCAAGGTAGGTGGGTCACTTGAGGTCAGGAATTCAAAACCAGCCTGGCCAACAGGATAAAACCCTGTCTTTTCCAAAAATACAAAAAAAATTAGCCAGGTGTGGTGATGGGTGCCTGTAATCCCAGCTACTCCAGAGGCTGAGGCATGAGAATCACTTGAACCCAAGAAGTGGAGGTTGCAGTGAACAGAGATCACGCCACTGCCCTCCAGCCTGGATGACAGAGTGAGACTCTGTCTCAAAAAAAAAAAACAAACAAAAAAAGCAAACAAGCAAAACATTGGGCTCAGAAATTTCACCTCTAGGTATCTGCTATGGTTTGAACATTTGTGGCTCTTCCAAAATTCATGTAGGAACTCAATCTCCAATGCAACAGTATTATGAGGCAAGGCTTTCAGGAGGTGATTAGGCCATTAGGAATCCACCCTTATGGATAGAATTAGTGCCTTATAAAAGGGCTGGAGGGAACTAGATAGGTCCCTTTTTGCCCTTCTACCTTCTCCCATATGATGACTCAGTGTTCATCTCATCCAGAGGACACAGCATTCAAGACACCATTTTGGAAGCAGAGACTGGATCTACTAGACACCAAATCTTCTGGAGCCTTGATCTTGGACTTCACAGTCTCCAGAACTGTGAGAAATAAGTTTCTGTTATTTATATATTGCCCAATGTCAGGTTTTTTAATAGTAGTATTTGTTCTAAGCCCAGTGTTTTGCTTGTTTGCTTTTTTTTGGTTTTGTTTTATTTATTTATTTATTGAGACAGAGTCTCACTTTGTCATCCAGACTGGAGGGTAGTGGCACAATCTCAGCTCACTGCAACCTCCGCCACCTGGGTTCAAGCGATTCTCGTGCCTCACCCCCTCGAGTAGATGGGATTACAGGCACCCGTCACCACACCCAGCTAAGACAGCATCTATTCTAGAGAAATTGTTACATCTCTGCACAAAAAGTGTTTCATAATAGTCATGGCAGGATTTAATGTTAACAAGACTCTTAACATAGTTATTTAACTAATAAAAATATGCCTGCTGCAAAGTCTAATATGGACTTCTCCATTGAAGTACACCCTAAAGGACTAGTCAAATCAATTAAATTACATCTGTACCATGATACATTCTATAGCAGTTTAAAAGTAGATATGTGTATGTGTGTGTGTATGCATACACACACACATATACATATGCTCTGATATGGATAGATTTCTAAGTCATATTACTAGGTAAGCAAAAAATGTAAGAATCAAAACAATGCATATAGTACGATCCCACTTAAATTTAAGAGATAAAACTTTTTATATTTAAAAATAAAGTGGATGAGCGTGTGTCTATGTGGTGTGCGTATCTATATGTATATGTGTACACATATATTTACAAACACACATACACACTCACAATTTTGTACTTTTTTTTATGTTTGCACCAAGCTGTTGACAGTGATCATTTCTGGGGGGAAGAGTGAAATTAAGTGGTGAACAAAGAAGACTTTTGATCTGTCTATATTGTTTGAGTTTTATTACACATTACTTCTATAATTAACTTTTTTAATTTCTTCAAGCTGCAAGCAATTTTTATCTGGCAATAAATGGGAACACCACCAGTCTTTTAGCATAGAGAGTCTCTTTGTTCTGCGGAAATTTCCCAAATGAGGCTTTTGATGATATAAAAGGACTTCTTCGGTGCTCAAGATGTGGTTTCCAGGAGAAAAGGTTCTTTGGGGGGATTAATATTCCCTGTGTTAACATGTCCCTGTGTTGGAGCAGGGCAGACTGGACTAGGAGGTTTATAAGGACATGTGCCCTGGCTGAGAAAGGAATGAAGACCCAGAGGGATGGCAGGTCACTTATGTCTCACTCCACAGCAGCATGCTTGGAGTTGGGGCCCTTGTGGTTAGAAGTTTGAGGATGAGAGGCTTGAAATATTTTCATTTTGTCTTTCATGCAACTCTGGCTGCAAGCTGTGCTCTTTCTGCACCTAGATAACCAAGTAAAGCCCCAAGTCACAAGACACCCTCTCTCTCTCTGCCCTGTGTGGAAACACTCCTGCAGACCAAGGATTGGTGGTTATTGTGAATGGCATTGTTTCCATTGTATTTTTCAGTAGGCCATTACTGATATGCAATAAAGCACTAAGCCTTTTTAAATATTTATTTTGTATCTGGGTACCTTCATAATCTCTTATTAGTTCTCCTGCATTTTCAACTCATTCTCTCCATTTTTTTTTGGTATGCCATCTGTTATGGTTGAATTCTGTTCTCTAAAAGGTATATGTTGAAGCTGTAACCCCCAGTACTTCAGAATGTGACTATATTTAGAGTTAGGACCTTGAAAGAGGGGATTAAGTTCAAACAAGGCTGTTAGAGTTGGCCTTAATCCAACCTGACTGATGCTCTTATAAGAAGAGGAAATTTGGGCACATGGGGACAATCATATGCAGAGACAACAAGAGGTGGACATCTGCAAGCCAACAAGAAAAACCTCAGAACAAACTCAACCTGCTGTCTCCTTGATCTTGGACTTCCAGCCTCTAGAACTGTAAGAAAACTAGTTGTAGTTGCTTAAGCCACCCATTCTGTGGTATTTTGTTATGACAGCCCTAGCAAACCAATATACCATCATACAATCAAAAAATACTCAGAATTTTGGCTGCTCTCCCCCATAGTTCTGCCACTCATTTCTGTTTCCTGCCTTATCCCATTGGCTATCATATCCATTCTTTTCAATGTGAGGGGCCACATGGAGAGTGATGCATGGCAGGGGACTTAGAGAGGCCTCTGGCCAACAGCCAGTGGAGAACAGAAAATCCATTCCAACAGCCTGCAAGGAACAGCATTCTGACAAGTGAGCTTGTTGAGTGGACTTAGAAGCAGACCCTCTCCCAATTAAGCCTTCAAATGAGCACACAGCCCCTCCTAACACCTGTGCAGCATCCTGAGCGTTTGTGAGGACCCAGCCAAGACACACTCATTTTTCTATCTCATAGAAACTGTGAAATAATATGTGTTTATGGTTTTAAAACCACTAATTTTGGGGTTAATTGCTTGCACCGCAATAGATAATGAATACGTTCAATCTGTAAGTGAAAAGACCTGGATTCCAGTCTCACCTCCACCAATAGTTTACGACGAACCCTTAGGCTAGTACTTTTCTCTCTCTCTGAGAATCTGACAGCTCCTCTCCTGTGAAATGAGGAATGTGAGAGATAGCTCTAAAAATCTCTTCCAGCTCTCAGACTTTATAAGCCTCTTGACACAACATCTTAAATCTTTTCCTATGTCCCCTCCCACCCTTTCTCCCCCCTTTCATGTGCCCCCTTCCTTCCAGGCCCCCTGGCCTCTACTTGGGCTCTGTCATCCCTGCTCTTTTCAATCCTGCAGTGGAAAAGAGAAGATCTTCCTGGGGGAAGAGGCCCAGCCCAGGACTTTAATGGAACTTCAGAAGCTAAAGACAAAAGGAAGGGATGCCACTGCACTCTGTGAATTTCTCAGCAACTCAGACATTCACAGGCTGCTGCTAACTGCACAACTCAGCCCTCAGCCCTCAGCCCTCAGTCCCCTCTTCAACTTTGAGGAGACTCATGTCACATGTCCTTCCATGTTCCCTCAAAGGAAGCTCCAAGAGGCTCTCAAAGCCTGTCACCTGACTTTGGACAACACCTGGGCCCCAAGTCAGCCCAGCACAGTAAGTTCAGCAAATGGCATCTCCGGAGACCGGCGCCTTCCACAGAGAATGCTGACCTGGTGCTTTCTCCAGAACATCTGGTCTGGTTCCAGGGGAAGCAATTCACAGGCCTGAGGAGGAGGCAAATGGGCCATCTGGAGGGTGGGGCCTGGTTTGGGAGCAAGCGCTCTGGAGTTCAACTCTCTGTAATGCCGCCGGATTGCCTGGGTAACAAGGAACAGGTTCCCCGCATTAAGCCTTAGTTTATATTTCTATAAAATAGAGAGAAATCCCTGAAAGATTTCTACCTCTCCTAACACATCTGCACCCACACTCTACAAACCTCTCCTCATAGACTTCTCTTCAACACCCCCAATCCTTCCTCAGAGGGCCCCCAACCTCCAAGAGACAGTACTAGGGGAGAGTGCCTGTTTCCTTAAAGACAGAAAGCATGGCAAAGTAAAGCTACTCGTGAAATTTAAATACAGAATCTCTCCCTCTTGCCTTCTGGTTCTGTTCTCTTGAGAACACCCATCCGTGCAGCCCAGTGTAATAATGAGCAGGTCCTGGCAGCTGTGATAATGGCCCTTGTGTTCTCTAGAAGGCGAAAATGAGGTACAGAAAAAGAATTAACTTTATTAATACATTTTAATTATTTTTTTACTACACCTGCATCTGTGAAAGGAATCTAAAAGGCTGGGTGATTCATTCAAGTTCAGAAGAGTGAGTGCCAGAGAGGCAATGCACCTACCTGCTGTCTCTTTCGACGGCGTGTAAAAAAGAAAAAAACATCTGACTCAAATAGCTTAAACTTTAAAAGGGGCTTATTAGCTCACCTAATTTTAAAAGATGAAGGGTATGCTGGCTTCAATAGTTTCACTTAGAATTTTTTCTCTTCCTTTATCTCTGTTCTAACTTCAACTTCATCTTAACACTGGTTCCCCTACTGTTCTTCAGATAGCTGCCAGCAGCCCCCGAGGTCACGAGCTTCCTCGTTCACATGGAGAAGGAATGTAGGAGTTTCTTTGCTCCAGCATTCACAACGAAAGTCATGAAGTTCACTGGGACATGACTAGCTTAAGCCACCCAGAGGTCATCATTATTGGAGACTGGATATACTATCTGACTGAGCTCCCCACTGAGCCAACAGCAAAAGCAGCTTCCCTGAACCACTTGAATTCCCAAATAAAATTGGAGGCCTCTGGGGAAAAGGAAGGCAAAATGGATACTGGTAAGCTAACCAACAAGAATCTGCTATAGATACAAAGAGATTTTTCAAGTTCAAAGCCGCAGGGTTTTAAAGTGAATAATAGCCATACTACCCACCCTTCTTGGACCTCTGGATGATGACAGCAAGTCACGCCCCACCCAGACAAGTGTGCCCATGCACACACCTAGACACTTACCCTCTTTAGAACCCAATTCCTCATCTGGAAAATGAAATGTTAGAGTAGATCATCTCTAAGTGGTGGTCCACTTCTAAGATTCCATGACTGAATATGAAGCAGATGTGTCCCTGGGCTCTCTGAATCCACATACAAACCTGTGCTGGTTAGTTCTTACTACAGACCTATCTCTGCTCTTCTTGAGCCCGGGGGTGCTCCTGGAACCTATCTCTACGAACTCTGTACCAGGGCACTTTTGCCAACTGGCTCTGGTTTGATTTGGCCAATAGAAGACATCAGCTTGAGATGAGGAGTTGGGAGGAAAGACATTTGGGGTGTCTTTCTTGCTCCATTCCTACTTTGGGCCACATTTCAGTAGTGTCTATTCCTCTAAAGCCAGGCAGCACCTCCTCTACAATTCCAGCTCTCACTGGGCTTCTTGTAACACTCATCCCTCCCCTTCCCCCTAAGGCCAAAGTGTGTCCATGGTGTTCCACTGTTGCTAGTCTCTAGGTGCCTTGGCATTTCTTATTGGTTTCTTTAAACCTGTCCACACCTTTGAAAGTAGTGCTTTGTTGGTTTTTTTTTTGTTTTTTTTTCTTCATTTGAACCATTTGAGTTGAATTCTGGAACCTGACTGATACATATTTTATCAGTCAGTGCAACATTCTCACATTCCTTTTCAAATATGCTTCCGGGCAAAAACAAACAAACAAAAAAATAAATAAATACTGAGGATTCCTTATTCTTATACATATGCACACACACATGGACATGGAAATAAATGGGTACTACCCTAGGGATGCAGATAGATTTTAATTTCTATGACAATACTGCCAAATTGGTAGTACCTGTCAGGAACACTGAGTTGAGAAGGATTCTGTCTGTGGAGTAGGCTGAATAGTGGCCCTAAAAATGATATGCCCACATCCTAAAGCCCAGAACCTATGAATGTGACCTTATTTGAAAATAAGGTATTTGCAGATAATTAAGGATCAAGATGATAGCTCCCAGGATTTAGAGTGTACCCTAAACCCAATGACTGATCATTGAGAGAAAGGCCGATAGAGATTTGAGATGCAGAGAGAAGTTCGTGTGAAGATGAAGCACAGATTGGAGTGATTCATCTATCAGCCAAAGTCTTCCAGCAGCCCCAGAAGCTAGGAGAGAGGCATGGAAGAGAGTTGCCCTCAGAGTCTTCCCGAAGGAACCAACCCTGCAGACATCTTGATTTCAAACCACTGGCCACTGGCCTTCAGAACTAAGAGAATAAATTTCTGTTGTTTTAAACCAGCAAGTCTGTGATAATTTGCCCAGCAGCCCTGGGAAACTAATCCAGTCTGCCCCTTAACTCCGCTGAACAGAGTCCCATGCAGAGTCCGGGCAGGACTCTACCGTCACTAGGCTATCCAGTTTGGACAGCCGGGAGAGCCACTGGCCTGTATGAGCATCTGTGCTCCGATGGGCTTCCTTATGAAAACGTGTGTATGTGGGCATTCCAGACTCCAGGCAACCAGTGAAATGCAGCACATATGGCACTCCAGAGAATACTAAAAGATGACCCGAAAGAATATGCAGACAGTTACAGTTAGAGTCTCAGGTTTCCTTGTGAGTATATGCATGTGCACACACACCCGCAGCCTGAAGGCAGAGATGATGTCTGTTTCATTTAGTGTTCTTTTTCTCCACCTGTCCTTGTGTCATATGGTGCTTTGCACACACAAGGCATGGGATCAGAGTTTGATGAATGAAGGAAGGAGAGAAGAAAATGAATTCATTAGTTGGTGAATTCCCAGGATATGGACTGGAGCCAAAAGAAGCAGGTTGCTCTTGGATACACCAATAAATCCCTTTGCTGATCTATCCTTCCAAATAGGTGCAAAACGCTAAATTAAGAATCATAAATCTGTGGGAAAGTCAGAATATGAATCAAATTGATTTACCTGTGCCAAGAATTAGTTCAAACCTGTGCAGGCTTTTGCCTACAACCCTCAGACACACTCTTTTCCAGCACACTTGGGTATGTAAGAAGGACTAAGTGACCCTGCTAGGGTAAACTTCTCAGTTTGATGACCAGTTAAGGCAGCACGGCCAGAAGTCAGGGATGCAGACTCTGAAGCAAGCCTTCCTGGACTCAGATCCCAGCTCTGCCACTGAATATTGGTGTGACCAAGGGAAGATGAGGTAACCTCTCTTTACCTCAGTTCCTGCATCTGTAAAATGGGGATAATCGTAGTACAACTTCATAGGGTTACTGTGAGGATTACATGACTTACTATTTATAGACTCCTTAAAACACTAGCTAATATAAAGAGCACCACAAATATGTTTACTCTTGTTATTCTTCCTTTTTGCATTCAGGTATAGCTTGACCAATGGACAAATTAGAGCTCTCAGCCAAGCATGCTGGCTCACGCCTGTAATCCCAGCACTTTGGGAGGCAGAGGCAGGAGGATCACTTGAGCCCAAGAGTTCAAGGCCAGACATAATGAGACCCTTATCTGTACAAAAACTACAAAAAAATAAAAATTAGCCAGGCATGGTGGCACATGCCTATCGTCCTAGCTACTTGGGAGGCTGAGGTGAGAGGATCCTTGAGCTTGGGAAGTTGAGGTTGCATTGAGCCAAGACCCTGACACTGCACTCCAGCCCGTGACTGAGAGACCCTGTCTCCAACAACAACAAAAAAAAAAAAAGAAAAAAACACAAAAAACCAAACAAACCAAACAACAACAAAAACAACACATTTGAGCTCACAAAGCTTAACTCTGGACCTCAGAATATTCTAGCATCAGATGAAGGACTGAAGGATGGTATAGACAGTTACTCATGCCGGGGAGCCCATAGTAGCCCATCAGCAAAGTGCGAGAAGTTAGTGGGACAGGCTAAGTCACAGATGAGAAGGCAGTAGAGGCAGGAAAAATGCCCTCCATTCTCCAATATGGACAGAAGTATTGCAGGAAGCTGGAGGCCTTGTATAAAATGCATTCTTTGCTTTGCATGGTCCTCAACCCTCTTTTCTTCTTTTCTGAGCTGAGAACACTGTCATTTTATGAAAAGAAAAACAAAGATGCATATATGCCTATAAATGGAAGATGAAGTGGTGACTGAGGGCTTCCTCCTGCCAAGGAAAACAAGTGCAAAGCAGCTGGAGAGAGAGAAGCCAGGGAAGTCTGCAGAACCAGAAGCGCTCCATCTCCCTGGGACCCGGCTCTGGCCTGTGCAGGCTTGGCCGTCTGGGAACGGCAGCTCCATGGTCCTGCGGGAGAGACCTGCCAGGAACCTTGGGGCCACAAATCAGGAGTTGCTGCGAGCTGAATGCTGCAATTTGCCATGGGAAAAGAAAGAGACAATTGGAGGCTGGTGGCCCAGAGAAACCGCTGCTGAATTTGACAGGCATTGACTGAATGATTGCTGAATGTGAGGCATGGAGCCATGGGGCAAAAGAAGCAAGGCTGGCATGCTTTCTGTCCTTGAAGACCTAGAGTCAATAGGGAGGAGACCTGTGAAAGTAAGAGTAAGACACATACAGGTGTGACTGCACCTTCCGAAGCATCAGCTCTGCTTTGAATCAGGAAGAACCAGGTTTCTGAGCCGCAGGGGGCTCGCTCAGTTTGAGGAAGTGACATTGGAGATAAGTTGTGAAGGAAGGGCAGGATTTGGACAAGGGGAGATGGGGCCACAGGAGGGCAAGTGACTGATGTGACCCGGTGTGGAGGCAGGGAGACAAAGGCACCTTTTGGTGGGGGGATGAGGGAGAGCAAGGGATCCAATTTGACAGGTTGGGCAAAAATGTGACAAAAAATGTGTAAGTGCACAACTTGGTAGAGTGCTCTTGAAACCAGGCTGGGCAATCTGTGCCTGGTTCTGGAAGCAATGGAAACTCACTGAAGGTGTGGGAGGCTAGAGAGCATGTGACCAGCACTGGAGCCCAGGCTCTAGGATAACTTATGGGCAGCAAGTGAAGATGGACTGGAACAGAAAGAAAGAAGACTCCTTATGGCTGTCAGCCCTTGGAAAGAAGGAAACCTAAGGCTTTTGTGTGACTTAAAAAACAAAAAAAAATCTAGCCAGGTATGGTGACTCACACCTGTAATCCCAGCACTTTGGGAGGCCAAGGGAGGCTGATTGCTTGAGGCCAAGAGTTTGAGACCAGCCTGGGCAACATAGGAAGACCCCATCTCTACAAAAAATAGAAAAATTAGCTGTGCGTGGTGGCGTGCACTGGTAGTCCCAGCTACTCGGGAGGCTGAGGTGGGAGGATCACTTGAACCCAGGGAGGTCGAGGCTGCAGTGAGCCATGATTGTACCACTGCACTCCAGCCTGGATGACAGAGAGAGACCCCATTTCAAAGTAGTAATAATAATAAATAAATAATCAAAATTCCCTACCACAATTTACCTATGAGGACACCACTCTGCCCATCCTTCCTGCCTCATCTTGTGCCACCTTCCTGTGCTCCAGCAGCACTGGCTGGATTTCTGGTCTTCTGACACACCAAGCCTTTTTGATCTCAAAGCCTTAGCTTGTCTCCAAAATGGTCACCATCACTTCCCTCCTTAAAGACACCAGCCATTTTCCCTTTGAGAAGTGGAGTCTAATTCTCCATGTCCTACAGTCTGGACTGTGACTTCCTTGATCAAGAGGATACTGCAGAAGTGATACTAGCCCAGCCTAGGTCTAGTCTTTAAAAGGACAAGTGGTTTCCTCTTCCTTGCTCACTCTGGACAAAGCCAGGCTCCACAGATGAAATTCAACCATCCCGAGCCCTCCATGCCATTAGAAAGCCCAAACTAGCCATGTGGAAAAGCTACAAGGAGAGAGAGCATTGACAGCAACCTCCAGCTATTCCAGCAAGCCTAACCCAAAGGCCAGGCATGGGAGTGAAGGGACTATCTTGAATATCCATTCAGCCAAGTCCAGCCTTCTGATGACTCCAGCCCCAGCAGCTGTCTGACTACTGCTGCGTGAGAGACTCTGAGGGTGGGAAGTGACACCCAACAGAGGCCAATCAACCAACAGGGCTGTGGGAAATAATACCTTTTTGTTCTAAGCCATTAAATTTTGGGGTAGTTTTGTCTTCTCTCTAGAATATTCTGTCTCCCTCACCCATATGCTGACATCCCCCATGGCTGGTCATTCTCAAACTTCAGGCCCCAGCCCACTTTAGGGCCTTCCTTTCCCACCCTACTTACATACCCCGGGTCCCCACCACCCTGAATGTCATTGTGTTACTCATACTCCTTGCTCCCTTCCTGATGTGTCTCATAAATGACTTATTCTGTTAGTGACTGCTACCTCTCTCCCTTCACTAAACATGGGCCCTCTGAGGTTAGAAGCCATGAATACTTGAACCACTATTTCATTACCATACCTAGCAGACAGTATGTGTTCAATAAATATTTGTCAAATGGGTGAATAAGTCATAATCTCTCACATAGCGCAGAGCCACCGACAGGATGATGATAAATTTCCAGAGCCCCAGTGGTCTAACAAGCAAATAAGTGAGTAATTACATTTAGCTGTGACATTAGTCTTGCTCCAAGGGGTTCATAAGCTAGTTTAAAAGTCTTTAAAGTATGTTGCTTCTGTATCCCCAAAGCAGCTGATCTAAGAAGGGCTGCATAGAAGCTGTTCATTACATAGTCACTGATTTATTGATAGAAAATTGGATCAAAAAGCCAGTCTGGTTAACAGAACAAGATCCCATCTCTACAAAAAAATAAAAATAAATTAGCTGGCATGGTGGCATGTGCCTGTAGTCTCAGCCACTCAGGATATTGAGGCAGAGGATGGCTTAAGCCCAGGAGGTCAAGGCTACAGTGAGCGGTGATTGTGCCACTCCACTCCAGCCTAGGCAACAGAGTGAGACCCTGTCTCAAAAAAAAAAGGAATAAAATTGATCAAAAAAACCCAATGATTTAATGGATGGGTTATAATAGTAGAGTCAATTCTAGGAGGTCTGACACCAAAGGGATCCCCCTAAGCCTGAAAGAGATCATTTAAAAGACAATCAAGAGAGACTGAGGTTGTTTTCTTCTCTTTTACCAACTCTCCTCAATGCAGAGAAATGTACAGAGTATGTCCATCTCCATCTCCATGGTAACAGGAGGCAGGCATGATTATTATTCTTCATGTAATTATAAAGAGCCTCCACGTGGTTATTCATTTATCAGCTGAAGAAACTGAGGTTCATGAGAGAACCTCAGGGAATTCTAGGAAATTCTAGGAGCCGGACACAAGGCTACTGTTTCTTGTTTCCAGTGGGAGAGGGGTTAGTGAGGAGGAATCCAATCAGAAGGCTGATTGGAATTTAAGGAATTCAAGGATGACATCAGGCAATCTAACACTGTGTATCGCCAGCCCTAATCAAATCACAGACGGGATTTATAACTCTCTTGCCCATCAGTGGTCCTAGTTGCATTGTGTGTATCAACACCTCCCTTACCATGACAGCTAGTTTTGGTCCACACTAGGTGTGTATATTTTTATGCTGAAGGGTGTCAAAATTATTACAAAGCTCCATTCTTTCTTACCAGACCAGTCTTATGCTGCTTTCTTCCCCCATTTCTCCAGTACCCTTCACCTCTCTCTATGTCAGCCAATCTTTCCTGGCTTGTTTCTTTTGCCCCTCTCCTAATGGTCTCTGAGTTTCTGCCTCTTTCCTGTATCCTGATGGTACCGCAGCATACTACTGAGATGGCCTGGGGTCTCTTCTCAGTCATCTTTGATCACAGGCCACCAGGGAGCCATAGAGGAGACAGAAGGCTCTTCTATGAGAAGTGGCTGGTACAGGTGAAGAGATCTGTGTTACAGATGATTGGGAGTCAGAAGACCCAAGTCCTTCTCCCAGTTTTGCTGCCTCCAGCCATGTCACTTTTATTCAAATGCTTAACCTCGTGAACCTCAGTTTCTCCATCTGAAAAATGAATAACCACGTGGAGGCTCTTCATAATTATGTGAATAATAATAACCATGCCTGCCTCCTGTTACCATGGAGATGGACATAGACATACTGTGTACATTTTAAATGCTAAATCTATGTATGGAAATACACTTTCGGCTGTCTGGTCTCACCTAGCTTGAAAGGTCCTGTGTTCCTGTCTTCGCTCTGCCCTTAATGATGTCACCTTAAATAAGTCACTGTCCCACTTTGAGCCTCAGAATCTTCAACCACAAAATAAGAGAGTGGAGTGACCTTGGAGGCATGAAATAGGACCAATATTCTGGGTCTATTTCACCCACTTTTTTATCCCCACCATTTTGTTTGGTGTGTGGTAGGCACTCAACAAATGTTTGTTGAATGAATGCATGTGTAACGTGATATTTATGAATAGGCCCTAAAAATACATGTTAAGAGTGGCTAAAGGAAGTCTGGCTAGGAGCAAGGTGCCACACAGAGGAGGCTTCCAGTGAAACCCAGCTGGCCAAGGGCACATCCCCCTCTCCCTCTACATCTCCACACTGTCTGTCCACATTCCCTGAGAACCTGGCCTGGGATGCCACCCCTACATGAGCTCTGGGCAGATGCTGAGCATCTCTAAGCCAGATCACAGTGGAAGAGGCAGAAGTAGAAGAAGAGAGATAAGATGGACATGGAAAAGATGGGAGAGCCTAGGAAAAGAAGGCAGGATGCTTCAAACTTTAGACTCTGACAGCAGAAAAAACCTTCGCAATCAGGTGATCAGGTAATGAAATTTCTCATTGTCTACACAAGGAACTTAGAGGACAACAAGATCACCTGGTTCATTGGTGATTAGGCAAGTTTGAATTTTAAAGGAGAACAAAAGTGTTGCTTCATAGGATGCCCTAACTACTTCATGTAATTTCCACCTCGCCAGACTTTCCAGAACTTGGAAACAGGAACCATACCACCTCCCTTATCTTTCTGTCCTCTTTCCTCCAGGCTCAATTCCCCACCCCACCCTCACATCCCCATAGCACACGACAAAGGGAACAAATGTGGAGCAGATGCCCTGTAAATTATGAGGCCCATGGGCTGGGAGCAATTTCCTACTCACTGGAGAGCCCCTCTTCTATCTCAATGCAGCCACATCTGTTTCCCTGCATCACAGAGGGACCTGTTGGTCTCAAAGGAGGAATTCACAGGGCTTCTCTATCACCTGCCTGGGAATGGGTGGGAGCCGGAGGAGGACCACCATTGCCAGAGATCACGTGAGCACTGACCTCTGGCCCTGGCAGCAGCAGTAGCTGCTGTTGCAATGGGTCTCTGCCATGCCCCAGTCCTGGGGGAACATCTGCAGATCAGTGGTTGTCTTGGAATAGGCCATGGGAAAGTCAAGAGAAGCCACGGCTCTTGAAAACCATCCCAGAATCCCACTTGAACGCTGTGCCAGAATACACTGAGCCCTAAAGGTCTTGGGTTTTATGCTATTTTACTCATTTTTATTTTCTGGCTGCAGTTTTAGTTGGAAATTCAGAACACTAAAGTTATCCCAGGGCATTGGTTCCAAGCATGTCACATAGCTCTCCTGCAGCTGATAACTATGGGACCTGTGTTCAGGATCCACAGCAAATGATGCAAATCAGCCTAGTCCCCAAGAACAACCAGTCTCTAAAAGAGACCCAAGTCCAAGGAAGCAAAGACTGAGACCAAAACCCAAATCTTGTCTCCACTCCTTAAATCTTCCTGCCACGGCCAGGGGAACGTACGTTACTTGAGGGCAGGCACTTGCCTCATTCATTTCTGAATTCCCAGTACCTGGAGCAGCCCCTAACACACAGTAGGTCCTTAGTAAGCATTTGACTAAAGACATGGATAGGCCAGGCGTGGTGGCTCCTGCCTGTAATCCCAGCACTTTGGGAGGCCGAGGGAGGTGGACCACCTGAGGTCAGGGGTTCAAGACCAGCCTGGCCAACATGGTGAAACCCTGTCTCTACAAAAATACAAAAAAAAAAAAAAAAAGTAGCTGGGCATGATGCTGGGTGCCTGTAATCCCAGCTACTAGGGAGGCTAAGGTGGGAGAATTGCTTGAACCTGGGAGGAAGAGGCTGCAGTGAACCGAGATCACACCACTCATGGCACTCCAGCCTGGATGACAGAGCAAGACCCCATCTCAAAAAAAAAAAAAAGTATATAAACTACCAGGCCATACAAAAAGAATCTCTAGGCAGAGTGACCTCACCCCACAGCACCGCTCATCTTAGAATGTGACAGGAGAGGTGATAGGAAGGCAAAGGTTAGCAAACTGGCCCATAGAATTCTGTTTTTGTACAGTCCGTGAGCTAAGAATCCTTTTCACATTTTTAATGGCTGGAAAAAATGCAAAGAAAAATAATATTTCATGATACGTGAAATACATGAAATTCTAATTTTGGTATCTATAAATAAAGGTTCATTGGAACACAAACACTCCCATTCACTTATTAGTATTGTCTGTGGCTGCTTTTGCAGAACAGCAACAGAGCTGAGTAGTTGCAACAGAGACTGCATCACCCACAAAGGTGAACGTATTTGTTATCTAGCCCTTTACAGTAAAAGTTTTCCAACCCCTGGCCTAAAGAATCTCCCCAGTTAGGTACATGTGGTCTAGATCCCCAGGGTTAACTGTTTGGAGTTAAGCATTGTTCTCTTGGCTCTTCCTTTTTTTATTTTTATTTATTTTTATTTTATTGCAAATTGACAATTTGTAATTGTATCTATTTATGGGCACAAAGTAGTGTTATGATTTATTAATACAATGTGGAGTCATTAAATCAAGCTAATTAACATACCCATCACCTCATGGCTCTTTCTTTTAAATAGAAGGCTTTCTAGAGTGGTTTAAATTACTCTTAGTAGTATAAATTGTTTGACAATTTCTCTCCCTGAAAAAAGGGACCTGATCAAGGATAAGGAGAAACAAGGGAAGAAATATTATTAAAAGGGTAAAGGACTCAAAAAGGGGAATTTCCCCCAAGAAAAACTGGGTACACTTTATAATGTTCCTAAGGGCTAGCACTATACCAGGGCTTTGAGAAAGGACACAAAACAGGAAACTTCTCTGAGTTCACAGAAGGACCCCTTACCTCACCCTGAAACAGCCACACCCCTGCCCAGGCTGGCTCCTCCGATCTGGCCTCCTTCAGTACCTCATCCATCCCGAGCCAGTGTGAGCGATGCTGTCTTTGGACGTCCCACCTGCACCATCCACAGGGCACCACATACAGCTCTCCTAAGCAGTGGAAATCATAGTATTGTTTATTTAGATCCAGACATAGCAAATGACATGCATCCCTTCCTCCCCGCAGAAAACACTCATCACAGCAATCCAGTCAGCAAACAAAATGACCACCACTTGCCGTCTCTGATTCCATGTTTGCCTCGAGACAGAGAACTCCTTGCAAGTACAAATTCTGTGTTAGTGATTTTTATTTCCCTGCACCTAACACAACATCTAACTTGTGGTAGGTATAATATTCAACTAAAACTAGTCCTCCCCTCTTTTTCCTTTTCTTGCCCTGTCGTGCAGACAGGAGATGCATGGAATCCAATGCTCTTTCCACTGAAGTGGAAAGTAGGCTGTTAACAACCTCCCCAGAATCCTTGTAAGTAACCCCTCCCCAGGGGAGAACACACATCTAGAACTTGAGCCTGGAATTCAGGTCAGCTTGGTATCAACAATCATCCAGGGTCTCCCCATGGCCAGTGTGGCTTTTCTCCCCCTTAGATATGCTGGAAGAGGAGTCATCTAAGTTTGTTTTTCCTCTCTAGTCTTCTGATCAGCTAGGAGGATCCGAGGTTCCAACTGAGTTCTCTTGCTTCACCTTGGGCAAGAGGAGAAAAAACAGTCACTTGTACACCTAACAACAAACCCCTGACCCTCTTCAAGGCAGAGGAAAGTAACTTTCCAAACTCTTCTTGAATAAGAAGAAAAGAACCTCTCCTCTTTCAACAGGTATTTCTGGCTGCTGGGGAGGGTGTTATTAATACAAGAATCTAAACACAATAGCCTGTCTCCTGGCAGCTGCCATTCCCATGGCAACCTCTGACTTTCACGGACTGCTTTGGATACTAAGGGCCTCAGAGACAGACTTCTAAAACAACCAAATTTTTCAAAAGTGACTTCTCAGGGAACTTACTGCTCTGGCAGAACAGACCCCTCCTAAACTTCCATTTAAAGAGAAAACCTAAAATCTGCTGTTTAAAAAAAAATAACAGAAACCCCCATTAAGTGCTTTTATCACACCAACCCTCAAAGCTATGGACATGGACAATATAGAATTTAAATTTCACAAGTGAAAAAAACAAGTGTACTAAGTGTGAGTTGAGGATGGGAGATGGAGATCTGGTGGACTACCAGCAAATGGAGATAGCCATGAAGAGGCATATTTGGGAAGGTAGTTCACAAACCTGAACCAGAAGAGACTCACCTGGAGAACATGCTCAAATACCAATTCCCAGGCCCTGTCCCCAGAGATTCTGATTCTGTAGGTCTGGAATGAAACCTGAATCATTTTTGAAAGCTCTTCCAGTGATTCTGATGAACATTCAAATTTGGAAACCAGCAATCTGAAGCCTATTCCTTGCCCCTTCCCCACATGGTCCAAGGGTCTCCTGGCTCTTAGCTCCCTCAATTCCTGCCAGCCCTCAATTCTAGAACCAGAGTAAAAGAAACTCATTTTCTTTAAAATGAAAGGAAGAAGTTGCAGCCCTGAAGTGCACGTGTGCTCTGTTAGGCGCTGTACCCAGGGAACCTTGGAGCTGGAAGCCGCCTCCAGCCCTTAGCTGTGGGAAGGTTATGTCATGCCCTTGGCTTGCTGCCCGGTTTCCACTGGGGTTGCTGCCTGGTATATTTTAGGTGCTGGGTCTGCAGGCTAGTACTCTGACCTTCCTTGGCTCTCCCCCAGGGAGCAGCCACCAGGCTCCTGCTGTATCAAGAGCTACAAGGTACAATTTCCATGGCATCCAGGTAACAGGAACCAACTGGCAGCAATAGCTGGGACCTGCATTAGACCTGGGGAGGCAGCCTGCTGGAGAAGAAAGTTTCCCGGATGTGAGCCTTTGCACGTGGTCTTAGCACGGCTATTCACAGCTGTGGGATTCAGGGCTAGCCACTGTCCTTCCAAGGGCCTCAGTTTCTCAGCTATGAAACTAGGAGCTCAACAAGGGGTTCGGCATAGAATAGTGGAAGGAATGTGGATTCTGGGGCCAGAAGACTGAGGCTCAAATCCTAGCTTCATCACTGACTTGCTCGGTGATGTTGGGCAAGTGGCTCAACCTCGTCGTGCACCAGTTCTGTCATCTACAAAATGAGTGTAATGGTACCTCTCCCACAAAGCTGATGTGCCAAGTAAAGATGATGTGTGCCAAGTGCTTGGCTTACACACCACTGGAGATCCAAGACACCCACACACACACACTCACTTCTTAACCGGGAACCTGCTGAAGTGGGTGCCAAATCTGGATAGAGATGGTCTGGAGGGGGTTTAGAAGACAGAGAAGTTTCTCTGTGCATAGCAGGTAGGAAGAAAGGGAAACATGAATTTCTGAAGGAAACGAAGTTTGAGCTGGGATTTTGACAAATGGAGAAAATATGAATAAGCAACTACAGGACAAAACACTGAAGAACAGAAGAAAAAAAAAATCTGGAATCCGGATTGGGAAATTTGGATTCTAATCCCAGCCCTTTCACTGTCCAGCTTTGTGGTCTGCTGATACGTTGCCTCTGTTGCAGGAAAACAAACAGGTTCTTTTCACACTACCCAGAAAATTTCAGATCACGGACATATTGTAGGGTGAGATGCGGGAAAGGGTTTATTGGGTGAAAAGGGAAAAAGGAAAGAGGAACTTTCAGCAAAGCGAGAGAGAGTCCTGCTAGCAGGCCCGCACCTTACAGACTGAATCCCAGGCCACTACATAGGAACTGAAGAGGCCAGGCTCCTCCTCCCTGTTCTACCTGCTTCCTTTGGTGCGCATTATTCAGAGAGAACCAGTCAGGAAAGAGTGGACTTCATCCAGGACCAGCAGTCCTGTTTTTCAGCCTTCAGGATTGTTTTAGGTTTTAGGTGGGTTTTCACCAGGGACGCTTGTCTGTCTCCTGTCTCTATCACCTCTATATCTATAGAATGGGGCTGTGGCAAAAATTAACAAGATAACTTAGGAGAAAGCACCTTGTATAGTGCCTGGAACACAGTAGATGTTTAGTGGACGGATGGACGGATCTATGGACAGACAGAGGATGGATTCCAGATGGAGAAAGTCGGGTGGGCAAAGGAATAGAAAGAGGAATGCCCAAGGCATCTTTATAGGTCAGTGGGTATATCTGCACAGTTCAGCAATTTCTGAAGAGTGTTCATGGAACTCTAGCCCCTAAGATACTCCTAGGGGGAAAAAAAACCATACTCCCTGGTCAATTATACTTAGGAATGACAGTTTGATATATCACTCTCCTGATGATTTGCAATAAATGTCAACGTATAAATGATTCTGCAAAGTTCTTTTGAGTTTTATTTATACCCAGTAGTCCACAATCCAGTTCACTTCTAAACCAGTTTTTCACATTAAATTTGTTAATTTCACACTGAACTTGGCAGAGGTCTTCCTGAAGTAAACTAAGGAGGTGGCGGCAGAGACCCTTGGAAGAATTAGTTGGGGTTTTCTTTATGCTCCTGCTGCATGCAGCTTTAGGAGCTGTCTGTGCAGCACTGTGTAGAAGCACCCTGGACAAGACAGGCAAGCATATTGAAAACAGGGTCCTCTGCTTCCATGCAGTCCCCCGCTGCTGCACCATATGACCTTGGGCAAGTTGCTCAACTTTCCTTTGCCTCCATTTCCTCACCTATAAAGTCACAATACTTAACCTCACAAGGTGATTGCAAGAATCAAATGAGCTAAGGAACCTAGGGAGGTTAGCATGATGCCTGGCACTTAGCAATCTGTCAGTAAAAATGGTGCCGGTATGATTAGGTCACCATCTGAATATTCTCAACCAGTCATTCTCTAATATCCAGCAGGACTTGGATGCTGAGTCCTGAGGGTAGTAATCATACCAATTTCTGCCTCCCTCTTCCTTGTGGGGGTCAGCCTAGAGTCACACACCAAGAGGAGGTGAGTCAGGCCATTGCAAAGGAGTCAACGATGGTGATGTCTGCTTCGTGTTTTCCCTGAACACAGAGCAAAAGAAGGGCCCTCTTTCAGATAAGCATCAAGTCTTGCAGGCTGGCAGCTGGCTACCAGAAGATGGAGAATCTGCTTAGTCATTTCTTAACAGCAAGAACAAGTGGCTTAGAGAAGAAGTCAGCTATACTCCCTGGGAGGTCAGCCAAGTACCATCTAAAAAGAGAAAAGCAGGGAAGCACAGAACCCCAAGTGCCTGGATCTGATCGGAGCCACGGGGAGGAGACAACTGGCTCTCAGTGTCAGAGACCCATGCCCTGCACGAATGCCTCCACTCCAGGCTGGAAGAGGATGGGCCAGCTTCACCTCTGGCCAGAAAACCAAGTCCCCAGCTCTCCTCCATTTGTGGAAGAATGTTTGCTGTTCTGCAGAGGCCCTATGGTCAGTTTCTCCTCCTTGATTCATTCACTCATTTAGTTAATATTTATTGAATGCTTACAAGACATCACAAGAGACACAGTTGTACACAAGACAAGTCTCTGCACTGATGGAGTTCACATCTTAGTGGAGAGAGACAGAAAATATGCAAATAAAGAAAATAATGTCAGGGAGTGATAAGTGCCTTAAGGAGAAATAAGTTAGGGTGAGGGTGAGAGATCAATAGATTAGGAGCTAGAGAATGACGGAGAACTAGAGGTCAATGGATTAGGAGCTAGAGAAGGAAGCCTCCTGAAAGAAGGGACCTCTGAACTGAGATGGGAATGGAGCAAAGGAAGGAATCGGAAGAAGATCTGGAAGGAAAGTAAGTGCCCCAAACACAGCAAGTGCAATGGCCGTGAGACCAAACTGAGCCCCACATGCTGAAAAGCAGCCAAACTGGCTATGGCCAAAGTGGGGGTGGTCAGGAGAAGCAGGAGAGAGCTACAGGTGAGGTCAAGAACCTGTGCAGACCAAGTCAAGGATTTTGATTTTATTCCAAATGTGATGAGAAGTCATTGGGAGATTTTGAATGGAGGAAAGGATAAAGAGCTCACCCTGACGACGACTGAGTGAGGAACAGATGGTGAGCGGTGAGAGTGGGCTCAAGGAGAGCCCTTGTGAGGCAGATGCACAGCACAGGCGCGAGGTGATGGCAGGAAGGAGGTGAGATTTGAAGGCGGAGCGACAGGACATGCTGGTCGTTGGGTTGCAGGCTGTGTGCGGCACTGAGGGATAAAGGGGGACCCCCGGAGTAGCTGCCCTTTTCCTGAAGTGTGGAAGGCTGTGCCGCAGGAGGAAACTTTTGGGAAAGGAAGACAACCTAAGGCTTTGGATGCATGTGAGAGGCTGGAGATGCCTTTTGGACATCCATGTTGAAATGCCAGCCTGGCAATTGACTGTGTCTTAAAGCCTTTCGGATCCTTTCATCCAGACAGGATTGGGTGCACAATCAGAAGTATAACACTTGAGAATGAGACCCTAGCAAGATTATTTAGTTCAATCCTTTTGTTTTGCAAAGGGGAAACTGAAGCCCCAAGAGGGGAAGAGACTCAGTCAAGGTCAAACAGCAATCTGCCTGTAGTGCCAGAACCACAGTCTACGTCTCCTGTGCTGACCCCCGCAAGCTACCTTTCGAGTTGGAGCCTTCTTTTCACTCTTGTCAAAATTGTTTCCCACTGATTTCTTGAAGTTATTTGCGCATTCCCTAAAAATTTTCCTTGTTTCACTATGGGGAAAGTTGTTTCTTTTTTCCTTATCCAACTTAATTTTCTCCATCTGCAATCTAAACTCATTCTCTATTTTAATCATTGTTTTGTTTTTTACAAAATGTGCATGATGTTGCTACATCTGACTTTTAAAACAATTCTGTTAGGTAGTTAGAGTATGCATTTTGATTACCATTGACAGATGAGGAAACTGTAAGCATAATGGTCAGATAAATTATATTCAGTCCCATAGCTAGTTTGAGACAACCAAACTAGAATCTAGTGCGTCTTGAGTCTTTGCTCATGGCTCTTCCTTGTGTGCCAGAAAATATTTTTAAGCCCAGGTCCCGCCATCCTTCAGCAGCTGAGGACTTCTAGCTCTTCAGAAAGAGGAAGATAATTAACATTACCTCAATCTTACTCTTCTTCAATCCACATAATTCTTTCTCCTTTAAACTCTCCTATCTATGGCACAGATTGATTCCTATTGACTAAATCCATTTCCTCTTTTTCCTGGGCATGGAGCTGAACTACCTTTCCCAGGCTCTCCTATATTTAGGTATTTCTATGTGAGTGATTTCTCACCAGTGGAATTTGACCGGAATTAATGCACACCCTTCCTAGTCAGTCCTTAAAAATCTCTCAGGCTCAATTGCCTATGCTTTTTCCTCTTCCACCAGCTCGATGTAAATGAGAATAGCTACCTTGGAGCCAAGTACCTAAGATGTCAGAACCTCAAACAGGAAAGATCCTGTTTCCCTGTATCACCACTTGGAGGAAAATGGCCTGCTCATTAGGGAAACACATTTTAGACCTTTTGTGAACAAGAAGTAAATTTCTACCATGCATGGGCCATTGTATGTTTTGAGATTTGTTTGCTACAGCAGCTACTATATTGACCTGGGTTAGAGACAACTGATTCCGGCTTAGGAAGACACTCAAGGGTATCTACATTCCAACACTTAGACTTAGCATAGAACCAGTAGTTGAAGTAGAAGGAAGAAGCTCAGAGACCATAAACCATGACCTTCCTTATTCAAAAAAGAGAAGAAAATGAGATCCATGAACGGACACATCTGGCATGCCTAAGGTCATGGCAGCTAAAAGGTCTCTACAGGACTCTGGGGTTCCTTGCCCAGTGCTCTTTCTAGACCACGTTGCCACTCTACTAACAGATGGAGCGTACAGTGTCCAAGACAGGCTCTAGAACAGGACTCAGATGAAGCTCACTGTGTCTTCCATGACTGTAACCTGAGTCTCATCTGTAGAGGTTTACACCCATCTCTTCATGCTCTGAGCTCAGGGAGGAGTAGCTTGTCACCTGCTTTCCTACAATAACCTTCCTGACACTTAAGGATGAATATTAAATTACTTCTCAGTCCTGGCTTCTCTAGCACAGCTGTATTCTCACAAGTATATCTCAGTATTATGAGAAGTAAAAAGCAAATGTGATCATAACAGCCCCAAACCTTCATCATGGTGGTTGAAATGTAGGTCCGCACTGAACCGGCCCCCAGCCCAGCTGTCTCTTCTATCGCTCAAAGATGTCTGCAGTTTTTGCTCATAGGACTGTACTCTGGTGGAAGAAAAAGGGGATGGTTTGGGTTGAGCCAATGTTTTTTATAGACACACTGCCCAGTCTCACACTTTCTGAGGTCCCTTGAGCACCAAGCTGGAGACTACAGCTTTAGCCCTGTCTCAGGTAGGGGATATGCAAATATACGCTTTTCAAAGACCATTCCAGGGGTCTAGGGGTCTTTCCTTTCTTTCTTTCTTTTTTTTTTTTTTTTTTTTTTTTGAGACAGGGTCTAGCTCTGTCACCCAGGCTGGAGTGCAGTGGTGTGACCACAGCTTACTGCAGTCTCACTCTCCTGGGCTCAAGTGATCCTCCCACCTCAGCCTCCTTAGTAGCTGGGAATACAGGTGCATGCCACCATGCCCGGCTAATTTTTATATTTCTTTTATTAGAGACTGGGTTTCACTATATTGTCCAGGCCGGTCTCAAACTCCCAGGCTCAAACAATCCTCTTACCTCAGCCTCCTAAAGTGCTGAATTACAGGAGTGAGCTACCATGCCTGGCCTATTCCAGGGTTCTTGAACCCTTCTGCTCCACACCCTTATCGATAAAAGTACTTTGATCACTTATCTCCAATATAGATAAGTAATGTCTTTAAATATTTAAGTGATATGCCTGTGCTATATATGAGTCAGTTATGTAGCATTCACAAAAATGAAATTTTTTAAAGGATGAGATTAAAAAACAAATGGGATTAGAAGTGCCAATAATTTTTTCCCTGGCCCTGCTGGATCATTCTACTCCTCTCTTCAGAAAACATTTGGTCCAGGCTGGGCACGGTGGCTCATGCCTGTAATTCTAGCACTTTGGGAGGCCAAGGCAGGCCGATGACCTGAGATCAGGAGTTCGAGACTAACCTGGCCAACATGGGGAAACCCTATGTCTACTAGAAATACAAAAAAATTTAAAACTTAGCTGGGCATAGTGGCAGGTGCCTGAATCCTGGCACTTTGGGAGGCTGAGGCAAGTGGATCACTTGAGGTCCGGAGTTTAAGACCAGGCTGGCCAACCTGATGAAACCCCATCTCTACTAAAAATACAAAAATTAGCCAAGCATGGTGGTGGGCACCTGTAATCCCAGCTACTTGGGAGGCTGAGGGAGAAGAATCACTTGAACCCAGGAGGTGGAGGTGGCGGTGAGCCAAGATTGCACCACTGCATTCCAGCCTGGGCAACAGGGCAAGACTCTGTCTCAAACAAACAAACAAAAAATTTAGTCCATCAGAACTTTTGGACGCCACAAACTGACAACCTACAGGCCAAATGTGGCCCACAGATGTGTTTTGTTGGACCTGAACAATGTTTGCTAAACTTTCTATTAGCTCCCAATACTTAAAAATTGGAAAAGTTCACATGAAAATCTAGAGATTTTTATCAATTTTATTCACTGCCTTATCCCCAGTGTCTGATACATAGTAGGCACCCAATAAATATTTGTTCAATTGAATTTCTAGCTTCTCTCGAAAAAAAAAATTCAAGCTGGCATTTCTTCCTGGCAGTAATCGTCTGGAGCTGAGTAGTGATTACTCCCTTTAGCAGGGTGTTGGCCCACCAGTCCTGAATCACAGTCCCCACCACTCCCTGTTGTCCTATATCCAAACAGTTTCGTACTGGTGATTTGCCCAGCCCCCATCAGCATCTGAACAATTGTTTCTATCTCGGGGTTTTCTGGCTGTGTGATGGCCTCAGTCACCCTCTATGAGTTAAACAAATACAATATTCCACCTGGAGTCCAAAGACAGAGGTTTGAGCCTGATTCTGCCCATTGCCATCCTTGGGAAATTTGCTTTCTGAGCCAGTTCTCCTAATCTGGAAAACGGGGATGGCAATACCTTCTTCACAGTTTGACAATCAAAACGAACAAGACAATATCTGTGGGCTGCTTTATAAATTGTAAAGTACTATGGAAATGTGAACACTTTTCATTGTTGCAGTTGCATTCATCCTTTAAAAGTATCCACTGTGGTAACAGTGATGGAGATTCCTAATGCCAAGCTCTTGTGCTCACTACGCTTCCCTACATCAGCCATGTCTCTGTCTATATACACCCCTTTCCCAGCCCTCCCCTCTCATCTACCACTTTGGATTTCAGGGTTGAATGGGAAGACAAATGAAGGAACAGGCTGAAGAGTAAAGAAGAAGCCACAACCCTCAAGGTTGGGTTCCAATTTTTCTACTAATATTGACTCCTTTATTTCACTGTTTCTCATTTCTAAGTCACTACACCCTTGTGACTTAATTTGCTATCACTGTACCCAGTGTCTCCACTCTGCATCCTGAGAGCCAGTCACTGCCTCCTCCTTATGTCCTGAATCCAGGCCCCTCATGGATTCCTAACCTGGGTACTCACCCCCTGGAAATATGCCAAAGAGAGTTTCCTCTTCCACATTTTTATCAGCAAGGAGACTATTTTTGTCACATATAAGCCTAACTTATCAGCAACACCCTCACCTCTCTCTCTCTCTCTGTCTCTCTCTCTCTCTCTCTCTCTCTATATATATATATATATATATCCTCCCTTCTAACGCTCCCATAAATGTTTTGCCAGCCATAGGTTGGACCATATGAAATTACCAGTGTTTAACAATTTCTGATGTCTAAAAAATGGCAACTTTTTGTGGTTCAACTTGATACATTTACTCTAGTGGCCCAGCCTTGGGGTTTCTGGATCTCCACCTCTTCCCATGTTAGGCCACAGCCAGTTGCCTTGTCCATTTTTGTGATGATTGCATGGCAGCCCCGAGAAAAATGCTTCAGCATTTCAAATGTGGCAGGGAGTTTCCTCCCTCCCAGACCTGAGCTACAGTTGCCAGACAACTCTGTGAACTAGAAACCCTAGTAAAAAGTTACATTCAGGATGAAACAGATTCTTGTCTCTCCAGTTTCTTTCCTGCTCCTTAGGGGAAAAAATTATAAAATATGCCTTGCTGGTCTATGGCTTGGGAAGTGGAAGACTTTTTAAGGAAGGGGGACCTCCCCTCAGAATCACCCACGTCTCACCACCTTGGAAGTTTCACGTTTTTCCTCCATGTGTTCTTTCAGCCCTTTGTGAAAGAAGTTCCCAAATCCCCTGCCTCTTGCTGATTTTGCTCTGTTGACCAGCAGGAACTAACCCTACTACCTGCCTCTTACTGGAAGCCCTCTCTCAACTTCCCTCTTAAGCCCAGTGGGGAAAAGAGCACATTCTGAGACTGTTGGAAGAATTCCCCCAACTGCCGACTGGTAACTGAAATTCTGTTTGGTAGCATGTCTCACTCAGTCCATTGAGGCTGCTATAACAAAATGTCTTAGTCTGGGTGGCTTACAAACAGAAATTGATTTCTTTGTAGTTCTAGAGTGTGGGAAATCCAAGATCATGGCACCCGCAGTTTTGGTGTCTAGTGAGGGCCTCTTTCTGGCTCATACATAGCCTCTTCTCATGTATCTTCACATGGTGGAAGGGGCTAGCTAGCTCTCTGTGGCCTCTTTTATAAAGGCACTAATATTCATGAGAGCTCCAGACCCATGACCTAATCACCTCCCAAAGGCCCCACCTCCTAATACCATCACTTTGAGGATTAGGATTTCGTCATAGAAATTGGAAGGACACAAACATTGAGACCATAGCATGGCATAAATCCTGTAGCAGTAACATTACTCCCTTCTTGTGGGGAGTCCTCTTTGAAAAGGCAAATCCCCCACATATTAACAGTTTACAAAATGATTCCTGGGAATCCTAGTGTTCCAAGACATATTCTTGGTTGTTCATAAAAAAAATGGGTTTTTAGGTCCAATAAGTTTGAAAATTGCTGCATGCCATAGCCCCTCAAGGGAGTCCATAATACACAGCACCAAACTAAAGGCTCAGAGAGACCCTGCAGTGAGGAACCATTTAACTTGGTTTAATCTAGTCTTTCCTTAATTTATGTATCAAAATAATCATTTTTTTCATGGAATTTTTTTTCCATGAAAGGAACCACTTAACTTTGTTTAATCTAGTCTTTCCTTAATTTATGTATCCAAATAATTATTTTTTCATGGAATTTTTTTTTTTATCACTTCTTGATCCTTCATGCCTCATAGAACACACTTTGTGAAACCCTGAGGTAGCCCATGAGGGAGAACAGATGAGTCTAACACTTCCTCTTCCCCTTGGGTATGTGGAGAGAGCAGGGAGACTGAGGACACCACACCTCTTATCCATCATCCTGCCCACCCCATACCCCCACTCCTGGAAAGGAACGCCACTCACACAGGCTTGCCTATGGCTCTCCTCCTCTGCCCAGGACACACACAGTATCTGCAAAGAGCAAGATATTCCCAAGTGTCTGTTCAGCCTATCATCCGTCATCAGCCTGGGCTCTGGGAAGCCCCGTGTGAGTCTGCAACCCTCAGTTAAGACAGGGAGATCCAAGAGGACCCCACCCAAAAAGAAGAAATTAGAAGGCCAAATATGATACGTTCTCTTTAGTTCCGTTGCCCAATTTCGATTAGACACACACTTGTCTCCAAATTCATGCAACCTAGTCCCACCCAGGTGGGAGCCCCTGGAGCACCCTGTAGAAACCACAGACTTGGAGGTGGTGCTTCTTGGCTTGGTCAAATTCCTTATGATTCACCTGGATCCCACACTTTCACATTTCAATTCTTTCTACTTTTTATTATTCTGTGTCATCTATGGAACTATCTCCCCACCTTGAATGTAAAATTGAAGAGGTTTGAGGTACTTCCTGTTTTTCTCCTTACAGCATCTAGTTTTCAGTGATAGGTATGGAGGAAGTACTTAATAAACAATACGAATTTGTGTTTAACAGAATCTCTTCTGTTCTTACCCATTCCAGGAAAGAAGGGAGGTAAGATAGAAAAGCTCTCTTAACCAACCTCCTCTAACTACCTCACAGATTCAACCAGCACCATCAATTTCCACTAAGAAACACACCAGAGAAGCTCCCGGCACACTCCTTGCTCACAGCACTGGGCCACTCACTCTCTCATGCCCTATGCACTTCTGTTCTCACTAATCGAGTCGTTTGCTTATCAAAGGTAATGTGTTCCCCAATTTGTTCATGCCAGTTGTATGTGTTACTGTAGTTATGTATTTTAAATGAAGTTACCGGGACAGACACTCATGTTCCACTACACTAGATATTCTCCATTCACCCTCCAGGGCCATTCTCCCCCTCCCCCTTCCTCCTTCCTGCTCTGTGTCCCAGGAGGCTGACCTATATGGACTGCACTAGTCAGGCTTCCTTGCCCTCTGGCTTCTGGTTGGATTCAGCCGCTGGAAGGTACCAGTGGGAGATAGAAAGTAGGGGATAGAGGGGTTGAGCTATTTCTTCCCCTGACTCCCTCCTTGCAGGTCTTCAGCTTGATAGTGACTGAGTCCTCTGCCAAAAATCCTAACCCCAACCAGGCAGCTGTCTCTTGTGCTACCTGATGACGTTAGACCTAGCAAGGATAGCAGCTAATTATTGTTGCTAGTTGCTAATCACTGAGTGCTTCGCTACCCCCTGTTGTTTTCTCTCAACTCCGTCTACATGTTATAGTTCCTTTGTTAAACTCTTGTCAACATTCCTTTTGAGTGTACCATCTCTTTCCTGCCCCCTTTACCTTGACTGGTCCACACACCCATAACTATTCTTCTCTCTCTTATTTTCTAAAAGAGCTCTAGTTTATTCTGATACCAGGATCCCAAGTGCTTCAGGAAGCATCTCTCTCCTGCCAAAGGGTGACAAAAACAAATCAGACTTAAAGAGATTAAGTAACTGACCTAAAATCACACAGCTCCAAAGCGGCAAAAGCTGGGGATGGGATCAAACCACCTTAGCCTGGGTTGCTCGGAGAAATCAGAGCATCAGACAGCGTCTTGTGGGTGGGTGGTTTATTCAGGAAAGTGATGTCATGGAGCAGGTGTGAGGGACAAGGGAATTGAAACAGTAATGAAGGGGGAACCAATACTAGAATATGTTATCAAATTGGTCATTGTTAAGAGAACTGCATGCTGCTTGCACCTGCATCCACCTGAAAAATCTTATGAATTGTATCTTTTTGTCCATCTGAAGCAAGAAAAGAGAGGTGCATTTATCCATCAGCTCCCATGCCTCATTGGCCAAGCATTGCCCTCTTCTGGAGTATTAACTGCTCTGCACTTCCAGATGGCATATGGGGGACAGCCTACAGGAATACCTACAGGTATTCCATATTGTGCCATCAGAAAAACCCAGGACAGATCACAGGAGGCACTCTATACCAGTGTGAGGTGAGGCAATTATAGGTTATATCTTTGTAAAGTGGGTCAAAACCTCTGTGGAAGTGGTCAGTGCAGCAGAGGCTGGAAGGGGTGAGCCCAAGAAGGTATAAAATGATGCCCAAAATATGACTGATATAGTCCACCTCTTTTACTACTGAGATCCACTCACACCCTTCATCCTACAAGCCCCATCTACACAGAGTCCCCTAGACTGGTGACTGGCCATAATCTCCACAAAGACTTAATGCAAGAGAATTAGTGGAACCAAATAGAGTCCCTATATCTGCATCTGTCCAGAAGCCATAATTGATATTCATCATCTCCTTCCTCCACCACCCTTTCTGGGTTCCCCTCCTCTCAGTCAGCACTTTGGTTGGTCTGGGTTGCTTTCCAGGTGGGGCATCACAGGCTCTTCAGGGAAGGGTCTGAGTCTTTAGTTGCCTTGACCTTTTTAGTGTGGTGAAATTGCTCATTCACCAATATCACTGGGCAAGGATGCCCAATGCACCCCATGAGCTCCAATAGACTCCTCTCTGCCCTTCATTGTATGGAAGCCACCATGGTTCCTCATATCAGTCTAGCTCAATTACCCCCACCCCCTACGCCAAGTAGCATAACTCCTTTCTTTGCCTGGTAGTCCATTGGCATGTGGGGCCTAAAATGACCTAGTAGTAAGGAAATGGTAGTGGATCCAAAGTACAACAACTTGTCATTCATCTCAGAGGTATGTTTCCGTGTGCTCTAAAGCAGTGGACCCCTGAAAACCCACTTGATGTAGTAGATCTTTGGATCTTTGTGGAGCTTATCTCCCACTTTCTGGCATGCATGTGTCTTAATAGGGCCACTTCCGCCTACCAGATCCAATTAGCATGATTTCATCATTATTGTGAGCAGAGAGTGGGAGAGATTGTTTTGAGGATTAAACTCTCATCACAGAGAAAGCATTTACCATCTTTGGCCTTTCTTCCTTCTCTCGCGTTATTCATTTCTTCTGTTCTGCCTAGTGCAGATGCTTTCTTAAAGGTTATGGGGTCCCCATTTCAAGTGTTTGGAGTCATGAATTAGGTCCATGCCTCCCTTCTCAGGAGACTTATCTTTGTGATCTACAGGACCATGGGCTTCCGCAAGCATGAACCAAATCATAAACCTTGTTAAGAATTCTTCAGACTTAAGAAGTTCCAGACACAAAAATCCGTGAAATTGAACTAAATTATTTGAGTTGGGTTGATCCAAGGAGACTGGAGCAATTCCCCAGAAGCAATGCTGCCTTTGTCCAAAATCCCTGTCTCTGGTGTCAAAATTGAAGAACAAGTGTTTCCACTAAGAGTTTTCCTTGGGTCCCTTTTCCCAAAGAGCTGCCTTTCTTGGATGGTCTGTAACTATCTAGAATTCCCTTGAATGATCTGTGCACATCAGAGCCCACAAGAGCAACAGCAAGTGGAGACAGCCATAAGCCTGAAGGCAGAGACTTGCCACAGAGACATATGGAAATATTTTGCACCATATCACAGCTGACCTCTATCTATTCCTCTCCCTGTGTTATTTTATCCTGACATTTACCATGCACCTGCTGTGTGTTAAGCACTGTGCTTTTCTATAGATTAGTTCACTTTACGAGAAGCAGAAATTGCAGATTATCCATGGCCTAGAAGTGTTGGAAGATGGTCTTAGGAAAGTCTCTGGCCTGTCCCAGATCTGTTAAATGTATGGGTGTGCTACATAATCTCTCAGGGTTCTTCTAGCTCAAATTTGCTAAAATTCTATGCAGCTCTGAGATCTAGTTTCTCCTTCTAACAGAAGCCCCAGTGGAGCTTCCAAGCCTCTCTTAACCTTGAGTTTCCCCCCAGAAAGCCAAGCTTGAGACAAGGCCTTGAGTACAGTTTTTTTGAAGCGACTCCAAGAAATAGGAGTGGGAAAAGGGCAGGAAAGAAGGAAGAAAGGAAAGAAGGGAGGGAAGCAGAGAGAGAGCATGAGGAAGACAGGAAGGGAGGAGAGCTTGAGGGAGGGAGGAAGAGAAGGAGGTTGGAGGGAAGGACAGAGTCTAACATAAGAATGCATTATGAACTAGTCACCACTGTAGGAAATTGAGCTCAATCCCACTGATATCCTCTAAAAAGCCATATAGAATGCACCTTATAATTGTCCACTGGAAGGATGAAAAGAGAAATGTTTATTCGCCTACTTCCCTTCTCCATTGATGAGGGGTTGTCCCATGGGTGTTAAATCCCTCCCAGTTTGCAATTATGCCAGTGTCCAGAATTTCCACACAGTAATATCAGAGAAGCCCCAAGGCAAAACAAGAGATACAAGACACAGCTTAGACACTGACTGTCAGGGGCTCCAAGCTGGTTATCACAGCAATGATATAAAAAGTGGGCCATTAGGGTTTGTAAGATTTAGCAAACATACAGTATACTCTGTTAAATTTGAATTTCAGGTAAATAATAAATATGTATAAGAATGCCCTCATGCAATATTTCAGACATATTTATACTAAAGTTTTTCATTGTGCATCTGAAATTCGAATTTGACTAGGCGTCTCATATTTTATCTGGCAATCCATGTGCAATGCACAGGTGGGCACAGGACGAATGCAATACAAAGCCCCAGTCCATATCTACCATCTCCTTTAAGGACCTTATCTATCTGCCTTGAGGATCTTTAAATTTCCCATTTCACCAAGCCTTGAGTATAGAACTGGCTTGATCAGGAGTGATGAGCTGTGATTCCTTTGTACAAGGACAGGAGAGGTAACAGAAGAAAATGCAGCAGGGTGAGGTGAAATGGGACACAGAATTTCCCATTCTTTGGGGACTCAAAGCCCAGGGCGGGACTCTTGTGCTTGATACTGCCAAGATCCCATGCTGAGCAAACCCAGGCTGGTCCTGGACTTGCTCTCCATGCCCCTTGCTAGCTGAGGACATCTATAACAATGTCAAGATATGAAGCCCTACAGGGAAAGAAGAAACAGAAATCTCATTAGCACTACAAATGAGGATGCCAATATTTAAAAACAGTGGTTTTTACCTACAAATTCTTCTGTTGTTTTCAGGAAGACTTCTCATCTTAAAATATACCAAATGTAATTGTTTTAAGAGCATTTAGAGCTGGGAGGTGTTTCCTATTTTGAGTTTAAAAATTGAAAAAAAATAAGATGCTTAAAAATTACATTGCTTATACTTCCATGTTTCCATATACTGCCTAAACTTCCTTTAGCTTCAAAATTTCCAGAACTTTCACATCTGTCCCTTGGTGAGGACTCCTCAGCCCCTGTGCCAACAGAAGCCTGCCTTTCCCCTGCCCAGTTCCCTCATCTAGACAGAATGACAGCTCCATTTGAGTCTCCTGTGAGGATAAGGCTAAACTGTACTGAAGCTGCATTTTCTTTCTTTCTTTTTTTTTTTTTTTTTTGAGATGGAGTTTCCCTCTTGCTGCCCAGGCTGGAGTGTAATGGTGCGATCTTGTCTCACTGCAACCTTCGCCTCCTGGGTCCAAGTGATTCTCTTGCCTCAGACTCCCAAGTAGCTGGGATTACAGGTGCATGCCACCACCTCCAGCTAATTTTTGTATTTTTAGTAGAGACGGGGTTTCACCATGTTGGCCAGGCTAGTCTTGAACTCCTGACCTCAGGTGATTCACCTGCCTCAGGCCCCCAAAGTTCTTGGATTACAGGCATGAGCCACCGCGCCTGGCCTGAAGCTGCATTTTCTATGTTGGAACCTTGAATCTGCCTCCCATGCAAGGCCTCTGGAAAAAAAGGCTGAAGTTGCTCAAACACCTTCACCTAGGATCAGCCTCTTCAGGACCTGTCTGATTCCAGAGCCTGGTTCCTATTGAGTCTCAGTTCCCCAAAGTGAGATGGAAAGGACCACAGTGTCCCCTCCTCCAGCCTCCTTATTCCATGGGTGACAATACTCAATCCTGAAGGTGGAAAGTGACTGGCCCAAAGTCCACAGCTGGATTTTGCCATTTGATGGAGCCAAGAGAGGAGTCCAATATTCCTTCTTTTACCCCAGCCACAGTCTCACCCCACTCCCCCATTCTTCTGTCTGATTGTGGGGACAAGCGGAGCCCCATATGTAGGGACCAGTGTTCAAAGAATACTACAGTGAACATTTCACCTTAATGACTCAGAAGGCAGATGAGAGCCCCAGACAGTAACCATGAACAGCTTGTAGAGGAAACTAGATGAAGACCCTGTTTCTGTCACTTAATCATCATGTAACTTTAGCAAGTCATGTAATCTTCCAGAACCCCAGCTCATCTGAAAAGTGGGCAGGTGATCTCTGCTCAACTCTGAGTAATTGTGAGGAACAAAGGACTTCTCAGACATGATGGTGCAGAAAGGCGTACATGTAAGTTATTGTGATAGAAGGGTATTCTGAAAAAATATGCCAATTATGGAAGCTTTCAGACTGTATTCTGTGTGAATGACCTCATACCACATGCTATGGATTGAATCGTATTCCCCCAAAAGACACTGAAGTCCTAACCCCCAGTACCTGTGAAGGTGGCATAATTTAGAAATAAAGCCTCTGCAGATAATAAAGTTAAGATGAGGTCATCAGAGTGGATCCTAACCCAATATGATCCATGTTAAAAAGGGGACATTTGGACATAGAGACACACATAGAGGGAAGACAGTGTGAAGACACGAGGAGAATTCTATCTACAAGCCATAGCATGGCTGAGGATACATGAAGCTAAGAGAGAGGCAGACAGCAGAATCTGTCTCGGTACTTGGAAGGAACCAACTCTGCTGACACCTTGATCTTGGACTTCCAGCCTCCAGAACTAGGAGGAAATAAATTTCTGTTGTTTAAGACAGCCAGTTGGTGGTACTTTATTATAGTAGCTCCAGGAAACAAATACACTGTACAAAGATAGTTATTGGTTCTATGTTTTTCATTACATCAACCACACTCCTGTACTGGCCCTGTTTCCCATCTAAGCAGCTCCTTGTTGCCCAGAGCTGTGCTGTCCCATACAGTAGCTGCTAGTCACATGTGGCTAGTAAAACTTAAATATTGATTTCAGTGAAAATTCAGCTTCTCAGCCACATGAGCTACATTTTAGGTGCTCAGTAGCCACACGCGGCTGTTGGCTACCATATTGGACAGTGCAGATATAGGCATGTCCATCACCACAGACAATTTCACTGGGCAGTGCTGCTGGAAGATGGTAGCAACTCACATGAGCCACAAGGTAATTCGCAGTTGGGTCCCAGCCACACTTGTTCAGCCTCATTGATTGCCACACCCAGACCATGTGTTCTTTCTGGGCCAGTGCCTCCACCTGTTCCTGCCTTCTTTTTTTTTTTTTTTTTTTTTTGAGATGGAGTCTCGCTTTGTCACCCAGGCTGGGGTGCCGTGGCACGATCTCGGCTCACTGCAACGTCAGCCTCCAGGGCTCAAGCAATTCTCCTGCCTCACCCTCCTGAGTAGCTGGGATTACAAGCGTGCACCACCACACCTGGCTAATTTTTGTATTTTTAGATAGAGATGAGATTTCACCATGTTGGTCAGGCTGGTCTCGAACTCCTGAACTTGTGATCCACCCACATGACTTTTGTTGTGTGGTGTCCTTTGGCAAGAATGCCCTCCCTACCCTGTACCCACCCTACCCACTGTTCCTGTCTGCTGAGAAAGCCCTGCTCACTATTCAGACCCAGTGTCAAAAGTGCCGTGCAGTGCTCCATGACCCTTCCAGGAAGAATCAATCTTCTGGCTCCACAATTGCTGTCTCATTACATCTGTGCCATGATGTGTGTTTGGCATGAGGCTCTCTATTAAGCCCTTGAGGGCAGGGACTTTTATATGTATATATTTGAGACAGGGTCACTCTCTGTCACCCAGGCTCTGGAGTGCAGTGGTGTGGTCGTGGCTCACTGCAGCCTCAAACTCCTCAGGCTCAAGCAATCCTCCCTCCCCAGCCTCCCAAGTACCTGGGATTATAAAGGTGCACACCACCACGCCTGGCTAATTATTGCATTTTTTTGTGCAAAAATTAGGCATTTCACCACATTGCCTAAGCTGGTCTCAAACTCCTAGGCTCAAGTGATCTGCCCGCCTCGACCTCCTAAAGTGCTGGGATTACAGGCATGAGTCACTGCACCCTGCCTATATTTTATCTTTAATTGACAAATCATCATTGTGTATTGGTATGGGGTGCAATGTAGTATTTTGATATACATACACATTACAGAATGATTAAATCAAGCTAATTAACATATCCATCAGTTTACATACTTATTTTTGTGTGTGTGGTGAGAGTGGACATTTAAAATCTACTCTCGGCCGGGTGTGGTGGCTCACGCCTGTAATCCCAGCACTTTGGGAGGCCCAGGCAGGTGGATCACGAGGTCAGGAGATAGAGACCATCCTGGCTAACATGGTGAAACCCCATCTCTACTAAAAAACATACAAAAAAAAAAAAAAAATAGCCAGGCGTGGTGGCAGAGGCCTGTAGTCCCAGCTACTCGGGAGGCTGAGGCAGGAGAATGGCGTGAACCTGGGAGGCAGAGCTTGCAGTGAGCCGAGATCATGCCACTGCACTCCAGCCTGGGAGACAGAGCGACATTCCATCAAAAAAAAAAAAAAAAAACTACTCTCTTAGCAATTTTGAAATATATACTACATTATTAACTATAGTCATCATGCTGTGTAATAGGTCCCCAAAATGCATTTCTCTAACTGAAACTTTGCACCCTCTGAACAACACCATTTTTCCCCACCCCCCACCCCACCCTCACCCTCGCTCCCTCTCCCCAGCCTCTGGTAACCACTATTCTACTCTCTACTTCTATGAGTTGGACTTTTTTAGATTCCACACAGAAGTGAGATCATGGGATATTTGCTGTTCTGTGCCGGTTTATTTCACTTAGCATCATGTCCTACAGGTTCACCCATGTTGTCACAACTGACAGGATTTCCCTCTTTTGTAAGACTGAATAGTATTCCGTTGTGCATAATACCACATTTTATTTTTGTACCCCTGGGGCTGAACCCAGTGCTTGGCAGAGAGGAGACACCTGATCGATGTCTAGTTCATTTACGTTCGGGTTTGGGACGGGCTCCAGCTGCCTCGCTTCCCCATCACAGTGGTTCTCAGCTCTAGCTCAGCCTCAGTTGTTCTCCCCAGAGGGGCAGGACTTCCCCACAGGCCCCTAGTTCCTTCCAGAGTCAGCGAAGATGTGGGGAGAACCCAGATCGGAGGCAGGAGCTCAGACTTTGGTGGCTCTGGGGAAGCCGCCAGCTGAACAGAGCATACCCTGAACCCTTCCCCACAGCGCAAGAGATGCCCAAGCAGGGAGGTGGCGCCGAGGGGCCGTCTCCGTACACACACTGGCCGTTCTCTTCCAGTGGAATATTCTGGCTGACCGCTCTGGCGTCCAGCACTGGCAGCTCTCCTGGCCTCCCACGAGGGCATTCTCCTCAGGGCACTGACCCACGTGCCTGCCCTGGCGAGCCCCAGGGTGACAGAGCCTCCCGTGGCTGAGAGTCCCCTGCCTGTTCCCCGAGCTTCCTTCCAAACTAGCCCATCCCCGCTGCGTTCCTCGCCGCCCCTCCGGCCATGTCTCCCGCTCCTGGGCTCCATGTTGGGTTACCGGCCCCACTATCCTTCCAGCTTCCCTGCAGAAAGCTCCCTGCCGGTCTGGGCCTCCCGCCCGTCTCCCCCACAGCCACCTCCGGCCGTAGAGAGCCCTGCCCACTGGACTCCGGCGGTGGCCTGAACTCCCCGCCATGATTTACTGAGACCCCATCACCTCTCGGGCTGCCCACACGAGAGCGTCGCTCCTCTGCTCTTTAACCTTTTCCATCCACCCCATCATCTTCCTAAAATTCAAATCATTCTCCTGCTCTAGGCTTCAGCTCCTCCCAAAGTTCACGAGACAAAACAAAAGCCAAACTCCTTCTGCAAGCATTGAGGTGGCTCCCAGATCTGACCCCTACTGACCCAGGCTGCCTCCCTTTTCCAGGGCCATGCCACACGCCGTTCCACTCGTCTGCCTTTTGTCCACCTCCCGAGTCCCCCATGTCCCCACCCCACACACTGTCTTCAGGTTCAGCTTACACACACACCCTCTGTGTGACGGGGACACAGGGAGCTGCCTGCCATACTCACCTAGACGGCCTGGCTCATACATGACACCCAGGCATACAAGCCGAGGAACCTCCTTGCACCTCAGTTTCTTCGTCTGCAACACAGGGTCATACGATGCCTGCTGGTCGTTGAGCAGATTGACTGAGATGCGTTACACACACACAGTGCAGTCCCTGGCACATAGCTGTTCATTTCTATCACTGGTATTGCTGCGTGGTCTCCCGGGAAGATTTCACCAAACCTGCCTCTTCCCTTTTCACCACATTTTGCCTGAACTCTACATTGGGGCTTTGCAGCAGGCTTGGTTTTGCCCATGGCTGCCTCGCTCCGAAGACACTGGGGTGGAGTCTGGTTTGCCGGGCACCTCCCCAAAACAAGCACAGATGAGGCCCCGTGAATGTCAAATTCCTCCTGCTCCTGTCTCCTGAGCTCCTGCCACCGCCACTCACTCGGAGCGAAGGCCCCTTTCACTCTGACTCCACAGAAGGCATGTGTCAGAGACTGTGTGAGTGTGCAACAGATGTGCATGAGTGTGTGTGAGCATGAGTGTGACTGCATCTATGTGGGTGAGTGTGAGAGAGTGTGTGAGAAATGCATGTGTGTGTAAGGGCATAAGTGTGAGTGTGTCTTTGTGGGTGTGTGAGTGTGAGTGTGTCTGTGGGAGAGTGTGAGACAGTGTGTGACAAATGAGTGCGTGTGCGAGGGTATGAGTGTGTGTCCATGTGGCGCACTTGCTGTGTGTGTGTGTGAGTGTGAGAGTGTGTGTGTGACAAATGAGTGTGTGTGAGGGTGTGAGTGCGAGTGTATCTAGTGGCTCTGAGTGTATGACAAATGTGTGTGTGAGTGTGTGAGAGTATGAGTGCGAGTATATGTGGATAAGTATCAAGGAGTGTGCGACAAATGTGTGTGCGAGTGTGTGTGGCCATGAGTATGAGGCATCTATGTGGGTGTGTGGGTGTGAGAGTGAACATGTGACAAATGCGTGCTCGAGTGTGTGAGGGCATGAGCGTGAGTGTATCTACGTGAGCATGAGAGTGTGAGATGTGTGAGTGGGGGTGTAGTGTATGAAAGTGAGTCTATGTGTGCATGTCTGTGTCAGAGTATGTGGGTGTGAGTATAAGAATGTGTTGGAGAATGTGTATTGTGAGAATGTGTGTGAGAGTACTGTGAGTGTACATATGCCTGTATGAGAATGTGCAGGTGAGTGTGAGAGAGTATGTGTGAGTGCACAGGTGTGTGTGAGGTGTATTGTGGGATTATGTGTGAGAGAGTATGTGCGTGTGTTTATATGCACATATAAAAGGTGTACGTGAGTGTGAGTGCACAGTGTGTACATGTGAGTGCAGATATGCATGTATGAGAAGGTGCGTGTGAGAGAATATGTGTGAGTTGCATACCCATGTATGTGCTGTATGTTTGTGTGTGAGTGCATGTATGTGTGTATGTGTGTAGCTCATCTTTATTAAGCACTTGCTGTGTGCCAGGCATTTTACTTATCAGCAACAAGTAAACTCACAGAGGTACTCATTATTTCCATTTTTTCAGAAAAGATAGTAATAATTAGGTACACAGAGATTAACTTGCCAAGGGAGCTCAGATTCAACCCAGAAAGTGTTACAGTAATGCCTGCGTGTGCAACTACCAGATTTACTGCTAGAAATGGCTACTTCAAGATTCTGTCTCACCCCCATGTCCCTGAGATCTGAAATCAAGGAGTGTGTGTGTTTATGTGAGTGTGAATGACTCAGTAACCAGGAAATGAAAACTGGGCAACTTGGGCAGGGGCCAGAAAGCAGAGTAGAAGAATGGGAACCACACAGAGGTCTTGCGGTTCTCAAGCATTCAAACAAGCTGGTCTCTGCAGAGCGCCCCTCTTGAGTTGGGGTTGAGTGGTTTCCAGGCCTAGTGGTTTCTCCTGATACCAGGAGAGTGCCAGTTGGCCTGTAAGCGGCAGCCATTTGTTCCTGGTTGAAGCCAAGCCACTTGGAGTTGTCGGATCAGCAGATGTCAGGGCAGGGGTGGGGCTGCAGTGTGCTCAAGTGAGCAATCATCCCATTATTGGTCGCTCACACTTCCAGGGGAGCTACAGTGGTTGTTCTCAAAATGAGGCCCCAGGACCACAGACAGCAGGATTCACATGGAGAGCTTGCTAAATTGCAGATTCCTGAGATCCATTCTCCTGGATCACAGTCTCTGGGATATGACCTTAAAATCTGCATTTTTAACAAGAACCTCTGGTAATTCTGATTTGCTCTCAAATCAGAGAATCACCAATCTACACACATGCATAACTGTCTGTCTTAGAGCATTAAGAATGATGGGCTGGGTGTGGTAGCTCACATCTGTAATCCCAGCACTTTGGGAGACTGAAGCAGGCAGATGACTTGAGCCCAGGAGTTCGAGACCAGCCTAGGCAATATAGTGAGACCCTGCCTCTATTTAAAAACAGGAAAAAAAAAAAAAGAGTGATGAAAATAAATTCTTTTTGTGAAATCAATGATATTCACAATATGTACATTGGCCAAAACAGTTTAGAAACACTCAGGATGTGAACCTATGGAGACCTAGGCTGCACCTAGGATGGCTTCTGGAACTCGACCCCCCGGCAGTCCTGTGTCCAGTCATTGGTCAAGGGAATCTTTAATTACCTAATTTCAATAATCAGGATAACCAGCTCCTGCCTTTGGAATTGTGTTGTTTCTGCCTTGAATAAACTGATGGAAGGTAAGAGGATCTACAAGGACAGAGATCAGGGACTTATTTAAGCTATCAAAGCAGAAGCCTGTTTGATCATGAATGCTTATTTAATCATCATAGGTATGAATCTGGTCTGAGACTTGCTTTTATTAGAAGACACTGGCAGGGATGAGAAAGAACAGCTAACCTCACCCATCTCAAGCTTCCTTGGCTCTATCATTAACCACTAAAAAGTACCCAACAGTTGTGCTCAAACAGATTGACTCCGGCTGGCTTGTAACAAGGCAGACAACCCAGTAGCGACTCACTCACTATGGGACAAGCAGAAGACACATTTTCAAGTGTTCACAATTGTGGTTGGGGTACCCTAGACCACCTGCCTTGGTTCACTTGAGGAGCTAAGGTGCAAATTTCTCAGCCCCTTCCCAGACCTATTGAATCAGAATCAATTGGGGTAGGGGGAGCTTTTCTAGAAATGACATTTTTTAGAAAGCACTCCAGTGATTTTCTGCACACTAACATTTGAGAACCACTGCTAAGAAAATCTTTTCTTGCTTCCCCACTCCCAAGGTCAAAGCTCATCACTGGTAAGGCCGATCTCCAGAGAACAAGCATTAACCACTTATCTTTCTTCCTTAATTGCATCTCCTGGTCTACTTCTGGGAAGAGGAGAGCCATCCAGGAGGCCAAAGTAGAAATAAGTCAGAAATAAGGAGGCTGTGGTTTGTGAACTCCACTATTAAGCATTTAACAGGGCAGGGTGTGGTGACTCACACCTGTAATCCCAGCACTTTGGGAGGCTGAGACAGGCAGATCACAAGGTCAAGAGATCAAGACCATCCTGGCCAACATGGTGAAACCCCGTCTCTACTAAAAATACAAAAATTAGCTGGGTAAGGTGGCACATGCCTGTAGTCCCAGCTACTCGAGAGGCTGACTCAGGAGAATCACTTGAACCTGGGAGGCAGAGGTTGCAGTGAGCCGAGATGGCGCCAGTGCACTCCAGCTTGGTGACAGAATGAGACTCTGTCTCAAAAAAAAAAAAAAAAAAAAAAGAATTCAAACAGGAGAGTATACCTCCTCGGCTCTGACCACCTTGCAAGGCCATCTGCCAACCATAGTCACCACTCAGAAGCTGCTAGGATGATGGCGCCCAGCAGAGACGAAATACCTCAAAGAAGCAGGGGTGAGAATGGCCCTGCAAAATTGGTGCAATGACTAAACCAGATGGTGCCATCTCTGATGGCAAAAGCTTCACTATAAAAACCAAGAGCACTCTGAAAACAACACGGTTTTCTTCTAAACTTGGAGAGAAGTATGAAAGAACTGCAGGTGACGGCAGAAAAAACTCAAACTATTTGTCTGCAACTTTACAAAGCGTGCATTGGTTCAATACTGGGAATAGGATGAGGAAAGAAAAACGCAAGAAGAAGAAAAGTGGGAGACAAAAAAGTAGGGATAGAATTTATTATGAACAATGTCACCTGTACTCAGATCTGTGACAATAAAAAAAAGCAGAATAAAAATTTCCTTACTGCTTTGGAGAGCAATTAGCTGAGAGAAGGAATAATTTCAGTTCAATGAACAAATCTCCATCCTGCTTATTTATTTTTGTTTTTATTTTTTTCATTACTGTGTTTAATTATCTTCATCACAAATATTTTACACGCAGCTATTTTAAAGTGTTGGCTTAAATCAGGATCAGCTTTTGGTTAGTAAATAAATGTGTGTTTTTGCTCAAAATAAAATAAAATAAGGAATTCAAGCAAGAGGCAAACACCCCACAGAGTTTCTAGCTATTATCCCAACAGGGAAGTTATCATTCAGGTGTATGTTTGTAGGACCTGATGAAGTTCTAAAATTTTTATAATTATTCCTGCATTTAGTAAAACAAAGATGTGGGCAGGCGGGGTGGGGAGGTGACGGGCTTGTCTTTGGAGGCAGCGAGGAAATAGGAGCCAGGAAGAGAGTATTCCACTCTGCCTTTATTGGCGGAGAAGCAGGTTAAAGAACAGAAAGGATGGTGGCAGTTCCCAAGAACAGAGAGAGAAGGAGGGACCTACCATGATGAACCAAAATCACAGGAGCTGCTGTCCCTGGGGCAGGGACTCAGAGCCAGGCCTTGGACTCAGTACTTGCCTTATCCGATCCCAACTCTCCCGGTCAGCCAAAGGTTATGTCTAGTTTTTATCTTTACAGATAAAGACACTGAAACTCAGAGGGGTTCAGTGACCTACCTGGAACACTCAACTTGAAAGCGGCAGATTCCTGGAGGTGACCTGCATCAGAAAGTGTTCCAGGCACAGGGGAGACATAGCAAAGGCCTGGGAGTGGGAGGGAGCAGGAGAAATTCAAGAACCAGAACCTGAAGGGCGAGCCATGAGAATGAGTCACAGATCAATTGGGAGCTGGGGAGCGGGGACCAGGCCTCTCTCCATGCCGAGTTCTCAGGAGCACAACCAGCACTGATGAAGCAACTGCCATGTGCGAGGCATCAGGGGATGTGCTCCCTCTGCTTTCGGAGACTCTGATCAATGGGAAGAAAATAGACAAAAGAGCTCATCACTGAGTGACCAAGTGCAAAGACCCGGCGAATCCTGGGGCCAGAACCTGCAGACTCGGCAGCTTCTAAGCCCAGTTTGCTTCAGATTTCAGTGCTTGAAAAGACAGGAATCCCAGAAAGTTCTGCCCTCCCTCCTTTCCTCCCTTCCTCCCTCCCTCCCTCCCTTCCTTCCTTCTCTCCTTCCTTCCTTCCCTCTCTCCTTTCTTCCTTCCTTCTTTCATTTTTGCCAATACAAACTATGAGCCAGACCCTAAGAAAACAATTTCCCAAGCATCTTCCCCCTGCCCCGATGTCCATGATTCTGACATCCACTCCAAGAAGTGTGAATTTTCATCATTCCCATTTTAAATTATGAAGAAACTGAGTTCTCACAGCTGGTTGGTGACCATGCATGGACTTGAACTCTGATCTCCAACTCTCTATGCCTTGTTTTGTGTTGTTTTCCCCATACCCTCTAGTCTCACCCTCGCCTTTTCCTTTCTGAGGCAGCTGTTGAACAAACCCAGCCAACCCCATGAGCTCCACCCCCACTCCTGCCACGGCTGCCGTCAGAAGGCGGACAGGCCAGGACAGTAAAAGGGCGCACTGGCATGCTGCCCTGAGAGCAGCGGGTCATGGGCTGTGCCAGGGCTGGGCTCCAGCATGAGCTAAATCTGCCCCTCCCTTCCTGCCACCCTGCCCCGACCCTGGCCAAAGTGGTGGGGAGCAGGAGACTAAAGGAAAGAACACGTTAACCATCTGCAAATATCATGAGAGGTGTGAACATAGAGAGCCAGGATACGATGTATACCCACTCCCCAGGGCACCCACGACTGGGGGCTGGGCAGGGGCAGGAGCAGCTGCTACCGGACCAATTTATGAAAGACACAAAAGAAAGATGAAGGTGGAGGGAGCCTGACCCAAAAGGATTAGGATATGAAATTGCAGAGGCATAGAGGGTCGGGACACAGCTGTAGAAAGGCCTGTAAGATAGCCTGGCTTGAGGAATTTTCAGCCTCACCAGAACTTAGCAGTGGGGTTCACTGCCCCAGCCTCCTGGCTGGGAGTCCAGGCTGGGCTGAGTGGAGGGAGGTCCCTGCTACTGCCTCCCAGAGCTGAGGGGAAGAAAGAAAGGCTGAACTTCGAGGAGAGGCTTGGGGTGGGGATGAGGAAACAAGCACTCTACCCTTGTTAAGATGTGTCTGGCAGCAGAATCTAGAATCCTGGCTGACCCAGAGCCTCATCATGTGTTCTTTTTGTTTTCTGCAATGACAAAGATAAAGAGTGGGGAAAATAAACCAATGAAACATGCAGAACTCCTCTCTCACCTGCCTTGACCCTGAAGAAAGTAATCCCATTGGCAGACTAGGGGCTGGAGGGAGAACACAAGCTCAATAGCAGGCTCCAAGGTCCCGCCACCATGAGCACTAACTGGTAGCCTGCTCCACCTCTTCCCACTCCCATCCCCTGGCTTGAGAAGATTGTCAGGCTAAGCTGCCCCTGAGATGGACACCAGCATGGGTCACTCAATCTCTGGAAGTGTTGGTCCATCCCCTTACCCCTGCAGCTGTCAGGAAGCCTCTTTGAGAACAGGCTCTGGTTACAGGGTATAAACAGGCCACAGAATCAGCTGGCCCTGGTCTGGCCCATGCTGCTGGTGCTTCTAACTTGAGGGGTGGGGAGCAGTGACAAAGCTGGAGGAGGGATTTGCAAAGTGGGATGGCCCCTCTCTCTGCATGCCAACTCCTCCCCTCCTTCCCCACTCATCTGAATTTTCTCCAGAGAATACAGATCTTCCTTCCCTGCAGTGGTCATGTGTGCCAGTCCCTGTGACCTTGGCATGGGCCACAATGCACGTGAGCAGCCCATCTTCCAAGTCAATCGGGTCAGAAACATGCTGTTTGAGACCAAACACCATTCCCTGTCATCGCTGTGCAGACACAGAGATCCCTTTCATCAGAGCAACAAAATCTTCTATGTATTTATCTTCCTTCCAACCCTAACCAGTGGGATTGAAAGTTTGTATCGTTTTGGCTCTAGGAGACCCTTGTTGTACCCAAAATGGTATTCTGAATCTCCAAATGCTCATCCAAGACCTGCAGATGATTAGGGTAAGTGTACAGTGGGGGCTTCCAGAGTAAATGTTGCAAACCCAACAGAAGGGGCCACTCTCATTCTGGAGGAAAAAACAGAAATTCAAACTGATTTTCTTACTGAAGGGCCGCCCTATATCCTTCAGAACAAAGGATTGCTGGGGCTGGAATTCTGCCTGGTGATTGAGAACTTCAGAAAGCAGATGACATCTGGTGGGCCCATCCAGGTCTATAAATTCCTAATACAGCATGAATATCCCAAATAGAGTAGAAGAAATCACTGGAAGCTGAAGCAAATAGTATAGATCCAAGGGGAGTGATCAGCTATCAAAAGGGCAGAAAGATTGACTTGACTCAGCCTCAAGGCCACCTCAAGGCTCCTAACTGGCAGGCTTGTGGAATTGTATCTGTAGGTCTCATTTGAGAATTATAGATCAATTTCAGATCAGAACAATGGGCTAGATTGCTGCTATTCAATAGCTGTGTAATCTTGGGAGTCTCTTCACCTCTCTGCTAGTCTGTTACCTTCCGATAACATGCAAGGATCTCTAAATCAAATTCATCCACATGTGCAGATCAATCCACACATATGAATGACACACAGCCTTTGTTATTTTTAAGATGAGAAAAGACAGGGGTGACTAGGAGAACAGGGGGCTTTCAGAAACTGAGAATGTGGAAGACCACCCCTGAATGGAAAGATCAGAAAGAAGAGGAGGCAAGGAACAAAAGAAGAACTTCAACAGACTGAGCTATGGGATCTAGAGTACGCTCTGTGCATTTCCAACAAGGCCAGGCCAAACCAGGCGAAATTCTGTGGTTTTAGCTATGCAGCTACCAAAGTCCTCTGCTTTCTATCATTTAAGAAGTAGGTTTGTGCAGGTTTGGAGTGTAGCGTGTATGTGTGTTTTTACTTGGCTAACTTGAAACTTCCTTCCCCCAGATTAATCAAAGAATCAGCATTTGACTTACTCAGAATATAGGTCACAGAATTATAGAATGTTATTGCAGGAAGAAGCCTTTGAGGCTACACACTTGTAGAAGCACACTCACACCCAAAGAGTGGCTTAATAAATGCATGTTGAATGAGGACACTTCATTACAGATATAAAGAATTATCCATCTATTCAACAATTATTACATACCTATTATGTGCTGGATCCTGTGTTAAAATTAGGCCAGTTGCACAAATTCATCTGCTAGAGCAGAAAAAAAATATTTTATTCAAGGCTGTTTAGCAGTTTAATCAAAAAGCTAAACTATTTTTTAAAGCCCTGAATGATATTTTTTTCCCCTATACTTGGACAATCAGGCATATGGGCCTTGGCATAAAAATGTTCCAGATCCCAGTTGGGGTAAGATATGTGGCTAAAAAGACCTTCAAGCATTTCCAGTCCTTTCCATACTCTTGGAAGGTTTTTAAGAAAAAAAGAAGAAAAAGAAACACCCTTTGGTTTCGGTATGCACTCTCTGTACTTGCATCTGTCTCTTTGGACGTGGTTGGCCAAAGAGTCTGCTAAAAATATAATGAAAGAAGGGGGGTGGGAAGTGGGGAATATAGGGAGAAAATTGAAAAAACTAGCCCTGTTCCTTGCTGGCTGCCTCCCCCCACAAATTCACTGCAGTGTTTAAGCATGTCACTATTTATCCCTCTTTTTAGCCATATTTTTGACACTTGACATGGGTACATAGTGTCTTTTAAATAAAAGGTAAAAGTGCTCTCATTTTTATTCTTCCTGTTGGGCTCAAGAGTCTCTGAGACTGAGAAAAACTCTCTAGCTTCAAGCAGGTCTGTGTTCTGATTTTGCTGCCTCCCAGTGGCTGGAAGGCAGGCTGGGGAGTGGTGGGAAGGGTGTTTGAGTCAATGCCCATTGTATGGGTAGCAGCATCCACCAAGATCCTGAAGGTATACGAGAACCAGTTTAATAGACCTCCAAGGACCAGCCAGCTGGGAATACCCAAGTCTCTGGTTTCTCAGGTTCCAGGATCTGTTCATCCATGTCATGGTTGGAGTTTGCCCAAAGGGAACAGAGGAAGGGAGCTCAGCAGGAGCTAGTCCGGGAGTTGGGTGGTTGGATCATTGGGCTTCTTGGAGTTTGCTTCAGCTCTTCCCTTTCAGCAAAGGTTACTGGAGCAGGCTGGGCCTACTTGGGCTAGGAGAGCTGAGTCATGCATGGGAAGGGACACCAGCAACTATAAATTATCTTGTGTGTAAGGCTGGCTTTCGAAAACTCTGGCTTTGGGCTTAGAGGCTTTATTTATATCTCTCACAGGAATATTTTTCAAACTCATGACCATGCACTCTGTATTGCTTTGGGGACACTCCAAGCACCTGGTCTCCTCTAGGATGAGTCCTGCAGGTGACAGTCCCCAGAGGCCCTGGGCCTGGACTTTGAGTCTGCTGTCACTCACACCCACATGTACACCCCCTTGTTGCCAAGGCCAGGACCCCATCCCACACACAGATGCATGTCCAACTTCATTGGCACAATGTTCCATGCAGACACACAGATGACATTCAGCCAAACACACACACACACACATACACAAACACACACACACACAGTCTCTCTCTCTCTCTTTCTCTCCCTTTCTCCCCATATGCAAACTACTACAACCCACTGGTTCTCTGCAGATTTCAGAGACAGCCTCTGCTCACTGTGAAACCTGCAACACACAAGAACACTCCACAGGCTGAAGGACCCCTCCAGGAGTCAGATGCCCACTTCTCTGGCTGAGGAGCATTTTGTAACTGACTGAACACACTTTTTATGTGCTTTGGTAATTTGGTTTGCTTGTTGTTGTTACTCGTACCTTACAAAGTGGATAGCGAGGTACCATAAAATAGTAGCTGCCACCTAATTCACACTCTTGAGAACAGTTTCTCTGGCCAAATCCTCGCAAATCAGAGTGAGGTGCCATGGAGATGCTGGTCCTCCCTCTTGGATTATCTGGCAAAGAGAAGCAAAATTTCCGGAGCAGAAGTGCAAGAGGGGGCAAGGTTATCTCTTCTAATAAATGTGAATGCTTTTGTCTCTTCTTAGCCTACACTGACATTGTTTCTGTATCTTCCACCTCCCTAGCCTTTTCTTTTCTCTTCCCTGCTTTGTAATTAGATGATTTTTGAAAATTTAATAAATTAGTGATCGTTATTTATTTCCCTTGGCTTATTTACCATTATTTGTTTTTATCAAACAAAGTCTCTTCAAGATAGATAGAAAGTATCTCATTGTGGCCATTTTCCTGAGAGAGATACAGGAAAAACAAACCACTTTGCCTAGGATCTCATAGGACAGCGGCTGTGATGGGTTTGAGTCCAGCACCTCCAGACCCTGCCTAGCAACTTGCTTCTGGAATGATGACCACAGGTCCCTCTAATTCATCCAGCCCAATTTCTATCCTCTGAGCCCTGTGTCTTCTTACCTAAAGGACATAGGACTGACTTCAACACTCACTCACTACCTTTCTGGGAAGCAGTACTCCCAGACTTTGAGGCTAGATCTTATGGGGCTGTCCTCACCTGTCAGTAGAAGGGATAGTTAGGGCTCTGCATGGGGCAGCAGTGACCCTATTGTTGATTGCCACAATGCCAGAAATTTGAAAAAAATGTCATAGTTCTACATCAGGTTAGTGTTCCCCAGTTCCTCCCTCTTCCTACGTGATTTCCCCATCATCATAAGCACATGCTGTTCACACATATCTAATACTCTTATCCCACCATCATCTCTAGCTATCTTCCAAGCACAGATATGTACATATATAAGGAATCACTTTCTCATCCCTGGATCATCCAACCATCTTTCTCCCACTACTCAAACATTACTTAACTTTCTACTTCTTCCACCAGCTTTTTCAGACAATTTATTTTCCTCTCGACTACACAAAGCACTAATTCCTGCCACATATATTTCATGGAAATGTTTGCACCTCATCCTTCCATGGCTGTTCAATGCTTACAGTTCAGTTGTGCTTTTCGGGCAATGGGGGGCATGCCAGACAGCTCCACCTGCCTCTCCAAGTCCAGCCTTCTTCATCCTACTGAGCCTCAGGAGGCCAACCCCTAGGGGCCCTATCAAGGGGAGTCCCTTGCCCTACGGTTTTCATTTGGATTTGGCCAGTGGGAGGCACTATCTGGAAGTCAGAGAGAATGAAGAAAGTGGAAGCTGGGAACTGATTCCCTCATTCTCTCCTTGCAGCATTGTTCCAGGTTGTCTGGGCTCCTTACAGCTCCTGGCATATCGTCCTCTCTATGGAGCTACTGTATTAGTTTCCTGTGGCTGCTATAATAAATTCATGCAAACTTGGTGGGTTAAAAACAACAGTAATATGTTCTCTCATAGTTCCAGGAGGATAGAAGTCTGGAATCAAGCTATTGGCAGGGTCAGGCTCCCTCTGGAGGCTCTGGCATCAACAGGATCAGTTCTCTGCCTCTCCCAGCTTCTGGTGGCTGTCAGCATTCCTTGACTTGTGGCCTCATCACACCAATCTCTGTCTCTGTGGTCACATTGCCTCCTCCTCTTCTCTGTGTCTTCTCTTCTATCTGTCTAAAATCCCTCTCTTTCATTTACAAAGACATTTGTCATTAGATTTAGGGCCCACTTGGATAAACCAGAGTAATCTCCTGATCTCAAGATCCTTAACTTAATGAGATCTGCGAAGACCCCTTTTCCGAATAAGGTCACATTCGCAGGTTCCAGTGATGGCCACCAGGCCCAGCTAATTTTTTTTGTATTTTTAGTAGAGACAGGGTTTCACTGTGTTGGCCAGGCTGGTCTCGATCTTCTGACCTCATGATCCACCCGCCTAAGCCTCCCAAAGTGCTGATATTACAGGTGTGAGCCATCACATCTGGCCCGTGAACAACTTTTTATTACTTTCATTAAGCTCACTTCTAATCACCCAGTTTGTTTCCTGACTGGTGCAGGCATCTTGAGGTCAAAGGCATCAGGTAAAGCATCTGTGGGATTCACCCTATGCACTCTATGCAGAAAGTAAAGATTTATTGATGATAATGATAAAAATGAGAATAAGAACTTCAAGACAGAAGGGGCCCAGCCCTCAGGAGCAGCATCATAGCAAACATTGCATACAGTTCCTCCCTAAACTCAGTTACGGGTATGAAATGAAGGGGTAGAATTAGAATGATTCTAGATTCTTTCCAGACCCTTTCTGTTAAGACTATTCCACTTAGAATATTTCAGCAGCAAGTAAACAGAACCAAATCCTCCTCCAATCCTGACTCCAATGGCTTAAATGGTGGGTCTCAAACTTTAGCATGTACCTGAAGGGCTTGTTAAAAGGCAGACAGCTGAGCCCCACTCCCAGAGATTTTAATTCAGTAGTTCTGGGTAAGACTCAAGAATTTGCATTTCTAACAAGTTCCCAGGGGATGTTGACTGGCATTTCTGGTCCAGAGACCAGACTTTGAAAATCACTGGCTTAAAATAGATGAAAAATTTACTCTCATATAAAAAATTTAAAAATGCCCTGGAGATGGTGGCTCCAGGGTTGGTTAACTCAACGTCTCAACCAGATCCTCAAGGACCTGGCTCCACTCTGCTCTGCCATCCTCAGCATGTCAACCTTGACCTTGACCAGGTCCTTACAGCTGCAGGCTGGGTCCAACAGTTCCAGGCATCCCTTACAGACTGGATAGTGGCCAGCAAAAGAGATTAAGCTTCTTAAGGACTGAGAACTCTTCTAGTTGGTATCTCCTTACATCATATTGGCCAGGATCACATCACATGCTTGTACCTAAACCAATCACTGTCAATGAGAAGAGGAACAGCAATGATTGGTTTATACCCATCAGCCATAGGAAGGAAGAGTAGACACCAACTATGCTGATGGGCTCTGGTGATAATAGAAAAAAGGATTACATCACCTGCTTAGGTCTTAGGCCTGCTAGAGTACTTCTTAGGCGTTGTCTGTTCAGCAAACATTCCCATCCTCTTTCTTCTGCTACTTGGAGGAGTGGGCATAGGACTAAGGACGAACAAAGCCTAGTGGTCTGTGTTCAGGCAGCAGTGACACGTAGCCCAAGTAGGGAAACTGAGAATCTCCCTGAGTTGCAGCAAAGAATACTGTAGGGGGAAAAGGCACTCTCTTTCTGCAGAAGTTGCTAAGCAGGGACAGCTGGTGGTTATGTGCCTCCTAGGAGACAAAAGCCTCTGGGAAGTACTCAAAATTAACTAGCAGTCAGAGAAGCACAGATAAGCAGAGATGAGCAAACAGTGATTGCTGCAGCTCTTCCCCTATTTCTATGAGGCATCTCAGTGCCCTTCGTATCTCTGGAAGAAATGTCTCATTTGTCTACACTAATTGAAATTATGTTTCTGTTCTCTGCAACCAAACAAGTTCAGATTCAGACGCTGGTTCTCTCATGAAGGACAGAGGGGAAGAAGGTCTGAGGATTACATAAGGGTGGAGGTGGTTCGCACCACCTCAGCTCCCATATAGAACCTCCACCCTTGGCCACATCTTCCAGACTGGGAACGAACAAAACAGAATCCCTACCCAAAACCCCAGGCCCCAGCCTACTCCATGATTGGCATGCAAGAAATGCACAAGGCCCCTAGGACCTTCAGAGACAGGGCAGAGACAGAGAAAAGACAAACCAGGTTTAGTGGGGCACCACCCCGTTTTTTGCAAAAGAAGTATTCCTGGCCACAGAAACTGGGGAGCATAAGAAAACAGTCTGCACCCTCAGCGCTTCCCTCATCTTCTCCAACAGCTTCTAGGGTGAGGGCAGGGTTAGGGCATCCTCCCACAGGTAGACATGTGGACAGAGGATTTCTCCAAGGGTAGATTTCACAGGGAGGAGGGCCAACCCCAGACCCACTCTAAGTTTCCTCCTGGGACTTTTCTTCCCCTAGGGAAGAGAGTTCCTCATGCATGTGCTAAAATAGAAAGTTGCTTGTTTGTTTTAATTTTTTTTTTTTTTTTTTTTTGAGACCAAGTTTCACTCTTGTTGCCCAGTCTGGAGTGCAATGGCACAATCTTGGCTCACTGCAACCTCTGCCTCCTGGGTTCAAGTGATTCTCCTGCCTAAGCCTCCCAAGTAGCTGGGATTACAGGCGTGCACCACTATGCCCGGCTAAGTTTTTTAATTTTTAGTGGAGACAGGGTTTCGCCATGTTGACCAGGCTGGTCTTGAACTCCTGACCTCAGGTGATCCACTCACCTCACCCTTCCAAAGTGCTGGGATTACAGGTGTGAGCCACCACGCCTGGCCCTAAACTTTTTTTAATGAAACATAACAACCTACATATGCATGGAGCACATGTGATGTTTTGATACATGCATAATAATGTGTAATGATCAAATCAGGGTACGTAGGACATTCATCACCTCAAACATTTATATTTCTTTGATGTTGGAAACATTTCAGATCTTCTCATCTAGCTATTTTGAATTGTACAACATATTAGTGCTAACTGTGGTCACTCTGCTCTGCTATCAAGCACCGCAACATATTCTTCTAGCATACGTTTGTACGCGTTAACCACCCTCTCTTCCCCCAACTCCCCACCCTTCCCAAACTCTGGTAATTAGCATTCTACACCCTACCTCCATGAAATCCACCTTTTAGCTCCCACCTATGAGTGAGAACATGCAATATTTGTCTTTCTGTATCTAGCTTATTTCAGTTAACATAATGACCTCCAGTTCCAGCCATTTTGCTGCAAATGAGGACATTTTATTTTTATGGCTGAATAATATTCTACATGTGTGTGTGTTACATTACTTTTAATGGCAAAAATCGCAATTACCTTTGCACCAACTTTATATATATATATATACATATATATATATATATAATACACATACAGATATATATACACATCTCACATTTTCTTTTCTTTATTTTTTTTTTTCTTTTTTTTTGAGACAGAGTCTTGCACTGTTGCCCGGTCTGGAGTGCAGTGGTGCAATCTCTGCTCACTGCAAACTCTGCCTCTCGGGTTCACACCATTCTCCTGTCTCAGCCTCACAAACAGCTGGGACTACAGGTGCCCACCACCGTATCTGGCTAATATTTTTTTGTATTTTTATTAGAGACGGGGTTTCACCATGTTAGCCAAGATGGTCTTGACCTCCTGACCTCGTGATCCACCCGCCTCGGCCTCCCAAAGTGCTGGGATTACAGGCATGAGCCACTGCGCCCAGCCATGTCTCATATTTTTCTTTATCCATTCATTTGTTGATGGACACAAGTTGATTTCATATCTTGGCTATTTTGAATAGTGCTTCAATAAACCTTAGGATGTAGGTATTCCTTTGATATACTGATTTCCTTTGGATAAATACCTAATAGTGAGACTGCTGGATCATAGAAAAAACAATTCTAAAATTTGAGTATTTGTTTTTAATGATCTTACTAGTAAAGTATGCTAGCGAATCAGCAAATTCTGCTAAGGCAGTAGAAGTCTGCTCAAATAATGTTTCCATTTCCAATGACCCATTAAGTACAATAATTACAACAATTACCATCACTTCTGTTGCCTTCATGCTATCTATTGATCCACATACTCTGCCCCCAAAACTGCACTAAGCACTTAACAAGGAATTCACATACTAATGTGTGGGGTATCTGCATGACCCCTCCGCAGAATAAGAGAAATAAATTGATCTTTTCTTCCATTGGCAATGAATGAAAACAATTTTTACTTTTCTTTTTGCTTGTTGCCATCCATAGTTCTATACCCATTAGAAATCACAGCGAGAAAAAGAGCAGCAGGGGAGGAGCTCAAGAAGAGACGAGAGATAGGAAAGAAGCATTATAATTTGGCAAAAATGTGAGTCAGGGAATCTCCCTTTTTCTAATCCCTGGAAGCTCTAGCTGGAGCTCATCTTGCCTCCAGATGCAGAAAGCATATTCTACACCATAGGGTCACCGTCTACGGCCATATCACCCTGAATGCGCCCAATCTCAGAAGCTAAGCAGGGCCTCATCTGGTTTATACTTGGATGGGAGCCACCACAGTGTCACTGATGGAATCTCTAGATTAAGTGGTAGCTGGGCCCAATGTGGGTTTTTGGCAAGAGGAAAATAATAGAAAAGGAAGAGAAAGAGGTGTGTGTTTCTGCTCCTGTTGAAATACTATTTGTCCTTTAAGGCTGCCTGCTCTGTGAAGTTTTCCTCAAATTATGTCCCATCCCACTCACCCCTGTCAGACTTAACTACTCTTCCTCCATCCTGCCATAAGCATGTGTGATAAGAGAAATCAAAGAGGACTATCAGTCTTCTGTGCATAGTGAGGGTGCGTGTGCCTAAAGCAGAGTGCAGAAATGTCTGCAATTCTTTTCCCCTACTCTCATCAAGAGCTGGAGCTCTTCCCCACTGCCGGCTTTGGCCTTGTAACTTGCTGTGGCCAACAGAACATGTTACATGTATTCTAAGCCTGTCTTCTAGAGGCTTTGCAGGCTGCCCCTTGCCTCCTTGGAACCCTGCCCCTGCCACCTGAGCAAGCTCAAGTCTGCCCGGGAGAGGATGAGAGAGTATGCAGAGAAAGACTCCAGTCATCCAGGCTATCACTGACCAGCCTGGCCCATCAGCCAGCCTACAAACACTTAAGCGAGTGCAGCAAAGAGCCACAGAGCCCAATCTGATTCAGCAGGCCTGCCCTGCTGGTTTGCAGACTCCGCAGCAGTGATGAAGGAATGTTGTCACACATCGCTAACTCTAGGGGTAGCTCATCATGCAAAAGCTAACTGATGCAGGTTGCTGGCCCCCTCTGAAAGGGAATGCCAAGAGGGCTGTTAATCTTAGATCTCTCTATATCACTCCTCCACTAATATATTCTTGGGACATTCCTGATTCTCAACCAAAGCTCACAGACTGGAGAGGCACAGGGTGCAATGGAATTAAACTGAAATGTTGATAAAGGGCGGAGCACCCACAGAGCATGCCATGCATGCACTAATGGAACTGTCTGGCTCTTTTCCACGTCCCCAAGGCAAGAGCTTGGGAAAAAGGTTACCTGATCTCCAATGCCTTTGTCTATTAATTCATTCAGGGCTGGATTAATCCCTGTTCAGCTTCTCCTCCACCTCCCCACCACCCCTGTTCCCAGTCTGGCTGCTCAGATGATGTAAGCAGTAACCAATCTTGCAGTCGGGGCAGTCAGCTGGCTGGCTCACTTCCGTATCCATTAAGGGAAGGCAGACACTTTAGGAAGAACTGGAAAATATTACCAACCACCCACTCCACTCAACTCCCCACCCCTTGCCCCAGTCTCCTCTCCCCGTCACATACACCCTAACCTCTAGAGACTGGAGCTGGAAAGTACTGAAGCCAAAGAAAGAAGAAACTGGAATTGTAGCCCCACAGATCTCATGGGTTGAGACACGAGACTCCTTTGGCATGAGAACTAGTCTTGGGAGAGATGAACCAGGGCTATCTGGAGAGCCCCATCAGCTACCCTCCCCCTCATCCCAGGCACCCTCCCCTCCAGGGGCTTTTCCATTTGGTACCAATGAAATGGGTATTCAGGGGCCAGAATGTCAGCATCAATGGTGGGAAAGGAGCCACACAGAAGATGCCCATCCCTTATTAGAAGTTGCTAGACTCCCTTACAGGGGCACAGTGGGGACCCAAAGTTGATGACTTGAATGGATACGGGCAGACTGAACGTGGTCTGTTTGCTGAGTTCAGGGTTTTCAAAACCTGTCAATAGTTACACTATTTCTCTCAACATCTACTATGAAAGGAGAATTCTTTCATTGAAGAGCCAGCCCTTCCTGCTTTGGAAACTTCTGCTCTTTGAAAGTGCCCAGAAAAATGCACAGTAACACCCCCAGATTGGCTCCTCAAAAACTGTGAGGTCTTGGGCAAGCCCCTTTACCTTTCTAGGCCTCAGTTTCCCTATCTGAAATGTGCAGATAAAAATGCATCCCTACTTCACAGAGTTTTTGAGGAAAAGAAAAAAAAATGTCAATAAAAGCTGGTTGCACAATAGTTTGTGAAAAGTATGTGCTGGACAGGATCTTTGTACTTTCCACTCAATTTTGCTGTGAACTTAAAATTGCTCCAAAAAATAGTTTATTAATTTTTTATAAATGCTGGACAAATTAGTGTGGAATGGATAATAGATGGTTGGACCTCTTTTTTTCAGTGCATACAGGCTGTAGAAAGGAAGATCAACGTAGATGGTGGGATTTCTAGCCTATAAAGTCTGTTAAAAACGTGGGTGTTTTTTTTTTTTTTTTTTTTTTTGAGACAGAGTCTCCCTCTGTCACCCAGGCCAGAGTGCAGTGGCATGATCTCAGCTCACTGCAACCTCCGCTGCCCAGATTCAAGCAACTCCCCTGCCTCAGCCTCCCAAGTAGCTGGGACTACAGGTGGATGCCACTATGCCCAGCTAATTTTTGTATTTTTAATAGAGACAGGGTTTCACCATGGTGGCCAGGATGGTCTCCATCTCTTGACGTTATGATCTGTCTACCTCGGCCTCCCAAGCAGCTGGAATTACAGGCAGGAGCCACCATGCCTGGCCAAAAGGTGGGTTCTTAATCCATCAGGGTAAGGGGATGTATCTACCCTGGAAAAAATTATTGGCAGCCCCAAACTGGAGATAAATTTGCATAAGGGATGAGAGGCAGCACTTTAAAAGGAAAATGGCTCTCATCGTTCGTGTGTGTTTCTGCCCAGCCTTGGGCCAACCAGTGAGAAAGGGCTATTCAAGAAAGGAAGACACTGAATGCATGTCTCTTACTCTGTCTGCCTGTCACATGTTCTTCTGCTTCTAAGAAATGCATCCCCCTTCCTCTGGGATGTCTTCCTTCCACTCCATGCCAGCTGTATTCTACTAGAAGCTTCCAGTTGTGAAAATATGCCTCCCTGATCTCAGGTGGAGCACAGGACTCACGGAACTATGTTTCCCTAAGAGTTTTTTAAATTAGACCTCGGGAGGTGGGAGGTGGGAGGCAGGAGGCGGGGGGCGGGGGGTAAGGCAGCTCCTCTTCAGGGTAAAAATGGCAGGTCATGAAACCTGGCCATTGCTGGCACCCTTGATTCCAAAAGAGAATCAGTCTGAGTGAACAGAACTAGTACATGGGCAGAAACCAAGATGGAGGACAGTGAGTCCTATCCGCTTGTCTTTTCCCTGTTTCCCGTTGACCCTGAGGCCAGCTGCACTGTGCCCTCCCTTGGTTCAGTTACAGGAACCAACAAATCCCCCTTCTAGCCTAGGCTGGATATGCAAATTCTGCCATTTGTGACTAGCATAATCCTGGCTACTACAACTCTGCCTTTCTCCCTCAAAAACAGTATAAGTCACTGGGAGAGAAGACATGATAAATAAAGCAATTAGAAAGCACTCAAAATAGCACTAGATTGGGCAATTTTGAATTAACTCAAACTTGCATCTATTTTTTCTTTTCTTTTTCTTTCTTTTTTTTTCCTTTTTCTTTTCTTTCTCTTCTTTATCTATCTGTCTCTCTTCCTTTCTTGGCATTTTTCCACAGCTAGCCGCTGAAAATGTAAAGATGAGGAAAACATACACGTGAAAAGTTTGCAATGAGGAAGCCATAAATATAACACAATATTATGCAATTTATACCTGATGGAGGTGTATAGCAGCACCAGGAAGGCATAGAGGAGGGTTAATTTATCCTGAATGCCAAGGAAATCTACTGTTGAGGCAGGATTACTAACGGTGAGCTCTAATGGGTTTTGCAAGAGAGCCAAGATTGGGAGTTTACAAGAATGTAGATGGCATAAAGGAGACATAAATCCCAGAAGATTCCAGGGATGACTAAAAAGAGCAGGAATCATAGTAGAGGTGGAGCCTGAGGTTGCTTACAGCCCTAAGCAACACAAAGAACCAGATGTCTTGCTCCTACCTTCTCCGCCACCTTAGCATCCATATTCAGATGCTCTGCTGTTAAAGAGACCCTATGCCTGGCCCACAATCTTTCTACAGCCAACCACCATATCACCTTCACACTGAAGATCCTGTCCCTCTTCTGCTGGGTTTCACTTACTCACAACTTCAGCTTAGGCCCATTAGGGAACTTCTTGCCATAAACTGGCACATTCTCTGTGCTTTACCATCTGGTAGGGAAAAGCAGAGAGTGCTAAGAAGGCTAAAGCTCTACACACCAGGGGTTGGCAAAACATGGCCCGCGGGCCAAATCCAGCCCACCACCTGTTTTTGTAAATAAAGTTTTCTTGGATCGCAGCCCTGGTCATTCATTTACATATTATCTATAGCTGCTTCTGTGCTACCGCAGCAGAGTTGAATAGTTGCAGCCAAGACCACATGGCTGGCAAAGCCTGTAAGATTTACTATCTAGCTCTTTCCAGATGAAGTTCCCAATTCCCACTCTATAATACTGCTTCCTCTGAACTTTAGTTCCAGACTCCCCAGTGCCAGCTTTTATAGTTGGATTAAACTTTTTTTTTTTTTTTGAGACAGAGTCTTACTCTGTCACCCAGGCTAGTGTGTAATGGTGTAATCACAGCTCACTATAGCCTTGAACTCCTAGGCCCAAGGGATCCTCCCACCTCAACCTCCCAAGTAACTGGGACTACAGGCACATACCACCATACCTGGCTAATTTTTTTTTTCTTTTTCTTTTTTTTTTTTTTTTTTATTGTAGAGATGGGACCCTCCCTCTGCTGCCCAGGTGGGTCTTAAGCTTCTGGGCTCAAGTGATCCTCCCGCCTCAGCCCCCCAAAATGCTGGAATTACAAGTGTGACCCACTGTACCTGGCTGACTAAACATTTTAATGTATCTATAAAAAATTGTCACTTGGGAATAATGGAACCTTCTTAGACCCTTGGCAGAGAGGACTAAGTAGAAAATGTCGTCACTAAACTGGCTCAAGCCATAAGAATATTTTTATACACAACTAAAAAATATGGAAAAGTAACTTTTGAAATTTTTTTTCCCTTAGAACTTTTTAGGGAAACTCTTTGGTACCCTCCTTCTTTTTAAGGAACGCTCAGGTCAGTCATAGGACATTTTTTTTCCAAGCTTGAAAGATCATTGCCTCACCTGCTCCCCTTGAGTCCTGCACAAATTCTGTTGCAGCCTGTTCCAGAGTAGCAAAGCTGATTCAGTTTCTAAAGATCTCCCCCAAAGAGCAATTCCCAGCCCTCCTCCTCTTAGACGCATCCTCCCCCTTGCTCACCCCACCCCCTTCCTGAGCACCTGTTGCTACAACAAAGAGAAGCTCAGGGTTGAAGTTTCTGGGCTTGCCCAGGTGATAAACTGAGGCTATTCAGAGGAGATAATGCCATTTGATGGTTGAGCTCTTTTCAATCATCAGGGAAAGCGCTGGGTGGAGAGAGGCGTTCAAAAAAGCTCCAAGGATAGAAAAAGGTGATTACATCTAAATGGGAGACCTGTCACTAGGCAAAGCACTCTGCCAGCTGATGGGCAGGCAACTTCAATGGCTAAACGGCGGCAGGCAGGGTGGGATTTTTGTGGCTCTGGACTTAGACAGCTGTAGCTCTGCTAAGGTCTTCCTGGGTCCCTCAGATCTAGTGAGAGAGGCTACAGGATGCCAGCCAAGCACTCTGCTAGGGGTCTGTCAACCTTGCCTAAGCCATGAGCAACTCAGGCCAATGCTCCAACACTCCTGTAGACAGGTCTGTATGAACTCCTCAAAGACCCAAAGATTTGAGGACTGTAGACATAGCCAGTTTGAATGCTTAAAGATCCAGGTTTAGCTCAGCATTTTTATTTGTCTGGTTTTGTTATTCTAGATCAGGAGTCAGGCACCATTTTATGTAAAAGACCAGATGGTAAATATTTTGTCCTTTGCGGGCTGTCTGATCTCTGTTGCAGCTACTCAGCTCTGCTGTTGTCATCTGCAAGCAGCCGTAGGCATAAATAAATGAGCATGGCTACATTCTGATGAAGCTTTATTTATGGACATAGGAATTTGAATTTTATGTAATTCTCATGTCACAAAATATTATTCTTTTGATGTTTTCCAACCATTTAAAAAATGTAAAAGTGATTATTAGTGCATAGCCTGTACAGAAATGAGCAGCAAGATGGATTTGGCCCATGAGCCACAGTTTGAAGACCCTTATTTTAGGGCGTTCTATTTGGGAGAGAAAGAATTACAGGGAGAGATTGTCTGATTTAGCTCTATGAAGAGTCCTAAATGTATCAACTGTGATTAATAACTTGCATACACACAGCACTTTAATGTTAACAAAATGCATCTGTGCTGTTATTCAATACCCACTGCAAGCCTGTGAGTTAGGTATTATTATGCCAATGTCTAGATGAGGAAACTGAGAGTCGAAACAGACGCAGCCAAGATCAAACAGTAAATGGGAAGACCCAAGTTCAAATACAGTATTCTACTTCCAAAAGCAGAGCTTTTCCCACTGCATCTTTGGGGAGCTTAGATTGTCCATTTCACCAAGTGTTTATTAGGGCTTGATGGGGATGAACACCTGGGCAAAGGCACAGAAGCAGGGGAGTCAGAACCTCCTGGCTGCTTCATGTTTTCCTTAAGGCCGTGGACACTCAGGAAATTGACAGCTACTGTTCTCATTAGGAGCAGAGCTGACCGTTGTTCCCAAAGACACAGAGTAAGCCAAGTTCTCCAATGTGGTATAATCACTCAGCCTGGTCACCGTGGCTGTTGCTTGGATCCGTAAACCTCCAGCAGGTCAGCAGGTGTTGCGGAGGACTCGGAGGTCAGCCCAAGACCTTTTTCCGATGCCTGACCAGGAGCATTCCATGGCGGAGTAGGCACCCATCTACATGGAATGATATCCGGGACCCCTAAGAGAAAGCCCTACCCCCAAACACTCTTCCTTCCACCTAAGTCTCTTCAGCTTTATGCCATATTTTTAGAGAAGGCACTGGACATAGGGCACTGGGTATGGCTTCTTGTCTCCACTATGGTGCCACATTGTGATCTGACCTTTGGCCAGTCACTTCCTATCTCCGCATATCAGCTTTCACCTGTGAAATGGGGGAGTAATGGCAATGTGGGGAGGGTTCGATGGTGGTTACTGTGATATCTAACATGGTTATATGTGATATCTAACATGGTGCCAGCAAAACAGTAGGATCCCAAGACATGTCAGTTTCTTCTTGTCCTGAATCTTCGTCTTCATGTCTTCTTGTCTGCGCTGGTCTGCCTGCCTGGAATGCCTTTTCTTCCACTTCATTTTCCTGGTAAGCCTTCCCCAACACTCTGCCCATTACATACAAACACCTTGAGTAGTCACTCCCTCACTGGGCAATGTTATGGGTTGACTTGTGTCCCCCCAAAAAGATATGTTGAAATCCTAATCCCCAATACTCAGAATGTGGCCTTATTTGAAAATAAGATTGGTGCTCTTCCTTTCCAACTTGGGCCCAGCAGAATGGCTCTGCAAAGAAGGGTGACAAGAAGAAAAAGGGCCGTTCTGCCATCAATGAGGTGGTGACCCAAGAATACACCATCGACATTCACAAGTGCCTCCATGGAGTGGGCTTCAAGAAGCGTGCCTCTCAGGCACTCAAAGAGATCCAGAAATTTGCCATGAAGGAGATGGCAACTCCAGATATGCACATTGATACCAGTCTCAACAAAGCTGTCTGAGTCAAAGGAATAAGGAATATCCATACCGTATCTGTGTGTGGTTGTCCAGAAAACATAATGAGGATAAAGATTCACCAAATAAGCTCTATATTTTGGTTACCTATGTACCTGTTACCACTTTCAAAAATCTACAATGTGGATGAGAACTAACTGCTGATCATCAAATACATCAAATAAAGTTATAAACTTAAAAAAAAAAAAAAGTGAGCCGGGCACAGTGGCTCACGGCTGTAATCCCAGCACTTCAGGAGTCTGAGGTGGGCAAATTACCTGAGGTCGGGAGTTTGAGACCAGCCTGGCCAACAGGGTGAAACCCCATCTCTACTAAAAATACAAAAATTAGTCAGGCATGGTTGCAGGCGCCTGTAATCCCAGCTACTCAGGAGGCTGAGGCAGGAGAATCACTTGAACCTGGGAGGCGGAGGTTGCAGTGAGCCAAGATTGTGCCATTGCATTCCAGCCTGGGTGGCAGAGCGAGACTCCATCTCAAAAAAAAAGAAGGAAGGAAGGAAGGAAGGAAGGAAGGAAGGAAGGAAGGAAGGAAGGAGAAAGAAAAGAAAGAAAGAAAGAAAGAAAGAAAGAAAGAAAGAAAGAAAGAAAGAAAGAAAGAAAGAGAGAGAGAAAGAAAGAAAAGAAAAGAAAAGAAAAGAAAAGAAAAGAAAAGAAAAGAAAAAAGAAAAGAAAAGAAAAGAAAAGAAAAGAAAAGAAAACAGGGTCTTTGCAGAGGTAATCAAGTTAAAATGATGTCATTAGTGTGGGCCTTAGTCCAATATGACCAGAGTCTTTATAAAATGGGGATACATGGATACAGGGACAGATACACACATAGGGAAGACCACGTGAAAACACACAGAAAGAAGATGGCCTTGTGACTGGAGTGATGCAGCCACAAGCCAGTGAACACCATGGATGCCAGAAAACACAGATGCTAAGAAGAGCAAGGAAAGATTCTCCCTGAGGCCCCTCAGAGAGAGTATGGCCCTGCTGACACCTTTTTGACTGGCCTCCAGAACAATCAATCAATTTCTGCTGTTTGAAGCCACTCAGATTTTGGTTTTTTGTTAGAGCAATCCTGGAAAATGAATACAGGCAACCTCGGTATCTCTTTCGACACTTGCCCCATTGCACCAAACTTTAGTTGACATGCCTGGCTCCTCTCCTGAGTTGCAGGCTTACCTCTGTATCCCCCAGGGTCTAGATGCTGCTGGGAGGTAATCTGTACTTGCTCCATATCCTGAATTAAAGTTCCATTGCTCTGCACACTCTGAGTCTGTGCCTGTGTGACTGCCTGTGTGTAACCACTTTGTTGATCCAGTGACATTACATTAGCAGGAGGCCAAAGATGAGCTATTTTTTTCTGCCTGTATATTCCGTGAATTAAAGACTCGACTAGGAAAGGCTCAGTGGTCAGGCCAGCAGTTCTGCCCCCTCCTGAGTTTATGAATATCTGCTCCCAGTTCCTTCACCTCTCATGCTGGGCTGGCTGCTGCCTTGCCACGTGAAGCCTTCACCCTCTCTTCCCTCGCTGGCACCACCATCAGCAATTCCTTTTCTCCTTAGAAAAGGAATTTCTCATGCCTCTAATCCCATCACTTTGGGAGGCCAAGATGGGTAGACCACCTGAGGTCAGGAGTTTGAGACCAGCCTGGCCAACACGGTGAAACCCCATCTCTACTAAAAATACAAAAATTAGCTGGGCATGGTGGCTGGTGCCTGTGATCCCAGCTACTCAGAGGCTGAGGCAGGAGAATTGCTTGAACCCGGGAGGTGGAGGTTGCAGTGAGCCGAGATTGTGCCGTTGCACTCCAGCCTGGGTGACTCTGAGAAAATAAGACTCTGTCTCAGAAAAAAAAAAAAAGAAAGAAAAGAAAAGGAATTTCTCAACCAAGAAAAAGTTGGAATGCTCTAAAGTAACTTCAATCAAAAGAAAAAAGAGGCCAAGGGAAGAGAAAATAACATGCTAATGCCTAGAAGCAGTAGGTCACATGGCCCAGAATTCTACCACCATGTAGCCCAAGATCACACACAGGGCTCTCAGTTCTCATTCTCACCTGTGACCCAGGTGGGACATTAAACCAAGCTGCTCATCTTTCTACCCCAAGAGAAAAGTGGACCCTCTCTGCTCCACCAAGGCTGGTGGAGGTCCAAGACTCTCCTAGAATCTGCTTTCTTGATCTCTGTCTGTATGTGGCTCCCCAGCCTTTGTCTCTGGCTTTGGACTTCCTTGCAGAGCACTCTTTCACTGCCCTGGCGCCTCCAGTTTCCTCTGAGCCCTGCCCTGGTCTCTGCTTTGCTGAGTGAGGGCACATGCACTGCAACCTGGCTGCAGAGAGTCCCTACCTTGATTCCCTTCTGCAGTCTCAGCCACATCAGCTCCAGGGAGCCACCCCTCTCCATTGGTCCCTTCTCTGTCTTCTGCAGATGCCTGTCCCATGTTCACCAATGGTATATCAAGAGGATGTCTACCTTCAAATGGTCTATTTTCTTCCTAAGGAAGTGACCTTATTGTTTATTCAACAAATATTTATTGGGTACTATTATGGATTACATTGTGTTCCCCAAAAACATATTGAGATCCTAATCCCCAGGACCTGTGAATGTGACTTTATTTGGAAATAGGGTCTTTGCAGATGACCAAGTTAAAATGAAGTCATTAGTGCGAGCCCTAATCCAATATGACTGACCTCCTTATAAAACAGGGAAAATCTGGACACAGAGACATGCAGAGGGCAGATGATGTGAAGATACAGGAAGAACGCCAAATATAAGCCAAGGTATGTCTGAGGCTACTTGGAGTTAGGAGAGAAGCCTAGGACAGATTCTCCCTCTCAGCCCTGAGAAGGAACCAAACCTGTCAACCCCTTGATTTCAGACTTCTAGCCACCAGAACTGGGAGACAACACACTTCTGTTGTTTAAGTTGTGATACTTGGTTACAGCAGCCCTAGGAAACTATGAGCCAAGTGCCTTCATTCTAGGATCAAAACTCCATGTCTTCAGGGAGTTCACATTCTAGAAGGGGACAACAAACAAGAAACAATTAAATGAACAAAGCATGTCGAATGTGGGTGGCCATAAGTGCAGTGGAGAAAAATAAAGCTGAGAATGGAGTTAGAGAGTACATGGGAATGGGAAGCACTGCAATTTAAAATAGAAGAGTCCTGTAATCCCAGCACCTTGGGAGGCCAAAGCGGGCAGACCACCTGAGGTCAGGAGTTTGAGACCAGCCTGGCCAACATGGTGAAATCCCATCTCTACTAAAAAAACTACAAAAAAAAAAAAAAAAAAAAAAACTTAGCGAGGTGTGGTGGCAGGCGCCTGTAATCTCAGCTACTTGGGAGGCTGAGGCAGGAAAATGGCTTGAACCTTGGAGGCAGAGGTTGCAGTGAGCTGAGATTGCGCCACTACACTCCAGCCTGGGTGACAGAGCAAGACTCTGTCTCAAAAAATAAATAAATAAAATAAAGTGGAAGAGTCAGGGAAGGACACTCCAAAGAGGGAACATTCGAGCAAAGACCTAAAAAAGGTGAAAGAGACATCCGAGGAGATATCCATGAATAATATGGTTCAAGTCAAGGAAGCAGCACACATATTGAGCGTCCTTTGTATGCCACCCTGCTCAGCTGGGGGCCAGGCAGGGTTGTGAGGGATGATTGGAAAGGCTGCTGCAGCGAGAGGGCTGCTGGCCTCCACATCACAGCACTACCAGCCTCAGATGTATGTGCCAACATCATCTCCTGGTGTGATTTTGCACAGCCACACAGATCAGCAGAAGTGAAAGAAGACTCTTCACTGCAAATACGTTTTTTTCCATAAACCTGTAATTACGAATAGCACAAATATGTTTCATTTTTGTGCAAGCGAAGTAAGACTGTTAACTTATTCCAGTTATCGTTTGAATTATATTGTGATTGTTATAACCTTGTTTTGTCCTTGGGTCCGTTTTCAATCAATGTCGGAGTCCTCAAAAATGGAAGAGGCCCTGACCTCTCTCGACCTCTGAGAGGCCCTGGCACACCAGGTCTGGTGCTGGATTCTGGCAATCTAAGAACAATAAGGTGCAGTCCCTGCCCTGGAGAACATGAGGCCTCACTAAGAAAGAAGGGTATGTAAACATGTCATTTCAACAGAATGTTGTAAATACTCTGATGGGAGCATATGAGAGTTCTTTGGAGGGCTTTTTAAAGTTCTTTTGTTTCTTCAGTACAAGGGAATCTTGGGGCAAAATTCTATACGGACTAGTTGTTTCCAGATACGATCTTACATTAACTGCTTGGCCAGGCATGGGTTTAAAGAACAAATCAGTCTGAGAACAGTGGCTCACGCCTGTAATCCCAATACCTTGAGAGGCCGAGGCAGGAGGATCACTTAAGCCCAGGAGTTTGAGACCAGCCTGGGCAACAAAGTGAGACCCTATCTCTACAAAAAATCAAAAAGTTAGCCAGGCTTGATGACACATGCCTGTGGTCCCAGGTAGGTGGTAGGCTGAGGCAAAAGGTTCACTTGGGCCTAGGAGGTGAGGCTGCAGTGAGTTGTGTTCACACCACGCACTCCAGCCTGGACAACAGAGACAGACTGTTGAAAGCAAGGGAAGGGGAGGGGAGGGGAGGGAGAAGGGGAAGGGAAAGGGGAAGAGAGGGGAGGGGAGGGGAGGGGAGGGGAGGGGAGGGGAGGGGAGGGGAGGGAAGGGGAAGGGGAATAGAGGGAAGGGAAGGGGAGGGGAGGGGAGGAGAGGAGAGGGGGGAGGGGAAGGGGAAGGGGAAGAGAGGGAGGGGGAAGGGGAGGAGAGGGGAAAGAGGGGGAGGGGAGGGGGAAGAGAAGGGAGAGGACAGGAACGGAGAGGAAGGGAGGGGAAGGAGAAGGTGGGGGAAGGGAAGGGGGCAGAGAGAGAGGGCAAAGAAAAGAAAAGAAAAAGCAAGCACAAATCAACCCCTTCTGAGTGCATTTCCCTCCAGCTGATGAAGTTTTCCTAACCATGACCCGTTGGGGTCATCATCTTAAAAATAAGCAGGGAGCTCTTTAACCAAAAGAAGATGCCAAAGTCCTAAAGAAATTGACCTCAACAAAGCCTCGCTCCTTCTCCAGCAGTTTCCAGCTCCATTGTCTTAATCTTCCCGTGAGAGAGGTGCGTCAAAATCTTGACCAGTCTCCCCATGACCCTGCCATCTCCTCTTTCACCTCATCACTTGCTTCCTCCTCCCACTACCAAAGTCATCCAGTCACTTCCATCACCTCCTTCCACATCCTCACCACCCTCTCCACCCTAACTTACACTTTTTGCCTCTTTCTGTCTGCAGAACCCTGGGAAAAATCCTTCACCAAGCCATCAAGCCTCACAGGCCTTCTTTCAGGACTAGCTCTTCCTGCCCTGGTTGCCATACAAGGCACTGTGGACCTCCCTCTCCTGAAATGTCTTCGTCTTCGGACTTTCCAGATGAACCCTGCCCCACTTCTTCTGTCCCAGACTACTCTCGTCATCCCCTTCTTTGCCTTCCCTTCTTCCTCTTTCCCCTTAAATATGTGCATGTGCTAAAGTCCAGTCCCTTCTGAATCTCCTGCTTTCTCTTCCTTGCAAATCTAACTCCTCATGGCTTCCACCCTCAGTTTTACATCTGTTACTCCAAAAGCTATAGCTCTACCCCTTACTTGGTCAGATAAGCCAACTATCTACCCAGATTTCTGCTACTTTATATCACAACTGCCTGAGATTCAACATCCCTCAGCCTGAACACAATTTCTTTCTCACCAACTCACCCTCTTTTTGACTTCTTGACCCCAGTTCATGGTAGCAACATCCTCCTTGTTATTCTGACCTGACACTTCACAGGAACATCTTATCCTTCACCTCTCCTAAGTCCCCCATATTCAGTCAGCTGGTACTTTCTTCAAAATTTCTCTCTCACTTCTCCATGGCTATTTATTCTCATTGCCACTGTCCTGCCTCATCAGGACTATACAAATAGTCATCACATGCACCTTCTCCCTCCTGCCATGGGATCTTTGAATGGAGACCCTCTTCCTTCCTAATCTACTTACTCCACATCTATCATCCTTAGTTCTTCACCCTAACATCACTTCCTCAGGGAACCATTTCCTTCCATGTATGACTCTAAAATCCACAGTCTTCCATCTGACAAGGGGTACAATAATCAGAATATGTAAGGAGCTCAAACAACTCAACAGGAAAAAAAATCTATTAATCACATTAAAAAATGGGCCAAAAAACTGAATAGACATTCCTCAAAAGAAGACAAACAAATGGCAAATAGGTATATGAAAAGGGGCTTCACATCACCGGTCATCAGAGAAATGCAAATCAAAACTACAATGAGATATCCTCTCACCCCAGTTAAAATGGCTTTTATCCAAAAGACAGGCAATAATGAATGCTGGTGAGAATGTGGAGAAAGGGGAACCCTCACACACTGTTGGTGTACATTAGTACAGTCACTATGGTGAGCCAGCAATCCCACTGCTAAGCATATGCTCAAAAGAAAGGAAATCAGTATATCAAAGAGATATCTGCACTCCCACGCTTATTGCAGCAATATTCACAATAGCCAAGATTTGGAAGCAACCTAAGTGTCCATCCACAGACAAACAGATAAAGAAAATGCCATACCTATGCACAATGGAGTACTAGTCAGCCATAAAAAAGAATGAGATCCTGTCATTTGTAACAACATGGGTGGAACTGGAGGACATTATGTTACATGAAATAAGCCAGGCACAGAAAGACAAACATCAAATATTCTCACTCATACATGGGAGCGAAAAATTAAAACAATTGAACTCATGGAGATAGAGAATAGAATGATGGTTACCAGAGGCTGGGAAGGGTAATGGATGGGTGGGGTAAGGGGTGAGGATGGTTAATGAGTACAAAAATATAGTAATATAAAATGAATAAATCTAGCATTTAATAGCACAAGAGGTGACTACACTCAACAATAATTTATTGTACATCTTAAAATACCAGAGTATAATTGGAATGTTCATAACACAAAGAAAGGATAAATGCCTGAGGCAATGGATACCCCATTTACCCTGATAGGATTATTACATTGTATACCTTTATCAAAATATCTCATGTACCCCATCAATATATATGCCTACTATGTATCCATAAAAATTAAAAACAAAAAAATAAAAAACATACCCTCTTATAGGAACTCATAGTCCCATGTTCCTCTCCAGGACTTACCATAGTTGAGATTTTATATTTTTTATGTGATGATTTGATTCAAGTTGACCTCCTTACCAGGCTGTCACCTCTAGGAGTTGGAATCATGTTTGTTTTTTCTCATCACTATCTCCCCAGGCTCTTGCAGAGGCAGGGTACCTAACACATAACAGATGCTCAAAACATATGTGTTTTGTTTGTTTATTTGATTGTTTGTTTTTAAGTGAAAGCAAGTTTATCAAGAAAGTAAAGGAATAAAGAATGGCTACTCCATAGCCAGAGCAGCCTCAATACATATTTGTTTTGAATTGATGGCTTTTTCCATGACACTCTCTGTCACAGACTGTATTTTGCAAAGGTGACCACAGCAGTATTTCTGGTCCCACGTGCTGTTCCTCCACCAAGAGGGGGATTCTACTTCCCCTCCCCTCGAACTTGGGCAAGATTTTGTGACTGTCTCGATGAGTGGAGTCAGCACATGACTTCTGAAGCTCTGTTGGAAAAGGCATTACAGTTTCCTAGGTCTCTCAAAATGCTTCCCCTTGGAACCCAGTCTCCACGTTACAGGGAAGCCCAGCCTACGTGGAGATGCCATGGACATGTGTCTGGGAGACAGATACAGTGGAGGACTCAGCCGACTGCAGTGTGAACTGCAAACAAGTGAGTAAACAAGCCTTCAGATGACACCAGCCACAGCCATCAAGTCGTCACCAACTTTTGAGTCTTCTAGCTGGAGCCCCAGACATTGGAGAGTGGAGACAAATCATTCCTGCCATACCCAGTCCAAATCTCTGACTCACAGAATTTGTGAGCATGACAAAAGATTGTTTCATGCCACTGCATACAATGCAAAAGATAACCCAGCCACTTTCTCATTTACACCTGCAGTGTCTCCCACTGCCTGTAGGACACAGTGTGTGATCCTTGGCTTGGCCTTCCGGTTCCAACCTCTTTGTCTCTATTTATCGCCCTCTAGAGGAAACTGCTTCTCCAGCGCAACTGATCTACTCATTGTTTACCACTATCCTCTGTCCCTTCCTCCCTTCACCCTGTCCTCACTGTTGCCTATAACTGCAATGGCCTCACCTCCAGCCTCACCAAATTCTCCCCGTTGCCCAAGGCTCAGCCTCTTCCCCAAAGGCTCTAAAACAATCCCAGGTAAACAACACTGTTACTCTTCTTGCAAGCTAGACTTTCATTGTCTACTAATATCATTTTCTAAATGGAAAAATCAGAATCCATGGTCTGAATTATTTTTATAATTTGTGCTTTTACTTTCAAGGAAAATTTCACACAGAAATTAAAACTTACTTCCATTTAGTGATGTAATCGACCAATAGCCTTCACTGCAAAGTATAAGATTAAAAACCTCGTAAAGTAGGCATGGTTATTATTTTACAGATGAGGGAACTGAGGTTTAGAAAGATTAAATAAATTAACTACAATCATATACTTAATATTTGGTGAAACTAGGATTCAAACCTGCATCCTCTAAGACAGAATGTAATCACTGCTTAATCTAGTAATTAAATATGTACAATGTTATAGTATGTTTTCCTTTTATAAGTTAATTCTTTATTATAAAAAGTAATACGTGCACATAATAAAAAATGTCAATAGCACTCAAGAATGCAATATAAAAGTAGGTCTGTCTCCAAATCCAGACCCTATTCCAGACTCCATCCAGTTCTTTTGTGTATTTCCAGAAATATTATGTGCACAGGTAAGCATCTCTTTGTTACACACAGAGGGCATATTATTTACAGCATTTTCTCTTTACAATATCTCTTGGAAAGCATTACATGTGGACATGTATAGAGTTCCTATATTCTTTCTCTGGCTGCATAATATTCCATGGTTGCCTGCTAATGATCCTGGAGTAGCCAGAAGCTAGAGAGAGATGGAGAGAAAGAGAGAGAGAATGAGGGAGCTGGATGGAAAACTACAGTAAACTGAGAAGGGATGAGGGGAGGCCAGTAGGCCTGGAGGAGGAAACGCCTGATTCCCAGGCATACTGCAAAGAGAAAGCAAGCTTGGCTGGGAACAGAAGTGAAAACAGAGGCGGCTCTGAATACGTTGTATAAAAGTGGGCCCCAGAGATGGGGGAAAGGAGTTACTGAGCTCCACGGGGTGAACATTTGCCTCTAACCTCTTTCCTGATGACTTCATCATCCCTCCTGAGGACCTCCCCACTTTTGCCAACCCCATTTTTTAAAAAGTGCCCCACCCAAAAGAAAACAAACATGTTACTATTTATTCATGCAAGAAGGCCCAGGAGACACAATAGACAGCAGCACCAGCCTAATTAAATGAAATGGGGTAGGTGTAACTCAAACCACCTCGGGAAAATATAATCTGCCACCAAAAAAAAATTCCCAACGTTCAGACCACAGGGAAATCAGACCAGCCTCCTCGCCAGACCAGCCTCCTCGTCAGGTTCCCAAGCAAAGGCTGACTCCGTAGGCAGCAAGATAAGAGGTCGGCTTCTCGCCAGTAGCCTTCCTCCCTCCCCTCTCAGCTCTGTGCACCCCCATGGCCCCCCACCTCTCTGAGCTTGTTCACCGACATATCAGAGCTGCTTCCTTTGTGGGCTGGATTGTTTAGCTAATTCGCCCGTGGAAAATGGTTCAGGTTCAGATTCCAGGCCAAGGCAACCAGACACCAGTTGCAAATCCAAGCTTGGGGGTTGTATCTCTTTCACCACTTTGAGACACATAAACTGCATCTCTCCTCCCCCATGTAGCTTTTCTCTCCACCTGGGGAACCTCAGGGATGCTCCAAGTTGGACCCTCCAAAGCTAAGACATGGGAGGGGTACTACAGAATCTCTGAACTGGCCTTCTCTAAATTTAGACGTGGATTCTGAGAGTCAGAAGGTGAGCTTGGCCTAAGGATGTGCTCCTGGGCACCTTTGTCTGAAGAGTTCTGGAGCCAGATGAAAAATCTGACTATGTCTCTAGATTTCCCTCAGCAACTGCAGGTGGGCTCTGGAATTAGACCTGCCTGGTCAGGTCTCAACTGTACCACTCCAATTGTAACTAGGTGAGTTTGGGTACAAGCTTAATCTCTTTTTGCTTGATCTCCTAATCTGTAAAATGGAAAGAACAGTTTCTCTCTTCCTTCCCCGACAGGATTATTGTAAAAATTAAACGAGGCCACCCACGTAAAGTTCTTGGCACACGGAAGGTGCCCCAGAAGTATGAGTTAGTTTCTTCCTCCTGAAAAAGTCTATACCCACTCACTCCAACTTCACCCCAGTCCTCCTTTCATGGGTCCAGTGTAAAAATGGGGGGCTTCAGACTGGGTGCAATGGCTCACACCTGGAATCCCAGCTACTCAGAGGCTGAGGTGGGAGGATTACTTGAGCTCAAGAGTTCAAGGCTACAGTGAGCTGTGATCACACCACTGCCCTGTAGCCTGGGCAACAGACTGAGAGTGATTGATGCGTACCAGGCATGTGTCCCAACTGTTCAAACCTGTGTCCACCCCCCGCCAGGCCAGCTGTCTGAAACACCATTCATGAGTCATTCTTCCAGGCCACAAGGGCTTTAGGGATCTGTTAGCTGCAATGGTTGTAAGTGTTAGTCACTCTCAATTACAGAAGGGGGTGATTGTGCTGACAATCTGAAAATGTAGCTCCCCCTTGCTATAGGGTTTCTAATGCTCCAGGAACTCAGTCCATCCTCAAGAGCAAACCTGCACTGTGGCCCTAATTCCATCCTTAGCAAAGCCAGAGAAGAGCCAGGGCCTGAGCACTGGGGGGCAGGGCTCTTCCCTAACCCCTTACTTGCCTTCCCTCTCTTCTCCATGTGGAGCCAGTCCAAGTCCCTTGACCTTGCCACCGAGCTCTAGTTTCCAGCCATTTCATCACCTCTGGGTCCCTTCTCCGAATCCTCTCCAGGTTCCCCTTGTCCCTCTCAAGCTGCCCATCCGTCAACACCTGTTCCTAAGCTCCTGCCCTGTTCTGATGACTGTACTCGGAGCTGGCCCTGGGGCTGCGGTCAGAGTCTGGCCAGGGTAGACAGAGTATCCTGGGGAGATGACCTCATAAGCCCTCCCTCGTGGAGTATTTTTAGGCATCACTTTCCTCCCCCTCCCACTCAGCTTCCATGCACTTCCAGTGCAGTCCAGAACTCTCCGGAATCTCTAGGGGTGCTGCAACTCTTGTTGTTTTCCCAGTGTTTAAGGGGTGGAAACTGTAACTGCCCCTCCAAACACTCAACTCCTCATCCTTTGAATGATTCTTTTTCATTTCTACTCTGCTTCTTTAATAAAGATAGACTCTTGTCAAATATTGAGGGACTCCAACCATCACCCCAGAGGCAGGCAATTCCAGCTCCATGGCTGCATTCCCTCCTCTATGTGGCTATGGTGTGGTTTCCTTTGTTGCTAATCTAGTTACATGTCACATAGACTAAAATCCTGTGAGTCTGCCTCCTCCCCAATGTGGGGAGAGACCCAGATCCTCTCCAAGAATTCCAAGAGTGGCATCCAGAGATCTCAGAGTCCAAGAAGCAACAGCATGTGACCACGAGAACTTGAGCCTGGATCTCAAGGTATCAGGGTCTCTGTTTAGTCTCACCTTCATTTTGCCCATCTTTCTGGAGAAGTTGTTTTAATGTTCTAGTTTCTCTGTACGGTCTTTCATTATTTATTTTTTTTCTTTTTGGCCACCAATGAACTTGGCCACCAATGCATCCACAAGTATCCACATACCTCTCAGGACCTTGAGATAGAAGAGATTCTGATGCTACCAGGCACAGCGACCCAGCTCCTTCTCACCTTCATGCTCTGCCCCATCATTGCCAAGCACCTAATCTAAAGTGGGCCCTGGAAAACCAGCTCCAGGCCATGTGTGGCCATGGCTACCAGTCACTCACTGGATGCTAAAAAATGAGGAAAACCTTCCCAGCCTGGGACAAGGGGAGAGGGAGGAAAGGTTCAATCAGGAGGTTTGGAGGGTCCTGTCCCATCTCCATCTCACCCAACTTCAATGAACCCAGAAAGTACGGAGAGAAAGTATCTCAATCCATGCCAGATGGAGAACAGAGCTGGCAAACAGCTGGCCTCAACAAATACTTGTTGCTTTTTTTGCATGATAAATGCTGCTGACAGTCAGAATGGCTGGAGAGAAAAGAGACAGAGCTTCTCCTGGGCCCTGTATATTCAGGTAGGATTTGAATTGAAGGCAATCTAGGGTCAGCTCCAGCTGAGTTTGGGGCTTCGTACTGAACACAACTCAGTCTCAAATCTCTTTGTGTGTCTCACTAATGAGGTTCTCCTTGCCCAGAATAGCCTCTGGTCACCCCACCCCTGCCCCCTGCCCTCACCACCTGACATGCTCCAGATCAAAGGCTTCCCTTCATGAGCAGTCCCCAGTGCCCAAATCCAAAAGCCTCTCTCCCATCTCGGAGGGCCCTCTCCAAGCACTTTGCTCAGAGCTCTGAAAGTATCCTTATCTCCTACCACCACAGAGCAGGCAGGCGCCCGTGGTGGCAGCCCATCTGGGCAGCCGTTGGGAACATAGCTGCCTCTTGCAGCATTTGCAAAGTCAGAGGCACGCTGGCAGGGAGCCAAGACAGGCGGCTAGAAGCGAATGGCTTTCAGGGGAGATGGTCAAGAGGACTAATTTGTGTTGCATACACGAGGCATTCTAAAGAGGTTCCCAAACCTATCAGCAAGAAACTAGATGGAAGACTGGATAGACTTCCCAAAGATACACCAGCCAGTGCACAGAAATCATGGTCGGGGGCTTTCTGTGGCCCAGGTTTTCCCCAGTCATATATAACCCAGGAAGGTTGAATTACATGGAATGGTGGGAGGCTCCTCCAGGATTATGGGCTGCCTCTGTCATCCTCAGATTATCTGAATTTCATCATCTGCAACAGGGATGGAGGGCGAAGCACAATCCAGAAGCAGGAGCCCCTCAGCTGCGAGTATATAGAATATTGAAATCAAAAAGCAAATGAGGACAAACACCATAGAGGCTGAACTGCTGGGCTCCAGAGCTGAACTGCCTATTTGACATCCCCCTCTGCTGCTCACCTCTCTGCTGGGACCTCACTATGCCTCAGTCTCCTCTTTCATAAAGTGGGGATAATATTATCTACCTTATAATTTTGTTGCATGGATTAAACAAGTTTATATATGTGGAATGCTATATGTTTGCTACGTCATTGTTGCTGTTGTTCAGATAAATTGCCAAAAATGAAGAAGTCACAGGTAGAGGTTGAATGTGGAGTTCAGTGTGGAGGTCAAAGAAGTGCCAGGGGGAAGGAAAAAGAAAAGGTGTGTGCGTGTGTGTGTGTGTGTGTGTGTGTGTGTGTGTTTGACATAGGGTCTCACTCTGTTGTCCAGGCTAGAGTGCAGTGGTATGATCAAGGCTCACTGCAGTCTCAACCCGGTAGGTCTCAACCTCCTGGGCTGAAGTGATCCTCCCGCCTCAGCCTCCCGAATAGTTGTGAGTACAGGCACATGCCACCATGCCCGGCTAATTTTTTAATTTTTATAGAGACAGGAGTCTCACTATGTTGCCCAGGTTGGTTTCAAATTCCTGGGCTCAAACCAAAGTGCTAGGATTACAGATGTGAGCCTCCACACCCAACCAAGAAAAGTGGTTTGAGAGATGTGGGGAAATACCCAAGATATATTGTTAAATGAAAAACAGCAAGGTAACAGTACACATTTTATGATACCACTTTAGAAAAATAAATAAAAAACAAGGATTTACATGGAATACTTCTTATGCAAAGAGTATTTGTGGACGCATACCCTACAACTGGAAAGAGGAACAGGGGAGATAAGGATGAGCAGGAAAAGAGAACGTTGCTTGTGACTATAAGCTTTGTTATGTTGTATAAAATTTTGGCCAGTCTCAGTGGCTCACGCCTGTAATCCCAGCACTTTGGGAGGCTGAGTTGGGAGGATCCCTTGAGCTCAGGAGTTTGAGACCAGCCTGACCAACATAGCGAAACCCTGTCTCTACAAAAAATATAAAAATTAGCCAGCGTCTGGGCATGGTGGCTCACACCTGTAATCCCAGCACTTTGGGAGGCAGAGGCGGGCAGATCACTTGAGGTCAGGAGTTCAAGACCAGCCTGGCCAACACGTTGAAACCCCATTTCTACTGAAAATACAAAAGTTAGCCAGGTGTGGTGGCACACACCTGTAGTCCCAGCTACTTGGGAGGCTGAGGCCACAGAAATGGTTGAACCTGGGAGGCAAAGCATGCAGTGAACCAAGGTCACCCCCACTACACTTCAGCCTGGGAGACAAAGCAAGACAGACAGGAATGAAGGAAAGAAGGACGGATGGAAGGCAGGCAGGCAGGCAGGCAGGCAGGAAGGAAGGAAGGAAGGAAGGAAGGAAGGAAGGAAGGGAGGTGGTTCTTAACCTGTGTTTTGTGGTGTTTGCTCATCATGACCCTGTCACATATGTGCTTCCAAAGTTGCAAAGCATAACATTATGTTATGCCTAGCCAGGCATTGTGGTGCACTCCTATAATCCTAGCTATTTGGGAGGCTGAAGTTGGGGGATTGCTTGAGCCTGGGAGGTTGAGGCTGCAGTGAGCCATGATCATACCACTGCACTCCAGCCTGGGCAACAGAGTGAGACTGTGTCTTTAAAAAAAAAAAGTCACAGATATATGTTTTTACATAAAATAAACTAATAGGCAGGTAGATAAATGACTGGGTGGATGAAAGGAGGGGTGGGGCAGGTGGATAGATGGATGAACAGATGGATGGATACATGGATAGGTTGGTGGATAGGTGGGTGGACGAGTGGATAGATGGGTGCATGGAAAAACTGATGGATTAATGAATAGTAAAAATGAGGAACAATATAAGGCAATTGCTGAAACCCATGATTGTGGTTGGCTTTAGTGTGCCAGCCACCGTATAGTGAGAGGGTGAGTCAACCTTGTTTTCAATGCCAGGAATGAGAAGATACTGCTTTCTTTCTGCTTAGTAAATAAGAAATAGGAACCACCAAAAGTTTACATTTGAATTTGTTAAAAACTATATACCCAATCAGGCCAACTCCCTCCTCACCCTCACATGTCAGACCACTTATAAAGAGGGAAAGGACAGGGTGGGGGGACCTGGTCACCTCTGAAGAGATGAGAAGCAGCACCAGGGGGTGGAATAGAAACAAGGCAGCAATGAGCAGGCCAGGAGCAAAGACAGTGTGCTTGCACATTGTTTCTCAACTGTGAGCTCCCTCAAGGCTCAACCTTAGCTCATTCTACCATTGTGACAGACAATGCAAGTGGCCCCAGTGAAGCAACTTCCATGGGGATTTGGCTTTAAAGGCAGTGTCTAAGGGAAAATCTCACGTGGCCAAGCTTTGAATTCCCTCCATTGAAGAGTACATAACACTTCTTAATAGATCCGGCAAGGTCTGCTTTAATTCCAACCTTGTAGAAAGAGATCAGTTTCTTCAATTGTGCAGCCGGTGAAGTAGATGAACTGTGTTTAGGGGCCGTGTTGTAAACACCATGGTCATCCCCCACCTAATGAGCTGCTTGCACTGGGGAAGGTACTTGGGGATAGAGAGGCTGGGAGGTGATGGCAGATTGACAGCACCCATCTCAGGCTCACGTCATCACACACACCCTTTCAACTTGTTCGTTCTGTCCTCTGTCTCTCTGAATTACACACATTTGAATTCACGTTATTACATGTGACTCCATTTCCATGGATGCTCACTTTATAATGACTGAAATACAGCATCTAACATAAAGAGGTTGGCCACCCAGAACCATCACCCCCTAAGAAAATAAAAAAAGCCAAGGCAAAAAAAAGGAGGTATTAACACTTGTGCTGTACCTGGAATTCTACCATTGGAGGCCCTTTGGAGCTAGAGGATCATGATAAGCTGCACCAGGGTAGAGGGAACTCATGAGACACTGCCTTCATATCACTAGCTTTAGGGAGTAGCTGTCTCACTGAAGCTCTGGAGAGGTGGGCAAGTGCCAACACCATGCTTTAATGCATAGTGCAACAAACAGAAGTGTCAGGAAGAGGCAGAGACTGTCTTTTGAAAGGACAGCCCAGGGAAGTGGCATTTTGTTCAACCCAGCTTGGCTTCTTAAGAACACCCAGTTCCAGGACACACCCTGGGTACCATTGAAAAGCCATTTCTAGACTCAGTAAGAAAACTGGAAGCTGACCCTTTACCCTCTCAGCTGTCCTGGTCACAGGTTCTCCACTTTGTCTCAGGTCCCATATTTGCCCATCCTCTGTTTTTAATGCACATGTGGTTAAATTATACCAGACCTCTGTTCTGCCGTTCATCCAGGCAAGAGCACCTCCCTTAATGCTCTGTAGGGATCCCTATACTCCCCAAGCCCTTCAACCTGATTCTCCTCCCCTCCCATGAAAACACATCTAGCTGGTCCTCAACACTGAATAGGAGTTTACTAAATGGAGAAGAGACATGGCTTTCCAGATAAGGGGTGGGGGGCTTGGAGAGGGGCCAAGGTATAAAATGTGATGAGTGTTTGGGGGAGAGGGAACTAGTGTGGTTGGTATACAGGGTGGAGGGTAGGGACTGCAAGGAGATATAACTAGAGAGATAAAGTTATCTAAAGGGAAAACGTGACAGCCCTGTTCATTGGATTTACTCAAATAAGCTACCCATTCTGCTTCTAATCTCTCCCCACTCTAACTCTGCTTATACATCTCTGCCAAATAAAGCTTTGAAGTTTCCTAAAACACTGCTTCCATCAAATTACCCAAGAAACTTCAGTGTCCCCTGCTTGTGAGGAGTCAAGTCCAGGGCCCTGTTTGGGACTCAGGGCCTTCCTATCAGTTCCAGCTCACCTGCTTATCATTCTGCAGAAATCCTCCAGTGCATGCTTTCCTGCAGCCAGGGAGACAGTCTCATTGCCCCCACGCAGGCCAAGGCCACCCCTGCCTCTGGGCCTCTGCTAATACTCTCCCATCAAGCCTGGAAGGACCTTAAGGGCCTTCTCCACAATCAACCCTACCTCTTCTTCATGGCCCAGCAGGAATTCCACCTCCTCTGGGAAGCCAGGCTTGACAAGTCCAGTGTTCTTCTCTAACCACCACTGTAGTGAGTTTAGCACTTACCTTTTTTTCTTTCTGTAACAACTTTATTAAAATTTAATTCACATATGATTCATCCATTTAAGAAGTACATTTCAGTGGTTTTGGGTATATTCAACACTGTGCAACCAGCACCACAATCTGTTTTAAAACATTTTGCTACCCAAAAAGAAACCCCAAGCCAGTTCCCCCCACCCACTCCTCCATTCCTTCCTACCCTCCAGCCCTAGCCAACCACTAGTCAATTTCTTTCTTTTTTTTTTTTTTGAGATGGAGTCTCACTTTGTCGCCCAGGCTGGAGTACAGTGGCACGATCTCAGCTCACTGCAACCTCTGCCTCCCAGGTTCAAACGATTCTCCGGCCTCAGCCTCCCAGTCAATTTCTGTCTCTATATATTTACCTATTTTCTGCCTGGCTGCTTTCACTTAGCATGATGTTTTCAAGGTTCAGCCATGTGGTAGCATGTATCAGTACTTTATTCATTTTTATTGCCAAATAATAGTCCATTGTATAGTTATATCACATTTTGCTTATCTATTCATCAGTTGATAGACATTTGGGTTGTTTCCATTTTTTGGCTCTCAGGAATAATGCTGCTATAAACTTTAGTGCATTATTGTGTGGACATATATTTTCAGCTCTCTTGGGTTTATATCCCTAGAAGTGGAAATGCTGGGTCTTACGGTAAGTCTATATTTAACCTTTTGAGGAGCTGCCACACCATTTTCCACAGAGGCTACACCATTTCACATTCCCACCAGCAATGCATGAGGGATCCAGTTTCTCTACATCCTCACCAATATTTAGTTATTATTATAATCATTAGCAACAGTTAAATGCAATACATTTTCTTGAAATTAAATGAACTCTACATGGTAAACACCAGTTATCTTACACATTAATGGGTAGTTATGTTTTTGATATTGGAGATTTGAAATGTAGAATACTATCTGTAAAGATTTTAATGGTAAATACTTCACAATATGAAATTCATGTGATAATAAAAAAATCATAAGATCTTCAGTGGTGGAGGGAAAAACTAGAGAAGCTATCATTTAATCCAAGCTCATAACTTTTCAGAGCAAACTCTTAACTTTAATCCAACCTCTTAATTTTAATCAGTCACCAGAGGACTTGTAAGCTAAGGATCCCACATCCCTTACCCAATTTCCTGCTAAGGTAGAGTGATTAGAATAGGCGTTAGATCTGATACACCTTCAGGGTATAAGAATACTTCAATGGATGGATTATGAATCTGGTCAAATGTGGAAATTCCCGAGTATTTTTTAACTTTTAAATTTGATTTGATGTTAAGCAAAACAACCAGGTAAAATATTGCAGGTCTGCCCCTGACCCACCACCGTCAAAGTCAGAAGGCATTTACTAATGATCATGTACTGACACTGCGCTGGGTTCTGTGCAGAGGGAATGCCAGACTCCCTGATCCCTGGAACTGACAAGCTCAGGCAAGGCTGGCTGAGCTACTTCTAGGCAGCCAGGAAGAATGGGGACAAAGGAGAGAAGAGGAGACAGAGGAGGTAGACACAAGACACAGAGTGGAGACACAGTATGGTGAGTACCTGATAAGGATCAAGCTGGGCTGCATGGAGGTGGGGACAATTCATTAGCTATAATGGAAGAGTTAGCAACTTATGAATTAGAGTCCTGTTTACCCTTCTCCTTTAATGCTAATCATTTGTTGGTTTAAGTGCAGCTTTGCATCTAGACCAACTGTGTTCCATGCTGGAGCTCATGTTGAGCTCATGGAGAGAAATCCATCAAATCCTAAAACCACGTCATTTATCTGTAGGCACTAATAGTGGCCTGATAAGTCTAAACCTTTTGAAAGCATTAGCTTTCTAAATGGTTGCTTAAACAAAAGAACATCACCACTCCTCCCACCCTGGATTTGCAAATTGTTCTTATCTGATATAGACCATATCACTGATCTCCAGGGTTATACAGGCAAGTCCAAGGTGAATTAATGGAAAGAAACAGAGCTTGGTGTACAAAGACAAGGTGACCTGGAGGCCTTCCTGTAGGAGGTGTGGTTTAACAGGAGCAAATTGCAAATCCCAAGCCCTGCCTTTTTTGTGAATATAATTGTGGACTCAGGAAGTATAGGTATTCTTCTAGAGGAGGGACTTTCTAGTGTCTTATAATACGGGATGGGGGAGGGCTTGATAATTCTTTTTCCTCATCCCTTTACCATTCTCTTCATCTACATATTTTCTAGATCAATGCCTCATTTGGGAGTGGTAAGGGGGGTGTCATGGTTCTTCCTGAAGCTTCTCATACCCAGTTCTCCATCCTCCATCATCCCCAAAGCTTCTCTAGGTGAAAGCCCCGGAGCTCAAAAACCAGAAAGTACACGAAGTAAACCAGCCCCTGAAGTAGGCAAGGCTGTTGTGAGCCCAGAGGACACCTGCTCCCCACCCCCAAAGCCCAGGCCCCTCTTCTCCCCAGGGCTGGGCCCCCAGCCTCACTCCTGCCACCCGCCTTGGGGAGCTAAAACAAACAGTCCTTTGGAAATGCAGTGAAAAGAAACGGCTGAGTCAGGCCTTCTGTTTAAACAGTCCCCACCTGTTCCCTCAGCACTCGCCTCCCCCCACTGCCCACCCTGTGCTTCCCCCACTTCCCTTTCTCTTTTCTTCTCTTTTTCCCTTTGTTGCTCATTTTCAAAAGGGCAGAGTTGACAGCTCTCGCCTTGAGCAAAGCCAGCCCCAGAGCCAGCCAGGAGTGGCCTCGAGCTGTGACCCAGTGCCTTCCTGCCCCTCCCGCCTGGCTCCCCGGCCTCCCACCCTCAGCCAGCAGTGGCTGTGTCTGGTCAACAGGGAGTGAGAGAGAAGGGAAGAGGGACTTAGTTACGAAGAAAGAGAATCCCACCCAGAAAGGAGAGAGGACCAGAGAGGACATGAGAAGGGACAAAGGGAGACAGATAAGGTGCAGCCTCACAGAGGGATGTGCCTTCTCATTGGCTGGAACCCTCAATCACCCCATACACTTGTTGCTATGTGTAAAAATAATTTCTTGGCATTGGAGGAAATGAATTAGTTGCCCATATTAAAAATTAAGGAAAAGAAATGTTTCCAAAGTGACACAGGTTAAGTTAGAGACATTCTCCCAACCAGCTAACAGCTCCTTTCCAAACAGGTGAAGCCTTTTAGAACTCCCCTGTAGGAACAGTAACAATCTCTCCAAGTCCACTGCTGGCTCTTTGAAATCAAAAGCGTTTTTTTAAAATTGTATTTTCTATTTGGAGAAAATTGTAGATTCATATGCAGTTGTAAGAAATAATGCAGAGATCTCCTGTACTCTCTACCCAGTTACCCCAATAGTAACATCCTGCAAAACTTTTGTACAATAGCAAACTAGGATGTAGATTTTTATAGTCAAGATACAGAACATTTCCAAGACCAGAATCCCTCATGTTGCCCTTACGTAGCCACACCCACTTCCTACCTATCCTAACCCCTACCCTTAACCCCCTGGCAAATGGTGATCTCTTCTCCGTTTCTATAATGTTTGTATTTTGAGAATGTTCTATAAGTTGAATCATATAGTATGTGACTTTTTCAGATTGCCTTTTTTCATTCAGCATAATTCTCTAGAGACTGGACCAAGTAGTTCTGTGTATCAATAGTTCATTCATTTTTGTGGCTACATAATATCTATGGTATGGCTTGACCACGGTTTGTTTAATGCACTCACCTGTTGAAGGACACTTGGATTGTTTCCAGGTTTGGCTATTACAAATAAAGCTGCCATTCGTTTTTATGTCAAGATAAGTCTTCATTTCTCTGGCATAAATGTTCAAGAATCAATTGCTCTGTCCTATGAAAATTGCAGGTTTAGTAGAACACCTTTTAAAATTATTCTTTAAAATTACTCCATACATATGTCTAGAGATGTTCCAGGCTGGAAGGTGAACAGAAGAGGAAGCTGGAAGTAGAAGGAGGGGGTCTTGGGGACCTTGATTCTTGGAGCTGAGTTGCTACCAGTATACCCGCTGTGCCTGTACCCCACGGTGAAGGTGAGCCAGCAGCAAACCAATTGTGGTGGGTAGAAGAATGACCTCCCTCCTGATGATGGCTATGCTTCATCCCCAGAACCTGTGAATATGTTAAGTTACGTGGCAAAGACAAATGAAGGCTGCAGATGGAATTGGGGTTGCTAATCAGATGACCTTGAGATGGAAGATTATCCTGGGTGGTCCAGATGGCCCCAATGTCATTACAGAAGCCTTAAAAGTAGAAAGAGGCAGAGAAGGAGAGTCAGAGAAAGAGCGAAGTGACTATGGAAGAACACCCCAAACACATGATGTGGCTAGTTTCAAAGATGGAGGAAAGGGGCCATGAGCAAAGGAATGTGAGCAGCTTCTAGAAGCTGGAACAAAGAAAAAAAAGCAGGTTCTCCCCTAGAGCCTTCAGAAAGGAACACAGTCCTGATTTAGCCCAGTGATACCTGGGTCAGACCTCTGACCTCCAGAAGTGTCAGATAACATTCCTGTTGCTCCAAGCCACCAGCTTCATGGTTAGGTTTTATCTTGATGCTCTCACAGATACACTCTCAAGACAGTGATCCTCACTGTGTTACAGCCGCTGATAGAAAACAAATGCACCAAGTGACCTCTATGTGGGTTTCAGCCTTCAGAGTTGACCACCGCTGCTCTAAATGAGCAGACTGCAGCTGCCTGCCATTATGAAGGAGAGACCAGAGACTCCATACATGGCACTTCTTTCAGCTCGCTTGGCTGAAGACACCCTGGGCTTTCTTTCTGTGTCTAGACACTTTCCAATACAGCCATAGTCTTCCCGCCCACTGGACCTGCTGCCTGTGCCATCTTTCCTGCGTACCCCAGCCTGTGTGGGCCTTGTCTCATCCCTTTCCAAGGTAGCATCTTCAGCATCAAGGACTCTTGGAGTCTCAGTCCAGCAAACCCACACACCAGCCCAGTCTTACTCATTCTAAAGGCTTAGAGTGAGAGTTAGGATTTGGAACTTGTCTATGGGGACTCAGTACTTAATTAATACAAACCCATGTGGTATGCCTCTCTTACAGCCAGAGATTGCTCTGCAAATGCAGGCAGTGGATGGTTCATTAGCATATTAATGATCTGGGCTTCCCCCCCGCCCCCCATAATGACCCTAGGGAGTAGTGAGCCTTGTGTGTGAATGAAGATCCAGAGAAATAATGCCAAAAGGACCCTTTCAGGAGGAAGCAGAAGTGAGATGATGACTCCCTCAGTGAGTAGTTCTCAAGGCAGGTGGGAATCAGAATTACCTAGGGACTTTTTTCAACACAGCACACACACATACACATTCTACTTTATCTGAATTATTATAATTCTATGAGGATCACTGCCTTGAGAGCTTATCTGTGAGAGCATCAAGATACAACCTAACCAATAAGCAAATAATACCTACGAACCACTCCTCTCAACACTTTTCCCAGCACACACAGACACATACACACACACACAAACACACACACACACACACTTTTAATTTGATCAATTGTTTTACATCTAGTTAGGCTTTGGCCTAAAACCAAGACTAAGAAGCTGATCTAGGCCACAAGACCCCTCTAATTAGCAACCTCCCCCCAACCGAGTCCTCCCTCTCACCTTCATGTGGCATTCCACACCTAGCCTACTTTCTCATTTGATACATGGGCTTGGGCAAGAGAAGCTGGAAAGGAAAATGGATAGATTGTCACTCCTCCAAAGATTTCCAGAGATACAACCAAAGAAAATATCCCACTGACAATGAGACCTCTGAAACAGCAAGAATACCTCACTCACTTATTTAACAAATATTTGTTCTGCAAAAACATAAGAGGTATCACCTAGGGTCAGGCCAAAGGTGTGTGTAGCCCACTGCTGCAAGCTCTCTGACCACATGCTGGAGCAGGCCATCAACAAGGGCAGCAGCCCTCAACCAATCACCCCTGACCCTCACAGGGCAGCCAACAAATCTGAATAAGGATGCTCTTTATTTTTGCCACACCTGAGTACACACACAGTTAGGGCAGTGGTGGTCCTGTGTCCTTTTGAGGTGACTGTACCATGTAACTCAGTTGAGAGCAGGTGCTCCTTGCAGTGAGTAAATGGGCAGGGTGCCTTCCAAAGAAGGAGCACATGCTCAGTGGAACGTTTGAGCACCACTGGTGACAATGTATGGGCGCATGGTCAGCGTCATACAGAGTTCTGCTCACCAGGAGTTCAACACCAACCTGGGCAATATAACAAGACCCCAGTCTCTAAAAAAAAAAATTTTTTTAATTAGCTGGGTGTGGTGGTGTGCACCTGTTGTCCCAGCTACTCAGGAGGCTGAGGTGGGGAGATCACTTGAGTCCAGGAAGACAAGGCTACAGTGAGCCATGATCATGCCACTGCACTCCAACCTGGACAGTAGAGCAAGACCTTGTCTCATTTGAAAAAAAAGAGAGACAGAAGGAGAGAGTTCTGCTCATAAGGACCATGGCACTGAAAGGAACCCAAGTGAATTATGAGATGACTGAATGCTTTCTTGGATACTAAAACACACCATTGATTGTATTGTAATAATCACTGACTCATCAATTGCTATCTTCAGTTCTTTCATCATATCAAGCGTGTTTCCAATGTAAGTACAAAATGATTGGAAACCACTAGGTTAGACACAGTCCTGAATCCCATTAATTTCACTAAAGTTTTTCTGTGACCCACCCATACCCCCTTTGGAAGGTAATAATCTCACCAAAATGCATTCATGGCTCTATAAAATTTAAGTTCTGTTTTTGTCTTTTTTTAGTTTTTATTGATACATTATAATTGTACATATATATGGGATATATGTGATATTCTGATACATGCATACAAGAGATAGTGATCAAATCAGGATAATTAGGATATCTACCACCTCAAACATGTATTATTTCTGTATCTTGGGTGTGTCCTCTTAAATTGTCTTCTAAAATTACCCATTTCGTGCTTCTAGGGATGCTCCCTTCTTCTTGTAGGGAAGGAGTTTAAAGTCATATCCAGGTTCACCGTATTTCAACCCTGAATGGCTTCATAAAAATGTGCTATAGGCCTCCATACTTTCAGGATGAAAAATCCTCTTTAAAAGCAGATGGAAGGTCTTCCATGAACCAGATCTATTATTTTTAGATAATAGCCTTTCTATTGTTTTCATTTGAGACCAGGCAACTAGAATGTGTTTGCACCAAGGTTTGTATGAGGAGCAGAGCAAACACTTCTGGTTTCAATATCCTTTTTGACAAAGTTCAACACCATGCTGGCTTGCTTTCTGCTACAGCTAACAACCCTCTCTTTAGGAAACAGTCTGCAAAGGACTCTTAGTTTCTGTTTTTAGGGCTGCAAAATTCCAATAAAAGTTTAAAAAGTCTTGCCTGACCCTAAAAAGTCAGGGTGAAGAATTTCCCACCTCTCACACATGTGTAGTAAACTTAACATATTTTCTATTATAAAAGCAATATAAGTTCACTGCAGAAAGTTGAAAAATAGAGAAAAAGCACAAAAAAAAACTCACCCTTATTCGCTCTGTTATTTGTATATAAATATTTTAACATAAACAGGATCATAGTGTATCTAACTGTATCTAACCTGCTTTTTGGATGTATTAATAAGACATGAACACTTTGACAAAAATATTTGATCAAACTTTAGTAAGGATATTCTAAGGCCTTGAGGTCTCAAACTTGACATCCATCTTTGTCAGTCAGGCCTGTATTGCCCAGTTGTATCAATAATCTTGCGAAGTGGGTTTAGAACAATGCCTCCAACCTTGATATCAAATACCTCATCCTCCCTCCTTGGTGTCTGACCACCCTGGCCTGCCTTCAGCAAAAATCCCATCAAGTCTGTTTAGCCAGAACCCCCTCCCTTATCCCTGATGTTTCCTCTTAGCAATTTTCCATCCATTGACTCCCACCCTGCACCTGGGCCATAAACACCCTAACTGGTCCATGCTGTATTCAGAGTTGAGCCCAGTTCTCTACTGAAGTCTCTCTCCCCCTATTGCAATGGTTCCAGAATAAAATCTGTTTTTACTGCCTTAACGACTGTATGTCGGGTGTGTCCTCTTAAATTGTTTTCTAAAATTACCCATTTCGTGCTTGTAGGGATGCTCTGGTTTCCTTTAACAATTTTCTCTTGTTATTTATGTAGATCTTTTTCAACATAATTTTTCATGGCAGATGGCATTCTATCCTATGGGTGCATCATGATTTATTAAACCTATCATTCATTGTGGGCTAGTTAGTCCTTTCTTAATTTTTCACTACTTCAAGCTATCCTTTTAAAAAGTATTGCATAGTGAATCCTAACTTACAGCTCCACAGAGAAGAAGGATATCAAATCTAAAGTGAATCTTCAGAATGCTAATTTTGGGACTGTGTGACAAGTAGCTAATGGCCACTCATTTAGGCTGATGACTTTGACAGGAGCAAAGATAGAAACAAACCAAAACTCCTTACAGAAATTTATATGACAGCCTGAAGATGGTAGTTGCTTTGGTAGGTTTGGAAAAGTAAGTACATCAACCAACTAAATGATAGTTCATTGAATGTAAAAGGCATTCGTTCGTTCAATCTAAAATAGTAAGATGTACCATTTAGTTTAGGTTCTATTAAGAAAGGGGCGAGAACGCTGCTAAGAATCACATGATCCTGTCATTTGTAAACAGCATCCAGGTTGTTCCAAAGACCAAAGGCCCCAGGAAGAAAGTCTTGCTAAAGAGATGCTGGGCCAGAATTGGGTCTGGGTTGGAAGGGAATCAGCAAGCAGCCAAGTCTAAGGCAGTTTCACCCTAAACCCAAGGCCTGTATTTAGAACATTTCAAATAGACACCCTATGACTGATGAAAATCAAGCTGGCAGCTCCAGAGAAAATCAGCCTGGGATTGCCAAATCACATGATTATTTTATTAGATTGCATGCTATCTTGAAATGGTAAAATAGGCCGGGCGCAGTGGCTCACACCTATAATCTCAGCACTTTGGGAGGCCGAGGCAGGTGGATCACCTGAGGTCAGGAGTTCAAGACCAGCCTGTCCAGCATGGTGAAACCCCATCTCTACTAAAAATACAAAAATTAGCCGGGCTTGGTGGTGCGTGCCTGTAATCCCAACTACTTGGGAGGCTGAGGCAGGAGAATCTCTTGAACCTGGGAGGCAGAGGTTGCAGTGAGCCAATATAGCACCCCTGCACTCCAGCCTGGGCAACAGGTGGGACTCTGTCTTAAAAAAAAAAAAAAAAAGAAAGAAAGAAACAAATGGTAAAATAAGCCTGTGACTTGCCACATGGTGGTTTAGTCACTCTCACCAACTCACAGCTCACAGCTCCCTGACTTTACCAGGCTACTTAGCTCTTCTGTGTAGTTTCCAAAACAGTTCTCTCTGCCTGAAACACCCTTGTTCATCCAGAAAATACAACTCAAGGCTCACCATCTTGGGGAACTTTCCCTGACCTCCTCACCAAGGAAGAGCTGGAACCACCAGCCCCCCAAAATAGACCACTCCTTCCTTAGACCTACCGCTGACTATACACCCCACTTCTGGGTAAACTAGGCCCGCTCAGACCAAAACAGCTTGACAAAGACAGAAACCTGGCACAGGGCTCTTCGCTTGGTGTTGCTGACTCCAATAGCCAGAATCTTGCCTGGTTGTCAAGCAAGATTGTCACGGTCTGGTAACAATAAGCTTACCCTGCAGGCTCTTTAATTCTGAATGTTTTGAAGATCGTGAAAGGATTTGATGAGAAAGGCAGAGCCCAAATGAGTTCTACATACATTTTACTAAAAAGCTCACTTTATCCTATTCAATGCAACCACCAGGCTAGGGAGTGTCCTCAAGTCAGCTGTCAGTTTCCCTCCCTCTGAAGCAGTAAAGAGCCTTCACCTTAGGGAGTAGGCTATTCAGGCATGGCCTTCTCTCCTCCAGCTGGCGCTCACAGTTCCTCCAGTCCTCACCTGTGCATGCCACGTCTTATTCTGCATCGCCAGTTCTCACTTACTGAATCTCTGAATTGTTGAGTTTGTTTTTAAAACTGTTCTTAAAACTCAACAAAAACCCTTACTAACAAGCCATGTAAGGAGCTTGGGTCTGTTTGTGCAGCTCAGCAGCTTTCTCTCTAATCTGGGCATTAGGATCTCAGACTCCGAGTGTTCTCTCTGCCTGGGAGGGTCATTTCAAATTCCTTTTGGCGGGAAAGGGAAGTCCCTACTTGGAGACTTGACGAGAAATGATCAATTCGTTCATTCCTCAGCACCCACTGCAACTCAAGAGCTTTGCTGTTTAACCACTTTATGCCCACTCATTTGTAGGCACCAGTAATCTTAATCACACTGTGTTTTAATTAAGGATTCCCATATATATCTGTCTGGAAGTCCTTGGAAACCTGAAACCATGTCTTAATTATCTCTGAATTCACAACATTGAGCACAGTGCCTGCAACCCTCAATAAGTATTAGTTTAAATGAATAACTGAATGAGAAAATGAGGTGGATTCAAACTGGATCTGCTTTGTGGAGAGATCTGGAAAACTGAAGGTCGAGCTGATCACACTCCCAGACTCTTGTCTCCATTGTACATCACCCTGTGTGATCACCAGTTGCTGAAAACATGCTCCTCTTTGTCCGTTGGTTGCTTTCTCTGTTCCCTTTTCTCACTGTTCCCCATTTCCATCTTCTCCCCAGCCCCCAAAAAGCACATAAGATTTAAATGAACAAATCATCCACCTACATAAAGTTTGTCGGAGATGGCATCACACCCTAGTAAAATTGCTTGGCACAGTTCAACAGCTGAAGTGAGATTGTGCAGATGGTGCAGGAATGCAGGAAATAAACAAAGAAAAAAAGCAAAGGCCTCCAGGTTGAGGTCTTTGGGAGACAGCCCATTGTCAGCTGCCTCTGCCACCACATTTTTTTGGACAGGATCTCCCAACATTATCCAGAGCACACATGAGGGAGCCTCCTCTGTTGGGGTGCCAGAGCGGCTTCTCACTGTCACCCCCACAGTCATCTTTCTCAACAGAAAGCATCTGGGCTTTTACCCAGCAATCTTAACACAGCAATCCGGGCTTTTACCCTCGGAGGATGGACAACTTCTATCTGTGATGAATCCTACCAAGCCCCAATTACTAGATGTATCAGTCAGAGTGGACAGGCAAGGTATGCTTTATAACAACCCCCAAATCTAAGAGGCTTAAAACAACACAGGTTTGTTTTATATCACGTGTGCATTGCAGAGCTGCTGCCATGCACGTCTTCTCCCTCCAGGATCCAGGCTGATGGGGTCAGTCATCGTGAGTGTCAGTGACAGAGGGCAAAAGGCGAAGAGTGCAGTGAATCCCACACCAGCTCTTAAAGCTTCAGACAGGAAATGACAACCATCACTTCCACTCACATTCCATTGGCCGAAGCAAGTCACTGGCCACGTCTGTATTCAAATGGGTAAGGAAAGGTATAATAAAACTATCCCATGCCTATGTGAGCCCCAATGACCAGCGCATGCTCTGTCTTCCATGAAGTTGGAGCTCAATTAATCTATGTTTAACAGGAGAAATAAAAGTATTTATGTCCCCCTAGCGTAAAGGTAAAGAAAGGAAATGAAGCAGGAATATGCAAGATGAGAAGGGAAATAAGTACAGAGATGCTCTATGTAAAAGAAAGACTGACCCAGGGGAAAAGCCCAGGAGTCCTGAGTGGGTGGAGGTAGCTTGTTCCCTGTCTAGAGATAGGGAAATGAAAACGAAAAGGACAGAATTATGGAAAGAGACAAAAAGAATATGGTAGCAGCCAGAGGTAGAGCAGAGATGGTTAAAGAGGACATTTAGAAAGTCTTGTTACGTGGGATATGCTATGCCCTCTTCCGGCAGCTCCCCCTGCTTTAGGAGCGTGATTTGTGGGTTTTGAAAGTGACAACATGCTGAGGCTGGTCTCAGGGCAGGCACCAGGCAAGGCCAGAGTCTGCCAAGGAGGCCCAATTACTGTCTACAGGCCAGAGTCAAGTTTCATTTTGTTTTGTTTTCCTGATCTGGCTCCAATGGATCCATCCCTTATCCCCTGCTGTGTCCCAGCCCCAACCCAGGTGCATGCACTGTGCCCTACCCCAGGGCCACACCGGGCCTGCTCAGCACTCCCCTGCTTTTGTGTCTTGGTGCTTATTGTCTTAGCCACCTCCTCAGCCCCAGCCTCAATGTCTCCCACATTTTCTTCCACCTCTTCCACTCTTGAAATCCTCCCTGCTCATCAAGCTCCATCTCAGAGATCACCAGTTCCATTGAATCACCAAGTCGAGCTGCTCATCCCTCTCTGTGCCACAGCTGTCCCCCTCCTGGAGGAATGCCACCATAATAGAATTACTGTTAACATGCTGTCTCCCCTGAAAGACCATGAGATCTTGGAAGGCAGGGGATAATTTCTACTCAGCTTCAGTTTTTGTCCCCAGCTCCCATGACAGGATTGCGTAATGACCACGATGACACTAATAGGAATGATCATGACAGATGAGGTTGGTGTTGGGCCCTCTTTGAAAAGCTCAAGTCTATCCTCATTTTATCTGTACAACCACTCTGGCAAGTGTGATTAGCTTCATTCTCCAGATGAAAACCTGGAGACTCAGAGAGTAAATGACAAGTCCCAAATCCCACAGCTCTGGAGTCAAACCGACCTCTGTGGGAACACCTTCCTCAGTACTTACCTATGTGTGTGCCATTAACACAAGTGGCCAGTTGCTTCTCCAGAGTTCTGAGCACACACAACTCAGTGGTGGGCTGGGATTTCAGCTCAAGTCTTGCTGACGCCAGAGATTATATTTTGTGGCAGAGACCACGAGAGGCTCACCAAGCCATCATCCTTTACCCCCAGGCACTACATTTCCTTCCTAGAATGTGAGGTGTGGCCATGTGGGCTAGAGTGGTGAACACCACCTATTGACCAGGCCATGGAAATTTCCCATACAGGCCCCCATGGCCTCTCCTCCCCAACCCCTGCTGCCCTGTGAATGCAAGGCTCCAGTGGAGGACACTGAGCTAGATGGCTGGTGACTTCATGAAGCAGAGTCCCCTACCCTCCGCCCCTGCCCGAGGGTCCCCACCTCCAACAATGCACCCCTCCACCCTGGAGATGTGAGCAAGAAATCAACATTTATTGTGTTAAGCCACTGAGGTTTGGATGCTGACTGTTAAAACCACACTAACCTAAACAGCACTCCCTAGATTGTTGATTGTAAAGCAATATTTGGGGCAAATGGCAAGACTGCAGCAGTTGTATTCTCTTAGCAAGAACCAGGAGAGGGTCCACAGGTGTGCGTAGAAGATTTGATGTCCATTCATCCATTTGAGGCTACACATCTTGAGGGCAGGCCACAGACTAGAGTCCTAAGAATGAGCTGGACAAAGGTTGAAGGGAGGTGGAGAAAGCTGAGCTAAGCCCCTGAAAGCAAGGACAGTCGGAGAAACGTGTGACTCAGAGGGTGCCTTGGAGAGTCTTCAGGGCAGAGCAGGGCAATTTCTGTTTACAAGGACAAACTGGTGCAGCTGAAGGCAGCTCCAAAAAGGAAAGGAGTTAAGGCTCCCTCCTGCCCTGCATGCTTGCCAGGTGTGAGAGGAGCCTGCATGTCTGCAGTACTGAATGGGCAGCCTGGGCCACCCAGCTGAGATCTGGCCGAGTTCCTTCCCAGGTGGCCCCCTGAAACACGAGCTGGCATTGTCTCCAGGAAGCCTGCTTTCCATTGCCACTCTCTTTCTTTCTCTTTTTCTTTCTCTGCAATCTCCTCTCCCTGCCACCTCCCTCCTACACATAAGTCAATGCATTAGGGAGAGATTGACAGTCCCCTGGGGCAGAGAACACCCTAAACCTACGAGCAGACATCCCTCTGCCCTCCCACACATTGTGCCCTGAGTATTTGCATGTCAACACTGAAGGTGCCCTGCCTGCCCATGCCAGAGCCATTAAACAGACAATGCCAGCATCTGGATCTGAGAGCTGGCAGAGCTAGGTGTGCCTCCGAAGGCAATATGTTTGCTTTCAGACCAGCTTGAATGGGGAAGGAGCTGCTTTGCTGGCAGCCTTGGTCCCCATGACAGAGCTCTTCTAGCTTGGCTCAAACTGGCATAAGGCAAAAAGAAACCTGCATGCATTAAGAAGCCATTTCTGAAGCCATCTGGCCAGGCTTCAAGGTCCCCATACTACCTACCAAGTCCTATCACCAACACAGTCTTCCAGATTCTAGTGCAGTCCAGCCCTCAACCCAAGACTGAGCTGCTAGAGAACTTTCTCAAAACCCAGATTTGGGGAGTATTTCTGCACCCCCATCCCATAATTCCAGCATGCAACAGCTTTCTCTTTGGGTTCAGAGAGGGGAAGCAACTTGCCAAAAACCACACAGGTGTGATGAGACCCCAGGCTTGGTCCCAGTGTCTTGGAGTTCCCCCAGTCAGCTGAGAGGTATCAGTTCACAGTTCCAGAGAACAGCTTGAGAAAAGCCAACTTCTCTAGGTCAGGAAGGAAGGGGCAGTCATATATGGAGTGGAAATAAGCACCAGGCAAATATCTGAGAGAACAAACGTAAGGAATGATGATATATGTTAGGGAAGGGAGTGGATGGATCTAAAGAAGAAAATGCAAAAACACCAAGCAGGACATGACCTCCATGCTCAGCATTATCCAAGGTGGGCTCCTTTTGTGCCGAGTAAATAAGACTGGTCTGCGTCTGCCCCTATAGGAATATTAAGCACCATCCCTGATTCAGGCAGCTATTTAATAACTCAGTAATTCATTCATTCCTTCAGTTAAAACTGTTGTGCTCATTGTGTGTCTGACATCATGGTGGCAACTGAAAGAATAAAGATGTGGCCTCTGTAAGGTGGTGCTTTCCTATGCTCTTGTGTCCAGTGAGCCCATTTCGTCCCTGCCATATTCGGATGATAGCTTTCCAGGTGGCAAGGATGTGTCCACCTGAGTTATCCGTGCTCCCTTGCCACTTTCACCCCTACACGATAGCATAGGGGTAAAAGTAAACTCTGGAGCCACACTGCTTGTTTTCAAAAGTAGGCTCTGTTCCTTCCCAGCTTGGGGATCTTGGGCAAGCTCCTCAGCTCTGTGCCTCCGCTCCTTCATCTGCAAAGTGGAGTTAATAACAGAACTCCCCTCATAGAGTTGAGGACTGAATGAGTTAACACAAGCACTACTCTTAGCACAGTGTCGGATGCATAACAAGCATTCCATAAACATCAGCTGTTGACATCACTGAACTGGCCACACAACAAAAGTCACTGCCAAACATAAGGAAGCAGTAGTCAATGGCCACAGACCTGAGCAAAGCTGAAAGTTTTGCATAGGATACCAGACAATGAATCTGGCCTCCTTGCAGGGACTCTAATCAGATAAGTACAGGAAATCAAGCATTTATACATCTACAGGCCAGGAGATAAATGGATTATTGGAATGGTGACTGGCTAGTAAGTTTGGAGAATTTCCTATTTAAGCCTACATATGAAAGACCCACTCCTGCTCTCTGGCTCTCAGCCATGGCACTGTTGTAGCAGAAAAGATAGGTGAAGTGAGATGGAACTCCCAGACAGACTTCTGAGAGGGTGCTATGGCTCAGAACCAGGAAAGGCAGGGGTCCTAACAGGAGATCAATGTAAATCCAGCTCCTTGAGAAAGGTGATGGGTGGCCATGGCTAAAGGTTTTCACAATTTTGACACCACACTCTCCCTGGTGTCTTCCCACCTGCCCTCCCTCATCCCAACCCAGGGTGGGGTCAAAGACAGAAGGATTTGGAAGGCTGGGCCCCAAGTCCCAGGAAAACTCCTTTCTCTGTTCCCCTGGATTAGAAGATTAGGAGAACAAAGGAGCAATTCACCAGTGGATTCTGCAATTCTCTCATATTAGACTCAGCCACCACCAAGTTCCCACCATCTCAAGTGGCTGGAGAGGGGGTTGAGACCAGCTGTCTGGCCTTAAGCAGTGTCTTTGCACAGATGCTTCTCCCAGAGATGCTGCTCTGCCTTCCTATGCATGCAGTGTGGAGGAGAAGGGAGTGAATATGTAAGCGTGGACATGTGTACGTGTGTATATGGGTTGCTTAGCGGAAAATCAGAGGCAAGGGAGATAGGTACTGAGTCAGAAAATCTTCCACAGATCTGTTCAGCAAAATGCCTGGTTCCCACCCAGTTTTCTTAAATCAAGAAGACGGACAATGACCATGGAAGGACAGCTGAATAACTGATACAACTGAACTGACTTCCAACAGAAACACACTCTGCAAAAGAGAGACAATTGGAAACTTGCGTAAAATTGATGAAGAAAGAAACATGCCCACAATTTCATCATGGGCAGAATTTGGGTATATTTCTTCCAGTTTCTTCCCCTTATGTTTCTTTTAAAATATATACACTTATTATCATGCAGTTCAAATTTTCCTAGGTCCTGTGATGCCTTCTTTTTCTTAACACTATACCACAAGCATTTTTCCATGTTCCACACATTTTTATCCATCTAGCTTTCTTATACGATGAAACCCAATTGGAGGATTGATTTTGTTTCTCTTTTTTAATTTTTATTATTTTATTTTTCCATAAGTTATTGGGATACAGGTGGTATTTGGTTACATGAGTAAGTTCTTTAGTGGTGATTTGTGAGATTTTGGTGCACCCATCACCGAAGCAGTGTACACTGCACCATACTTGTTGTCTTTTATCCCTCAGCCCCCTCCGATTCTTCCCCCCAAGTCCCCAGAGTCCATTGTAACATTCTTAGCCCTTGCATCCTCATAGCTTAGTTCCCACATATCAGTGAGAACATATGATGTTTGGTTTTCCATTCCTGAGTTACTTCACTTAGAATAATAGTCTCCAATCTCATCCAGGTCACTGCAAATGCTGTTAATTCATTCCTTTTTATGGATGAGTAGTATTCCATCATATATATATATACCACAGTTTCTTTATCCACTCATTGTTTGATGGGCATTTGGGTTGGTTCCACGATTTTGCAATTGTGAATTGTGCTGCTATAAACATGTGTGTGGAAGTATCTTTTTCTAATAACGACTTCTTTTCCTCTAGGTAGATAGCAAGTAGTGGGATTGCTGGATCAAATAGTAGTTCTATTTTTAGTACTTTAAGGAATCTGCACACTGTTTTCCACAGTGGCTGTACTAGTTTACATTCCCACCAGCAGTGTAAAAGGGTTCTCTGATCACTGCATCCACACCAACATCTACTGTTTTTTGATTTTTTGATTATGGCCATACTTGCAGGAGTAAGGTGGTATTGCATTGTGGTTTTGATTTGCATTTCCCTGACCATTAGTGTTGTTGAGTATTTTTTCATGTTTGTTGGCCATTTGTATATCCTTTTTTGAGAATTGTCTATTCATGTCCTCAGCCCACTTTCTGATGGGATTGTTTGTTTTTTTTCTTACTGATTTGTTTGAGTTCATTGTAGATTCTAGATATTAGTCCTTTGTCAGATGTATAGATTGTGAAGGTTTTCTCTCACTCTGTGGGTTGTCTGTTTACTCTGCTGACTGTTCCTTTTGCCATGTAAAAGCTCTCTACTTTAATTAGGTCCCAGCTATTTACCTTTGTTTTTATTGCATTTGCTTTTGGGTTCTTGGTCATGAAATCCTAGTCTAAGCCAATGTCTAGAAGGGTTTTTCCAATGTTATCTTCTAGAAGTTTTATAGTTTCAGGTCTTAGGTTTAAGTCCTTAATCAATCTTGAGTTGACTTTTGTATAAGGTGAGAGAGGAGGATCCAGTTTCATTCTCCTACACATGTCTAGCCAATTATCCCAGCACTATTTGTTGAAAAGGGTGTCCTTTCCCCACTTTATGTTTTTGTTTGCTTTATTGAAGATCAGTTGGCTGTAGTATTTGGGTTTATTTCCGGGTTCTCTATTCTGTTCCATTGGTCTATGTGTCTATTTTTATACCAGTACCACGCTGTTTTGGTGACTATGGCCTTATAGTAGGGTTTGAAATCAGGTAGTGTAATGCCTCTAGATTTGTCCTTTTTGCTTAGTCTTGCTTTGGCTATGCAGGCTCTTTTTTGGTTCCATATGAACTTTAGAATTGTTTTTTCTAAGTCTTGAAGAATGATGGTGGTATTTTTATGGGGATTATGTTGAATTTGTAGATTGCTTTTGGTAGTATGGTCATTTTCACAATATTGATTCTACTCATCCATGAGCATGAGGTGTGTTTCCATTTGTTCATGTCATCTGTGATTTCTTTCAGCAGTGTTTTGTAGTTTTCCTTGTAGAGGTCTTTCTACTCCTTGGTTAGGTATATTCCTAAGTATTTTTTTTTTGTAGCTATTGTAAAGGGTTTGATTCTCCACTTGGTTGCTATTGGTGTATAGAAGAGGTACTGATTTGTGTACATTAATCTTGTATCCAGAAACTTTGCTGAATTCTTTTATCAGTTCTAGGACTCTGGAGGAGTCCTTAGGGTTTTCAAGGTAAACGATCATGTCTCCACCAAACAGTGACAGTTTGAATTCCTCTTTACAGATTTGGATGTCCTTTATTTCTTTCTCTTGTCTGATTGCTTTGGCTAGGAGTTCCAGAACTATGTTGAAGAGGGATGGTGAGAGTGGGCATCCTTGTCTTACTCTCAGAGGGAATGTTTTCAACTTTTCTCCATTCAGTATTTTGTTGGCTGTGGGTTTGTCACAGTTGACTTTTATTACATTAAGGTATGTCCCTTGTATGCTGATTTTGCTGACAGTTTTAATCATAAAGGGATGCTGGATTTTGTTGAATGCTTTTTCTGCATCTATTGAGATGATCTCGCAATTTCTGTTTTTAACTCTGGCTTATGTGGTGTAGCACATTTATTGACTTGCACATGTTAAAACATCCCTGGTATGAAACCCAATTGATCATGGTGGAGTATCTTTCTGCTATGTTGTTGGATTCAGTTAGCTAGTATGTTGTTAAGGATTTTAGTATCTATGTTCATTAAGGATATCAGTCTGTAGATTTTTTTTGGTTGTGTCCTTTCCTGGTTTTTGTATTAGGGTGATGTTGGCTTCATAGAACGAATTAGGGAGGGTTTCTTCTTTCTCTATCTTGTGGAATGATGTCAAAAGGATTGGTACCAATTCTTCTTTGAATGTCCGATAGAATTCTGCTGTGAATCCATCTGGTCCTGGAATTTTTTTGTTGTTGTTGGAAATTTTTTAGTTACTGTTTCAATCTCACTGCTTGTTATTGGTCTGTTCAGGGTACCTAATTCTTCCTGATTTAAGCTAGGAGGGTTGTATTTTCCATAAATTTATCCATCTCTTCTAGGTTTTCTAGTTTATGTGCATAAAGGTATTCATAGTAGCCCAAATGATCTTTTTTATTTCAGTGGTGTCTGTTGTAGTATCTTCTGTTTCATTTCGTAGTGAGGTTATTTGGATTTTCTCTCTTCTTCACTTACTTAATCTTGGTAATGGTCTATCAATTTTATTCACCTTTTCAAATAACCAGCTTTTTGTTTCATTTGTCTTTTTTAATTTTTTTTGGTTCAATTTCATTTAGTTCTGCTCTGATCTTGGTTATTTCCTTCCTGCTTCTTGGTTTGGGTTTGGTTTGTTCTTGTTTCTCTAGTTCCTTGAGGTGTGACCTTAGATTGTCTGTTTGTGCTCTTTCAGACCTTTTGATGTAGACGTTAAGGGCTATGAACTTTCCTTTTAGAACTGCCTTAGCTGTATCCCAGAAGTTTTGATAGGTTGTGTGATTATTGTCATTCAGCTCGAATAATTTTTTTAATTTCCACCATGATTTCATTTTTGACCCAGTGCTCTTTCAGGAGCAGGTTATTTAATTTCCATGTATTTCTATGGTTTTGAAGGTTCCTTTTGAAATTGGTTTCCAGTTTTATTCCGCTATGGTCTGAGAGAGTGTTTGATATAACTTCAATTTTCTTAAATTTACTGAGGCTCATTTTATGGCCTATCACATGGTCCATCTTGGAGAAAGTTCCATGTGCTGTTGCATAGAATGTGCATTCTGCGGTTGTTGGATGAAATGTTCTGTATATATCTGTTAAGTCCATTTGTTCTAAGGTATAGTTTAAATCCATTGTTTCTTTTTTGACTTTCTGTCTTGATGACCTGTCTAGTGCTGTCAGTGGAGTATTGAAGTCCCCCACTATTATTGTGTTGCCGTCTGTCTCATTTCTTAGGTCTATTAGTAATTGTTTTATAAATTTGGAAGCTCCAGTGTTAGATGCATGTATGTTTACAATCATGATATTTTCCTATTGGACTAGGCCTTTTACCATTATATACTGTCCCTCTTTGTCTCTTTTAACTGCTGTTGCTTTAAAGTTTGCTTTGTCTGATGTGAGAATAGCCGCTCCTGCTTGCTTTTAGTGTCCATTTGCATGAAATGCCTTTTTCCACCCCTTTACTTTATGTGAGTCCTTATGTGTTGGGTGAGTCTCCCAAAGGCAGCAGATAGTTTGTTGGAGAGTTATTATCCATTCTGTGGTTCTGTATCTTTTAAGTTGAGCATTTAGGCCATTTACATTCCATGTTAGTATTGAAATGCGAGGTACCATTGCATTCCCCATGCTCTTTGTTGCCTTTGTACTTTATTTTTTTGTTTTTTGTTTTTGCTTTTTAACTTGTGTTTTTGTTTTATAGGTCCTGTGTGATTTATGCTTTAAAGAAGTTCTGTTCTGAGGTGTTTCCAAGATTTGTTTCAAGATTTGGAGCTCCTTGTAACAGTTCTTATAGTGGTGGTTTGGTAATGGCAAATTCTCTCAGCATTTGTTTGTCTGAAAATGACTGTATCTTTCCTTCATATATGATGCTTAGTTTCACTGGATACAAAATCATTGGCTGATAATTGTTTTATTTGAGGAGGCTGAAGATAGGGCTCCAATCCCTTCTAGCTTGTAGGGCTTCTGCTGAGAAATCTGCTGTTAATCTCATAGGTTTTCCTTTATAGGTTATCTGGTGCTTCTGTCTCACAGCTCTTAAGATTCTTTCCTTCACCTTAACTTTGGATAACCTGATGACAATGTGCCTAGGCGAAGATCTTTTTGTGATGAATTTCCCAGGTGTTCTTTGTGCTTCTTGTATTTGCACGTCTAGGTCTCTAGCAAGGCTGGGGAAGTTTTCCTCTATTATTCCCCCAAATATGTTTACCAAGCTTTTAGAATTGTCTTCTTCCTCAGGAACACCGATAATTCTTAGAGTTTGTCATTTAACATAATCCCAGACTTCTTGGAGGCTTTGTTCATATTTTCTTATTCTTTTTCCTTTGTCTTTGTTGGATTGGGTTAATTTGAGACCTTGTCTTTGAGCTCTGAATTTCTTTCTTCTACTTGTTCAACTCTATTGCTGAGACTTTCCAGAGCATTTCACATTTCTAAAAGTGTGTCCAAAGTTTCCTGGATTTTTTATTGTTTTTTCTTTAAGCTATATCTAATTCTTTGAATATTTCTCCCTTCACTTCTTGTATCATTTTTTGGATTTCCTTGCATTGAGCTTTGCCTTTCCCTGGTCCCTCCCTGATTGGCTTAATGACTAACCTCCTGAATTCCTTTTCAGGTAAATCAGGGATTTCTTATTGGTTTGGAACCATTGCTGGTGAACTAGTGTGATTTTGTGGGGGTGTTGATGAGCCTTGTTTTGTCATATTACCAGGCTTGGTTTTCTGGTTCCTTCTCATTTGGGTAGGCTCTGGCAGAAGGAAGGTCTAGAGCTAAAGGCTATTGTTCAGATTTTTTTGTCTCACAGCATGTTCCCTTGATGTAGTACTCTCCCCCTTTCCCTGTGGATGTGGCTTCCTGTGAGCCAAACTGCAGTAATTGTCTCTCTCCAGAGTCTAGCCACCCAGCAAATCTACCTGTCTCCGGGCTGGTACTAGGGGTTGTCTGCATCGAGTCCTGTGATGTGAACCATCTATGGGTCTCTCAGCTGTGTAGATACCAGCGCCTGTTCCAGTGGAGGTGGCAGGAGGGTGCAATAGACTCCGTGAGGGTCCTTAGCTTTGGTGGTTTAATGCTCTATTTTTGTGCTAGTTGGCCTCCTGCCAGGAGGTGGTGCTTTCCAGAAAGCATCAGCTGTAGTAGTGTGGAGAGGGAACAGCGGCAGATGGGGCCCTAGAACTCCCAATATTATATGCCCTTTGTCTTCTACTACCAGGCTGGGTAGGGAAGGACCATCAGGGGCAGGGGCAGGCGTGTCTGAGTGCAGACTCTCCTTGTGTAGGTCTTGCTGCGGCTGCTATGGGGCATGCGGGTGAAATTCCCAGGTCACTGGAGTTGTGTACCTAGGAGGATTATGGCTGCCTCTGCTGAGTCATGCAGGTTGTCGGGGAAGTGGGGGAAAGCCAGCAGTCACAGGCCTCACCCAGCTCCCACGCAAACCAAAGGGCTGGTCTCACTCTCACCATGCCCCCCACAATAGCCCTAAGTCTATTTCCAGGCAGAGGGCGAGATTGGGCTTGAAAACTTGCCCGAGGCTTTTCACCTCCTAGAGTATTTGGAGTGTCTCCTGGGTCCTGTGGGAACAGTCTGCATCCTTCAGAGGGTCTGTGGGTCCTCTCAGGATTGCTGGTTTGTTCTTGCAGTCAATCTGAAGCTAAAATTCACAATACAAGCCTCCACATGCTGCACTGTCCAGAGCTGCAATCTAGTCCTGCCTCCCATCCACCATGATCCCAAAATCCTCGGAGGATTGATTGTTGAAGGTGTCCAACATGATTCACAGCAGAGAAGGAAAGACCAAAGTCACCATATTGAAGCTCATCCAAGGTTACTTCTAAATACACTATGGGAAGCACAATCTTTTCAGTTGCTTTATGATCCAAATGAAATAAGAGAAAAGCAATGAAAACTGAAGGAAAATTTTGCTGACTATAAAGATAATTGTACCCTAACATGGATTAGGAGTTCCTTAGATCTTTCTGTCAGGGGTGAATTGTGGTCAGTTCTTCCTAGATGCCAAGAGATGCACCAAATATGGTTTAGTATTTGATAATTCTTAATGGATCATTTTCTTCAATTTCTGCTTTCCTCTATAAAGCAAATTGACACACATTCCCATTTTCTAGAACCACAGCAGCCTCCCAAGTTAAACATAAACAGCCTTCTTCTTCACTTTCTCCAGGCTGGGCATGCTCATTAGTGACATTGAGGAGATTCTAAAAAATATTCCTTTACAATGAATTGGGGTTTCATAGTAAAATGGAACTTTTAACAAGTACTGGTAGGTCCTGTGATCCTGTTTCTGATAGTACTTAGCGTCTACCTTCCTATTTTCTAAAAAGCAATGCCAGGATGGGCCTTTAATACAATGTCTAAAGCAGACGTATGTTGGCTAAACAAGGAGGGGTTGGTTGTTAGATGGGCAGGTATTGCATTATTGAGGGAATGACCTTTAGAGAAGTAAAGACCCTTGTGTGAGCAGAAGTCTGTGTGGAGCAGGGAAGCTTCCAACCTGAGTGTGGAGAGTTAACACATCCTGCCACTCAACTCCCCTCCTCTGGTCCACGCGGCAGGGAAGAAGTCATTCAGACCAAGAGGGAGAGGAATCCACCCTTCCTCACTCTCTAGCTCCCATAGAGACATCAGCTGCACTCAGCTGAGTCTAAAAAGACTAAAGACCCAGCTCTATGGGGTCTTCAAGGAGCAACCCACCAATCGCTTTGGCACAGTCTTGTCATGGCCCACAGAAGTTAGGAAAGAATAAAGATGTGAGTGGACCAGAAAGGCAAAAGTTAGTGGTCATAATTGGAAGGAAAAGAGGTTCTTCTCTTTGAGGTCATTTGCCTGAAGTGCTGGGAGGAAAATGGAAAACTTTTTCATGGCAATTATATTTGAGGAATCAACTGATGCCATTACTAACTGGTGCCCTTCCTCTACCTTCTTTGGAGAGCCCTTCCTAACTGCTTCAGCTTCCAGCATCTGAGTTCTCAGGCTCCCCACCCAACTGTCCATAGAGGAGTATCTTCCTAACTAGAAATGAACAGGTGATGGGGAAGGGGTGAAGAAGGATGGAATCATTATAACGAAGTCTCTGGACAAAATTAAAGTGGAAAACCAATGTCATCTCTAGCTCACAGGACAACTAAGGCCCTAATTTGGAAAGATATGTGATTCCAAGTCCTAAGTGGAGATGAGATTATGAAGTGAGACATGGATGCTGGGGGGAGAAGGAGTTGATGATTCTTACAATTAATTCTTTAAAAGCTATAACATATCAACAATTGGAAAAAGGAGCTAAAATGTCATCTTGAAAACCCCATTTTGCAAGTGAAGACACTCAGGTTCAGTTCACCCAGATGGCCTGCCAGAAGTAACATGGCAAGTCAGGACCAGAGCCAGAGCTGTGGCCACAGGATTCTGAATCCAGATCCAGGGTTCTTTGCATTGTTCCATGTTCATATTCACACCACATGTAAGTCCCTGCTAAGCCTCACTGGGACATTCCCCTCTCCCACACACATCCCGCCTTGAGTGTGGATTATTTCTCATCAGGCTATGCTTGATGCTTTGTACAGCCTGAGGTCATGCAATAGGGAGAGAAGCATGCACAGGGCAGGGCATCAACCACAGAGGACTCTAGGGAAAGTCTTAGAGGAAGGGTGAATGGCTGAGAAATAGAGAAGGAGCAAAGACCTCAAAACATTCAGAGTGGAAAAGTTGAAAAGCTTACAGTGATATTGGAAGAAAAGCTAAGAAAGATTCTGCTTTAGGCAGAGCTATAAAATGTAAACATTTCTGTTCTGTGCCCCAACCCTCCTTTTCTTTGCCTTCTCCTCTCTCTAATATTGAGTTTCTCCTCTTCAGGAGCAAAGTTTTCTTCCAAGAAGAATCGAATGAGCATGTCTGAAAATTCTGTCAGGCAGATTACATAGGATGTCAGAACTAGAAGGGACCAGGACATAACATTGCCAACCCAGCCTGGAAAAATTTTTTTAATCTAGATGCTCAATAATAGGGACCATCATCATCTTTGTTGAAGGCCAAGAATGTAAATCTAAACCCTTAATAGCCTGCCTGGCATATTGCAAGCCCTCAGCAAAAAGGAATGAAACTATAGAGTTTCTCCCAGACTCTGCATCCCACCTCAGGAGAGTGTGGCCTCAGTAGGTGTTTGCAGGGCGTGATCAAATGCTATTGCTTGCATATGTCCTTTCAGGGTACTCTGCCACAGGTTTCACCCAGGGGCTCCCCTCTGGTCACCTCAAGTATTTGGAACCGTATTCCTTCCAAGAGGTCATTATCCCTTCTCTACTTGAACTCAGGAGAAGTGGAGATGAGACAACACCTCCCCCTCCTTTTTCTTGGCCACCACAAGACTCACACACCAAGTTGCAGTTATATGCAAATTTCTTTGTTGAAGAATTAGGAAAAACTGGCCAGGCACCGTGGCTCACGCCTGTAATCCCAGCACTTTGGGAGGCCAAGATGGGCAGATCATCTAAGCTCAGGAGTTTGAGACCAGCCTGGCTAACATGGTGAAACCCCATTTCCACTAAAAATACAAAAAATTAGCCGGGAGAGGTGGTGCGCACCTGTAATCCCAGCTACTCGGGAGGCTGAGGCAGTAGAATTGCTTGAATCTGGGAGGCAGAGGTTACAGTGAGCCGAGATTGCACCATTGCACTCCAGCTTGGGCAACGAGAGCAAAACTCCATCTCAAAAAAAAAAAAAAAAAAAAATGAATTAGGGAAAACTGAAAAGAATGATCATTTAGTCTGGACAAACTTCTGGTGAACTGTGAATAGAAACGCTCTCTCTCAGCTCCCAAGGGAAGGCATCTAAGGCCTAAGCTTTCTCAAGGAACACATCATCTGTGCAGGGCTGCCATATTGCACAACTCAGGCAAGCATCATTCACATAACAGTCTGTGTGAAGGCTCCCCTGGCCCTGTGTGGGGCTTGACCTACCCACAGTAATCAAGGCAGTCTTGCGTCACCCCTAAGTTGACCCACTTGCGATCAGATCATTCACACGCCCTGAAGCTCCTGCTTCTTTAAGTCTCTGGGTCCTAAATACCACTCTCCTTCAGGAATCCTCTTCTCCTTTCCATACAAAAAGGTCTGTGTTCCCTAAATCATTCCTATGTTTTACTGACTCATGTAGACCTATCCGTGCAGCTATGTTCAGCATTGGTATGTTGGCCTCTCTCAGTCTCAAAAGTACCAGTAGAAGAATGGCCTCCAGTCCCATAAGCAAGAGTGAATGTGGATCCTCTCATTCTCCTATCAGTGATAGTTGTCCCAAAGACAAATGTTAAATGGGAGCGGGAGTGAAAAGGTGCAGCATGAACCACAATGGGAAAAAGCTCTGGCCCCACCCTTATGATCAATGGGTATCCATTATTGAATGACAAGCATTTGGTTTCCTTGGGGCTCTCTTTTATAGACAGTCATCCCCACCAAAGGGCTACTCTGGGGTTTACTTGTTAACTCCGTCTAACCAAAAGACTTTGATAATAACCTGCATGATCCCCAGATAGCAGAACTCCTTCAAGTACATGCGTCTCAAGAGGGGCCATATTGTTGGGAAATTGGATCTTGGGGGATAAAAAAAAAATCTTAGCTATCACGATGATTCATAGTCTCTGAAAGGTCACACTATATTAACAGATATAGAGTATATGGGGAAGAAGCGGAAATGATAAGGGAATCAATGACTTAAAAGGCTCCTTAGGGGAGTGATAATTTTAAAAAGTTGAGAAACACTGCTCTAATAGAGGACGGAAACAGGGATAGAGGGAAGTTGTCATTTTTAATGCTATCATAGTTAGTGTTATTGTTTATTACCATCGTCGTCATTATCATAATTAGAAACATTTCATACCCATGCCCTAAGTTAATCCTGCTGACCATCTGAAGGTGTAGATACTATTATTCTCATTTAAGATGTTGAAACTGAGCTTTAGAGATATTGTCCGAGGTCATACAGCTAGTAGTTGGCAAAGACATGATTTCAACCCAATTCTGTCTGACTCCAAAGCTCATGGTCTCAGCCATCCTAGAATACTGACTGTAAAAGGGAGAGTAGCAACAGAACAGCACATCCCTAAATCCTACCATCTACTCTATCAATCTAAGTCTAGCTTTCAGACCATGGAAAGCAGTCAGGTTGTAAGAAAGGAGACAGTCATATCCTGGAAAAACTCTAGATTGGGTTGAGCATGGGGTGGAAGGAAGATGATCCTGCTCTTTCCTGAGTGTGCTCCTTCTTCCTGCCCTAGGAAGCACCAGCCTTTGGGACCAGGAGCCTGGAACCCAGGGCAGAGAGAGAAATAAGAAGTCCCTGGTGTGTGTTCAGCTACTGCTGCCGAAACCCCAGCTGGGGCTGCAGCCAAGCCCAAGAGATGAGATGACCTCTATACAAACAAAACTTCCCCAGGCAGTGCTTCTGCAAATATAAACATGGACTCACCACGTGATGGGTTCAACCAGTTCACATAAACACCAAAGAGAGAAAAAAAAAATCTAAGGGAAAAAATATGCTTTAAAGGGACTGAGCAGGGTGTGTAGTTTTGTGACTCAGAGGGGAAGATCAGGAGCCAAAGGGCCCTGAGTCTAGTGGGCCTGATATCAAGTCACAGGGGCTCTTCCAAACCTGCACACAGGAAGCCTGCACCCCTTCCCGGTGTGGGAATCCTTTGTTAGGGGCAGCAGATTCATGCACGGCTGGCTTTTCCTCTGTATCTGAAGCACATTGTGCTGAACATCCATGAAAAACACAAAGGGTAGTCCTGAAGCAGGAGGGCCAGCTGTTAAATATCAGAAGGACTGCCCCACTGCCAGGTGCTTTCGTGAAGGAAGGGTACCTCAAGAGGTCCATTTAAGCTTGGGAACTATTTAAGCTGAACTATTTGGAGGTGGGGAATGGATGGGATGAACTCTGAAGAAACAGCACACCCTTCCTCTCTGCCCCTACGTCCCCCACCCTGTTGCCTGTGCTGGCAAAGAGGACGTTTTCCTCTGCAGCCCTGTGTTATCTGTGGGAATGCTAGCAGAGTCTCTGTTGTTTTTGCAAATAATCCACACCACTCCTGCGAGAAGGGCCAGCTCTGCAGAGCATTTGTAAAGACCACGCTCTTCTGGACCGGAAGAGCCTTGACAGCACCGTGACCCAAAATAAACTGGCCTAGGAGAAGGTTAGCCACTGGACCTGGTGGGCTGTGGGGATGTGATGCTCGGTGCTGCTGTTGTGGTCTCCCCAGTGTTTCCAGAAGAAACCACAGAGCTCTGAGAAGCCACAGCAGCCAGGGCAGTCAGACGTCTCCAATTCTGAACGGAACCAAGAGGACTGTGGATGCTGCTTCCAACCCCAACCCTGCATTGGGATTCATTCTGTAGGCGCAGCCTCCTGGCGGCTCAGCAGGGCATCAGAGAGGCCCACCTCACCTGCTTGGCTACAAAAATAGCACTGAAACCCAGTCCACACAGGAATGGGAAATGGACAAGGGGAAAGATACATGAGAAGGCATAGCCTGCGGGAGACTGGAAGAAACTGGGAGGCAGTATAAAGGGGGAATAAGGACGGGTGGATTGCAATGTATCAACACTAGCAAACCCTACCTACATTGTTGCACCCATTTACTTTCATAATATCACACGCAAGCACTCAGGCCCCTCCACATGTGCCGAACCAATAATAGGTAAGTCCTGTAACAACAGAAGATACTGGAGGCAACCCAGGCCGGTAGACTCCTAACTCTACCACGTATCTGTGTAACTTTGGGTGAGTAACATGACCCCTCTGTATGACAGTTTTTAAATGGGATAAACGATAGTACATATCTCATACAGAAACTATGAGAATTAAATGAGCTAATATTTGTGAAGCACTTAGGACAGTGCCTGGCACACATCAAGCATTATTAGCATTTGTTCAACAAACATAGGCTCAAATGAACTTACCTCATATTTAATGTCAAAGGGCCCCTCACCCTATTCTTCTTTTATTCATTCATTTATTTACTAAATAAATATTTATTGGATGCCTTCTATATGTCCAGCTCTATCTTAGCACTGCAGCTGTAAAAATGAGCAAAAACTACCATGGTCTGCTCACGCTTGGGGCTGAGAGTCTAAACAGTATCTCTTTTGATTAGCTTTTTCTCCAAGAAGCTATGACCTCTGTCCAGTGAAACCAGCCCTACCTAAATCAAATCTTGCCTAGGGGCACACACTCCTGAATGCAGGATCTGAAAAAGAAAGTTGCTTGTGGTTTTACAGCTGTCCCAATCTTGGCATATAGAAGCAAAAACTGCTGGAGTCGCTGAATGAGCCCCAGTGTCAGAACGCAGGTGGTGTAAACCCTGGCTTAGTTGAAGTGGCCAGTTCTGCAGATTGCCTGGCTCAGACCCCATTCCAGTTCTAGCAGGCTTTCCTCTACTGCAGAGGCTAGAAACCCAAAAACTACATTGCTAAGATGCCCAAGCAGTTAAACTTTTGGATGTGATCTGAGACCTATTAACCAGATACATTCCTTCAAAACTCTGATTTGGAATCAAGCTATGAGGGAAGAGGGGACCCCCATGGGATATCCATTTACATGGAGCAGCCGCTGTGGCTCTGGCTTCCTGATTCAACAGGCATCTTCCCAATCATGGCAGAGGCAGCAGCTCCTGTAGGGTCCCAGTCCTGTAGTGTGGTTTTGGGAGTCATCCTGGAAGCTTAGACTAGACTCTTTTTCTTCAGCCCTCTCAGTTTGTCCATGATACATCTATACCTCTTTATACATCTCCTTCATCCTATCCTAGTTGGACTGGATTCCACTGTCTACAACTAGAAGAAGTGGAAGAACACCCCAAGAAGAGCTAACCACCCTTAACAATGTAATTATGGTTAAACAAAGGCCTAAACCTAATCCAAAAACCAGATCCTCTAAGGTGCTAGGAAGGAGGAGTCACCAGTTTCTTTACTATCTGGCCAGAACCAACAGCACAACCAGCCAGGAGATTCAACAAATCCCTGCTTGACATTTTTCTTAACAGTAAGCTTCTCCTGTTTACCAGGTGGAGAAAAAGTGTGGAAGGTTTTGGCTACACAGGCCTTGATAAACTATTATAGATTCTGCCCCACTTTAGCCCTCAGGCATGAAGGACTGCTGGTCTCTCTCTCAAACACAAATGTATCCCCCACCCCAAGGCATTTGCCTTTACTGTGTCCTGCCTGCTGGGAAGTGACTTTCTATCACATTTCCCTATTATATAATATCCTCTTTGTGGCACTTACCAATTATTTTATTGATTTATTTGCTTATATGTTTATTATCTGTTTTCCCCCATTAAAACATAGGCTTTGGGGGATCAGGAGCTCTGATTTGTTCACTCCAAATCCTTAGACTATAGAACATGCCTGGTAAATAGTAGGGGCTCAAAACAAATGTGTTGACTGACTAACTTGTTCCCTGATTCTAATTCCTCAAACCAATTTCCTAAGGTCAGAGGCTTTTGAGTCAACCAAAAAGACCCAGCAGGCAGACAGGTTATGAATTAATCCCTAGTACATCTTGAGAACAGAAGGGGCTTATGGGTTAAAACATAAAGGTCAATGGCAGGGAAAGCCTTCTCCCCTGAGAAATTAATAAGTTAAATCAGACGGAAATAAATTTAATCTTCTCCTTCTCCCCTTATTATCCTAATTGGTTTAATTTCGTGGCAACTTCTCAGCATTCTCACAATGGAAAGCAACTCATGTTGCATTGGTAGCCCAGAAAGTAATTACCCTGTGGTTTTATTCTAATTCACTAACAGACACTTTGGCTTTAAAGGCCTCTGAGAGTAAAGTAAATAATGAAGATTAGAAAATACTTTTACCATCCCTTATGCTTTTTCAAAATTTTGAACCATGATTTAAAATAATTAGGTATGACAATTATATGTTTTTTGAAATTAAAGTACATGATTTACAGTACAATGTAAAATATAAATAGATGCAAACACTGAAATACAACTGGGCATCTCAGTTGCTGACCTTAACTGGTTTTGAATATTGCTGAATATAGTCTTGGTTTTATTCCAGAACTGAGTAAATTAAACGCTTTCTGATTATCCTAACTTGGACATAAAGTCTCCCCAGGGCTTATCCCAAGACTAGTGTGCTTTGTATCTTTGTAGCAGTTTTTGTTTAGCAAAAAAAAAAAAGAAGAAGAAAAGCTCAAGGAGCGTCTATCCAACTTTGGTCTCTAACAAGAGAGACCTTGAATGTCCTACTTGCAATTTATCAGAGAAAAGTCTAAGTTGTCCTCTCAAGTTCCCAGCTCTCTTCCTGTTTCCTCCCCATCTTGCTGCCCACCAAGAAGAAAGTAAAAAATCAGACAAAAGTTTTCCACCCTCTTGAGATTATTCAACCCAACACAATCACTTCAGCTTTCCCAGGACATCCCTGCCATGGACACAGACTATCTTGTAGAAAGAAAAGAAAAGAGAAAAAAAGAAAAGAAAAGAGAGAGAAGAAAGGAAAGGGAAGGAAAAGAAAGGGAAGGAAAGGGAGAAGGAGAGAGAGAGAGAGAAAGAAAAGAAAGAAGAAAGAGAAAGAAAGAAAGAAAGAAAGAAAGAAAGAAAGAAAGAAAGAAAGAAAGAAAGAAGAGAGAGAGGGAGGGAGGAAAGGAAGGAAGGGGGTAGGGAGGGAGGGAGGGAACCAGTCATTGCTCCTTTGCCCCATACTTAACAGGCAAGAGCACTACTTAAAAAGGGAAGGATGCTATTTTCAAAAGATGTGCAAAGTGATTTCTCTACCATGGGCATCAACCACATTGCACACAAATTTATATGCAAGATCCTTTGAAAGTCCTGAACAAAGTGGCAAAACAGAGACAAGCACAATCACCATCAGAAAGAATGGAAGCTCCTGGGAACAGGCCCCAGATGCCTCAGGCTCCCTGCCCACCCCAGCCCCTCTTCCTTCTCAATTTGGTGACATGAATCTCTGGTGTAGGAGCCGCTCCTCAAGTTTAATCCACCACTTGTCAAGCAGTGGGTCAAATTCTCCCAGCTGTCACCATGAGTCTGCTCATCCAAACAGATGTTGACAGTTTGGTTTACAAAGAAGGAAGCTAGAGAAGTGGAGGAGTGGGGTCTGGAAACATGGGAGGGAATGAGATGTGGCTGTCAGAGGACTTAGCAGTCTTGTTAATTCCATGGCATCCTTATTTTCTAAGAGTTTTTTGCTCTGTCTGCATTGCATAGCCTCAACTCCTTCTACTGTGTCTCCATCTCGGCCCCTTTCTTCCTTCTTGGTGGTTCCTCATGATTGGAAACCTCCAAAGATCATTTCATGTGGTGGTTCACAGATTATAGACAACAGTAAAATGTCCCCCAAAGTTTGAGTCCTACATGGGAATGCCAACTCATTTTCCAAATGCTCACTCTGGGGAGCTTCTCGGGCAAGCAATGGAGCCCCCAACTCAACCTGAATCCAACAATAAGGAGACAAATCTTCTCATGTCACTGGAAGAGCAAAGGTACAGTGACTTTACACAATGTCACATTAGCAGTCTAGTGACATTCTCTAGGCCCCAGAATGTCACCTTCCCCTCTCTCCACACTGCTATCCACAGCCCCTGTATGGTCCCTCCTGGCTACAAAGGGCTACCAGGAGCAATGCAAACTAAAAGCTTTCACATTCAACAAGAGAAAGCAGAGGAACTTCTGCCCCAAGCATGGAATATAAATTCTTCCACCATCTAATCTGAGTGGGCTAATTTGGGTCACTTACATGAACAATAGCTGTCACCAGCTTAAACCAGTAATTCTCAAACTTTTCTGACATGGAACAATTTTAAAACTCCAAAATTTATTGAGGACTCCAGAGAGCTTTTTTTTAGGTGAGTTACATCTATAGATATGTGTTATATTAGGAATTAATACTGGGCATTTTAAAAAAATATTTATTTATCATTTAAAAATAACAATAACTGCATTACATGTTAACATCAATAACATATTTGCTATTTTTTTGAAACTATGGCCTTTAGGAATTCAGTGAGAAGGGTAGCATTGTTCCACATCTTTGCAAATCCCTTTTATTTCCAGTTTAATAGAAGACAGCTGGCCTCTCATATCTGCCTCTGCATTCAATCTGTTGCAATATCACATGACAGCTCGCCTCTGGAAAACTTCAGTGTATACTTGTGAAAGAATGAAAGTGAAAAAGGCAAATAATGGCTTAGTATAAAAATAATTCTGACCTCCCAGACCCCCTGAAAGGGTCTTATGGCCACACTCTGAGGTCCGCTGGCTTAGCCTCACCAGGCCTGCCCTCCGAATCAGTGGGTGGGGTGGACGCCTGAACAAAACAGCTCCTGTTGGAGGTGGAAAGGGGCACTGAGTTTGAGTAGCAACGAGCAGTGTCACTTCACTATATGAAATACACACAAACAGACAACATCTGCCATCTACCATCTCCGACATTTCATTTAAAAAGAGCATTTTGTGGGGTTTTTTTGTTTGTTTGTTTGAGACAGAGTTTCGCTCTGTCACCCAGGCTGGAGTGCAGTGGCGCAATCTGAGCTCACTGCAAGCTCTGCCTCCTGGGTTCACACCATTCTCCTGCCTCAGCCTCCTGAGTAGCTGGGACTACAGGTGCCTGCCACCATGCCAGGCTAATTTTTTGTATTTTTAGTAAGACAGGGTTTACTGTGTTAGCCAGGATGGTCTCGATCTCCTGACCTCGTGATCTGCCTGCCTCAGCCTCTCAAAGTATTACAGGCATGAGCCACTGTACCCAGCCTAAAAAGAGCATTTTGATATCAAAGACATAGGATGAACCCAATTTCATGATAAAGGGTGGGAGTTTTGATTGAATGCCTATAGTTTTATGAAAAACTTACTTCACAGGCCGGGCATGGTGGCTCATGCCCGTAATCCCAGAACTTTGGGAGGCCGAGATGGGTAGATCACCTGAGCTCAGGAGTTTGAGACCAGCCTGGCCAACATGGTGAAACCCCGTCTTTACTAAAAACACAAAATTAGCTGGGTGTGGTGGCACATGCCTGTAATCCCAGCTACTCAGGAAGCTTAGGCAGGAGAATCACTTGAACCTGGGAGACAGAGGTTACAGTAAGCTGAGATTGCGCCACTGCACTCCAGCCTGGGTGACAAAAGCAAACTCCATCTGAATGAATGAATGAATAAAGCATTTTGATATCAAAGACATAGGATGAACACAATTTCACGATAAAGAGTGGGGGTTTTGATTGAATGCCCATAGTTTTATGAAAAACTTACTACACTGATTGGAAATGGAAAGAGAGGAAGAAGACAGTGGATGGGTGGTCTCTGGCTTGAGAAGAGGTGAGAAAAGGTGAGAAAGGAGGGCATTTACTCAAACAAACAGAGAGGAAGCAAGTTTGGGGTAGAAACTTGAATTCCACTTTGGACATGTTGAGCTTGACCAGGACCTGGAAGACAGCCAGGTCAGACAACTGAATATAGAGACTTGGGGCTCAGACAGCTCCAAAATTCTAAAATTTGGGCTACATAGAAAATGCATAAAGAAGGAAATAAAAATCACCCAAACTCTCATAACCCAGAGACAACGGTGATTAAGACATTGTTCTAGTTTCTAACAGACATATTCCTTGGTTTACCAAGAGGCATAGCAGTGTGAAGGTTAAAAGCAAAGTCTCAGAGCCAGGAGCTAAGCCAGTTACTAGCTCTGTGACCTTATACCCTTATACAAGTGATGGCCTTCTGTCTACTTCAGCTGCTTCATCTGTAAAATGTAGATCATGGTACCTTTGCTAGAAGGAGGGAATTTCAGGAAAGGTGACCCCCATTAAGTCCCTGCCTTGTTCATCTCAGTAACCCCTTAATTTAGCACAGTTACATGGTGAGTGTTCGATAAATATTTAACTAATAAATGTGATTTTCACAGATGGCCTATAAGGAAGAAAGGAATTAAAACTGACACAAAGAGGAAGTTTAGGAGGACTTCCTAACTCAAAACCATGTAAAACCAAAGCGCATATTCCCTGGGGATATTTCCCAACATGATAGACTTCGGTCAGCTTCAGATGGGAGCAGAGGCAGAGGAATGGACACAGTGACCTGTAATGACTCTAAGGGCCTGAGCAGAGGCAACATGTCCTAGTTAAAAAACAAACATTAAAAAAATCATCTGGGTTTGAGTCCCGGCTTGTAGAGATTTATAGAACGTGGGGGTTTATGGGACTTCAGGGAGCTTTCCTACTTCTTCCAAAGCCCACATGCAAATCCCTCCCACACTCTCACCATCTTGCAACCTGACCTCTAATCCCCATCTGACCACATCCACGACGAGGGGACTTATTCTTCAAAAAGCCCATTTTAGTAACATGTCCTTGGAAAGATCTGAAGCAACCCTCTTTAGAAATATCATTGACGTGACATTTTCTGTCCTAGGATGGCGAACCTGGTTGATATCCAAGCTGGAATGTTTATGAGACTGACTCTACCTTTTCTCTTGCCCATGGGGAATACCACCTCTCGTAAGAACAAACAAATCCACCTCAGCAGATGCCATTTTAGAACACTTGATCCATTTCTCCAAGTAGTTTTTTCAAATAAGAGAAACCTCTGCTAACTCTGTCAACTTGATTAAATTTCTAACCTTTCTTAGCCCTCCATTTCCTCATCTGTAAAATGAGAAAATTAGATTAGACAACTTCTCACAGAAATCTAATCTAAGATTAACACTGCAATCCTGTGATTACTCTTGCTGGTGAACTGGCAGGTGGGGAGAGAACAGGTACACAGGATTTATGAAAAGTCAAACCTGAGCTCCAGGTATAAACCAGCCGTGGCAATTAGCAAAGGCTGGAAACATGGAAAAGGGGTGTACTTGCACTTGCACTTGCACTTGAGAGTCAATGGCTGCCCAGGGCTCCAGGTGCACAGAGAAGGCCGGGGTCTCAAGCTGCTTGAGGACACGCCCACCTGAAGGGAAGGCCCCACGCGCCCACAGCTGTCAGGGCTGTGGAGGAGAGTGCTCGGAGCTCCACCCCGAAGCCAGAACTTCAGAAAGTGCCCTCCTTCCCAGGTATAGCTCTGGGACTGCAAGGTGACTGGGGAGGCAGGTGACTATCTGGGGAAGGCTTGGCAGGGTCTTTTCTAGGTGAGGGTTCCAAAAGTTCTTAACAAGGCTTGGGAAACCACTGGGCAGATTATAAGTGAGGAGGGATTAATACTAAGCATAAGCAGTAAGACATCAGGGAAGTGCAGGCAAACATAGGAAGTTATACATTCAAGGTCACAGCCAGAAAATGCCAACCCATAGTACGGATGAGATGGGGATGGCACTGAAATGCCGCTGCTGTGTTCCCATTCCAACGCAGTGCCTGGGCAGGAGGGGGTGCTGCCATGGACAGGGTGGGCTCTAGCAGAGATCATGGAGCTCAAGTCCCACCACACTCTGATTCACAGCTGTGTAACTTGGACCAAAAACTTAACCTTTCTAAGTTCAATTTCCTCATCTGTATTATGGGCGTAATAATAGTATCTACCTCATAAGGTCCTTATGGGGTTTAAGTGAGATAATTTTCCAAAGCAAAAACCTAAGGTGCACCCAATAACGTGAGTAGGAGTGGCAGTCAGAGCAGCCGTCATTGTCATCTTACAGACCAGCCCTCGCCCAGCCCTGTGCCAACAATGGAGCTCCCGCTTATTCTCAAAGTTCCAGAGTTTGGAGGGGATGATGGAAGGGATGAGGCAGGAAGGAAAAATCAACCCCAATGATAAGCCCGAAGAAAGAGTCCTTTTCTCTGCAGGCCACCCCTCACCCCCACCCCCAAACCCAGCTATGTCTCTCATAGCTCCTTGCAGAGAGCAGTGGCAGGAGGCCCACAGGCCACCTGGACTCCCACAGGGGCTGCTGGAGTGCTGGAGAGGCTAATGTCATAGGTGACAGACAGGGAGCCTGTGGGACAGCAGGGGACCACACACTCAATGGGGAGACACGAAAAGAAATGTTTTGCAGTGATGTGAAAGGGGAGAAATGGGAAAGCGTTGGCTAAAACAGTGTGGAAAGTAGGATTGTCAGATAAAATGCAGGACACCCAATTAAATCTGAATTTCAGATAAGGAATAATTTGTAATACAAGTATGTCCCAAACAGTGCATAGGATATATTTTTTTAAAAATTATTGGTTATCTAAATATCAAACTTAACTGGACGTCCTGTTTTGTATTTGCTAAATCTAGCAACCTTGGCAAGAAGTACCACTACAGCAGGCTGAAAGGGTCTTCTGCGGGCAGGAAGAGGGGAGCTGGACTCAGCCTGGCAGAGGAGGGGAGGGGACAGGGTCAGACCAAGTGTGCAGAGGAGTTGACAGGGAACCCGACGCATAAGCCATGAAAGATGACAGAGGCTGGTCAGCCAGAAAAGGAAAGGGAGAGCTCTACAGACCTCATGTACAAAGGCCCAGATTCTGAAATAGATGGGAGTTTTTGGAGAACCACTGGCATCCAGTGTGGCTGGAGCAGAGGGCATGAAGCAGAGAGGGCCGAGGCAGGACACCTAGCAGGTCCTCTCGGAAAGGGTCTGGGCAAGGTGACCCTGGTTCAGAACATGTTTGTGCAGAACGTTTTTAGCATCACCATGTGCTGGACTTTCTTCCTGAGGCTACAGTAGTGAACAGACAGACAAGCTCTGCTCTTATGGTGCCACTTATTCTAGCAGGAAGTGAGGGCATTCCAGAAAATAAACTAGCGAACAAGATCATGACAGAAAGAGACCGCCAGAACTGGCCACCACTCCCATGCATATCTGGTTAATTCTAATTCACCTTTAGGTTTTTTCTGGATATTGTGTCCTTGAGGAAGCCTTTCCTAAACCCCTTAGCGAGGGTTAAGTGCCCTCCTTGGTTTTCCCAGCACCTCCTGGACTTCTGCCAGCACAGCACTCAGTACCCTTGTTGAAATAGGGTTCTTACTTCTCTATGCCACACACTAGACCCCAATATACAGGTGCCCCTTATAATTATGAAGCTTTACCAAACTCAGAATGCAAAGTGCTGGAACAGGGGACCCAAGGATGCTCAAAGTCTCCCATGGTAATTTCCTTAGGAGATTCCTCCTAAGGAAACCCCTTCTCCTAGGTAACCCCTGTCTCAGATTATTTCAAGGGAACACTGACTGAAAGTAGAAGAATATGCTGCAGAATATCTTTAGTTGTTCTTTCTAGATCTACAAGAATCAACGTTCCAGGAGAACCTGAATGGTTTGATGTCATTGTTAGTGTGTTTTACTGTGTGGGATAGTATGAAATCATTCTGTTTCATTTTTGGTATGGTGGTGATGGTAAGGGCAGGGGGCACAGTGGGGTGAGTGGCTGGAATAACCAACTTCACGTTTAGTGGGTGATGTCTAATTTATGTATAGATGTGTGTTCAGTGTGCGGGTGCATATGTCAAGATAGACATCTAAACGTGTTGGTATGCCACAGGCAAGCTGCCCTCCTGTTGGAGCACCTGGGATGTACAGATTTGGAAAAGGCCTCCCCATGCAAGCAACTGTCAAGAATGATGGATACTGAAACCTCAGGGAAGCGGAAGGCACAAACAAGAGGCCTGAGCTCTGGGAACCTGTTGGAACTTAGTTCCATTCTCTCCATCCTTGACTATCAAGGACCAAGTGATCAGTGGTTCTCTCTAGTTTGCCTAGAGGACATCTGAGCCTAGAAACCAGAGAAGTGATTGGAGAGGTGATAAGAACAGCTATTTGAGGGAGAGGGGTGTGGTGGAGGAGGGTGATCATGGGATGGGGAAGCAATGGGGCAGAGACCCGATGGGGAACACCAAGAGGTGATTTTGCGTGTCAGAAAGAAAACTGGGATGATTTTCCTTTAAAACTATAGTTTTGGATAGGAAATCCTATTCTCCAGCTGTAATACTGAGTATCTTTCTCCTAATTTTCAAAGCTCGAGAGCTTTTTCATGGCCTTCCCAAATTTCCCTGCCCAATTTATCTTTTCTTTCGCTTCCCATTCCTTTGTTTCCCACTTCACATCTAAAGGAGACTGGAAAATAAGCAGTCAAAATGTTAAAGCCAACAGGCACTATTTCCCCAAGTTTTAAAACAGCAGCAGTCGGCTGGGCACGGTGGCTCATGCTTGTAATACCAGCACTTTGGGAGGCCGAGATGGGCAGATCACTGAAGGTGGGGAGATCGAGACCAGCCTGGCCAACAGGGTGAAACCTCATCTCTACTAAAAATACAAAAATTAGCCAGGCATGGTGGTGGAATCTCAGCTACTCAGGAGGCTGAGGCAGGAGAATCGCTTGAACCTGGGAGGCAGAGGTTGCAGTGAGCCGAGATCGTGCCACGCACTCCAGCCTGGGTGACAGAGTGAGACTCTGTCAATAAATAAATAAAATAGCAGCAGTCCTTTTCATGTATATGGTAATTACCAGATTGAAAAGCATTTTCATGTATGCAATCCCATCTGATTGTCACATCAGCCCTCTGAAATAAGAAAGGCAGTCATTATTTTTCTTCAAAGATAAGAAAACAGTAATGGAGAAATAAAGACAAGTGTTCAAGATGGTGTGTCTGGAAAGGAGCAAAGTGGAGAGAGGTGAATCCCAATCTTCTTAATGTAAATTCAGAGTTCTTTCCATAACACCACACTGCCTGAAACCTATGCTCTTTACTGCTTACCAGAGGGGTGTGTGATTTACTCTGGACAACAGGAAAGGAGTAGAAAATAACATCAAACCTTCTTGGAATGGGAGCCCACTTCAAATGCTCCTCTGAGAGGGAGATACTGCCTGATCCATCCATTCTGAAACCATGCACAGAACCACTGATACATAGCAGGTAGCTGCCCCTCCTCCTTTACCTTGTAGGTTGGGTGGAGTGTGACCCACCCCAACTCGAAAGACAGGTCCCGATTGGCCTCAACCAGTCAGATAATCCCTTTCAATTTACCATAAGAGTTGATCCAGGAATGAGCAAATCCAAATTTAAGTGAAGCAGCCCATGGCATTTCCCTGGGAATCACAGTGATGGGTTCAAGTTGGCCCAATGGGAGTGAAGCGCAGGACCAGCCCCAACTTCATGAGTACGTGACCTTTGAGGTCAAGGCCCCATACTTACTGGGTCCCACAGTTGGTTTAATATTCTGGTTTTGCCTTCTTGAAATTCTTAATAATGGTTGAACAACGGGTTCCACATTTTCCTTTCACACTAAATCCACAAATTATGTAGCTTGTCCTGCACAGGACTTTGGTCTGTTGGCTGAGGGAGGACAAGAACAAGAAGCATGCAGCCATGGTCATGGTGGGCTGCCATCTTCAGCCATGAGGCAAGTCAGCCTGAGGATGCAACCAACATTTAGAGGAGGACAGAGCTCAGAGAATCACAGTGAGCTGTGGTCCTGATGGAGCCAGACCTAAAGCAGCTGCCACTCAGTCTGACTTCTTGATTTTACCAACTAAAACATCCCCTTCTTGGTTTAAGCAAATTTCAGGGAAATTTTCTATTACTTGCAATTGAAAACGTCCTAATTGATACAATGACTAAGGATGACTGTCAGTGCAGTAACTTAGCACCTCACCTCCAGCGCAGGATGCAGCGGCCTCAGCTACTTCCACTACATATTCACACTCGGTTCTCATTCCCTCCATAAAACCTGTCCTGCCCACTCACTCCAGCCCCCAAAGGAGCCCCCACTCCTCCATACTCCCAAAGCAATTCAACTAAATCAATACATGTTCCTTGATCATTTGGCATAGGACGTGCTAAGGACCAAGCTGGGCTGAGCCATTCATGTGCCTTATAGTGAGTATTTATACAAAAAGCATTAGAAGTGTATCATTTAGAGCTGGACATGATCTATGAGATCGAGTCCAACACCACTGCATTTTTCAGAAGGAAGAAAGCCCACAGAGAAAGTGGCTTGTTTTAGGGCACACAGTGAGTCAGAGGCTGAGCCAGGCCTGAGTCTCCACCCCTTACCCCCAGCTTTCTCCACCCCACTCTGCCTCTGGAACTGTCCAGGTATTTCTACACATAAGTTGAAAGATTGAGTTTAGTCCCACTAAAGTTGAAGAAGGTGCAGTAACCCTGCCAGTCATAAAGAGCTTGATTCACAAAATCCCTTCTACCTTCTCCAAGACTTAGACTCCACCATTTACAAATGTCAAAAATCTTCCCAATATCTGATCATAATAAAAATTGCTTCTTCTCCGTATTGCAATTTATTTATTTTTATTTTATTTTATTTGAGAAGGGGTCTCGCTCTGCCGTCCACGCTGGAGTGCAGTGATGCAATCTCAGCTCACTGCAACCTCTGCCTCCCGGGTTCAAGCAATTCTCCTGCCTCAGCCTCCCATGTAGCTGGGACTACAGGCACGCACCACTATGCCCGGCTAATGTTTTGTATTTTTAGTAGAGACAGGGTTTCACCGTGTTAGCCAGAATAGTCTCCATCTCCTGACCTCGTGATCTGCCCACCTCACCCTCCCAAAGTGCTAGAATTACAGAAGTGAGCCACCACGCCTGCCCCTATTGCAATTTAATTATTCATCTTCTGGTATTAAATTATCTGGGTTCACCTCCTGAAATCTTGCACTTACTAACCCTGTGATCCTAGGCAAATTTTTCCGCATCTCTATGACTCAGTTTCCTTCCCTGTAAAATGAGATAATAGTTCCTACCTCAGAAGAGAAAAATAGGGATGAAATAAACTAATGAATATGAAGCACTTAGAGCAGGCCTGGCACATAATAAGTGCTTAGTAAAAGTTAGCTATTATTACTATGATTACTATTATTATTATTACTATTATTACTATGATTATTATTATACTCTCCCTAGTGATATGGCACATGGCTGTCTTGCATTGACATTTAAGCCTTACGCTGATGTTTAGCTTTTCATAGATATGCGCTTTACCCTCGCCCAAAAGCTCCTTCAGGACAAAGGCCATGCCATAATTGATTTATTTCTCCTATAATACTTGACCCACCTCTTCCCCCTCTACTAGTTGGGATCCAAGAACTTCCTCTCCATAAGCTTTAGAAAAGCCTAGCTTTGCAAGATGGGGATCCAACCAATGAACTTTAAAAACTGGCCAGCTCAGAGAAGGGTCCATGGGCTCCTTGAACTGGTGGGGATAAGATAGCTGTCCTTTATGCCAAGGTAGACAGGACCAAAAACGAGAGGACTCCACCGCAGCTGAAGAAATTTGAGTTAGGGATCAAGAAGAACTTCCTCATGGTATTGGGCTCTGATGAACTTTCAAAAAGGATCATGGGGCCGGGCGCAGTGGCTCACGCTTGTAATCCCAGCACTTTGGGAGGCCGAGGCGGGCGGATCACGAGGTCAGGAGATCGAGACCACGGTGAAACCCCGTCTCTACTAAAAAAATACAAAAAAATTAGCCGGGCGTGGTGGCGGGCGCCTGTAGTCCCAGCTACTCGGAGAGGCTGAGGCAGGAGAATGGCATGAACCCGGGAGGTGGAGCTTGCAGTGAGCCAAGATTGCGCCATTGCACTCCAGCCTGGGAGACAGAGCAAGACTCCGTCTCAAAAAAAAAAAAAAAAAAAAAGGGATCATGATGTTTTCTTTTCTGGATATTTTTAGAAAACACAGAGACTGCTTTATTTCTAGCATGATTAGCATGAGGTCCTCCCACAGCCGACATGCAGATATCTAGTGTTCTTTTGTGGGCCTGGGATGAAGGCAGAATAAAGACACCAGAGCCCTGGGCCCCAAGTCCTGAAAGCCTAACATCCCAGCAGATCCCCCGCAGCGTCCATCCTGGCCACAGAAGCTGGGGTGTCTCTGGGTTGGGACAGGAGAGAATGGTTTGGGGACAAGGAAGGATGGGATGAGGTTGAGAGGAATGAATGACATCATCTCCCTATGGTATTCTGAGCTCCTTGAGAGAAAGGTGTGGTGTAAATACCAGGTATTATTATTATGAATCAGAATTTCTTCTTTTAAAATCCCTTATACACCTTAATTCTCTTAATAATGGACCATTTCTAGGAAAGAGAACAAAAGACTTGCAAGGTGGCTTTCCAAAAGAGTGGAGCATTTGGGGTCCCTTCCACCAGGCTTCCCAGGCTGTTTTTTCTCTCAGGGATCAAATGTTGCCAAGTGACCAGACACCATTCTGACTAAACAGGAAATTCTCTGTTCCTGACCCCAACCTTCCCTTCCCAACCCCCATTTTATTTACCCTTTGACCTGAACATAACATAAATATTTAATGTCATTTGTTACCTGAAAATTATCTGTATTTATCCTGTTTATTTACAGGCAGTTCCTCAAAAACAAAACAAAAACTACAGGATTGGGTCAGACAACACCAGTTTGTCTGATTTTTCCACTGAAGTCGTCATTTCTATATTTGACTTCAGTCAGTGACTAGTTGCTCCCCATACACGCCATAGATTTCCCAGCTTTGTTGCTCTGGGCCTTCCTGCCCGCCATATCTTTTCTCTGCCTGGCAAAATCCTTCTCACTTTTCAAAACCTATTTCAAGTGCCCGCTCCTCTGCGGAGCCTTCCCTGAGAGACCCTCCACCCTCTGCAGGCTGGATCCACTACTGTCCCCTCTGTGTTCCTGCAGTGCTTTGTGTGTCCTGTATCATAGGTGTGGGAGGCAAGAAGGTGGAAGTGTCCAAGCAGGACTCTGGAATCACACTGCATGGCTTCAAACACAGGCTCTACAGGTCCCTGGTTTTGAGGCCCAATGCAGGTGTCTTAGCTTTGGCCAGGGATCCCATCTTGTTCCTTTTTTTTTTTCCGAGATGGAGTCTTGCTCTGTTGCCCGGGCTGGAGTGCAGTGGTGCAATCTCGGCTCACTGCAACCTCTGCCTACCGGGTTCAAGCGATTCTCCTACCTCAACCTCCTGAGTAGTTGGGACTACAGGCGCCCACCACCACGCCTGGCTAATTTTTGTATTTTGACTTGAGACGGGGTTTCACTGTGTTGCCAGGCTGGTCTCTAACTCCTTACCTCAAGTGATCCACCTGCCTCAGACTCCCAAAGTACTGGGATTACAGGTGTGAGGCACAGCACCCGATCCAATCTTGCTCGTTTCTGCTTGACAAACTTCTGACTCTTAGGAGATACTATGCAATCCTTGGAGGATGGATAATAAGGAAAAAAAAGGAAAGTAAGCAGAGGAATAAATAAAGATGGGGCTGGGAGAATTAGAAGGAAAGGGGAAGAAAAGAGGAACAAGTTTTTAAAGAGGGAAGAATCTATCATTTGGGAGTGGTTGAGATATCCAACATCTAACCCCTAAGTTAGTATCCCACACCCTAACCCGACAGCTACTCTGGGCTTCTGGTTTGGGGGCTGCAGCCAATTTGTCAGCTAGCTCTGCATTCCTGCACCCCAGCGAGGTCTTGAGCTGAGGCTTGCCTGCAGCGACAGGATGAGATGTGAGCAGGCAGGTTACAACAGTCCATCCTGGCACCGTGTGCAAAGTCTGCCTATAGGGAAGGACCTGGCTTTGGGACTATCCTGCCACCTCCCATACTAAGCCAGATCTGCTTAGCCTTGAGCTGGAAGAAGCCTATAGCTGTAGAACTTGGGAATCAACTTATCCTTTTAACACACAATCCAGACCATGCCACTCCCTTGTTCTCATGGCTTTCATGGCATCCTCAGTCCCTTAGGAAACAATCCAAGGTCCTTACCATGGCCTCAGCTCCTGGCTACTTGTCTGCACCCGGTCCCCACCTGGCCTCCTTGCTGTTTCTCAAATACACCAAACAGGTTCCCTTCTAATGGCCTTGCATTTGCAGTTCCTTTGATAAGGATCCACTCCTCCAGATATACGTGTGGCCTGCTCCCTCCTTTCATTCAGTCTCTATCCAAATGTCACCTCTTGGGAGACATCTTCTCTAAGGTGGTCCCACCCCACTCACCTGCCGAGTTTACCTTCGTGACACTCATCTCATCTGATATTACATCCATTACCTATTGCACACTGCTTTATTTGGTTTTCGCCTGCCTCTGCTCTAAATGTGCCCCATGACTGTAGAAGCTAAATCATTGAAGTGCCTGGCACATAGTAGGTACTCAGGGAACAAGTGTTGAGGACAGAATGAAGGAATCCATCCGCCTCATTCTTGGTGAGAATCTGGGGACCCAGAGTGGGAAGAACTTGTTCAATGTCACCTTTGCTAGCTTATATGTAGCAGACCTAAGTTCACCCACATCACCTGGCTCTCAGATGGAGGTTTTGGTGCCATTTCACACAGACCGTGAGCTGGGAAGGGCCGCCTACCCTCACCAGTCACCTACACAGACCCCAAGGTGGACTCAAACACAGAGAGCCCAGTGCATGAGGGCAGCTTGCACCCAGGTCTCCTTCTGTGCTGTGCCTGAGTCTCTTCTCAACACTTACTCATTCAGAATGTGAATGAAAAGGTGCTTTTAGACACCAGATCAAGATGATCATGGGCTGGGGATCACCAGTCCTAGACTAGGTCCACAGACGATAGGACAAGAGCCAACTGGATTTAGCTGGAGTGGGGTTAGAGGGCAGAAGGAATCCCTGACAACACAGGACAGCCAAGTCTGAAGTTGGTGTCCAAGACAGGGCGAAATATTTTGAGAGTCCTTCAGAGACAGGGGAAAGCCACTGCTATCCATTTATGTAAACTCTTCTTGGTCCTTCAGAATATATGTATTGAGTGACTACTACAGCATTCTGGTGTGTGCAAGGTCAGATGTGTGCAAGGTCAGGTGTGTGGGCAGATGACCTCTGGGGCCTCTCACAAGCCCAAAGAGCCTGAACCTGTGTGACTTGGTCCTCAAAGAACCTCCTTCTAGAGCAGCTTGTTCATCAGTGAAGTGCCAACCCTCAGGGACAGGAAGTGCCCAACAGAGAAAGTGACACAATCTCCCCACTCTGCTTCAGCAACAAGGATAACAATGACACCCCCATCGCTGAGCCATGGACGCTGGGCTACCTGGGCCCTCCATGGCTCATTTTGACCATCACCCTGCCCTTAAGAATAAGTAACACTTCCTTTCTCCCAGACAAGTGCGGGTCATTCTTGGAGCTTCCCCAGCCTCATTAATTCCACAGCCTCCTTTTTTCAAACTTCAGTGACCAGTGGCCCTTTCTGTTGTAAGTTTTTTCTGAAGTCTGCCTTTATACCTCCCTGCTACTCTTTTTAAAGTTCTTTCTTAAGGTTAGTTTCAGTTATTCATCCTAAACAACTCTCTAGACACCTAGACATTTTTGCACTGTTTATTGAATACATTTTAAAAAATTAATCAATTGGTCCTCCACAAATATGTACTGGGTATCAATTATATGCAAGAATCTATGGTAGCTTTAGGGAGAGAAACAAAGAGAAGGCAGAAGGGAGAGTGGTGGATCTGGAGACAGAGATCTGGGTTAGAAATTCCAGCTCTGACACTTGTCTCCATGAGAACAAATCCTGTTTCTCATGCCAGGTTTATTATCTGTGAAAAGGGATGAGGAAATCTTGCTCCATCTATCTCATTGGGCTGCTGTGAGTCTCAATAAAAATTACCAAAAATCGGAGCCTTTACAAACTGTAAAATTCCATAGAAGTGTAAGTGAAATGCAATATGGTGCAGTGGAAAAATAACTGAACTTAAAACCACAGGTTGAGCAGGGCCCAAGGACTGACTATGTCATTTGCTTCCCTTGGGACTTTGGGAAAGTCATTTAACCTCAGTTTCCCTATCTGTAAAAATAGCTTTTGGTGAACATTGAGATGCTGCCTGCAGAAGCATCCATCATTGGCTGCTGGTACCTAGCAGATCCTCAGTCTGTATTTGTTCATTCATTGACAGCCAACCAAGGGAGAGCTGTGCTTGCAAGTGGACAAAGAAGAGATGCAGCAGCAGTGAGCACCTTGGTCTGACCAGGCTTGAAAGGTCTGCCAAGGAGCAATGAGAAATGCACTGGAAGGACTGTGAAGGAGGCGTGGGGCAAGGGCAAATGCCAGACTAAGGAGTTTGCACCCTAGAGAGTCATTCATGGGAATTAAGGAGCCATTGATGGTTTTAGAGCAGGGGAGTAACAAATGAAAAGTTCTCTGGGGGAAGTGGCTCTGGAATGGGGAGTGCTCTGGAATTGTCAGGTTCTCCATTCCAGGGCTGCAAAGCTGGAGTGGAATGTGGGCTTCAGAGGTGCCTGACTAGCACCTCCTTTGACATAGCCAAACCAGAACAAAACCTGTTCAGACTTATGGAACTTAAGCCTTGTATTAGTCTTCTATGAGTGTGTAACAAATAGCTTCAAGAACTAGTGACTAAAAAGAAAATCAACACTTGTTATCTCACATATTCTATGGGTCAGAAATTTGGGAGTGCCTAGTTGGGTAGTTTGGACTCTGGGTCTCTCACGAAGTTACAGTCAAGATAGCAGCTGGGGCTGCAGTCACCTGAGGGCCAGACTAAGCTGGGATCCACTTTCCAAGATGGTTCACTCACAACTGGCCCATGGGTGCTGGCTGTTGGCAGGAGGCTTCAGTGGCTCACCACGTGAACCTCTCCACAGGGCTGTTTGAAAGTCCTTAGGGTATGGCATCTAGACCCCAGGGCAAGTGTCCAAGAGAACAAGGCAAAAGCTACAATGTCTTTGCAACCCAGCCTCAGAAGACACACGCCATCACTTCCCTGGTATCCCATTCATCACACTGACCCACCCTGATACAGTGAGGGAAGGGTCTCCATAGGAGAGTGATCAGGTTCATTGGAGCCTGGCTACCACGGCAGGGAGAGTGTCATGTTGAACGGAATGATCTTGGAATCAAATAGACCAGGGTTCAAATCTCAGGTCCTTGACTTACTCCTTGTATGACATCAAGCAAGTTGCTTAAATGCTCAGTGTTTATAGTTTCTTCTCTGTAAGACAGGAACAAATGCAATGGTGCCAGCATCATGGAAAGGTCGTAAAAAGTCAGCAAGATGACGCCCGCACATAGAGTGCCAGTCCAGCTCCAGCTACAGAGTCCATGCTCTTGTTTACTGGTATAATGGACAGGCAGGTTGAAAGAAGGCAATTCTAGATGCACAAACCATCCCCTTGGTCAATCAAAAAATGCCTCCCAAAGATGTCCATGTCCTAATCCCAGAAACTGTGAATACATGACCTTATATGGCAAAAGGGACTGTGCAGACGTAAACAAAGATTTGGAGATGGGGAGATTGTCCTGGATTATCTGAATTGGCCCAGTGATATAATTACATAGGTTTTATGATAAGATAGTCAGGCAGTGGATATAGAGAAAGGAAAGGGTGATGTGATGACAAACAGAGGCAGAGATTGGAGTGATGCAGCCATGAGCCAAGAAGCTAAGGTGTGCCAACAGCTAGAAACTGGAAGAGGCAAGGAATAGATTTTCCCCTGGAGCCTCCAAAAGAAACCAGCCCTGCAACACCCTGATTTTAGCCTCCTAAGGCTCATTTCTGACTTGTGATTTTCAGGACTATAAAAGAATAAATTTGTGCTGTTTTAATTCACTAACTTTGGAGTAACTTGGTACAGTGGCAAGAGTAAACTACTGCAGTCCTTCAAAGGTACCTAACTGACACCTGCAGCCTAGGGAGGAAGACGAATGGGAAGAGAAAGGATGGCAGAGGAGGAGGGATAGGTGCACGTTACTGAACTGCCTCCAGGGAAACCCATCACCCTCTTGCAAGGCAGAGTGACAGCCCTAATTCTGAAGGCTCTGGAGCTACCTAAGTGAGAGGAATGGGTTCAAAACCCAAAGATGGATGAAGATAGAAAGCAAAGGTTGACAGCTGTTTTGAAGTTGACTGGCCAGGCTGGTGGACTTAAAGTGCCTCTTGCTTTGCAAGAAATAAAGCTGTGTTGGTGGGTTCCTGATGGCCTCAGTGGCCCTGCTCCAAATGGGCATTCTGCAAATGTCTTTTGCAGAATGAGACTAGGAAAAACCATCTCCAGAAACCATGGGGAAGGGGAAAGAAGGAGGCTCTAGTGAGGAGGGTACTGTAGACACTTGTAAAGAAAAAGGCACAGGATTTAAAGGCAGAAAATTTTCTTTTGTCTCCAACTCTGCCACTTGCTGCTTAGGGACACCAAAAAGGTTCATTTCACCTCTCCAGGCCTCAGTTTCTTCATCTGTCAAATAAGATTGTTTCAAGGATTACATAGGGGAATGCAAGTGGTATAGTCTACAGAACAGACATACAGTAAGCAATTAATGTTAGCTACTATTATGGTGACCAATTTCATTTAGAAAGCAACTGTGTAAGTGTTGACTATGCATAAGGCAGTGTAGATGCCAAGTGAGTAAGCACAGTCTCAACTTTTAATGCATTAATGGTCTAGTGGGGGACACAGGCAGGTGCCTGTGGGGCCCTAGAGTGTGAAATTTAGGACAGGCTGTAGAATTCTAAGACTTATGGGGCTTCCTGGTAGGTAAACAGAGGGCTACCACTGGAGCAAAACAGACTTCACCTCCATAGTCACTTCAAGCATACTAGCCAGACTAAAGAAGACAATCCAAGAAAGTCTGGTCTTAACCTCCCCCTACACCACGATGTCCTCATCCATAAAAGAACAACTGTTCTATTGTTGGTGCAAACATTTCAGTAAAACAATGCACATAGCAATGGCTCCATTAACATCAATTACCTTAATGTTATGAGGAACCCAAGCTTTGGAATCATATATTAATAATTTTTCATTCCAACCCCTACCACGAACCCGTACTGTACTTGCAAACTGTCTGACTTTGGGCATGTAGCTTAAATTCACTAAGTATGGCCAGGTGCGGTGGCTCATGCCTGTAATCCCAGAACTTTGCGGGGCCGAGCTGGGTGGATCACCTGAGGTCAGAAGTTTGAGACCAACCTGGCCGACACGGTGAAACCCCGTCTCTGGTAAAAATACAAAAAATTAGCCAGGTATGGTGGTGGGCGCCTGTAACCCCAGCTACTTGGGAGGCTGAGGCCAGAGAATCACTTGAATCCAGAAGGCAGAGGTTGCAGTGAGCCGAGATCACGCCATTGCACTCCAGCCTGGGCAACAAGAGTGAAACTCCGTCTCAAAAACAAAAAATTTCACTAAATATCACTTAATTTTCCAGGAAATGGGAGTGATTATCCTTACTTGCAGAGTTGCTGTGAAGATGAGAAATATTCCATGTCATGTGACTGGAACATCCTAGACTCTCAGTAAAAGACAGCTAGTAGCACAGTGCTTGGCTGGGCCCACCTGCAGGGAGAAGTACCTCACATCAGATGGATGACACCAAAGAATCCCTCTGCTCTCCTGTGACCTGTGCTGCTCACCTGGGGGCCACTGCACAGGAATGATGGCAAAAGGTGAGAACTCAGCTCTAGGCACAGCTGATTGGATAGGGACAGGGGAGGAGTGATCGCCCAGCCAGGAGCTGCAGCAGCCACAGGGCCCTCTGTTGCATGCACAGCCACCTTCATGCAGCCTCGCCAGTGGACCCACTCTGGTTCAACGCAAAGGCAAACCTCTGCCTCCAGGGGCCATATCAACTGTTTACAGATGGAGGTTCTCCCTCGCACGGAATCTCAGTCTTTCCTGCTGCAGCAAACTCTGAGTGGGACAAGAAGGCAGGAGTGTCCTGTTCACAAACAAAACCCATGTGGTCTCCCACTATAGCAATAACAGAAGCTGATACCTATGCTCACCATGTGCCAGGAGCTATGCTGAGCAGCCTTCTTAAGGGGGTATATTACCATTGTACCCATTTGCCAGATGAGTAAACTGGGGGACAGAGAGAAATTGAGTAACTCGCTGCAGCTTATGCAGACAGTAAGCAGAGACTCAGGTTTCAAATCTAGTCATCTGGCTTTGAAGGCCCTGCCCCCTCGCCACCAGGCCATGCAGGGACACTGTCCCTGGGACCCATGATACAAGTAAATTACACTCATTGATGGCCATGGCTGCTCCCATGCTGAAAGGCAGCAGGTACCCACCTGGAAATTCTGGGATTTTAAGAGGCTCCCTGCCTGGAGAGATCCAACCAGACTGCACTTGCCCCTGCAGGATCCTGGCCCTCCCCCTTCCTCCTTCAGGACCTTCCCCGTGACATCCCCCAAGCCCTTTTAGGAGCTGGCTCCTGAGTTACTGCAGAAAGAAGACTGCCTCGACCACCTCTTTCCCTGCATCTCCAGGCCAGCCCTGTAGGAAAGGCTTCTTGGCTGAGGACACTAAAATGTTTCAAACTCCTCACAAGCCCCTCCCAGGAAGGGAATTAAAACAAAAAGACAGAGAGGGAGGAGGAGCCATCTGCGAACAGTGCCAGCCTTACACATCCTGAGGACTGGAGCCCAACAAGTTGCAACTCACCCAGGGTTCTTCCCTCCAGCTGCGTCCACTAATTATAAGGGAAAAGTTGAAAGGAAGGTTTCAAACTTTTCGTGATAGTGCAGTTTTCTCTTTTGCTCTTCTTTCTCTCTCCTCCAGTCTCCTTTTCCTATTCCCTCTCCTTCTGTTCTCCTCTTCTGGTTCCTGGTGACAGGCTCCCCCAGATAAGTACAGGAAAGGACTATGCGCATTGAGCACAGAATGGTGTACTGCAAGGTCCTTCCAGAGGTCATGGAACTGAATCTCTGCCTCCTTACACAAAACCATTGCTCACCCCTTAGCACCCTTGAGGAGCAGGTGAACAAATGACTGGGACCTCTCCCTCTCATAACAGTCTTCAAAAGTTTACTTTAAAGTCTTTACAGTTTATTTCTCACTGTACCAAAAAAAATGCATATCCATAAAGATTCAAAGAAGACTTCAGATCATCCATTGTCCCAGAATACAAGATAACACACTATCAATGTTTTAATGTACAGTAAACTCTTGACATTCCCAAAGATTATATCTCAAGATCTTCATGAATCCCCAAATTTAAGAAAATGGGAATATCAGAGACAACCCCAAGAGCCTTTAAGAAGAGATTCTTAACTCTAAGTCTGATCTACATCAGCATAGGCTTAAGGAAGGGATGTCCTAGTTTGAGGCTGAGTTATGGGTGAAGTGCCACCCACTTTACAGATGAGGAAACTGAGGCTAAAGGGGTATATGGTTTTGTCTGTGACCCTGAGCTAAATGAGAGTTCAAGGTGTGGCAAAAAGAAGAAAAATGCCTTGGCAGGGTCAGCAGGGAATTGGCTGGTGCCTGCATTGGCCAATAAATTGGAGTGACAGGGAAAACAGTAGAAATCCTGCCCTCCCACGTGCACTAACACGTTGAGTTCTCCCATTTGACCAGACCCACCTTTTCCAGGAGCTGGAGTCAGGCATATTGTCTAGGTCTAGAGAATGAGATACCGGTGGGCTGAACAGCCTGCCCTGGCCCAGGAGGCCCCTCACTGCGGTAAGGTGTGGGCTTCCAAGCATTAGAGCTGGGACCCAAATGTCTCCCAAGAAGGTAGCCAAGAAGGCAAGGAGCAGACGCTTACCCTGGATGCCACAGGACATGTCCTACCAGGCAAACAGAAGAGCTTGCCAGAGCTGGAAACCTGGAACCAGCTTGCTTCCTCACCTCGGTCCCACACTTAACACTACTTAATATTGGTCAAGTCTTCTGACAAACTAGCATCAAACAGTGGCAAATCTGCCCTGAACAAAAAGATCCAGACATCCCAGCCTGGTGATGGCACTTACACCACTATTCCAGGGCAACCAGAGTGCACTGGGCAATCTCTTTCTTTTTTTCTTTTTTTTTTTTTTAAGACAGTCTCACTGTGTCACCAGGCTGTAGTGTAGTGGTGCAATCTCGGCTCACTGCGACTTTTGCCTCCCGGGTTCAAGCGATTCTCCTGCCTCAGCCTCCCAAGTAGCTGGGACTACAGGCACACAACACCATGCTCAGCTAATTTTTGTATTTTTAGTAGAGACGGGGTTTCACCATGTTGGCCAGGATGATCTCGATTTCTTGACCTCGTGACCCACGCACCTCAGCCTCCCAAAGTGCTGGGATTACTGACATGAGCCACCACTCCCGGCCTGGGCAATCTTTTGGAGTTTGTTGTAACCTGTGATGTGGGGGTGCCCACCCTCCCTCCTCCAGGATCCAGCCAGGGGCTAACAGCCCTCACCTGCCACTCCCTTTGCACAGCCTGGAGCCAGCTGTGTGGAGTCTGCCATTCCTAGACCGGCGGAGGACTGATTCAACTCCTGCCAGAGTTCCCTGAGTCCTAGCCCCAAGCTTTTTCTCGCCGCGCCCACAAAGCCCTTGCTGGATACCCCTCTCTCATGCACTCAAACCTCTCTAAGATTTATTTTTCCCCACCACGCCTAAGCTCTTAGGGCTTCTGGCTTCATATTTTATCTCCTTGGTGGCTCGACAGAGAGAAGAAAGAGGAGTGCAGGAGAGCGATCTGAAATAATGACAGAAAGAAAGGGGGAAGATCACATATGACTCTAAGACTCCCAGCTAGCTCCTTCTTCCCAGTGACCTATTGGGGAAATTTAATTAAGAAGATCTATCGGTCAAGTTTCTGGAGGGCCTCTGGAATTCTCCAAGGATTTCCAAGGACTTGAGAAATGTTTTGAAATAGAAAATTAACAATTACGGAATCATTCAAAACACAAAACAAAACAAACACTGAAATGACCTCTGGCCTAGATATTCCTATTTGCCTTGGTACCCCAAATGTCCTACACGCAGATGTATGTGCACACCAGCTCCACGAAAACCTGAAGATGCCAGGGACTGGGCCCACCCAAGTGGAGTTGCCAGAGTTAACAAATAAAAATATAGCACACTCAATTAAATTTGAATTTTAGACAATTTTTGCAGGCATCTGTAATCCCAGCTACTCAGGAGGCTGAGGCAGGAGAATCACTTGAACCTAGGAGGCAGAGGTTGCAGTGAGCCAAGATCGCGCCATTGCACTCCAGCCTGGGCAACAAGAGCAGAACTCCGTCTCAAATAATAATAATAATTTTTAATGTAAATGTGTCTACTATGGAGTGGGACACATTTTTACTGCAATTTATTTGTTGTTTATCTGAAATTCAAATTTAACTGGACTCCCTAGATTTTATCAGGCTTCCCTAACCCTAAGGCATCTGCCTCTAGGTTCTCCGCAGAGCTACTCTCACCTAGGCCCACATAAACATTCTATCCACGAACGTGAACCTCGATCCATTGTGAATTCTCCCTATTTGCATGTAGTCATCTAAAAATTACCCAGGGCTGGGGAGCTAGGGAGTAGTGCATTTTTTTCATGCCTCTTACCACCTGCCTGACCCCTGATCTCACTCAGGAATGTCATCTGTGACTCAAAATCTAGTCATCTGATTTTGGAGGCCCTGCCCCCTCACCAGACCATGAAGAGACACTTTCCCCGGGACCTGTGGTGCAAGGAAATTGCCCTCATTTATAGCCATGGCCCCTGCAATGCTGAAAGGAAGGAGGTGCCCACCTGGAAATTCTGGGATTTTAAAAGGCTCCCTACCTGGAAAGATCCAACCAGACTGCACTTGTCCTTGAGTACTAGGAGTACTCAAACTCACCAAATGTCAAAGACCTTTGGCATCTCGGAAGGTTCTTAGCTCACCCATTCTAAGTTCTCCCTCCACAGCAGTCCTGGGAGAGGAAGTTTGGGTTAAGAAAAAGGCTAAAAGTATTGGCTCGTGTAAAAAGTTTAATTTCCAGATGCTAGAGAAAATCAAAGAAGTGGCTTAGATTGCTTTTTCTGGTTTCTAAGGTAACATCACAGAGATGTCCAGGTCAGTGGGGGTGCTGTCATAGCAGCTCTCTTGCTAAAGGGCCAGAGGAGTGTTTTGCACCTGTTATGAATGGTCCCGACCCTGTACTCCGTAGAGACAGACCATGGCCCTGGAGCCAGGGTCTCAGGACATCTCTTATTCTTTTCCTGGCACTCAGTCTGGAGAGCTGGGCATCCGCCAAGTGGGTGGGCTGTCTCCTCCAATACAGAAGAGAAAAGATCTCCCGAGTCTCTGGTAGGACTCCTTGAAACATCTCCCTTGGGGCTTTTCCCTTGGTCGGCATGTGTGAACAAGACTCCCTCATGTTTCTGACTCACTCTGAAATGAGTTCTGCCCAGAGCTCGGGTCTCTAGCTGGCAGCTTGGCAATGAGCCTGGGATAGTGGGGAAAGGAGGCATTCTTCCCAGGTTTCCAAAGCTGACTTGCCTCAGAGACACAAGCCCCCAGCCAGCCTTCTTCTAGGCTTTTATTTCCAGGCTGGGAGAATGGGTTCACTGAGCCAGCCAGATATTGTGGGAAGGATCAAAGAGATGATGTCTGTGAACGTATGGTGAATTCTCAAAACAATAGAGCTGAGATCCAAAACATCAGGCATCTTGCAAAGGTAAGATAAGTTTAAAACTTTCAAAACAGATTTTATGTCTCCAGAATCTCTCCCTTGAGAAATTCAGAGTCTGATCTCTGGTCTCCTTGAAACCAATTAATTAAAAAAAAAATTGAGCTACAAGGCTTCCAAGGGGGCGGTGGGGGGAAGTCCAGGCGCAGTGGCTCACGCCTATAATCCCAGCACATTGGGAGGCCAAGGTGGGCGGATCACCTGAGGTCAGGAGTTCGAGACCAGCCTGGCCAACATGGCAAAACCCAGTCTCTACTAAAAATACAAAAACTAGCTGGGTATGGTGGCAGGCGCCTGTAATCCCAGCTACTCATGAGGCTGAGGCAGGAGAATCGCTTGAACCCAGGAGGCCAAGTTTGTATTGAACCGAGATCACACCATTGCACTCCAGCCTGGGCAATAAGAGCGAAACTCCATCTCAAAAAAGAAGAAGAACAATGAGAAGAAGAGTTCAAACTGCAGCAAGAGGAACATCGTTGGACGCTGCAGGAGTTTCCTAAGCATGAAAGTTGTCTAGCTTGAAAACTGACAGAAGAATGAACTCCTGTTGTGCAGCACCTTGCAGAGTTGACATTCCATGAAGACACAGAATGCCCAAACCCTTCAAGGTGAGAGAAGAAGAGGACTTCTGTGACAGCCAAGCAGCACTCAGAATCAGAAAATCCATGGCGATGTTCTCATAAAGCCTCTTTGGGTTGCAAGGAACAGAAACCCCCTCCAACTAGTCCAGGGGAATAGAGGGGTGGTTGAAAAGGTACCAGGAATGTCATGGGAAAATGGGGAAGATGTCATGGGTCCCTGGAACAGGAAAACCAAAGCCTTTGTGATCCAGGGCCATTGTCTCTTGCTTCCATCCTCCTCCCCTGCTACTATTTGTTCATCTTATCCTTCTTCCAATATTCCATCCTCCTAAGGCTTCTCACCTCCCATGACTGCTCCTAACTGATCCTACCTCCTGTGTGCCTTTCATTCTTTCATCTATGAAAGAGAGAATCGAATTGTCCCAGACTCACCCATGGGTGGATTCTGATGGGATCAGGTGTCCTGCCTTGAGCAGTCACTGTGATGGGGCAGGAGGCATTCAAAGCACTGAGGCGCACTCCCCATGAACAGAGGCAGGACAGGCAATTATCATTATGCCTGCTACAGAAGGAAAGGGGAATACATTAAGAGGAGAAGCCAAGGCTACCTTAAAAAGAGAGAACACTCTTTGCTATCCACAGTGAATGTGAAGAGTTGGAACTTCGGGTCGAAAGCCCGTTTACTTATTGAACAGTATGCTTAAGAATGTTATGTATATTATCCTGTTTTGCATTCCTACCATTGTGGGTTAAATTATTTCCGTTTTACAAGTAAGGAGCACTGAAGCTCAAAATGGCACACACCAAGATGACTCAGCTAACTGAGGGAGGCATTGTGGTCCAACTCAGTTTTGTGTGACTCCCAGCCGGTATGTTTTCAGACAGAGTCAGACACTGAACAAAGGTGTCTCTCTGAAACTGAGTCAAATGAGATGCAGACAATCAAAGTCAAGCTACTCTCCAAATCTCCCTACATGAGGAAGAATGGGATGGGAGAGGAAGGCCGGGGGAGGTAAATGGATTTTTCTTTCTGAGAAATAGGAAGGATGCAGGGGTAGAAAGATGGAAGATGTGTGGCCTGTCTGAGGACGCTGGGGGTGAGGCACAGGATGGCAAAGAAAAATGAAATCCAAGGCCATAGAAAAGTACATACTTTAAAGGAGTGGATTTTTCTGTTGTTGTTCTTTGCTCCTTTACCAGAAGTGCCTATTAAAAAAAAAAAAAAAAAAAAAAAAAAAAAAATCTCTGCTGTTGCTCCAGCAACAAACAGAACCAGAGCTCTGCAAGGCCTTTGCCAGGTCAAGAGCTTTTTCTATTCCCGCTACCCCCCAACATTTCTATTGTCAAGGAGGAAGAGCAGAGGCTGCCGAGACACACCACTCAGAAGACTCAGCAGAAACCCAGACCTTGCTTGAACTAGAAGGGAAGTTAAAGACAGGTATAGGGAGGTGGGCGGGGGGAGGGGGATACTATGGGCTCTGCCCAGTGATACCTGAAGACAGTGACTGAGGCAGAGACCAAAATCAAGCCCTGACGTGGATCTATATGGAAAGTAAAAGCACGGGGAACAGAGAAAAATGCTCAAAGCTGAAAGACACACACACACACACACACACACACTCCCAGAGACCCAGAAACAGACACACACACAAAGCGAGAAACACGGGCCAGAGAAAGAAAGGAGGGCTGCCTTGTTTATTCTCGTGAAAGACATCTGGATTTCTCAGTGAGGTCTCCACTTGGGTCCTTCCCTCACTTTCCAGCTGGACCGGCTGGTGGAATGCTGGCTGCAGAGGTGCCGTGAGTCAGCACCAGATCCTAGCTTAGTCCCGCTGCCCCTCTGCTCTGCCCTGTGCCAGACCACACAGCCTTCCGCCCCTTCCTGCCAAGCATGGCTCAGCTCCCCCTCCAGGTAACACACTTCAAAGGCACTGGGGTGAGATGGGGCAGGCTGGGCCAGCCTCAAGATGGGAGCAGTTTCCAAAAGGCCCCAGCCCAAACACTCCTCATCAATTTTCTAGAATGTCTTCCCTCCACCACTCCCTGCCCCATTTCCCTGACCCTTTGAATAACCCCTGGAAGTTAGAACTGGAGAACTCAGTTTTTCACTGGGGCTGTCAGCCTCTTCTGCACTGTGAGTCTGTGCAGTTTTAGTATTGTGGGGTTGACCAGATGTCAGCCAGTGTCGAAGCACAGCCCTGTCATAACATAATCGGTATGTTCTTCCCTGAAGCTGGTCATGCTCTCTGGGAGAGTCAAAAAGACAAGGGGGTGCTTAAATGGCTAGGAAACATAGGATATCTATCAAGGTGTGTGTACTATAGAGATGCCCCTGGGAGTGAGTCTTAATCCCCAGCTGCCAGGCTGGTTGCCTGCATCTCTCTGAAGATAATACCTGTATGCTGCTTTGTACTAACTATATGTGTCCAGTCTTCCACAGAAAACTGTAAAGATCTCTGCAATCAGGAAACATACTCAACTTTGTGTTCCTCGTAACACAAAATAAAGCACAGTGCCTGGTGCTGAAGTACTCTCATGAAACATCAGCTGACTTGGGTTCATTTGCTGGTGGCTTCTTCTGACTTTTTAAAAATACAACAGAACTTTAGAACCATGGAAACAACTTAATGTTTCTTCCTCTTGTAAGTCCTTTCTCTCTTGTCAATTAGGTTCATGCTTGAGATCTAGCACTGATCCAAGGACTCAGAGCCTAAGGATGATGTATGACCCATATGTCATCTTGGACATGTAACTCAGCCGCTATAACAACATCCAGTAAAACTTTTTGCATTTATGGGAATATTCTATATTTGCACTGTCCAATACAGTAGCCACTAGGCACATGTGGCTATAGAGGCCTTGAAATACAGGTTGCGGTGAGCCGAGATCGCGCTGCTGCACTCCAGCCTGGGTGACAAAGCAAGACTCCATCTTAAAAAATAAAATAAAATAAAAAGCAATGGATCTGAACAGACATCTCTCCAAAGAAGATATACAAATGGCCAATTAGTACATAGAAAGATGCTTAATATCATTAGTCATCAGGCAAATCAAAATGACAATGGATACCACTTTATACCCAGTAGGATAATTATAATCAAAGAGTCAGATAATAATAAGTGTTGACAAGACTGTGGACAATTGGGACTCTCATACACTGCCCCAGAGAATGGAAAAAGATGCAGCTACTTTGGAAAACAGCCAATCATTTCCTCAAAAAGTTAAGCATAGAGTTACCATATGACCCAGCAATCTCAATTCCAGGTACATCACCCAAGAGAAATAAAAACATGTGTTCACACAAAAAAACTTACATACAAGTGTTCATAGAAGCATTATTCTTAATAGCCAAAAACTAGAAACAACTAAAGTGTCCATCAACTGATAAATGAATAAACAAACTATGGTATATCCATACCTTGGAATATTATTCAGCCAAAGAAAAGAATGAAGTACTGATATATGCTGCAACATGGTTGAACCTTGAAACCATTATACTAAGTGAAAGAAGCCAGACACAAAAGACCACATATTATATGATTCCATTTATATGAAACATCCAGAATAGGCAAATCTATAGACAGAAAGTAGATTAGTAGTTGCTTAGGGGTAGGGGATGTTGGGGAGATTATAGAGTAATAGCTAAATGGCTCAGGGTTTCTTTCAAGGTGGTAAAATATTTTTAAGTTAATTGTGGTGATAGTTGCACAGCTCTATGAATATACTAAAAATCATTGAATTGTACACTTTAAATGGTTGAATTGTATGGTGTGTGAATAATTATATTTCAATAAAGCTGTTACTAAAAAGGTACCCCAGACTTCTCAACTAGCATTGATCCCGCTCACATTTCCCAGTGGGCTTTAACCAGGCCGCATCTTTCTCTTCCTGCTGTCGCATCGTATGGCTGAGAGAGACCAACCTGCTTATAGCCAATGCCTGTGACAGAGCCCCATCCGTGTAAGTCTAGAAAGGAGATGGAAGCTTTACTCACGTTTCTTTGGGCCTGCTGGGTAATTGGACTTGTGTTAGGAGTTGGGGGCACTGGCTACTACCCCAGGAGTTCAGGGGGAAATTTGCTCTAAAGTAGTTGGGTGCCTGCTCTGAATTGGGCCACCTGAGTCAACCTCCTCACTCCTGAGCTCACTGCAGTGCTGCCTGGGTGGTGGCAGGAGGTAGGGTAAGTAGTTCTTACTCTGGGGACAGGGACCACTCTGAGAATCTGAACCTTGGGCATAAATGGCCATCCTGCTAAACAGTGAGGCTGAAAGCATGGAGCTCCTAAGCATGCCCTGCACCTCCCAGGAGCTGGTGAGAAAGGAGTGTGCTGAGGCATGTGAAATCACCATGCTCCCGCCAGCCACCTCTCTCTGAAATCTGGTTGGAGAGATGGCTTGGCCAGCCCTGTAGCTGGGCAGCAACTTGCTCCAAGAGGAGACTCTCAGTCACCTGAGTCAGCCTCCTCATCCTGGAGCTCACTGCAGTGCTGCCCAAGTGGCGGCAGGAGGTAGGGTAAGGCAGGGATGCGGGCTCCCTGCCTCCTGCTTCCAAACCACCTCTATTCTTTCCCATCCTGCATGCCAGGCGCAGAGCTGGCAGAGGGAGGGAGAAGGCACTGAGGAGCAAGTTTGATCTGATTTCCAGGCCTCCATCTGCCTTAACCAATCTCTGCAATGCTGGCACTCTGTGGTCAAGTTGAGCCACTACCAAGAAAACTTGAGAAATATAACTGCACACTTCTCTGGGACTCAGGCTAAGCAACTTCTTGGCAATCTCAAGAGTCTGCCATCCTACCCAGTTTATCCCAGCTATTTCACACACTCATTTCTCTCCATAGGTTCCAGTCTGTTCCCACCTTGACATGATGACAAGCTCTTGACTTCCTTCACCATGATCAAATCAAACAGGTGCCCTTCATCCCTCCTTCCTTCCTGGAATTACCTCTCTGCCTTCAAGCCTGCACAGAAACCAAGCCCCTCCACCCACACCAAAAAGTATCTATTCCAGCTCTCTTCATATGTCCACTCCCTGCCTTCGCCTCTTGTCTCCCTTGTCACCAGCTTCTCCACTTCCCCCTCTATTTTGCAGAAAACCAGGGTTTTCCTAGGGTCATTGTACTAGTCAGAGTTCTCCAGAGAAGCAAAACCAATAGGATGGATGAATGGTTGGGTGGTTGGATGGATGGATGGATGGATGGATGGATGGATGGATGGATTGCTAATACATAGATATACAGACACATAAAGAAATACATAGATACACAGATGAAAGGAGATTTTTTATTGGATTGGTTCATGCAATTATGGAGCCTAGGAAAGCCAATAGTGTAATTCAGTTTGAGTCCAAAGGCCTAAGAACAAGCGGAGCCTCTGGTGTAACTCCCAGTTCAAAGGCCTGAGAATTGGAGGGAATTCGGGGTGAGATTCAGGGGAAATTTGAACCAGGAGCTCTGATGTCCAACGGCAGGAGAAAATGGATGTCCCAGCTCAGGAAAAGACAGAGCCAGTTCATTCCATCTTCCTTGCCTTTTTATTCTCTTTGAGCCGTCAATGAATTGGCGGATGCCAGCCCATGCTGGTAAGGATGAATCTGCTTTACTCAGTTCACTGACTGAAATGCTGATCTGTTCCAGAAACACCCTCACAGACACACCCAGAAATAATGTTTTACCAGCTGTCTGGGTGTCCCTTAACCCAGTTAAGCTGACATATAAGTTAACCATCACAGTCATTGATCTAGCCACTACCTCTCGCTTCCCTCTTCCAAGAACAATCTCTTAGACTGACTGGTTGGTCTGTACTGATGACTCCATGTGGTGGCTCTCATTGACTTCTACTCTCGGCAACCCACCACCCTTTCCCTTAATTCGGTCTTCAGTGGCAGTTCTTCACCAGGCGAAACCAACCATGGCTTCCCCAGGCAGGCAGTTTGGCATGGTTAAGGGTAGAGACTGCCAGCTCAAACTTCCTGAGCTCGTAGCCCAACTCTTCTACCTAGTAGCTGTGTGGTCTTGGGCTTGTTTTTTAAGCCATTCAGTGCCTCCAGTCTCAATTATAAAGTTAATAAATGTGCTTTCCCTTATAAGGCTGTAGTGAAGATTAAGTAAAATAATGCATGTCAGGTGGCTCACATGTAAGAAGGCTTCTATGAAAGTTGGCTAATGGTGTTATTATGGTGATTTTTTTCTTTCTCTTAGAGCATTCCTAGTTCAAGAAGGCAGAGACTGATGTCTCAGTTGCTCCTTTTATTTCCAGACTGTTCTTTCTCTGTTCCTCTTTTCCTCTCAAGCAATAACTTGGGCTCTTCAACTAAGCTCAGACCAGGCACTCTCTTCTGCACAGTGATTCTCTGTGGGAGGTCGTGTTCATGTTGCCACAGTTTTGTGGATGATTCCCAGATAGGTACCACCAGCCCCACTTGTTCCAATTCTGTGGGCTCCACTATGCTCAGGACGCTTCACCTGGATGTGCCCTCTCCATCTCCTTTTTTCCACCTTTTGCTGCACTGCATCCTCTGCCCAGATCATCTGCCCCCCACCGCATCCTCTTGTATGTCCAGACTCTGGAACCTCACCTGCATCCTCCACTGACCCACTTTCCCCAAACGCTCACTTCTATAGATCACCAAATTTTCTTCTCCAATAGAGAGAGGAATCATCCCCCTCCCTACTTACTAGTCAGGAAATGCAGCTGAGTGTTCAGGGTGTAAGAAGAAAGATGCCCCATAAACATAATACTGTGCCTGGACTGAAGGGCCATGTTTTCATTCTATTTTTTTTTTTTTTTTTTTTTTTTTTTAGAGACAGAGTCTCGCTCTGTCGCCCAGGCTGGAGTTCAGTGGCGCGATCTCGGCTCACTGCAAGCTCCGCCTCCCGGGTTCACGCCATTCTCCTGCCTCAGCCTCTCCGAGTAGCTGGGACTACAGGTGCCCGCCACCACGCCCGGCTAATTTTTTTTATATTTTTAGTAGAGACGGGTTTCACCGTGGTCTCGATCTCCTGACCTCGTGATCCGCCCGCCTCGGCCTCCCAAAGTGCTGGGATTACAAGCGCGAGCCACCGCGCCCGGCCTGTTTTCATTCTATTTTAAAATCCAGTCGATGGTAATGGGAGGAGAAGATGGAGCTGTGTATATGGAACAGGGTGGCCATGGAGTGATGGGAGAGCCATCTTTTGTGTCTGTTTGAAATTCTCTACAATGAAATGATTTGTGTTAATATAATTAAATAACCAGTCAAACCTCTAGGAAAAAAGAAGGTGGGGGAGGGTGAGCCAATGCTGTCTTCAGAGTCCCAAATGGTGACAAGAGGCAAAAAGTGAATTGCAACTGTCCCCCTTAAACCCATGTCTCCCAGTCCCCAGCCAGCCAGTATCCTTCCTGTTTCTTTCTAGGGCTGTGTACATATGTAACCTCTGTTTTACAGCTGTGAGAAATAGGTAGGTAGGTAGGTGGATAAATACATATATACACAGATGATGATAGTTAATCAGTAATGATTAGTGTGTCTGCTGTTTTCAGTCATTTCTGTTTTGGAGGAGTAGGGGATGGGGTCCAGAGACCACTCCAGAGAAGCTTAGCATATGACGGTTTATCTCAGGATTTCTAGAATACAGAGTGTTTTCTCCCTGTATTTCATATTCCAGGTCCTGCCTGAATCCAAGATTTATACAACTCCCTATGTGTTCACGGACCAGAAACCATCTGATGCAGGTGACCAAATCTTTGGGGCCTTTACTGGTGGTGCCTCATTTAAACTTTGACTTTGAACCTCTAGGGTCAACATTGACCTCATTTATTTCTTCCCAGACTATTGAGTAGAATTAAGTCCCATTCATTCCAGACTCCCAGCCCTGGCCCATATCAACCCCTAGGAAATGCCCCAAGTGGACTCCAACTCTCTCCAACACAGGCATCTCTCCCAACCCCCAATACTCCTCTACTCTCCCAGGCCCTTTCCCATCTGGTTGGGTTTCTAACTGGCTGCAGAGAGCAAGTGATTAGGGAGGATTTAGTAATTATCAACAAAGAAAATTAAAATTTGTTTGGTTTTTTTTTTTTGCCTTTAATACTTTAGCAACATAAAAAAGATAACAAGAAAGAGAAGCTGGCTATTGAGTAATCAAACTAAAAAATAGAAAGAGGAAAGGAGGAAAGAAATAGACTTCATTCATTTACTCACAAATATCTGAGCATCTACTATATGTCGGTTGCTCTTCTAGGCCCTGGGCAATGCAATGGTGAACACAGCCGTCAAACTGCCTGCTTTCATGGCACTTTTTTTCTAGGCAAAATTAAGGCCTAGAAGGACTGTGAGAAGAGAGATGCAGATCTGAAAATTTTGTCTATAAAAATATTCACAGAGGCCAGGTGTGGCGGCTCACACCTGTAATCCCAGCACTTTGGGAGGCCAACGTGGGTGGATCATCTGAAGTCAGGAGTTCGAGACCAGCCTGGCCAACATGGTGAAACCCTGTTTCTACCAAAATACAAAAATTCTCTGGGTGTGGTGGCAGGTGCCTGTAATCCCAGCTACTCAGGAGGCTGAGGCAGGAGAATCACTTGAACCCGGGAGGTGGAGGTTGCAGTAAGCCGAGATCGTGCCATTGTGCCATTGCACTCCAGCCTGGGTGACAAGAGGGAGACTATCTCAAAAAAAAAAAAAAAAGGTAATTTTAAAAGATATTGTGAATAATAATTACCACTTGAGTGTGTTATGGATTGAATTGTGCCCCCCAAAATTCATATGTTCAGTCTGAACCCCCAGTACCTCCAAATGTGCCCTTATTTGGAAATAGGGTCCTTGCACATATAATTAGTTAAGATGAGGTCATACAGGAGTAGAGTGGATCCTTAATCCAAAATGGCTGGTGTCCTTCTAAAAAGGGAAAATTTGGACACAGATACACCACAGGGAGAACACAATATGAAGATGGAAGTCCACCACAAACTAAGGACCTACTAGAAGTTGAGAGAGAGGCCTGGAATAGATTCTTCCAGAAGTGGTGCCTTCAGAGGGAGCATGACCCTGTTGATAGCTTGATCTTGGACTTCTAGCCTCCAGGACTGTGAGACAATAAGTTTCTGTTGTTTAAGTCATTCCATTTGTAGTACTTTGTTAAGGCAGCTTTAGCAAACTAATATATTTTGTAGTAGGTGCTGCGCTAAGTGATTTACGTACATGATCTTATTTAGTCCTCACAACACCCCACTGATAGGTACCATAATCCACTTTACAGAAGAATAAATTGAACCAGAAAAAGTTATGCAACTTGCTCAAGGATGAGGTGCTTTAATAAAAATAAATGTGATATTCAACATTTGGGTCTCAGAGAAACCCACCCTCCACATTTAATCTATGCCAATTGGGTAAATCCCACATCTCTGTCCACTCATTTTTTTTTTTTTTTTTTTTTGAGACAGAGTTTCGCTCTTGTTGCCCAACCCGGAGTTCAGTAGCGTGCTCCGGGCTTACTGCAATCTCCACCTCCCAGGTTCAAGCAATTCTCCTGCCTCAGTCTCCTGAGTAGCTGGGATTTCAGGCACTCACCACCATGCCCAGCTTTTTTGTATTTTTAGTAGAAACAGGGTTTCACCATGTTAGCCAGGCTGGTCTCAAACTCCTGACCTCAGAAGATCCACCTGCCTCAGCCTCCCAAAGTGTTGGGATTACAGGCGTGAGCCACTGCACCCAGCCTGGTCTTTCAATCCTTGCTTTAAATAGATATTCTCTTGGTTGGCTTGTGGTTAAGATGCTTTTGTTCTCTGCTTGGTAATCGAATTGGTGCATTAATCTGATACAAGTCTACACAAGGAGAAGGACCTATTAAGTCATGATGTTTATGCTGTAAACAGTATCTCCTCCTTCCTCATTCACCAACAAATTGGTAGCCAACTCTCCTGGCCCCATGACATCTCTGTATGTAGCTTCCAATATACCCCCCATTACAGATACACACACAAGCCATAATACTAGAGACTGTTCATGTTGTTTATATTTAAAGTGTGGTTTTGTCCAAGATTTGTCATTTGGTTGTGTGTAGATTTTTTGTCCCAGCTGGTCAAGTGTGTCTGGCCTAGAAAGGAGCTCTCAGAGGATAAGTCCTGAGTCTATTTAAAACCCAATAATTGCCTAGTTAAACTGAGTGACTTCACAGCCTTGCCAGCAGACCAAAAGTTGGAACAGAATCTCTGCAGATCAGCTTCCTGGAGTTCTAGTCAGCTCAAGAGTCTGTGAAACTGTGAACCCAGCTTTCGGTTCATGGTCAAGTGTCTGTGTTCCTTGTATTGATGAGGAGGTAACTCTGAAGCAGTCAGTGAATACCATTTATGCTCTCCTTGAGTACACAGCCATCTTGGATGAGAGTGAAAAAGACAGTGAAGGAGTGCACCAGTATTTCTCAAACTAGAGTGATCTAGAGATATATTCTATGCTAATTGTTTTGCAATATATGTGTGTATGTGTCATTTTGCTAATAATCTTGAAAATAAACATATTTTAGGTCATCTGGATGACCACCTAATTCAGCTCTAAAGACTTTTTTCATTTTCTAAGGCATAGAAGCCAAGTAACATCACTTTCATTGTCATTTGCTGATGGGCTGAAGAGCAAAAGCAGACATGTTCCTGAAATAATGTGTGGAAGCTGAGTGAAGGCTGGGTGACATGGTGCCATGTTACAAAAAGTGAAGGTTTGGCAGTACCATTTTGTTTTGTAAGTAATTTAAGGACTTTTCATGGGGAATCTTGATTATACTCAATTTTGTATCTCAAGATGACTTTAAAACTAACCACTATGTGTTTTAGACATAAAGTCCTTGACCATGCCTATGTCCTGAATGGTATTGCGTAGGTTTTCTTCTAGGGTTTTTATGGTTTTAGGTCTAACATTTAAGTCTTTAATCCATCTTGGATTAATTTTTGTATAAGGTGTAAGAAAGGGATCCAGTTTCAGCTTTCTACTTATGGCTAGCCAGTTTTCCCAGCATCATTTATTAAATAGGGAATCCTTTCCCCATTGCTTGTTTTTGTCAGGTTTGTCAAAGATCAGGTAGTTGTAGATATGTGGCATTATTTCTGAGGGCTCTGTTCTGTTCCATTGGTCTATATATCTGTTTTGGTACCAGTGCCATGCTATTTTGGTTACTGTGGCCTTGTAGTATAGTTTGAAGTCAGGTAGCGTGATGCCTCCAGCTTTGTTCTTTTGGCTTAGGATTGACTTGGCGATGCGGGCTCTTTTTTGGTTCCATATGAACTTTAAAGTAGTTTTTTCCAATTCTGTGAAGAAAGTCATTGGTAGCTTGATGGGGATGGCATTGAATCTATAAATTACCCTGGGCAGTATGACCATTTTCACGATATTGATTCTTCTAACCCATGAGCATGGAATGTTCTTCCATTTGTTTGTATCCTCTTTTATTTCATTGAGCAGTGGTTTGTAGTTCTGCTTCAAGAGGTCCTTCACGTCCCTTGTAAGTTGGATTCCTAGGTATTTTATTCTCTTTGAAGCAATTATGAATGGGAGTTCACTCATGATTTGGCTCTCTGTTTGTCTGTTATTGGTGTATAAGAATGCTTGTGATTTTTGTACATTGATTTTGTATCCTGAGACTTTGCTGAAGTTGCTTATCAGCTTAAGGAGATTTTGGGCTGAGACAATGGGGTTTTCTAGATATACAATCATGTCATCTGCAAACAGGGACAATTTGACTTCCTCTTTTCCTAATTGAATACCATTTGTTTCCTTATCCTGCCTAATTGCCCTGGCCAGAACTTCCAACACTATGTTGAATAGGAGTGGTGAGAGAGGGCATCCCTGTCTTGTGCCAGTTTTCAAAAAGAATGCTTCCAGTTTTTGCCCATTCAGTATGATATTGGCTGTGGGTTTGTCATAAATAGCTCTTATTATTTTGAGATATGTCCCATCAATACCTAATTTATTGAGAGTTTTTAGCATGAAGGGTTGTTGATGGCAACAAAAGCCAAAATTGACAAATGGGATCTAATTAAACTAAAGAGCTTCTGCACAGCAAAAGAAACTACCATCAGAGTGAACAGGCAACCTACAAAATGGGAGAAAATTTTCACAACCTACTCTTCTGACAAAGGGCTAATATCCAGAATCTAAAATGAACTCAAACAAATTTACAAGAAAAAAAAAACAACCCCATCAACAAGTGGGCGAAGGACATGAACAGACACTTCTCAAAAGAAGACATTTATGCAGCCAAAAAACACATGAAAAAATGCTCATCATCACTGGCCATCAGAGAAATGCAAATCAAAACCACAATGAGATACCATCTCACACCAGTTAGAATGACAATCATTAAAAAGTCAGGAAACAACAGGTGCTGGAGAGGATGTGGAGAAATAGGAACACTTTTACACTGTTGGTGGGACTATAAACTAGTTCAACCATTGTGGAAGTCAGTGTGGCGATTCCTCAGGGATCTAGAACTAGAAATACCATTTGACCCAGCCATCCCATTACTGGGTATATACTCAAAGGACTATAAATCATGCTGCTATAAAGACACATGCACACATATGTTTATTGCGGCACTATTCACAATGGCAAAGACTTGGAACCAACCCAAATGTCCAACAACAATAGACTGGATTAAGAAAATGTGGCACATATACACCATGGAATACTATGCAGCCATAAAAAAGGATGAGTTCATGTCCTTTGTAGGGACATGGATGAAACTGGAAATCATCATTCTCAGCAAACTATCACAAGGACAAAAAAACCAAACACCACATGTTCTCACTCATAGGTGGGAATTGAACAATGAGAATACATGGACACAGGAAGGGGAACATCACACTCCAGGGACTGTTGTGGGGTGGGGGGAGGGGGGAGGGATAGCATTAGGAGATATACCTAATGCTAAATGACGAGTTAATGGGTGCAGTACACCAACATGGCACATGTATACATATGTAACAAACCTGCACATTGTGCACATGTACCCTAAAACTTAAAGTATAATAATAATAAAAAAAAAAACTAACCACTATGTAAGACATGACTCCACTGTTGTTTTCTTTTTAAAAAAAAAAAAAAGAAGTGGGAGAGTTAAATCATCAAACAAAATATCAAATGTGCTTGCCAAGCTCAAAAAAACTTGCACTGTCACAGTTAAACTATAATCACAACACGAGTAGTGATTTATTTTCAGCAAAACATCAACCAAACATCAATCAACACACAAATTAATGTTGTCATTTTGTACTTTGTTGAGTTTGTAACTTTAGTTGGGTTTATTTACATATTAGTTGGATTTTACAGTGAGGTTAGCATACAGAGCATACACCTTAAAATGTCTGTACATATTTAAGTTACATTACAATTAACATATTTTAAGTCCAACATTAGGGGTCTATTGGAATTTCTGTAAAGAGTTTTTAAGTTACATTTGCAATATACAGGATTGACCAGACTAGTATATAAAAGAACATAATAGAAACACATCAACATAGACATTACCAACAGTCAGGCAAAATGATGCAAAGATAAACTCAGGCATTTAGGAAGATGTTGGAAGATGCTGTAATAATTCAGGGGTGGTAAATATTTTTCTTTCTTTTTGTTTTTTTAAGACAGGGTCAAACTCTGTCACCCAAGATGGAGTGCAGTGGCGCAATCACGGCTCACTGCAGCCTTGACCTTCCTAGGCTTGGGTGATCTTCCCACCCCAGCCTCCTGAGCAGCTGGGACTACAGGCATGGGCTACCATGCCCAGCTAATTTTTGTATTTTTTGTAGAGACAGGGTTTTACCATGTTGCCTAGGCTGGTCTTGAACTCCTGGCCTCAAGTGATCTCCCCACCTTGGCTTCTCAAAGTGCTGAGATAATAGGCGACAGCCACCACACTCAATGTTTTTCAATTAAAAATAATGTATTCAGTGCCTTCTGTGCTGGAAACTATACTAAGGGCTCATGACCAAAAGGTAAGGAGAGGAGGAAAACCAAGATGAATAAAACCTGGGGCCCTTCAAGACCCTCAGTTTAATGGGGAAGCTGGGACTGCAGCAGGTAATATTGATTAAGCACTAACAAGATTTACATGGAGTGCCTCACTCAAGGCCCACGACAACCCTGTGAAGTAGACAATATTTTCCCCCTATTTTACTGAAGAAGACACAGAGGATCCCAGGGGCACCGGCAAGATGCACTTAGGAAATCACACACAAGAGTCAGCAAAATCTTCCAAAGTAGATGTGATTTCATCCAGGTTTTTAATGACAATTAGCGGCTCACCACTTAGCAGTGAAGAAGAAAAGTGTTCCTGTCAGAATGAACAGTTTGTGCACAGGTGTGGAGGCATGGAAAAGCTTGAATTCTCTAAGGAAAGAAGGGCATAGGGGTTTAGACTGACCCAGTTAGGAACACGGCCACAGGCAGCTGCTTTAAATGTTTCAGGACTATCTCTTAGCCCCAGTAATGGATCAAATCACGTCACTAGACCCATGCTTTCCACACTAGTAGAAAAGCAGTGTTTCCTGCTAGTTTAGATATGAAGTTTAGCTCTTCCAACCAGGGCCATTGCATATAGAGCTGTGCAGATTGTGTACTACACAGCAAGAGCCCTGTTTAAGTGGTGCTATTCACAGAGCAGACATAGACATGTACATTCATTATGACAATTTCCTGGAAGAGGCAGTAAAGTTTCCTGTCCTAACAGAAACTGTATTTTATAACAATATTCTGATGAATAGAAGTAAAGTATCTTGAGGAAGGTCATCTTTTCCTAATTCACACAAATTTACCCTCTGCACTAACAGTGGTAAGCTAGCTCTTACCACTTCTCCCTCCCAAACTGTGTGAAATCTCAGTTGCTAACCATGCACTGTGATTTTACTTGGCCTTTTCACGGTTCATATGAATCATATTAAACCTGCTTCAAGTAGTTAACACTCTCTCTCTCTCTTTCCTCTTTTTCCATGTGATTCCATTTTTTCTACCTACCCTATCTCTCTCCCACCTAGATCTGGTGCTATCAACACTGTCTCTAAGTCACAACAGATCGCTTTTTCTGGTTAATCTCGTTCTCCAAAATTGAAACAGCTTCTGAGAGGTCCATTGTAGGAACATGCCAGATCCCATGATCCAAGAAGACAGAAGGGCTCCAACCAGAAACAGTATTTATGGAGCCTGCCCTGCTCTGCCCTATCTGTCTGGAACTGCTCCAGAAGCCTCCTTAACATCAATTCGTGCAGCTATTAACTTATATGCGGCTCACATCAGGATATAAATCACTCTGCGTCACAGCTGGCTCCGGCTCCTTTAACAGCCAGCCTCAGGGTCAATTTAGACTCTAGTTAAATTGCCACCACTGCAAGCACCACTACAAAATTAACTCTAAAGTAGCACATGGTTTCACCCTCAAAAATCACTGTAATTCTGTTCTATGAGAAACTACACATAAAACCTAGAAAAGCATTGTGCAGAAAGGATATAGAGCTATTTCAGGACAGTGACTACCTCTGTCCAGGGAAGAGGGTGCAGGGATGGCATGCATGGGAGGTGAGCTATCTGTCCCACTCTACTTCTCTTTTAATAAAATCTTCGGCAGGGCGCGGTGGCTCATGACTGTAATCCCAGCACTTTGGGAGGCCAAGGTGGATGGATCACGAGGTCAGGATTTCAAGACCAGTCTGGCCAACATGGTGAAACCCTGTCTTTACTAAAAATACAAAAATTAGCCAAGCGCAGTGGTGCGCACCTGTAGTCCCAACTACTAGGGATGTTGAGGCAGAAGAATCGCTTGAACCTGGGAGGCGGAGGTAGCAGTGAACCAAGACCGTGCCACTGCACTCCAGCCTAGGAGACAGAGCAAGACTCCATCTCAAAAATAAAAATAAAAAATAAAATAAAAAAATCTTCAACAACAATGGCAAAAAGTGAACATGTGTCAAATAAGTGTAGGGAGTGGAGGGCACATGCTCTATTATCTTCTGTTCTTTGAATGTTTGAAATGTGCCATAATTACCTTTTTTTTAATTTAACGGGGAATTCTTACGAATTGTGGCTGAAGATCACTTCTGATTATTCCTCAGAGAAGGTTTAGGACACCCTTTGATGAACCCAAAGTCATCAAGTTCCTACCCTGGCCATACCTTTTCTCCAAAGAAAAGTAATCATGAACACAGCGTCTGGTGGGACACAGAGGGTTTTGCACCTCGGGCTGGTCTGGTGCTCTTGGGGCAACAGTGCAGTGCCGATGCTGGGGTGGCCTATAAGTGGACCCACAGGGTGTCCGTACATGTCCTTCCATCCATGCTTTTCTTCCCCTGTTCCCCCATCTCCATTGTTAAACACTTCTACCAGTATCTGCTTCTTTCCCTTCATGAAAGGAGGCGTGTTTCTAATGATGTATCTATCCTGCCACCTAGCCTTCAGCAATATCACTACAACAAAGTTGCCTCACGCTGCTCTTTTACACAGACTTCAGTCTTGCTGAACCTCCCAGATCTAGGGAAGGACCTGAAAAGGGGGCACTTTCTTTATTGAATATCACTGTACCTTAGTTTGGGACCAGGACAACATGGCCGCAGCATTAGTATTCTTGATGTGTGTTGGCCTCTGGGAGAGACTGAAGTCAATGTCATGAGGTCTTTAAAAATTGAATAAATTATATAAATAAGCCTGTCTGAGAGTGGTGAGAGTGACACAGAAAAGAGAATGAAGACAAGATCCTTAGCTAACATTTTTCCATTCTAATCAGTAGAATCCACAGTACTTTGTGTCCTACTGAAAGGTCTAGCTTTCCCAAACTGTGTTATCAGGCATCATCCTTGAAAATCACTTAGAAACTCACAGAAAATGACCACAGGTAAGGAATCCAAAGCTTTATAAAATAAAAATGCTATCTATCCTTTGAAAAGTTATCCAGATAAAACAGCATAAGCCTTTCACTCCGTTGCATTTCTTGAAAGTTGGTTTTGATAAGCAGTTAATCTTTTAAAGGAAAGAGGAGGGGTGGTCTCCGGGGAAACGGGACACAAGTGGTTGATATTTAAATACTACTTCCCCGAAAAAGAGGCAGTTGACAGGTATAGAAGCTAGCCTGTGCCAGAGTTGGGAAGCCCATGACAGCGAAAGCAAGCTGGCAGCAAAGGGGGGTCTCCAGGAAGGGAACATTTGTATCTGGCAGGAATTAATGATCCCTTCCCAATTACCCTGGTTGATGCAAACTATTTTTTTTCTAGAAGCAATTTTCTAAAGGTAATTGTGAACAGATCTAGACCTCCAGAACGGAGTGAAGGGGAAAATGGAATCAAGTAAGGCTCATAGGCATCCTCCATAATCTCGTATCCTGCAGTAACAACACCAACACCTTCCCACTCCACTGTCATATGTTAATTATGGGCTCAGAAACAACACCCATCTGGCCAGTCCTCCATCTTTGGATGAAATTACTATAGACAATCCCAGGCTACTGAGGTTTCTCTCATGCCCTCTTGGGAAGCCTATCCAAGGGTCTCTTGGACAACAGCTCCAGTCTCTGAATCCCTTATAACTTAAGCCCATTTCTAAGTGGAGATAAAGAATGGCTGCTTAGCACACCAACGTGGCACGTGTATACCTATGTAACAAACCTGCACGTTGTGCACACGTACCCTAGAACTTAAAGTATATTTTAAAAAAAAGAAGAATGGCTGCTTAACATTTACAGTCTTGCAGAGTAACCTCTCTCCATGGCCCCTGTACTGCTCTGCCCCAGGGTCCAGCTCCCACCACATTCTCCTCCTCCCTTCTCTCTACCCTTTTTATCTTTTCTGTGAATGATTCCCCCTCCTTTTACCTGTCTTCACATATTGTATTATCCAGCCATTGGAAGTCGGCTACACGAAAAGAGGTGTCACTAGAGGCCATCTCTCTCAGAATACAGGGTGACTGGAACGAGGCAACTCATGTTTCTTTGGAAGGAGTACCACAACTTCCCCCAATCATCTGAAAAGCTACCAGTGTGCCTGAGGCAGGCTGAGCTGCTAAGGGTGTGCAGAAAGAAATAGGAGCAGGGAAGAGAACATACTGCACGCATTCTGCTGCCACTCTTGTAGTCTGAACTTGACACAAATGAGAAAATAACACATGATCTCCCTCACTTCTAAAATATTTCCACCAAAGTTTTGAATATTGATTAGTTCCTACCTTACCAAGCCCTCAGACAGAGAAAAGAAGAAATTAAGATGAGCCTTGCTGCTATTTTTTGTTTTAATCATTACACACAATTCTCCTCCCTCTCCCAGCCACCACCTAAACCCCGTTTGGCAATACAGGCAAAGACATAACTTTAAATGTTAGCCTTGTTTTAAAATGTGCGTTTCGGCAAACAGATAAGTGAGAAGAGAGATCAGGATCTGGGGGTGTTAACGGCATAAAGTGAGATGCTCCTGAACTGAACGAGCAAGAAAAAATATTTTCTTAAAAGCAGTCCTCCAGAAAGAATTCTTATCATAGATAAGGGTGCAGTCTAGTGGCAAACTTCATGAAATGCAGCCCCTTCTCCAAAGGAAAGTTAGAATACTTCTCAAGGGAGGAAGCACAATGTAAAAGGTGTAACAGCCCACACCAAGTCCACCCAGCAGGGGCAGTGACATTGGTCATTTCTCTCTGACTTGCCTATGAGATTCATGGCCCACTCAGGTCAATTTCAGAAAAGGCTAAAACCACCACCTTCCTTTTTTCGAGGCCTTAGTTTTCTTTCATTTTATTAAAGAGGTTCCAGTGGCATGATTCGGTTCCTGGTCAGGACCTCTTTCAAGCAGGTCCTGTGGTCCTGTCAGCTCATATTCCTGGGATGTGCCTACAAGCACCAACTAACCTATCAACTTATCACAATGTCTCCTCCCGCTACTCTGCCACCCACTCCCTCCAGGGATGTGGCCCTGCCCAATAGAAATACCTCTGCAAAATGACAGAGAGGGAAGTGTCACTCCAATCCACCTTTCTTCCCTCTAAGAACCCCACACACAAGGACACTTTAGGCCACCATGCAAGGTTTTCAGACAGCATTTCCTGCAAAGTGTCCATCTCTGCAACTCACTGCTCTCAATAATGCTGTTGCATGAATGTCCATTCCTGCAGGTACACAACACACACACATACACACACAGAGAGAGAGAGAAAGAGAGAGAGAACCTCCCTGGCCAACATAGCTGAAGGAAAGTGGTCACCTCTTCATCATGAATACAGAAACCCCCTGATTAAATCCTCTTCTCCAGACTTTTAGGGGAGAGATTCAATTTTTCTTTTTTTTTTAAATTTAGCTCACCAGCCATCACTGGCCATCCTACACTACCTGTCCCCCAAACACACACACACACACACACACCCCACATGGAAACAGACACCAGCATACAGTCAATTGCAGAAGTTTAGGAAGATTTCTTGGGCACGGTATATCCAGTTGGCTAATAAGAAAATACGTCTCCCTTCAGCCTGTGCCTTGACTAGTTAAGGGATAGGAGGGAGGGGGAGACGAAGTTACTCTCCTCATTGTGTTCACCCTGCTCCGAAGAACTCTGTCTTCCACTGGCCCCTCCACCTCCTCCCCATTCTCTGTAGCCCCAGCCTGTCCCCCTTGCCCCTTTCTTACATTCCGCGGGGAGGAGGGCGCTGTTCAGAGGGGAGGAGGGCGCTGTTCAGGGAGCGAAGGGGAGCCCCCTTGTGTCTAGAAGGCCTCTCCCCACCCCCACCCCGTGTGAGTTTGTACTGCAAAGCTCCTTGGCATCCTTGCCTGAGTTGGGTGTTGGGAAGCTCAAATTGCAGCTACAAACTGGCTGGCAGCCAGGGGCCGGCTATTTAAAAGCGCCTGCTCGCCCGAAGCCCGTAGTCTCTTTGGAAACTTCTGCAGGGGAAAAGAGCTAGGAAAGAGCTGCAAAGCAGTGTGGGCTTTTTCCTTTTTTTTGCTCCTTTTCATTACCCCTCCTCCGTTTTCACCCTTCTCCGGACTTCGCGTAGAACTGCGAATTTCGAAGAGGAGGTGGCAAAGTGGGAGAAAAGAGGTGTTAGGGTTTGGGGTTTTTTTGTTTTGGTTTTTTTTTTTTAATTTCTTGATTTCAACATTTTCTCCCACCCTCTCGGCTGCAGCCAACGCCTCTTACCTGTTCTGCGGCGCCGCGCACCGCTGGCAGCTGAGGGTTAGAAAGGAGCGGGGTATATTTTAGATTTTAAGCAAAAATTTTAAAGATAAATCCATTTTTCTCTCCCACCCCCAACGCCATCTCCACTGCCTCCGAGCTCATTATTTCGGTGGTTGCTTGGGGGTGAACAATTTTGTGGCTTTTTTCCTCCTATAATTCTGACCCGCTCAGGCTTGAGGGTTTCTCCGGCCTCCGCTCACTGCGTGCACCTGGCGCTGCCCTGCTTCCCCCAACCTGTTGCAAGGCTTTAATTCTTGCAACTGGGACCTGTTCGCAGGCAACCCAGTCCTCCACCTCTCTCTACATTTTTGCAAGTGTCTGGGGGAGGGCACCTGCTCTACCTGCCAGAAATTTTAAAACAAAAACAAAAACAAAAAAATCTCCGGGCGCCCTCTTGGCCCCTTTATCCCTGCACTCTCGCTCTCCTACCCCACCCCGAGGTAAAGGGGGCGACTAAGAGAAGATGGTGTCGCTCACCGTGGTCCTCCTGCTGCTGGCCGCCTATGCGGGGCCGGCCCAGAGCCTGGGCTCCTTCGTGCACTGCGAGCCCTGCGACGAGAAAGCCCTCTCCATGTGCCCCCCCAGCCCCCTGGGCTGCGAGCTGGTCAAGGAGCCGGGCTGCGGCTGCTGCATGACCTGCGCCCTGGCCGAGGGGCAGTCGTGCGGCGTCTACACCGAGCGCTGCGCCCAGGGGCTGCGCTGCCTCCCCCGGCAGGACGAGGAGAAGCCGCTGCACGCCCTGCTGCACGGCCGCGGGGTTTGCCTCAACGAAAAGAGCTACCGCGAGCAAGTCAAGATCGGTGAGCGCGCTCGGTGTGCCAGTCAGTTACGCGGCGCACGGGCGGGGGACACGGGACCGGCCGGGCCCGCGCGCTTTGCGCAGCAAGTGGCTTCGAGCTGGGGTGCAGCTCGGGAGTAGTCGGGGAGGGTCCTTGCACCTCGGAATTGGAGTCCTGGAGGATCCTGCTACCCTGGGGAACTGTCTAGCCGAGTCTATCCCAGCTTTCGCTCTTTCTCCTTCCTCCTTCCTCCTATCCACACCTTGCCCGCCCCCCTACTCTGTCCGAATACTGATTCTGAGCTCCTATTCGGTCACAAGGTCCAAATCCCCTGGTACCCTATCTACGGTCTGAAAGAGTGTATGTTACATTATCAACTCCCTCCTCCACCCCCTCGCGCCCCGCATACGTTTTTTTCTGAACTTGGAAAAAAATCTCTTTTGTTAAAATATTATTTTAATTGCGGCCTGGAGAGAGAGGCATTACCCATCTTCTGAGCTAATTCCACCTTTGTCCCTCTTGGCCCCTCCACCCCCGTGCCTCCAGACGTTTCTATCCCTCCACCCCTACACACACACACCACAAACACCCCACATCCTTGGTAGCTAATGCCTTTTGGGTAGGAGCCCTGAAGCCCCTCCCATGTGCATAACCATTGCTTTTTATTGAAGATGATTGCCTGTGGTAGATGGTAAAACATATTTAACTGCAAAATGACTTTTATTTTATCCCAGGAAGGGAAAAATACTTTAGGAGCGCGGGGGTGCGGGGTGGGGGTGGGGAAGAGTAGGAAGGAAGGGTTTGGTATTCTGTGCCTGGTGTTCGTTTCTGAATCTAATTCCTTTTCCCCCTCTCCAATTCAGATTTTACCTAGGATGAAAGGTGGACATAGGGCTGGGAGGCAAAAGGGGATGTGAGATTCAGATCTTTCAACTTCCTCGCCTATGCAGATTCCTGGCACCATCCCACCTCCACCCCCGCCCCGCAATTCCTCCCTCCGCAATCCCCCCACCCCGCCCCCCCCATCTCTTAAACCAGATCACAAGTGGGTGTGGATTAAGTGCATGAGGGGCCCTGGAAACGCAGAATGCAAAATTCAGGGGGCGGAGACAGAAAAGCCACGCACTGGGAGCCTCGCCTCCTCTTGCCCCGCCCCCGGGTTGCACCGCCCCCAAATTCTCGGCGCCAGGAGTCTAGGGTTGAAATGATTGACACAGCTACTTGTTCAATCAGAACAGTTCTACCCCCTTAGACTGAGTTTCTTTTTGGAAAGAGTTACCTGATCATTAGTTAAAAAAAAAAAAAAAGTTAAATAAACTACATAAAAATCTGGGTTCTAAGACGTCAAACTGGCTATTGATTCTCTCCAAAAGGGGTTAAAACTTGGCTAAACAATGTTTATTTGGCGTAGTTTAGATACGGAGACAGTCTAGTTAAGGGGGCAATCCCCTTCTCCCTCCCTGTCCCTTTCCATTACTCACGAGCACTCTAACATGAGTTTTCTTAAGTGCAAACTTCAGTCACTATAGGGCAGGAGAGGAGTGCGTCCGCGCTTGCCAGGAGGCCGGAGAGCTTCCTGTATTCAGCTTCCGTCCCCGCAAACCCTGCAGGGTCTGAGTGGCGCAGGCGCCAGCCACTCTAGCTTTGCAAGAGATAGTCGATCTCCAGGTTGCAGCCTGCAAAAAGAGGAAAAAGGGAAGACGTGCCCGCCCTGGGAACTCCAGAGACCGGCTTGTGAGATTATTTTTATTAAGATCCACTTTTTAAAGGCGGTCCTGCCCGCCTTCATCTTGGGGGATGTGGATTTGGAAAAGCCTAGCGGAGGGGGAAAACATTAATTGATTTCCCGGCTTGGAAGCGACCGCCCTGGGTAACAATCCAGTCACACCGAAAGTACGTAAGGTGTCACTCAGCCGCATCCTGGCTCCACTTATTATTTGCCAAGCGTGTAGTGTGATGTGGCTAGTGTGACGGGTGTGCACGCAGGGCGCACGCGCGCGCAATTGCTAGGCGAGCACGGAGGGCGCATCACACACACACACACACACACAGACACTTCAGTCCAAACAAGATCCCCTGTAGAATTCCCTGCCGCCCCTTGCTCAACCCCCACCTTCTGAGTGCCTTTGAGCCAACCCGAAGCCGCCTGTTCTACCCGCCCCCTCCCCAGCACTCCTCTCCAACTCCACCCCGCCGAAGGCAGGTGCCCGGCCGGCTGCTGTTGCTGGTTGGCGGCGCTCCACCGCGGCTGGTGCCGACATCTTCTTCCCGAACAGATGGGATGGGAGTGGGCGCTCCTGGAAAGGGCGTTTTAGCCGGACAACCATTGCGCGGGTCCCCAAAAAGTTGGAGATGGTGTAGAGACAGTTCTTAAGGAGAGAGAAACGGACAGAAAGAGGGAGAGTGCACTTTTGGTCCTTTAGCCAAAATTCCTGCTTCCCAACCCACCTCCCACCTCCCTCTTCTCCCCCACCCCCGCCAAAATCTGAGCTTGCAGATATGGATTTGCTCCCTCCCTCCCGCAGTTGCAGCATACACACACACACACCCACACACACACACACGACATATTATATCTACATAATGCGTATTATATATTGTATATATGTTATATACTATATTACATATATTTATATGTAACCAAACATGTATAACCCAAAAAAGGTGCATTTCTGGAATCAGAAATGGGGAGCAGAGGAGAGTGAGGTGGCAGGCAGCCAAAGCCTCTGGGAGGGAGAGGAGAGGGCAGAGGAGAGGGTGTTTCGCTAGGCTGTTGCTGAGCAACTGGAGAGGGAGTGGGCCCGAGAGCAGGGTGCTGAGAGCGAGCCTGGCTCTGCATTTCATTCTGACCAGTTCAGGAGCAGAGACAGATGCGGAAAAAAGAATGTGTGTGAGGCTGGAGGGAGATGAAAGACGGGAGTTATTTGATGGGCAAAGCTCAGTAAATAGCGGTGAGTGGAGGGAGTCAAGGAAGTACTGAGTTTGCTTTCGGGCATTTTTGGTGGGCAATGAGGTTTGATGGGCTTGTCCCCAGCATAGATACCGGGGTTCGGGTAGGTCTCCTCTGTGCTGGTGAGACATTCAGTTTGAGATGTAGGGAGCCGTGGGTTCTGGCTTTCAGTTCTGTCATTAAGAAATGAGACACCGTGGGACAAAAAAATAGGCTTCTGGAAAAGAAAGCAAAAGCATTACCTAAATAAAAGTGAATTCAGCCTTTGCTTCTTTGAGGGGTTTGGCCTCCATCACCCTGGCTTCAACTCCAAGCCTGGTCTAAATGCCATGTTGAAGTCAAGTTCCAGAGTTAGGTTTATTGGCCAAATTTATGTCTGGGTTGAGCAAGATCATGGAAAACTGAAGGAGCCAAATTCCTTTCCCACCCGCACCCCCTCCCTCTGAAACAAGCCTTTGAGAGGATGGCTGCCCTGAGCCAACCAAAACGGGAGTTGGGAAGAAGAGATGGGGCTTTAACTGGACTTTTCTTGCCACCTCCGCCCACCGCCCCCGCCCCGGCCTCCGCCTCCCCCGCCCCCACCTTTCTGCTGTGTCAGCTCAGACTGGAAGAACAAGCAGAGTTAGCCCTAGTGAGAGCTCATTTTCTTTCCATTTCTCTTTTTCCCCTTTCTCACCCCTCCCTCCTACTCTTCCCTCTGCCCTTCTCCATCCACCCCCCGACCCGCCACCCCAACTCTAAGGCATCCCCTGAGGGCTTGAGTTTTAAGTCAGAGCAGCTGTGAGTTAGTCCCGGGGCTTGGGCTGGATTTGAGCAGGCAGGTGGGCCTGCAGCTGCAGAGGGTGGACCAGCCTGACCCTAGGAGCCAGAGGTCATCGTGAGGGTTACAGCAAAGGGCATGGGAGCAGGAATTCCCTGCAGAAGCCCTGGCCCCCTTAATGGAGCGAAGAAGAAGCCAGCAGGAAGGGGAGGTAATTCTTGTCTAAAGTTTCTACTTTGTACCTCAGCAATGCCTATGAAACTTTTAAGATATTTAGTGTGTGGAAAATAAAACTCTGGAGAAGAGACCACCACACTCCAGACCCACTACATCCAGAAACTGGAAGAAGATCATAAAGAGCAGGTACCAACCAGGGGCCAGAGCAGAAGGGAAGAGGGCGGGAGAACGGCTGCGTTGAGAGTCAAGCGGGCGATTTGGAGGGGTTTGTTTAGTTTTACATTTGCTTTTTCTCTAGAGTTGGTCCAAAAGCTGCAATTCCCAGAGACTATCCTTAAATTGCAATCTGGACATGTTATTCAAAACAGTAAGACTGATTACATGTTGATTACATACTTGCAAAAATCAATAATAAAATAAACAAGGAAGGCAGTGTAGGCTTCTACTCCTCTCCCCTAATACCAGTGAAATCCCCCCCTTTTATTTCCAGTTTCATTTCTTTCCATAAATTCTGTTATGATGTCATTTCTCTCTCTCTCTCTTTTTTTAAAACATATAAATCCAGAGGAGTGACTGAACATCTCTGTGAGGGGGAGAGGTTATATTCCCACCTTGGCCACTATGCTGTTGGTTTAGAGCACCTAACCAGGTTAGTTAGTTACTGCCTGGCCACTCAGCTTAGCTCAGTCCTAGTGTCTCTCCAGGAACTGTCTGGGTATTGGCCAAAGAATGTTAAAGCTGGAAGGAACGCATAGCCATCATCACAGTCAAGGTCCTAGTTTTAGGATGAGGATACTGAAGCCTTGAGTGGGAAGTCACTTGCCCAAGATGTGGCAGCAGGATTAGAGGCAGACAAGGGGCTGGGACTCAGCTCTTCCTGGCAGGGGCTCCAGCACTGCATTCAGCGATTCCTGGCTTTCTTGCTAGTCACTGGAGCCCGTGCCTGGGCCTGGGCTAACCTGCAGTAAGGCCTTTGGCAAACACTGCCAGATGCTATCACACCATGACATAAGAACCCACAATCTGAAGGCGCTCTGTTTTAGGGGCAGTAGGAAAAGGAGTGAAGCGGCCCCAAAGTGGAGAGGGCCACACTCTCTTATCTTCACACTCACTTCTGTCCCTTTTTCTACACAGTCTTGCATACAAGCCTGGCTTAAGCTAGTGGTTTGGTCAGAGAAAGAGGACCAGGAGGGTGTGAAGGAGGGGTGTTCAGCCCAGCTTTCAGGTCCATGCCCCAAACCTCATTTTCTACATGACAGGAAGCTCTCCTGATGTGGAGAGGCAGGCAGGCCCTGGCTGCCTCTAAGCTGTGCAGAGGCCTGTAGTCTTGAAGAACACAGTGCAGAAGTGGCCCGCTTCCAACAGCACAGTCCTCACGTGGTGCCAACAGAAAGCAGAGATCGAGGGAGGGTGTGGTTGGGTGGGGTGAGTGTGGTAGCTAGGAAGTTCTGCATCCAAAGGAGAGAAGGAAAGCCATATACCACCAAAGCTGATAAGGAAGAGAGCATGAGGTCCCCCTGGCTTTCATAGGCAGGTGTGTCTCAGATCTTTCAGCAAGAGAGGAGAGATGTGCTTCCAGAGGGCAGCTGGGGACTTCCGGTTACGCTGCAGGAAGTGCTGAGAGCCGTTCTAATACATCCTGGAGGCCGTGGCAGCTCCTCCTTCTGGGATGCTTAGGAAGGAGGCAGATAAGATAGGCCCCTTTTTCCACTAAGTCAGACCTGCCAGGTGAACTATAGGAACATTTTAAATGAACTCAGTTATCTCATGTTTGACCCCTCAACCTAAACCATCAGGCCCCTTTCCCTGGCCTAAAATAAGGTCCCACTGAATCTACACTCAGAGCCAGGCCTCAGATGACCTCTGCTGATTCTCTGAGTTGTTTTATGTGGGTTCCAGTTATCCCGAACTGGGACTGTGACACCCCTCTGTCACCTCAGCCAGGATGACTCTTCTTCCAGATCATTTAGAACAGCACTTCTAATTGAAACATAATACAAGCCACATTTGTCATTTTTAATTTTCTGGTAGCCACATCTTTTTCAAAAAGATAAAAAAAAAAAAAAAAAACAGGGAAATTAATTGTAATAACACATTTTAACTGAATATATCCAAAATATCCTTTCACCACATGCTCAAAATAAAACAATTATAATGAGATATTTTACATTCTTTCCTTCATATTTAGCCTTTGAAATCCGGTATGTTTTTTACACTTACAGCTCACCTCAATTCGGACACTAAATTTTCATTGGAAATACTTGATCTGTATTTAGATTTCATAAAATTTACAGTTGAAAAAGCAGAGTCACATACCTGAAGCATTCCAAACATACTTTAAAATCTTTCCAATAACTGAGTTGAGTATCTGTTCTTAAATTTAAACTAATTAAAATTAAATAAATTTTAAAATGTGGTTCTTCAGTTCCCCGGGCCACATTTCAGGTGTTCAGTATGTATCTGCACGTGGCTAGTGGCTACCAGCAAACCCCTCTCTCACCTGAGAAGGGAACTGCTGTCCCCACTCTTTCCTTTTGCTCCCAAAGACTCAAAAAAGAGGAGTCTCAGCTTTCGTTGACAGGCAGGGCTCCCTTGTTTGGTCCCTAGCAGAGCCTGGGCACCTTCTTAGGGGCCTCAGGAGAGAAGAGTAAACCCTACTTCCTCCCTGCCGCCCCCTTCTGGTCATGCAGAACTTTGGGGGAATGTGGCTGCGGCTGGCAATGTTCTTTGTTTTCTTTTTTTTGAGACAGAGTCTCGCTCTGTCGCCCAGGCTGGAGTGCAGTGGCGCGATCTCGGCTCACTGCAAGCTCTGCCTCCCGGGTTCACGCCATTCTCCTGCCTCAGCCTCTCCGAGTAGCTGGGACTACAGGCGCCCACCACCACGCCCGGCTAATTTTTTGTATTTTTAGTAGAGACGGGGTTTCACCGTGGTCTCGATCTCCTGACCTCGTGATCCGCCCGCCTCGGCCTCCCAAAGTGCCGGGATTACAAGCGTGAGCCACCACGCCCGGCACGGCTGGCAATGTTCTGAACTGGCTGTGGTGGTTCATGATGGGAAAGTGGCCAGGAGAAAAGCAGCCCAGTGCTTCCTCCAGAGGCTGCTCCCCACCTATCCCCCCACCAATACCTTCTCATTTGGGGCATGTATGGGGAACAGACAGACACTTCCACTAAGCATGCTGCCCCTTCCCCAACTCCAAAAGAAGCTTGGCTGGAGATTCTCACCCAGGCACCTGTGCATCAGCGTATATTTCCTGTGTGTACAGTTATCGCCAGCTGCTTCCCAGGGACCAAGAAATGTGAACCAGAGTCACAACCCCAAATCCTAGTTTGGCATCAGAAAAAAACAAGGAGCCTCTCTTTACCTCTGGTCCCTGGACAGTGGGGCAGATGTAAGCGGGACCTCAGCCCCTTACTCTGTGAGGTGTCACCTTCCCACCTGTGGCATCTACACTGTGGAGGGCGGTGGGCCCCCTTTTCTCTATATATCTTCAGGGAAGGAGACTAAGTGCCCTTAACGCAGCATGAAGGAATGGGTTAGGCAGAGGAAGGACTCCCAGGAGGAGTTCTCTAAGTGGAGACAGGTCCACAGAGCACCTGTGCCAAGTCCTTTTCACCTGGTGTTGGCCAACAGACCCCCAGAGACAAAGGTTGAGCCAACACTTTCTGGAAGACCTTCCTGCAGTCCAAGGAGCCTTAGATCTTGTGGTCTACAAGTAGGCGTCTGTCAACCAGGTGTCACAGCAACCAAATTTTTAGTTGATGATTGGAACTAGGGAGGTGGTAGGAAACAGAGCACTACAAAGGCAGAGACGTGTGCTGAGAATGAATTAGCATGCATCACCCTATTAATCCTCAGAATATAAGGGAGAAGGGGCCATTGCCATCCTCCTCATAACGCAGGTGAGAAAACCGATCTGGGAAAAGGAAGAAGAAAGTAAGGTCTTTGGGAGGCTGAGGCGGGTGGATCACGAGGTCAAGAGATCAAGACCATCCTGGGCGTGGTGCTGCGTGCCTTTAGTCCCAGCTACTCAGGAGGCTGAGGCAGGAGAATCATTTAAACCTGGGAGGAGAGGGTTGCAGTGAGCTGAGATCATGCCACTGCACTCCAGCCTGGCGACAGAGTGAGACTCCATCTCAAAAAATATATAAAATAAAATAAAGAAAGAAAGTAAGGTCAAAGTAAGTCTGTACCAAGGTTTGTTTGTTTATTTATTTTTAGAAACAAGGTCTCACTCTGTCACCCAGGCTGGAGTGCAGTGGCACAATCATGGCTCACTGCAGCCTCCAACTCCTGGGTTCAAGCCATCCTCCCTTCTCAGACTCCCCATTGCTAGGACTATAGGTGCACACTGCCACACCTGGCTAATATTTCATTTTATGTAGAGATGGGGTCTTGCTGTGTTGCCAAAGCTGCACCAAGGTTTACTGAGCTATTGTCAACAGCTTCATCTTCCTCCCAGAAAGGGCAACTGAAGGTTTAAGGTGGCACAGTTTGCTGTACCTATTCAGTAGTGGAGCTGGGATTTGAACCCAGGTGGTCTGGTTCCTGATTCTGAATGGTTATCCACTATACTACATGGTGTCTGTATTTCTCTGGTAAGGATAGAGATATATTCCCAGCTTGGCCAGCTTTGCTGTTGGTTTAGAGTACCTAACCATGTTAGTTCTCCTGGCCTAAAATGGGGTAGGGGGGCTCAGCTGGGTACACCTACAGCCCTCATCATCCAGTCAGTAGGACTCTGAGTCTGTTCAACTCCCCTCCGGGGTCTTCCTCCTGGCTTTCCTCCACTCTTACAGCTGCTTTTTAGGATGATAGCTTTGGGGGTTTGTTTTTTTCTTGAAAGGTTAGTGCTCATTTCCTCTTCAGCCCATAATTCAGGTTAAAAAGAACCCAGAACATGCATGCCTATTTCTGACGATCGAGTAAAAACAAAAACAAACAAACAAACAAAAGAACATCTTCTGAGAGAGACTGGCGCCAGGCAGGTGCTGGTCAGAGATGGGATGGGTAGGAAAAGCGATGATGTTGCCGCTTCCCTGGAAGGCCCCACAGCGCCTTCCCCCGCGCCCCTGCCACAACCACTATGGCCTTTCTCCTTCTGCAAACGCACACACACAAGCGCAGAAGAGCCATTTGACATCCACAGCTGGGAAACAGACTTCAAGAGACTGAGACATGTCTTACATTTTTTAAAGCAGTGAACAGCCAATCCCTCATGCTTCCACCAGCCTTGTGTTGTAGGGAGGAGCTGGTGGCTGCAAGTTGGCTAGGGACCTAGGGTTGGCAAGGGAGGAGGGGAACTGCAGAACATTCTAGACTGGGCCTCAGTATTTTCATCCATACCCAGGCACAGGCCAGTGCCGTCAGGCCAGCACTGACCAGTAGGACTTTCTGCAATGATGGAAGCGTTGTAGGTCTGCAGTGTCCATATGTGGCCACGAAGTCCTTGAAATATGGCTAGAGTGACTGAGGAGCTGAATTTTTCATTTTATTTAATATTTATTTAAATAGCCACATTGGCTAGTGGCTGCTATATTAAATATATACACATATATATATATATGTGTGTGTATATACATTTTGTCTCACTCTATTGCCCAGGCTGGAGTGTAGTGGCACTATCTCAGCTCACTGCAACCTCCACCTCCCAGGTTCAACTGATTCTCCTGCCTCAGCCTCCCAAGTAGCTGGGATTACAGGCACACACCACCATGCCCAGCTAATTTTTGTATTTTTAGTAGAGACAGGGTTTCACCATGTTGGTCAGGCTGGTCTCGAACTCCTGACCTCGTGATCCACCCGCCTTGGCCTCCCAAAGTGCTGGGATTACAGGCGTGAGCCACCATGCCCGGCCTAAGTGGTACATTAATGTATAGTAGCCTTAGGCCAAAGAGAAGCCCAGTGAATCCAGGAGCACCCCTGCTGTTTCTCACACCCATGGTGCTCACCTGTCTGCCTCCCTGTGCCCTGCAGCAGGGTTATCTTGCTTCAGGGCAGGGGCATGAATGAGATAACCTCCCAAGGCATGCACTAGGCTCTAAGCCCCAGCTTATATTACAGAAATACTTCCAGACCTACTTCTCTTTGCCTCTTGGGCAGATTTACACATCTCTCCATTTAAAGGTTATTTATTGAATACTATATGCTGGTGAGACAAAGAGAAATGACAAAGCTCTGCCCTTAAGAAGTTGGCTATTTAAATTCCACAGAGGGGACTAGAATGAAACCCAGAAGAAATTCAGCTCTCTTTTTCATTCTTTGTAGAGAGATTCTAGGCGTCCTCATCTTATCTTCTGTCTAGAAAAGGAGATGGGAGAATCTCCCCAGGTCTGGGTGGCCTGGCAAAGCCCGACACTCTTCCTGGACTGTGAATTTCAAAGATGCCTCTGTTTCTTCAATTTTTGTAAGTTAAGGCACAATATCTGGGTCACCTAGTTTTCTCTTACAATTGATTATTAGGTCAAGCAAGATAGAGTGATAAACTAACACCAGCCCAGGAACAGGCTGTTAATAGCACCGGGGTGTGACTAAGAGGTCCGGGGGTGGGGGGTTTAGATTTTAGGCAGTCAGGTCTCCACCTGGATCCATCCATTGCTATGACTAGCAAGCAAGGTGGAATCAGAACCCTTCAGACTCTGCCGGAAGAGAACAGCCGTGGCAAAAGGGCAGGTTTGGAGAAAGTGGTTGAGCTTGGGCAGGGTACATGCGTTGTGCAATTGTGCAGCATGTGGTATTTCTCACCCTAAGATGCCTCTAGGTCTGTAGCAGCTGGGTTTGCATCATGACACTCTCTGTGTTTGCCAGGACATAGAGAATGGTGCAGTCCTCAAACACGTGTTCATGTTACCATGGGGAGAGGCCCATGTACCGTGTGTACCTCTGTGGATGCTGCTGCACTGGGGTGTATGGGGAACTCCTTATGAATGAAAGAGGACCGAGTTGGTCACCCAAATGTGGCAGGGGCTAGAGGCATTGGAGAGCCAGTGGGAAGGACTGGAGGTATTATATAGAAACCAGAGATTTAGATCCCACCCCAAAGGTAAATACTGTATCCAGAAAATATTATCATCATCCCCTCCCTTAGTCATTGAATAGGATTATGAAGGTAAGGTCTGGCCTCCATAGATCCCAGCAGGAGAAATGGATGCTGAGCATTCCACATTTCCCATCCTCTGCAAAACCCTCTCAGAACAGCATCTCATGGGCGGGGAAGTCTGGAATATGTCTCTCTTCCTTCCTGGATCATTTTCCAATTGCAGGTTACAGAAACAGCAGAATGCCATGCACAAAGAAGCCCTGTTCCCCTCTCCCTCACCTGCCTTCACTCTCCCACACATGGGTTCTTTCTGAGCCTCGCTTGTTTGTCTCCCTGACTCTTTAAATATATCCTGCAGACACACAAACAGAAGGAAGGGTTTTATTTGAGTGATTATTACAGAAGTAGGAGAGAGAGGCACCCAAATTCCAGATTTATTTTTTCTGTGAGACAGGGTCTCACTCTGTCCCCCAGGCTAGAGTGCAGTGGAGCTATCGAAGTGGAGCAATCATGGCTCACCTCAGCCTCAGCCTCAGCCTCCAATCTCCAACCTCCCATCTCCAACCTCCCACCTCCTGGGCTCAAGCAATCCTCCAGTCTCAGCCTCCTGAGTTTCTCAGACTACAGGCGCACGCCTCTATGCCCAGTTAATTTTTGTGTTTTTTTTTGTAGAGAGGGGGGTTTCACCATGTTGTCCAGGCTGGTCTCGAACTCCTGGGCTCAGGCAATCCACTCACCTTGGCCTCCCAAAGTGCTGGGATTACAGATATCAGCCACCGTGCTCAATTCCAAATTCCAGATTTTAAAAACACTTCCAGGCTAGGCGCGGTGGCTCACGCCTGTAATCCCAGCACTTTGGGAGGCCAAGGCAGGCGGATCACGAGGTCAGGAGATCGAGACCATCCTGGCTAACACGGTGAAACCCCATCTCCACTAAAAATACAAAAAATTAGCCCGGCATGGTGGCGGGTGCCTGTAGTCCCAGCTACTCGGGAGGCGGAGGCAGAATGGCGCGAACCCAGGAGGCGGAGCTTGCAGTGAGCCGAGATTGCGCCACGGCACTCCAGCCTGGGCGAGACTCTGTCTCAAAAAAAAAAAAAAAAAAATCGCTTCCAGTCCCTAGAAGTGCGCCCATGCTGTGTGGGTGTCAGTCTCCCACGCCCTCTGCTGGCCACATGGAGATATTGACCTGTTTGTCAAACAGGTTCCAGAGCTGACTGTTGAGTTCTTTTGCTGTTCACGTGCAGAACAATCTTCACCAGGAAGTCCTCCCGGGTATCCTGCCTAGATCCCTTCTGCAACCTCAGTTCATTTTCTCTTGATGAAATAGCTCCAGAGTAGCTAGTCTACTTGTTCCTTCTTGTTTTATCTAAAACTTAAACCCTTCCAAAATTGAAAGCCTATTTATGACTCAGCCACAGAGCAGCTGAGTCGAGCTAGCTGCTTCTGGCACTCAGCTCCAGTCTTACTTTCCAGTCCTTTAATCTCTGTGGTTCTGCCCTGGCTCCCCTCCAAGTTTCCGCTCTCTCTGGAGCCTACAGGTGACCACAAGATCCTGATTAGTATCTTCGACACTGGACTCTGCTGCTGCCTAAGGAATAGGTCCCATGGGGTTAAGTGGCACCAGAAACTGGGAGGCACATCAAAACGTTAAGCCTGCTCTTCAGAAGCAGCCAAAAAGCTTGCAAAGCTGGGGAAGGTGTGCCCTCAGGAGACTCGCCTTGGGGAGGCTGGGAAAAGGAGAGAGTTTGCAACAGCAAACTTCCTTAAATGAAGAGAGATATGAGAATCTACATTTTGTATGCCAGTATCACGGTTGCTTGGCCCTGGGGCAGTACTTGAACAGTTTCAAAGAAAAGAGGTCAAAATAAATTTACCCCAAGGCATATCAAACCTTTGTCAACAGCCCCACCCCCCTCCCAGAAAGGGTGACTCAAGGTTAAGGACAGCCCACAGCACTTCTTAGAAAAAGTCCCAAAAGGTGAAAGGTCTTGAGAAGAGCTGTTGAGGGAAGGCTGTGGGCCACCATGCTTCTGTGTCCCCCAGGGCTAAAGAGAGAATAAGCTGAAATGACAGCTGGAGAAGGGCACCCTCTGACCAAATGGACAGAGCCTCCCCCAACAGGTAGCCAGAGGAGGATGGAATGGCACCCCCATTTCAGATGTCCTTAAGAACTAGAGAGATAGATGCTTATTTCTGCTTGGACACAGGGGGATGGACTACGTGGCCTACGGAAAGGATTCCAGGAACTGCTACACCAGCCGCAGGAGAGAAGCCAGCTTCCCAGGCTCTCTCCCCTTGAAGAGGTGACAATGTGTTGGCTCTCCGGGCCAGGCTGGGGCAGTCCACTGAAGAAGACGCAGAGACGTATGCGCTGGTCAGCAGCCAGCCCACTCCCCCACCTGCCCTCACTTTATCCAGTTACAATCTTGATTGGGGAAGGGGTCCAGGCTTCTCCAACCTGAACCCCCTCTAGGCTTTCAGTAGCCACCATTTCCTGCCTGCCCCTCCCCCTACAGGAGTCAACTACTTTTTGAGGATTAGAATGCTTGGTGATGCTGAGTTTGAGTGGCGTGCCTCCAGTCCCTCGATAAGACGGGCCCAAAAGCCGTTCTGTGCAATGGTTAGCACTGCCTCTCCTTACTCCCTCTTCTCCAAGATCTGAGCCTCGGGGTGAGGCCTGTGTTACTAGATAATGGAGCCCCAGCCTTTCAATTTGTACAAAGTCCCCAAACCAGCCATGCTTCTCCCTTCCTCCTGCCAATCTCACTTGCACTACAACCAAGAAAAGTCAGTTTACCCCAGACCATGACCCCAATCCCTAGAATCCTGCATTCTACCTACTAGGGATGTCACCCTATTGATGAGTCATCACAGCAGGGTTTGATAGAGCAGAATCGAGGTACTGGGACATCAAGACACGACTGGGAAGAGGGGGTGAGAGGCCAGAAGGGGTACCAGGACTCTCAGGTTGCATTTTATTCAGGGAGAGCCCGCCCACCACCTTGCTATTTGCTTTCTCCGAGTCATCATCTTCCTCTCCAGTAATTACCTCCCTTCCTTTCCTGTGAATAAATACCCAAAGCAACTCACCATCAGGAACGCTGCGAACCCTTGGAGGCTTCTTTAGGGCAGGGACCTTCTCTGCCAAGGCCTTAAAGACCAGATACCTATTTCATGAGACCTGACAAATCCTGAGCCAAGAGAGAAACAGATGCTTGGGTGCTTCCTGCCACCTGCCATCCTGCCTAGGTTAGGCCAGGTGTCCAAATGCCTTTCCTAACTCACACCTGGAACTTGCCCAGGGCTGCAAGCTCAGAAGTCGGGTTCTATACCTGCCCAGAGGCATAAAACAGTGTCTTCTTAAAAAGCTTCTCTTTCCTTGCACCCCACCCCTACTTCCTGGAATTCTACCCACTTCTTCTGTTCCCCATCCCAGATGTCTGGCGGTCACTGTTCCTGGGCATCGCAGCGATCATGGAGTACATGGAGAACAGAATTTCCTTTCACCTCATTTCAGTTATTTAAGGTCACTCAAAGCTCTATTTTCTCTTTCCAGTATTTGAAAAAAGAGGGAGGCAATGAAGACAGGGCCCCCCACCTCCACTCACCCCTGCACCTGGTCCCACTGTGGGGCATCCTGGTCACACGCTGCCCGCCTGGAAACAACAATCTAAAGTTCCCCCACTCTGGTTCCTCTGAGGCTGGGGGAGGTCAAGGATCTGAGAGGAGAAGGGGACCCAGGGATGGATGCCTATGAGATAAGAGTTGAGGGGAAATCTGCGCACCAAGAAAAGGCCGGACGGGTGGAATTAAGGATCAACTAATACATGAACAAAGTCTTACTTCTCTAAAGGTCAAAAGCCAGCTAAGTATAGACTGTCACCAAGCCACTCCTATATATAACTGTCCCGGTCTCAGCCAGCTGTCGGCCTCTCTCAGTCCGGAGCTGAGTAACGTCCCAGCCTCCCAGGCCCCCGAGCACGGCACCAGTTCTGAGCCAGAGCGGGAGCGAGGCCTCCGACTTCCACTTGGCCCCACGCCGGTCCCCTCCGGGCCTACACTTCTGGCTCTCCCGTCCCCCCCTCCTGCCGTTTATGAAGGTCCTCACCACCCTGCTGCTCCAGACCCCAGGACCCCCTCCTCCTATAGGTTCCCCAGGTCCAAAGAGATCTCAACATCCAGCGGCTCTGAAAGTGCAAACATCTCACTAACAGGACAGCCTTTGCCCTTCTCGTCCATGCCCTGGCTGTGTCATTTTCCTCCATGGGCCCAGATTCCCGGGTTCCTACTTCTCAGCCCCACCTCCAGCCAGGTCCCATCTACTTGGCCATCCCCCAGCAAGCAAACCGCTCACTGCCATCTTCATCCTTGCAGAGGCCACTTTCCTGGCCCTTCCTCCTTCCTGCCCCCAGAAGGCCCGCTCCGTCCTCACCCATCAGTCCATCAGTCTCTCGATTCTCCTCCTCTGTGAAGTCTCCCTGCCTATGCTCTCTGCTTGACTCCAAGCATGCCAGAAACTTTCTGCCACTTAAATGAGCATTCCCTCTGCTTCCTGGTTCCTATCCCCCTGCTTTCAGGGTGTGCTCCAGCAGAGCAGAGACACATCTGCTTCAGCCTTTATTACTCCCCTCACCCCAAACTGCCCAGCCCTGGGCTCTGGCCATGTGCACCTTGGCCCATGGGGGCTGACCCTCTGGCTCCTTCTCCTGCAGAGAGAGACTCCCGTGAGCATGAGGAGCCCACCACCTCTGAGATGGCTGAGGAGACCTACTCCCCCAAGATCTTCCGGCCCAAACACACCCGCATCTCCGAGCTGAAGGCTGAAGCAGTGAAGAAGGACCGCAGAAAGAAGCTGACCCAGTCCAAGTTTGTGGGGGGAGCCGAGAACACTGCCCACCCCCGGGTCATCTCTGCACCTGAGATGAGACAGGAGTCTGAGCAGGTGCATCTCGGGGATTCCCTCATTCCCCCCCCGGCTTTTGACCTTTTCCTGCATCTAAATGGACATTCATGGCGGCAGGAGGTGCTTAGGCTAGACCTGGCAGAGGACCTACAGCCCACCATGTGGCTCAGCTTAGGATGTGGGAGGAGAGTTTCCAGAGCATACACTTGTCAGGGCCAAGGGCTTGTGCGAGTAAGTGGGAATAGAGGCGGTGCTCATTTGAGGAGAGTGTGTGCCAGCCCAGCGGCCACACACCGGGTACCTGGGCCCTGCAGCTGTGTCCAGTCCAAGGCAGAGACTGAATATTCTCCTAGAGCATCTAGAGACGGGAACCTCTGGACATTGTTACTCAGCAGAACAGAAAAGCTGCAGGGGAGGGGATGGCCTGGAACACAAAAGAGAAAGTATGGCTCCGTACCTGGCCAAAGGCAGGCTTTGTGTGATCCCAGCGCATGTGACAAGTGACAGGGAGGACAGATCTTTGGTACCAGATGATTAGAACCAAAGGTGGTCACTTTCCTCCTGAGACCCTTCGGCCCCCACCCCCTGGGCCATTTGTCAGCGCAGCTGGGTGGTTTTCCCTTGGTCTCGCCACGCCTCTCACCCTCCTGTCCACACAGGGCCCCTGCCGCAGACACATGGAGGCTTCCCTGCAGGAGCTCAAAGCCAGCCCACGCATGGTGCCCCGTGCCGTGTACCTGCCCAATTGTGACCGCAAAGGATTCTACAAGAGAAAGCAGGTACGTCCCCTGCCCTGAGCTCCCAGGCTCAGGTGGCTCCGAAAATGGCACCTGCCAGGAAACTCCCCCTTGGGCAAGTGCCTAAGGTTTCCACCGTTAACCACTTAGCGGGCCTCAGATACCCATTCATATACCACGATCACGACTTTCCACATTCCCTACTATGCTGTAATCCATTTCCTCATTCTCTCCTATGCCTTAATCCATATGCTTTCCACAGTTCGCCTTAGCTACATGAATTCATTGCAAAAGGAAAGTCTGTAACACTATTGCACAGCATGTATCATTGGTGCACCACACACTCAGGAATTTAAACCATATTTTCTCTGTGTACCATCTGAAATCAGCTCATGTCCCTTCACAGCCAGGCTTCCCTTTGGGAATGGTTCTCAGATTTCCAAGGCCGTTCGATCCCTGGAGGGCATGGCTGATGGCTGGGCCCCACCCCTGCAGTTTCTGATTGGTAGACCTGGGGTGGACTCTGGGGTGGACAGGTGACCCTGATGCTGATTTAAGGGCACCAATAATCTGAATATAAAAGCCAGGCCACAGTGGGGCAAATCTTGGCTCTGCCACTTACTAGCTGTGTCCCCTTACTCACCATTTAATGTCTCTGTGCCTCCAGACCCTTGTGTAAAATGGAGAATGAGGAGTAAGTGATTGATCTTTGTAAAGCACTTAGAACAGTACCTACTGCATACCAAACGTTGAGTGGTGTCTGGTACATGATAATACCACAAATGATGCCTCCTCCTGTTATTATTATTACCGTGATCATTATTATTGGATCATGACTCTCTTGAGAATCCCTGCAGAGTTTCAGGTTGGGGGAACTCGAATGGGTAATATTTAAAAAGGGACTGTAAGCCAGGCACAGTGGCTCACGCCTGTAATCCCAGCTACTCCAGAGGCTGAGGCAGGCAGATCACTTGGGCTCAGGAATTTTAGACCAACCTGGGCAACATAATGAGATCCTATGTCTGAAAAAGAAGGAAACAAAGGGATTGAAGGAGCTAGCCAAGGGTAGGCTGCCTAAATTCACATTTTCCCTGGGTCTTTCCATGAAACGGGGACACCAGAAACCCAAGGGTCGGGTCTAGTGCCCTCAACTCTCTGGGGATGAGAGTCTTGCCTTGGAGTAGAGAAGAGGCCGGGCAGGGAGGAGCAGAGCCCTGGGGTGCGGCCGTCCTCATCACCTGTTGCTCTACTCACCCCAGTGCAAACCTTCCCGTGGCCGCAAGCGTGGCATCTGCTGGTGCGTGGACAAGTACGGGATGAAGCTGCCAGGCATGGAGTATGTTGACGGGGACTTTCAGTGCCACACCTTCGACAGCAGCAATGTTGAGTGATGCGTCCTCCCCCCACCCTTCCCTCACCCCCTCCCACCCCCAGCCCCGACTCCAGCCAGCGCCTCCCTCCACCCCAGGACGCCACTCATTTCATCTCATTTAAGGGAAAAATACATATCTATCTATTTGAGGAAACTGAGGACCTCGGAATCTCTAGCAAGGGCTCAACTTCGAAAATGGCAACAACAGAGAGGCAAAAAGCTAAAAAGACACCCCCCCTTTAAATGGTTTTCTTTTTGAGGCAAGTTGGATGAACAGAGAAGGGAAGAGAGGAAGAATGAGAGGAAGAGAAGGGAAGGAAGTGTTTGTGTAGAAGAGAGAGAAAGATGAATAGAGTTAGGAAAAGGAAGACAAGCAGGTGGGCAGGAAGGAAATGCACTGAGACCAGGGAGGGGCCCAACTTTCACGTCCAGCCCTGGCCTGGGGTGGGGAGAGGTGGGCGCTAGAAGATGCAGCCCAGGATGTGGCATTCAATGACACTCTTGGGGTTTCCCAGTATAGATTGGTCAGGGGGAGAAAGGAAAAGGCAAAACACGCCAGGGCCTCTCCCGGATCTGTCTCCTCCTCTAGCCAGCAGTATGGACAGCTGGACCCCTGAGCTTCCTCTCCTCTTACCTGGGCAGAGTGTTGTCTCTCCCCAAATTTATAAAAACTAAAATGCATTCCATTCCTCTGAAAGCAAAACAACTTCATAATTGAGTGATATTAAATAGAGAGGTTTTCGGAAGCAGATCTATGAATATGAAAGACATGTGCGTATTTCATTCCCCAGGCAGACTTTTTTTTAGAAATCAATACATGCCCCAATATTGGAAAGATTTGTTCTTCCAGGGTGACTACAGTACATGCTGAAGCGTGCAGTTTCAGCCCTCATTTAATTCAATTTGTAAGTAGCGCAGCAGCCTCTGTGGGGGAGGATAGGCTGAAAAAAAAAGTGGGCTTGTATTTATCTACAAGACACCATATAGTCATATATAGGCATATAAATCTATTCTTTTTCTCTGTTTTTTTCTTTCTTCCTTTCTTTCAAAGGTTTGCATTAACTTTTCAAAGTAGTTCCTATAGGGGCATTGAGGATCTTCCTCATTCTGGGAAAACTGAGAAAACCCTTATTCTCCTAATACAACCCATAATAGCATTTTTGCCTGCCTCGAGGCAGAGTTTCCCGTGAGCAATAAACTCAGCTTTTTTGTGGGGCACAGTACTGGACTTGACAGTGATTCCCCACGTGTGTTCATCTGCACCCACCGAGCCAGGCAGAAGCCAGTCCTCCGTGGTGCACACAGCGCGCGCCTCAGTCCATTCTATTTTAGTCTTTAAACCCTCAGGAAGTCACAGTCTCCGGACACCACACCACATGAGCCCAACAGGTCCACGATGGATCCACCAGTCCCACCCCAGCCTTTTCCTTTCATCTGAACAGAACGTGCATTTTTGGAAGCCTCCCTCACTCTCCACGCTGGCAGGGCAGGAGGGAGACTGAAGTAAGAGATGGCAGAGGGAGATGGTGGCAAAAAGGTTTAGATGCAGGAGAACAGTGAGATGGATGGTTCCGTCCAGAGTCGATGTGGGGAGGAACAGAGGGCTGAAGGGACAGGGAGCTGCTGTTCCATTCTAGCTTTGGCGCAAAGCAGCAGAAAGGGGGAAAAGCCAATAGAAATTTCCTTAGCTTCCCCACCGTATGTATTTTCTGGAATTTGAGAGGAAAGAGAGGAAAATGGGGGAATGGGTTGCAAAATAGAAATGAGCTTAATCCGGGCCACAGAGCCAGGGAAGGTGAGTAACTTTAGGAGGGTGCTAGACTTTAGAAGCCAGATAGGAAGAATCAGTCGAAACTGGCCATGCTTTGGAAGGGACAAGACTATGTGCCCCGCTGCCCACCTTCAGCCTGCAATGAGGGACTGAGGCCCATGAGTCTTTCCAGCTCTTCCTCCATTCTGGCCAGTCCCTGCATCCTCCCTGGGGTGGAGGATGGAAGGAAGGCTGGGACAAGCAGGGAACGCATGATTCAGGAATGCTGTCACTCAGCAGCCAGATTCTGAACCAAGAAAACTCCCATTCTCCAATGACTTCCTCAACCAATGGGTGGCCTTGTGACTGTTCTTTAAGGCTGAAGATATCCAGGAAAGGCGGCTTGGACACTGGCCAAAGAGACCCCTTCGTGCTGTGGACACAGCTCTCTTCACTCTTTGCTCACGGCATGACACAGTGGAGACCGCCTCCAACAACGAATTTGGGGCTACGAAGAGGAATAGCGAAAAAGCAAATCTGTTTCAATTGATGGGAACCCTATAGCTATAGAACTTGGGGGCTATCTCCTATGCCCCTGGACAGGACAGTTGGCTGGGGACAGGAGAAGTGCTCAATCTTCACGAGACAAAGGGGCCCGATAGGGCCAGCAGCCACAAGGACTTGACCTGCCAAGTCAGCACGCCCCATCTCTCTGCACAGCTGTCCCCTAAAGCCAACTCACGTTTCTGTATGTCTTAGGCCAGTATCCCAAACCTCTTCCACATCACTGTTCTTTCCACCCATTCTTCCTTTGCATCTTGAGCAGTTATCCAACTAGGATCTGCCAAGTGGATACTGGGGTGCCACTCCCCTAAGAAAAGACTGAGCCAGGAACTACAAGCTCCCCCCACATTCCTCCCAGCCTGGACCTGATTCCTGAGAGGGGCTCTCTCTTCGCGCACTGCGTCTGGACTTTGAGCAGGCTTCTGCCCCTTGCACTGGCTTTTTGCTGCCAGCCATCAGGTGGGGGATTAGAGCCTGCTGTGAGTGCGCCAGCCTCTTCCGGTTTCCAAAGTTCGTGCCTGCTAACCCAAACCTGTGAGTCTCTTCTGCATGCAGGAGTTTCTCCTGGGCAGCTGGTCACTCCCTAGAGAAGCTGGGCCTTCATGGACACATGGAACTAAGCCTCCCAAATGGGCGGTCTGGCTGAGCCCAGGGTGGGGAGACCCTGGGAAGGGAGGCACTGGAAGAAGACGGCACCTCTTCCCCCGTGGCAGGGTGTGAGGGAGGCAGGTTTGGAATGGTGCGAGTATGGCAATCTAAGCAGGGGTCTCTTTGACTCCAGGCTGGCCTTTGGCCGACTGTCTGCTCACCCAGAGACCTTGGACTCCGGGCTATCCATGGCTCCGGGTCTAAGTGCTGCCCACTCCCACACTCACACCCACAGAAGGTCTCTCCCATCCCCTTTAGATTTGTGCCTCACTCCGGCAGTGGGGAAGATGCCTCTGTCTTTCCTGTGACTGCCAGGAGATAGGGAAGCCCAGCCAGGACTGACCCTCCTTCCTCCAGCCTCCCCTGACCCACCTGGCAAAGCAGGGCACCTGGGGAGGAAGAGACTGGAACCTTTCTCTGACAGCCAGGCCTAGACAGACAGGCCTGGGGACACTGGCCCCATGAGAGGAGGAAGGCAAGCGCACGAGGTCCAGGGAGGCCCTTTTCTGATCATGCCCCTTCTCTCTCACCCCATCTCCCCACCACCACCTCTGTGGCCTCCATGGTACCCCCACAGGGCTGGCCTCCCCTAGAGGGTGGGCCTCAACCACCCTGCTCCCACCACCCAGCGGTTAGCGAGACAGGGTGCCATGGCAACCGCCAAGCCCCCCTCAAGGTGAGACAGTACCCCGGATCCATCCACTCACCCCTGAGAGGGCTCCGGCCCAGAATGGGAACCTCAGAGAAGAGCTCTAAGGAGAAGAAACCCCATAGCGTCAGAGAGGACATGTCTGGCTTCCAAGAGAAAGGAGGCTCCATTTTGCAAAGTGGAGGAGGGACGAGGGGTGGGGGTTTCACCAACCAGCAACCTGGGCCTTGTACTGTCTGTGTTTTTAAAACCACTAAAGTGCAAGAATTACATTGCACTGTTTCTCCACTTTTTATTTTCTCTTAGGCTTTTGTTTCTATTTTAAAACATACTTTCTTGGTTTTCTAATGGAGTATATAGTTTAGTCATTTCACAGACTCTGGCCTCCTCTCCTGAAATCCTTTGGGATGGGGAAAGGGAAGGTGGGGAGGGTCCAAGGGGAAGGGGACCCCAGCTTCCCTGTGCCCGCTCACTCCACCGGTCCCCGGCCACCAGCTGGAGTCTCCTCTCCACTGCCACTGTCACACAGTAGCCCACATGGATAGCACAGTTGTCAGACAAGATTCCTTCAGATTCCGAGTTGCCTACCGGTTGTTTGTTGTTGTTGTTGTTGTTGTTGTTGTTTTGCTTTTTCTTTTTTTTTTTTGAAGACAGCAATAACCACAGTACATATTACTGTAGTTCTCTATAGTTTTACATACATTCATACCATAACTCTGTTCTCTCCTCTTCTTAGTTTTCAACTTTAAAAACAAAAATAAATGATGATAATCTTTACTGGTGAAAAGGATAGAAAAATAAATCAACGAATACAACCAGTTTGTGAGAAAAAAAAAAAGCAGAAAAAAAAAAACACCTGAATGCGGAAGAGCTCTGCTCCTGTTTAGCATTTTGTACTTAAGGAAATAAAAAACCAACAAAGGATCTCACATTTTCTTAAAAAGTGAAGATTGCTGTATACTATTTATTCAACTTATAATTTATGTTACTCCTTGATCTTTGTCTTTTGTCATGACAAAGCATTTATTTAATAAAGTTATGCATTCAGTTAGCCTGCGTCGGCTTCCTCCGAGGGCTCAGGGAAGGCAGGCAGAGGGAGAGGCAAGCCCCCGATTCTCCTCAGGTCACAGCCGAGAGGGGATGGAGAAAGGCCCCCGGCGGGATCAGGGCTGAGCAGCCACATGGTCCAGAGAGAACCCCCCCAGCCCCCAAGACAAGCACTCCCCCTGGAGCTCCAGCAGCCCCTTCCTCATCTGTCGGAAAGCCACCACAGCCGTGGAACCCAGGGCAACCTACATAACCTCCTCAGGCCTCCATTTCCTTGTGGGTAAAACCTCATAGAGCTGCTGTGAGGATTCAACCAGTTAATGTCCCCAAAGCCCTGAGAACTGGGAATATTCAGCACCTGTTCCCCTACTGTTCTATTAACAATTATTACCATCTTTTCATCTCAGCCTTTGCTATGAAGTAAAGTGACCTTCATCCACCCTTAGACAAATGAGAAGTTTCTGCTCCTTGGAGAAGATTTTAAGGAAGCCATTTCTAGAATGTTCCTCATTCCCTCCTCCCACTACCTTGTAAGCTCATAACTCCTGGGAACCTCCAGCCAAGACAAAGTCTCCCTCTGGTTCCTAACCAACCTCCACCGCTGTCTGTGCCCAGTGAAGAGGAAAACCCAAGATGGCACCCCTGATGTCAACCCCTGGGGACTGAAGAGCACAGTTCTTACACCCTCCGACCTTCTGCCGCCTCACCGTGTTGCTTTCCTCCCTCCTAGGACCCTTCGTCCCCAGGGTCTTCCCCTACGGCCCCTCCTGGTTCACAGAGCTGCACAGCACACTGCCCCTTAGGCACCCCACTGACCACGCACCCCACTGACCGCCCACCCCAGAGCCTCAGGCCCAGGAGCACAGCGGGGAGACGGAGGTGGTGGCATCCTCACTCTGCCCAGCTCAATGGCTGAGGCCGCCAGGAAGACATGTGTCCTGTCCTGTCCTAGTCACGGGGCAAGAGGAGTCACTGGGGTGTCCCTGCCTTGCCGATGGCCTGATTCGTCACCAGGCACACCTCCTTCTGGGGTGGCTGAGCCGCTTCCCTGACACCTGTCAGCGCCAGGTCCCTCAAGTTCACAGAGTAGTCTATCCAGCCAAAGAGCACAGGATTCCGACGCCTGTCACTCAGCCCACCCTGCAGTCACCTGGGTAGCCAGGGAGGCTCCCACACAGCTCTCTCAGGCTACCAGGGCCCAGCAGTGAAGGTAGAGGAGGAGGAGGTGGAGGATGCATTAGGAGGTGCACAGAGGGACCAGGAGCCTTCTCTGCTTTCCTTTCCAGGGGTGCCTCAAGTCGGGGGACAGGAAGAGGAACTACGGGAAGGCCTCTCACGTGGCACCTCCTGCCCCCAGACTGTCTCCTGGCTTATCCGGGGGAAGCTGTTCACCCTACCATTGCAGGCACACTGCCTGGAGCAGGTGCCAGCTGGGATCCTTCTCCCCATTGCTCCTCCCAGAGGCTCTCACGCCCCGCCCCCCACACAACCCTATGCCCCACCACTGTGGTCCTCTCCTCCCCTTTCATCTCCTCCTACCCATATAACCCACATCTGTGAATCCCTGCTCACAGCCCGTGGCCATCGAGGATTCCGGCTCTGGACGGACAACTCCACTCCTGTCCCCCCACCACCCTGCACCGCCCGTGCTCAGTGGGACAATCCATACAGCCCCTTAGCGATAGCACCATCCCCCTAGGGTCCCCGCGGTTCAGCAGCCCAGAAACTGTGTCTCCCACCCTCTCCCTAGTGGTATGCTGCTGGTCCAAGCGCTGCCACACACCATCTGCCTTCCCCTCCATCCACTTAAGCCACACTCTGAGCCCTGAAACCCCACTCTCCCACTCTAGTCACAGTCTACTATGAGAGTGAGAAGAATGAGGCAAGAGAGCAGAGACGATTTTACCTAAGAGAGACGAGAGCCTTTGCTTGCCCCTGCTTGAGTTTTCAATCCATCGGCCCTCTCTGGCTCTGATGCTTTGCCTAAGGAGACCGAAGCCCACAGCTCCGTGCTTGGCATCAGCTTGTCTGGGGCTCCCCTGCCCTGCAGCACTTCAGCCCTGTCCAGTCAGCACTGTCCCTCCTGCATGGCACTGCTGAGCCCCACAGGGAAAAGTGCCACTATTGAGTGAGCTGACATCACCCCAGAATCCCCAGGCTCCGAGGCCCCACATCCTGCCTGGGAAACCTATTAGGGGCCCCTAATCGGATTATTTCCCCCACATTACCCTCATTTCTCCAATGCATTGTACCACCTTCCCTCACTGCTAGCAAACACCCTTACCTTCTCCCTATCAGAGAAAACCAAGGCGAGCAGGTGAGAACCTTCCCATCTCCCCATTCCAACCCCTACAAAGCTATCCACAAAACCACCCACCACACTCTTGTCTCCTCCCCTGCCTGTCCTCCTCTGTTCCCAAAGACAACACTTTCCTGTGCGCTTCCCACCTGCTGGTCAGCCCCCCACCCATCAACCATCCCATCTCCCTCTTTGTTGGTGACAGAGGAAATGGGGAGGAGGGAATAGAAAGGAACCGTGGCCTGCAGACAGAACTGATGGACCTTGCTCAAGAATTGACGTCAGGATGAGAATGAGGGAAAGTCAGGGATGTCTTCTCCACCCAGTGTCCCTCAAGCAACTCAAATACAATGTGTTCCACATTGAACTCATCCTGCAAGCTCAGGCTCTTGGCCTCTCTTATCATTTTATCTTATGCCTTACAAAGTACAAGTTCAATAACAACACAATTTGAACTCATCATCTTCCCCACTAAGCCATCCCTCTTCCTTCTCTTAATCCTTCTTTAGCCCTCCCCTCTTATTCCCCGTTCCTCCTCCTCCTCCTGTTTGCTGTCTCAGAGAATGGCACTGCATCCACCCAGCTGTCCAAGCCCAACCCCCAGCCTCAGTCCTGACTCCTCATTTACCCCTTCCATCCAATAAGCCACCAGGTGCTAGGAATCAGTGACCTCACGGACCACCCTCACCCTCGGCCCTTCTCTCCATCTCCCCAGCCCTGGTTCATTCAGATCATGCTCACTTCTCCCCTGGATCCTTGCAATTCTTCCTGCAGGGATGTTCCACCCAATCCCACACCATGTATTGTCCTCCACGCTGGACATCACAGTTGCAGTTCATGGTTTTTTTGTTTTGTTTTGTTTTGTTTTGTTTTGTTTTTGAGATGGAGTTTTGCACTGGGGTGCCATGGTGCAATCTCAGTTCACAGCAACTTCCGCTTCCCAGGTTCAAGTGATTCTCCTGCCTCAGCCTCCCGAGTAGCTGGGATTACAGGCGAGTGCCCCCATGCTCAGCTAATTTTGTAATTTTAGTAGAGATGGAGTTCCACCATGTTGGTCAGGCTGGTCTTGAACTCCTGACCTCAGGTGATCCACCCGTCTCGGCCTCCCAAAGTGCTGGGATTATAGGCATGAGCCACCGTGCCTGGCCCAGTTCACTTTCTTTTTTTTTTTTTTTTTTTTTGAGATAGAGTCTCGCTCTGTCACCCAGGCTGGAGTGCAGTGGCGCGATCTCGGCTCACTGCAAGCTCTGCCTCCCGGGTTCACGCCATTCTCCTGCCTCAGCCTCTCCGAGTAGCTGGGACTACAGGTGCCCGCCACCATGCCCAGCTAATTTTTTTTGTATTTTTAGTAGAGACGGGGTTTCACCGTGTTAGCCAGGATGGTCTCGATCTCCTGACCTCGTGATCCGCCCGCCTCGGCCTCCCAAAGTGCTGGGATTACAAGCGTGAGCCACCACACCCGGCCAAGGCCCAGTTCACTTTCTAAACACCAATCTAATCATGCCCATCCTCTGCCTAACTTCCTTCCTTGGTACTTAACTTTTGGTCCAGAGTTCAAATCCCTCAGCAACACACCCCAAGTCGTTCCTGATGTGCCCTGGCTTCCTCTTCCTCTGGTTCCTCTTCCACCTGCCGCCTCCCTTCACCACACATATCGCCAACCATGTGCCAGTGTCCAGGCTCATTGTCCAGCCCATGACTTAAAGGTTTTGCAGGCCAGGCATGGTGATGCACTCCTGTAATCCCAGCATTTTAGGAGGCCAAAGTGGGAGGATCACTTGAGCCCAGGAGTTCGAGACCAGCCTGAGCAACATAGTGAGATCCCTGTCTCTACAAAATAAAAATTAGCCAGGCAAGGTGGTGCACACCTGTAGTCCTAGCTACTTGGGAGGATGAGGTAGGTGGGAGGATCGCTTGATCCCAGGAGCTCAAAGCTGCAGTGAGCTATGATCATGCCACAGCACTCTAGCCTGGGCAACAGAGTAAGACCCTGTCTCTAAAAATAAATAAATACAGACATAAAAATAAGACAAAGTCTCTGTGCATGCTGCTCCCTCTGTCTGAACCCCAGCCCCCAACACCCGCACCTGCACATACATGCATGCATGATGCACGTACATCCTCCCGCTCCTCTCCCCAATCTCAGCTTCTTCCTTCCAACTCTGCCTTCACCCTCTCTGAGACACCTTCCCTGACACCAGACTTAACTATTCCTCCTAACTTGCCCCACATCCCCTACTGGAGGGGTACTGCCATCCATGGAGGGCCATCTTTGGGTTTCGGGGCTGTTTCCTTCCACAAGAATCTCAGCCCTTCAGGACAAAGGCCGTAATCTTCTTCATCTTCATCATCTTCATAGCCTGACATCCTAACACTGAGCCAGGGATACAGTGAGAGTTACTTTTTTTTTTTTTTTTTTTGTGATGGAGTCTCACTCTGTTGCCCAGGCTGGAGTGCAGTGGCGCAATCTCAGCTCACTGAAACCTCCGCCCCCCAGGTTCAAGTGATTCTCCTGCCTCAGCCTCCCAAGTAGCTGGGATTACAGGCACCCACCACTGAGTCCAGCTAATTTTTGTATTTTTAGTAGAGATGGGGTTTCACCACGTTGGCCAGGCTGGTCTTGAACTCCTGACCTCGGGTGATCCACCAGCCTTGGCCTCCCAAAGTGCTGGGATTCCAGGCGTAAGCCACCATGCCAGGCCGAGAGCTACATTTAGGCAGCACTTACCATGTGACAGAAATGATTTTATATTCTCAAAGCAAATCTTTGAGATAGAAACTATCCCAATATTTAAAGAGGAAGTAAATGAGATTCACAGAGGTTAGAAATATGTCCAAAGACACATAACTCAAGAGAGTCTGATTCTGTTCAAAGACTACCTCGCCTCCACGGTCACGCTTTTAACCACCACATCTTATTATGTAGCTAGTATTCAAGACACATCGAACAGATTCAGGGATGACAGTGGTGACTGTCCAAACATAGAGAGCATAAGAAGAGGGATAGCCCTGTGGGCATGACCCATGCAGTCACACAAGGCTGACACTTGGTTTAATGTTCTGCTATTTCTGTCTTGACATTCTTAATAATTTCTGAATAAGGGACTTCATATTTTTATTTTGCCCTGGATCCTATAAATGAAGTCAACCAGTCCCCCATAAGAACCACACAGGAAGCAAGTTTCAATGCAGACTCCCAGGCCCCTCCCCGAGCTTCTAACTCAGGGGATCTGGGATAGGGCCAGTGGTAACAAGGTCTCCAGCTGACTCCTTCTGGACCACCCCTCTTCAATGCAACAGACTCTCCAAGGCCCGATGTATGCTCAGCTGCAGTTCCGCATGCTGCCACACAGTGGCAGTATAGCCCCGGTGTTTGCTTAACGTTTAACGAGGCACGGTTAGTTCCAGGTGAGAGATGTGCTTGACATCTTCAAGATCCCTGCCCAGCCAGCCATCTTCCCACATGGATGCAATGATGCTTCCTCTCGGCAAAGGTTTCTAGGTTGTACTGCACATCAGTGAGTGTGCTTCCTGCAGCTAGAGCCACAGCAGAGGTGCCGCTCACCCACTCACCCATAAAAGCTACCTCTTTTTTGTCGGGGGTACAAGAGCACTAAGGGTAATGGAGGGGAAATGGGCAATGAGGTTGTGGCATCCTCAGAAGCCCTCTGCAAAAGTTCAAAGAATGGACAAGGTGGCAGACCTGGGGCGTGAGGTCTGGCAAACAGCTGACCCAACAATGGCCCCATAGTAACTCCTCCCGTTTTATACAGTCCTATAGTTTTCAAAGCACCTTCACATCTAGTCTCACACTGATTCCACCCTGCTATTTAAAGCTGATAACATCCCCAATAGACAGATGAGGAAAACAGGCTCAGAGAAGGTGGAAGGCGTAGCCCCAGGCAATGGAAAACGAAGTGGTGGGAAAGGATCCAAGCCCAGGTGTCCTGACTCAGGCCTTTTTCTTGCCTTCTCCCTCCCTGGTCCACAATCACCATGGAACCTAAGAAAGGAAAAAGACCCTGCCTGGGCTCCGTGGCAGACCAGTTACATCAGAATGTCTGAAGCTGAGGTACTGGCATCAGTTTTTGTTTTAGGTGCCGCCGTCGAGTCAAATGTTCACCGAGGTTGAGAAACACCAGGCTTCCCAAGAGGGCAGGCACGGGCTGCTCCACCCAGGGATAGCAGCTCCACCTGGGGACAGCAGCCCGGGTGCTGACTGCTCTTTGCAGCAACTCAGAGGGCAGGGGGAAGGGCCAGCTGCAGCACACATGCGCCGAATGAAACACACATGCGCCGAATGAAAGACAATCAGACGCCATGCAGGGACTGCTGAGCTTCAGGCCCCAGGTCCATCCAGTGCCCAGAGCCCTCTAGGCCCTCTCCAAGCGTCCCACCTGCTTCCACCAACGGGGCCAGTATAACTCAGGGGTGGGTGGCTGCCACGCGCTGGAGTTAGGGGTCCCCAGACCCAGGGCAGGAGAGTTTGGGCACTTCTGGGGACCTTTTCCTCATCTGTAAAGTGTAACTAACAATAGTGCCTGTTTCACGGATGCACAAGGATCCGCTGAATGAATACTTTTGGGGCAGTGGCCAAGTGCTGGCCTTGGCCTGCTGCAGCCTAGAACACACCCTCCTGGCAGGGCTCCATCTATTCTTGGGGATCTGGTTTTCCTGCACTCCAAGAAAGCTGTCTTGCATTCCAGCTACACTTATGTCACACCTGGTAAAGGGCCTGCCATCCCTCCGCCTCCCCACACTCACCAGATGGAAGGTCCGGAAGGTAGTGGATTGGGCCAGGCCCCTGGGGAGCCCCTCCTCTGTGGGAAGGGATCAGACTCCAGCCACAGGAGAGGGGAGTGACAGGAGAGACCAGGTCCTGGGCCACGTACCGAGGAAGGTTAGGGGGCAGGGACCGTGGGCCTCAAATGGTGAGCTTTCTCCCCCCATGGCCCATTGCAAAGCAGGGGTGGGGGTGCATAAGCCCCCTGGAATTCACTGGAGTTGAGAGGCCAGCAGAACAGAGTGGCAGATGTAGGTGAGCCCTGATGTGGAACTCTGCTGAGGAAACAGGCCACATTCTGTGCCTCCTTCCACAGTCCCTCAGCCTGCACACCTTGACACACTCACAGCCCTTTGTTTCAATTGATATTTGCTGGTCTGGAGACCAAATCCCTTGGGCCCCTTAGAGCGCAGCACCTGAATTCTCAGTGGTGTCATCTTTATGAATAAGCCAGTTAACCACAGCCCTACTCCCTTTCTTAGGGGGCTGAGCGGAAATGTCTCACGCTGGGCAGGAGGGAGCCTCCTTTATTTCAGGGGCCAGACGACAACAATCCCAACGTTTCCTGTTCCTTATCTCCCACTGCAGTGTTATCTGAAGGTGGGAGGGAGGAAGCCGGACCCACGCTCCACATCTCCCCTGACCCCCACCCCGTGACTCATCCTGCCCCTGTACAGCGCCAGGCAGGGGCCGCATGGGGGCAGAAGCCTCACCTGGGAGTCCTGGGGCTGCACTGGAGGGTTTGATCTGGATTCAGGAGGTTCCCATTCCTTCTTATTGCCATTTCATGAGTGGGAAACGGAGACAGGGCCTTTCCCATTTTCCTAGGAGCCAGGGGCAAAGCTGGATGCTGGCGGGAAGGCCAACCTAGGCCAGGCTCCGCATCTCTCCCTGGAAGACCCCAAAGACTCAGGCAAAAGACACACACTTTACTTTTCCTTCCTTTAATCTTATGCAAAAGGGACACAGGGGTTCAAAAATAAAAATTTCTCTTCCCCCTCCCCAAACCTGTACCCCAGCTCCCCGACCACAACCCCCTTCCTCCCCCCGGGGAAAGCAAGAAGGAGCAGGTGTGGCATCTGTAGCTGGGAAGAGAGAGGCCGGGGAGGTGCCAAGCTCGGTGCTGGTCTCTTTCCAAATATAAATACGTGTGTCAGAACTGGAAAATCCTCCAGCACCCACCACCCAAGCACTCTCCGTTTTCTGCCGGTGTTTGGAGAGGGGCGGGGGCGGGGGCGCCAGGCACCGGCTGGCTGCGGTCTACTGCATCCGCTGGGTGTGCACCCCGCGAGCCTCCTGCTGCTCATTGTAGAAGAGATGACACTCAGGGTCCCCCCGGATGGTGGGGGCTCCCTGGATCAGCTTCCCGGTGTTGGGGTTCACACACCAGCACTCCCCACGCTGCCCGTTCAGAGACATTTTGCACTGGGGAGAGAGGAGAAGAGCATGGAGGAGCCCGCAGCCAGCAACTTTCCTTCCCTCCCTCAACCCGGCGTCCACTGAGCAGCCACCCCTTGCAGCTACCCACGCGCTGCCGGGTGGAGCTTCGCAACTTCAAATATGCGCCAGGGAACCTTGATAAGATGCAGATTCCCATGCAGTAGATCCCTGGAGAGCTGGAAATTCTGCAGGGCTAGCGAGCTCCAAGCATGATGCTGATGCTGCCCGCCCAGGGACCCCTCTGATTAGCAAGGCCATTCAGGACACCCGAAGATGAAAAGACTCAGTCCCCAGCCTCAAGGAGGTCCCATCCAGTGGGGGGGACCCAGCATACTGAAGCTTAGTCATAGTGTCAGGTGAAAAACCTCATGTTTGCAATCCAAATCAGTGTGTGCCAGGCACTGTGTGAGCAAAAGACACACTGCTCGTTCAGTTTCTAACAAATATAGTCATTTAATCCTCACAACCACTTTGTGAATTAGATGCCATTATTATCCCTGGTTTACAGATGATAAAACTGAAGCACAGATGGGCTAAGCAACGTGCCCAAGGTCACACAGTTGGTAAGAAGCACAGCTGAGATGGAAGCCAGGCATTCCCACTCCAAGGCCTCTGTTTTATGCATAAGCTAACTACTCCTGCAAATCACATTAGTTACCTAAAGGTGCAGCAGACAGCCTGTTTTCCATGAGAAGTGATCGAGACTTTTTCTTCTGAGCTCCAAATGGAGTTAGCCGGCTTACATTTAGAGGGCATGTACACAAATAGCCTTTAATATTAAACTAATATTTAGAGTGTCAAGGTGCCTGGATGGTGAAGGGGGTGGAGAGGTGAGACCCCCTAAGCCATCAGCAGAGCCCTGTTCCCATCTCCTGGCTTCACACACCCACACTTTAGGTCAGCCCAGACTGCCATTAGAACCACCAGGGTAGCTTTATAAAAATCCCAATGCCCAGCCAGGTGTGGTGGCTCACGCCCGTAATCCCAGCACTTTGGGAGGTTGAGGTGGGTGGATCACCCGAGGTCAGGAGTTCAAGACCAGCCTGGCCAACATGGTAAACCCCATCTCTACTAAAAATACAAAAATTAGCCAGGCATGGTGGCAGGCACCTGTAATCCCAGCTACTCAGGAGGCTGAGGCAGGAGAATTGCTTGAATACGGCAGGCAGAGGTTGCAGTGAGCTGAGATCGCGCCACTGCACTCCAGCCTGGGAGACAAGGGCGAGACTCCATCTCAAAAAAAAAAAAAAAAGTATGTTACAGGGAAAATATTGCATATGCACACTGACTGTTAAAATGTATATGAACAGAAGGTGGAAAGAGGAGGGAGAAGGGCTCCTGAGTGGTTTACTTAAACTTCATTTCCTCCAACGTATTTACAATAGTGTTCTAGATGGCTTTTTTTTTTTTTTTTTTTTTTTTTTTTTGAGATGGAGTCTCGCTCTGTCGCCCAGGCTGGAGTGCAGTGGCGCAATCTCGGCTCACTGCAAGCTCCGCCTCCCGGGTTCACGCCATTCTCCTGCCTCAGCCTCTCCGAGTAGCTGGGACTACAGGCGCCCACCACCACGCCCGGCTAATTTTTTGTATTTTTAGTAGAGACGGGGTTTCACCATGGTCTCGATCTCCTGACCTCGTGATTCGCCCGCCTTGGCCTCCCAAAGTGCTGGGATTACAAGCGTGAGCCACCGCGCCCGGCCTCTAGATGGCTTTTCAGAATCTTTCCAACGGCATTTCTCCATCCCTGACTCTTCATTCCCTGAGATACTTCGAAACCATGAAGACAACTTGGCCAGTGGTTGAAATCAATGATGGTGGGAGTGTAGGTCGCAGATTATCAGCCTCACCTGAGGCTTGTTAGAGCTGCAAACCTGACCTACCACATGGCAATTTGGGGGCGGGCCCAGGAAGAGCTCCAGGTGATGTCAATGTCCGATCAAAGCGAAGATGCTTGGTTTAAGCCACTTCCCTTCTCCAAGAGCCTCCTCCCAACCTGGACTCCAAGTGAGGCTGGTGGGTGGCTGGGCAAGTGGAGCCAGCAACTGACCCATCGGAGGCAGGGAGAAAAGCTGCACCCTCCCTGGCCTGGCAGCTGGCATCCCAATCCCCACGGTGACATGAGTCTGAGTCTCTCACTCAGCTCAGACCTCAGAGGATTACAGACAGGTGAGGGAGAAACAAGGCACCTCTGGGGCCCAGGGCTGAGGAGGAGCTGCTCTGGCCCAGGCTGGCACCATGCTCACCTGTTTGAGGTTGTACAGGCCATGCTTGTCACAGTTGGGGATGTGCAGGGAGTAGAGGTGCTCCAGAGGCCCCCGCTCGTCCGGAAGGCGCATGGTGGAGATCCGCTCCAGGACCTGGTCCAGTTCCTGCTGGCAGGGAGTCTGCACGCACACACAGCAGGGGACGCCCGCAGTGAGGACAGCAGGCCCATGAAGCACGTGCCAGACGCAAGCTCAGGGAGAAGCTGCTGCATGGGGAGGGGACTTCCCCATGGTCACACAGCCAGCAAGGGGCACAGGGACTTCTGACAGCCTGCCCGGGGATCTCCCTGCCATGCTGGGTGCCCAACCCCAGCCCCTAAAGAAAATTGTATGGATGGGAATGTTCACTCCTCTCCTTATTCTGTGACCGTGGCTTTCATGTGTCAGAATGGGCTCTACCTCCAAATATCCATCCAAGTGGCTGTCTCCAGAGTCTCTATGCCCCTGCCCCATGCCCAAGCTCCATTTCTTTCCATAAAACCAACCAGGGCCGGGACCCAAGATGGCAGAGCTGGGCAGGAAAGAGGAGAGGGGGTAGTTCAGTGAGGGAAGCATGTGGCAACAAGACTGACTGAGTTTCAGGCCAGGCGCAGTGGCTGGCGCCTGTAATCCCAGCGCTTTGGGAGGCCGAGGTGGGAGGATTGCTTGAGTCCAGGAGTTTGAGTTTGAGACCAGCCTGGACAACACAGTGAGACCCCCATTTCCACACAAAAATACACAATTGGCCAGGTGTGGTGGGGCACGCCTATAGTTGCAGCTGCTCAGGTGGCTGAGGAAGGAGGATGACTTGAGCCCAGGAGTTGGAGGCAGCAGTGAGGCGTGATGGCGCTACTACACCCCAGCCTGGGCAACAGAGTGAGACCCCATCTCAGAGGAAGGAAAAAAAAAAAAAGTAAGCAAGTTTCAGGGACTCTGTCTTCATCTCTGGGATTCATTTTCTGTGTCTATGTTCCAAAACCATACAAAAATGTGAAGGTTTTAGAAGGAAAGAACATCAAGAAACCACAGGTCCAATCTATTTCACAGCCAGAGATACTGATTGCCCCAAAGGTCACTATGTTCCACAACTGTTTGTGGACAGAAAAGTGCTTTGCCTACAGGTCACACCAGACGAGGGTCTTATTGGGATACCCTCCTCCAGCTGAGACCCCACTTTCCTTGTCCTCCCACCCCTTCCACCAGACCTGACCCTCACTGACCCTGGCAGGGGGCGGTCGCAGCTTCTTGGGCTCCTCCAGGCCGAGGTGATGTTTGCCACCCTTGCCCATCTGCCGGTGCTGCTCAGTGACCTTCTCCCGGAACACGGCCAGCTCCTTCATACCCGACTTGAGGGGCTTCCGGCCAGCACTGCCTCCCCCGCCCAACATGTTCATGGTGCTGTCCACGTGGTTCTCCACCAGGCCTCCTTCCGACTGGTCATCGCCATTGTCTGCCGAGAGAGGAAGGGAAGAAGAGCTCCAGGTCCGGTTTCCCAGAGAGACGTGCCCTCCAGGAGCCACCTGGACCGTAACGATGATGAGGGTGGAGATGACGCGTGGCTAATGAGTGCTGATGGCCTGTCAGGGCCCGTGCTGAGCAATTTACATGGATGATCAATTTCAGCTTCACCTTAACTCTTAGGTGGGTACTACTATCACCCTCCCCAACTTTCAGAGATGGAGAATTTGAGGCTCACAGAGGTCAGTTACTTGAGCAAGATCACAAATCTGAAAAGTGATGGATTCAGGATTTGAAATCAGGCTGTCTGGCTCTAGAAGAACGATAGGGACCCTCTTACAAGGCTGGGGCAGAACAGAGGCGCACAGAGGGATGAATGCATTCGAAAGGCCCTGACCATGGAATGGGTTTAAGTCCTTTCTGGGACCCCCCAAATTCTCCCACTATAACCCCCAGTTTAAAGTTCTTCATTTGTGGTCTGGAAGAGCACGAATTAGTTGAGTTTTTTATAACTCGTGCCACAGACATCACTGGGCTGCAGCATGTATGGCAAAGGAGTGAGAAGGTGGAAGGCCACGTCGCCACCCAGAACCTGGTCCCAGCATCCCCCTGCTGTCACTTTGCACTTGCCCACCTGGCCCCGCCTTAGGTCCCATAGTGCTGCTCCAAGGCAGCTACAGCTCTGCCCCACTGACATTCCCTCGTTCCCAAGTCTGTCTGTGCAGCCCACCCCCCAACCCCATTATACTGAGAGCCCCAAGAACAGGAACTATGACTCCTTCGACTTCATAGCTTCAGCTTCTGCAGGGCATGAAGCTTTGTGATGTCTGTCCAAGAAGCATCCATTAAGTCTCCTTATACTTTCTTCAACCTTTTGTATGCACAGCCTAGGTGAAGGAGGCCTTGAAAACAGCTCCAGCCTGCCACAGTCTCACTCTGGCTGAGGCACGTCCAGCCAAAGGAGGCAGAGAGGATCTGAATCGCAAGGCAGAGCTGTAACCAGGAGACAAGCCCCGGCAAGCTCCAGAAGGGCAGGGCCTCACACCACCCAGCCCCAGCCCCAGCCCCAGCCCCTTGGAGATACAACAAACAGCCCCAGACCATCCCACTCAGAGCTGCTCTCCTGCAGGTCCCAACAAGATCTGGGTGGGTGCAGAGGGGTGTTTTTCAACCAATCTTGCACATTTTCTCTTCCCCATTAATGCACCTTCAAAAACTTACAGCCCTTAGAACACAAATGAATGACTCTTAGAGTAATTCTATACAAGAGTATTCACTCACTCACCAACTAAGGGAGGGGGCGCCTCTTCCATGCCAGGGACAGCAGCGGGTGCTGGCATTCCAGCAGCACTTGCTGTCAAGGCGTGCCCAGCATAGGCCCCAGCATATGGGACATTTGATGGGGGTTGCCCCTGTCCTTTCCCCTCCCTCCGAGCCTGATAACTAGTCAGTCTTCACTTGTTATGCAGCAGCTTCCTTTAGAAGCCAGCACGCTGTCCCCAGGGTAGCAGCTCTGGTTAAAGGGGTGTAGTCGGGTTAAATCCCAGCTCTGCCATTTTCTATATCAGCTGCATGTGTTCTCCCCACACAGACCCTCTCTGTGCCTCTACTTTCTTAACTATAAGTTGCTGGATAATAACAGTTCTTTCTTCATAGAGCTGTTGAGAGTATGATGAAAAAAAAGCAGTCAAAAGACGACTTAGGCCGGGTGCGGTGGCTCACGCCTGTAATCCCAGCACTTTGGGAGGCTGAGGCATGTGGATCACTTGAGGTCAGGAATTCAAGACCAGCCTGGCCAACATGGTGAAACCCCATCTCTGCCAAAAATACAAAAAAATTAGCCGGGTGTGGTGGCACACACCTGTAATCCCAGCTACTCAGAAGGGTGAGGCAGGACAATCGCTTGAACCCAGGAGGTGGAGTTTGCAGTGAGCTGAGATCACACCATTGTACTCCAGCCTGGGCGACAGAGCAAGACACTGCCTCAAAAATAAATAATTAAATAAATAAATAAAAGACGACTTGGAGCTCAGAAATTCTATATCCATGTTGCTGGCGGTTATTACGTTGATGATGATGACAATGACGAATGCCCCAGTTATCTACTACTTCAGCAGCATGAAACCCAACCAAGAACAGGGAAACCAAGGAAAATAAGCTCTGAACATCCTGATAGCTGTTACCATGGCTGAGCATGTTTAAATGTTGGCACTTTCTACTCAAGATGAGGGGAGAATCATCCCGTGAGGAACCTCAAGACAGTTCACAACAGTTCTGCTCCAGGAAGCCTGGCTTCTGGATGTCTGGTTTCCAAGGCCGCCATAGAAGAAAGTCAACAATATTGAAGGGACAAAGAAGGAATACATGTGGACGGTAGCAAGAAGGATCAAATGGCAGAGAGAAAAGAGGACACTAAGAAAACAAAACATACAAACTCCGGGTACCTTTTGTGTGTGGCAAACAATGAATGCCACACCCCTCAATGAACCCTGGGGATTTCCATGTCTTCTAGCCCAAAACAAGAATTATGTTGATGATGATGAGCTTGGGACATCAAAAAGGGGAGGGAAATAAAATTCTACCTATTCATCATTTTAAAAGACTTTTATCCAAAATTGTTGAACTTCAGAAAAAAAAAATTGCAATGTTTAAATGTATAAACCTCTGAAACCTGGAAAATCCTTTTATTTAGAATGGTTATTCCCACAGGGGCTCTGGGGAGCCTCGGTTGTACCATAAATGAAGCCAGCACAGATTAAATTGTTCCAGCGGCCTGGCAGCCCAGCACCACCGACAGGAAAAGGCCGATTTAGCGTGCGCCTCCAGGCTAGGTTGGAGTCCTGCTCCACCATGTCTAATCAGACCCAGGCACCAGCCCGCAGCTTTCCTCATCCATCCTGCCCTGCCCTCTGTGCTCCTCCACATGGAGAGCAGCAGACACCCAGGGGCCCAGAGAGGCAGGCTGAGTGAGTCCCCCTGCTCAGCTGCCTGCCAGGTTCCCAAGAACAGGGACACTGAGTCACCCCATCGTGCGGCAGATTTCTTCAGTGCCACCAGGTCCGCACCCTCCTAGAAGAGCCCCCCTTCCCTCTTCAGATGGACCCCAGAGGTCAGGAACAAAAGGGTGAAAGAGAAAGGCCAGGGAAAGTCTGAGATCAGACAAACCTGGACAACAAACAGAAGAGGTCAGGTTCAGTCAACTTTCCATCTCAACACTAACCTCTAACGCAGCACACAGACGCCGTGCAGTGCACGCACTCATCCCCAGCCTCCCTGCCTCCACCCCGCTGCCCTTCCCAGACACGAAGTGGGGCACCTCCAGTTTGCCCTCATCCGAACCCTTGGTACCTGAGATCACCCTTGGCATCACCCTGCTTACTGCACCCTACCCAGCTTTGTGCCCACAGAGGCAGGAAGGATATCTGGAGACCTCGACACCGCATTCTGCTCACAGGGTGTTAGAGAAGACAGGGGCTCTGGGAGTCTGCTGGTACTGCACCCTGCCACCATTTCTGGAACTCTCCACTCTGTGGACATGAAGTCTGTGATGCTCAGAGGCTCACCTGGCTCTGCCCTTTTGGGAACTGGCTTGGGTGAAGGCAGCCAGTCTCTATTATGGCTGTAACGACACGTTGTCTGGTTGGAGACAGGAAAGGCAGCTCATGTGTAGCTCTATCCAGCAGCTTCTGGAAAGGCTCCGCTCACCCGAACTCAATGTCTGGAACATCCAGTGTACTCCAGATGTTGGGCAGCATTCCTGGCCTCTACCCACCAGAAACCAGTAGCACCCTCCCCAGGTTGGAACAACAAAAAATGTGTCTTCATTCGTTGCCAAATGGCCCCAGAGAGGCAAAATCGCCCAGGGTGAGAATCACTGTTCTGGAGTCAGGCTTTTAGCCCAAGACCTGGAAGTTGATAGCCCATTTGCTGAAATGGCTCCAGGCCCCATATAAAGCAAATATTCCGCATCCACAGCTAAGACTCCTCCACTACCCTTCCATCTGCAGCCACACTAGTCCACAGTTTCTTGGGGGCAGGGCACAGGGTCTTCCCTGGGCCTCCCAGAGGACTTTCAGCCTGCAGCTCCCCCTCTTCACTAAGCCCTCTTGTACCACAGTGGCCAAAGAACCATCCCTTGGCTGCGTCCCAGAGGTCAATCCAACATTAATCCTCAGAAGAAGGCCCTCTGCAATCTCTGGAAACACATTTGAAAAAGGAGAGGGGCACACACAGATAAATGTGCATTTGGGCCTGAAGGCACCAGGCAGGGCCAACTTGTCCATTAGGCTCTGGAGGCATCGTGCCTAGGATGTATTTTGATTTCTATTAACATCAGAAAAAAAAATAACTTTTAGGTTAAAAATTCTTAATATATAATATTAATACATTTGCATTTATTAAACAAGTTATAAAATACAGTTTTTTGATTTTTTTTTTGTTTTTTGAGACAGTCTCCCTCTGTCACCCAGGCTGGAGTGCAGTGGCACGATCTCGGCTCACTGCAACCTCCACCTCCCGGGTTTGAGCAATTCTCCTGCCTCAGCTTCTCGAGTAGCTGGAACTACAAGCATGCATCACCATGCGTGGCTAATTTTTGTATTTTTAGTAGAGACGGGATTTCACCATGTTGGCCAGGCTGGTCTTGAACTCCTTGCCACAGGAGGCCCACCTTGGTCTCCCAAAGTGCTGGGATTATAGGCATGAGCCACCACACCTGACCTTATTAGTCCATTTTCACACTGCTATAAAGAACTGCCCGAGACTGGGTAATTTATAAAGGAAAGAGCTTTAATTGACTCACAGTTCAGCATGACTGGGGAGGCCTCAGGAAACTCACAATCGTGGTAGAAGGCGAAGGGGAAGCAAGGCACCTTCTTCACAAGGTGGCAGGAAGAAGTGCCAGGCGAAGCGGGAAAGAGCCCCTTATAAAACCATCAGATCTCATGAGAACTCACTCGCTATCACGAGAACAACATGGGGGACCCACCCCCATGATTCAGCTGCATCCACCTGATCTCTCCCTTGACACGTGGGGATTATGGGGATTACAATTCAAGATGACATTTGGGTGGGGACACAAAGCCTAACTATATCACCTTGTCTCTGCTAAAAATAAAAAAAATAGGCAGACATGGTGGTGCACACCTGTGGTCCCAGCTACCTGGGAGGCTGAGGTGGGAAATTACTTGAGCCCAGGGGTTAGAGGCTGCATGATCATGATCATGTGAGCCATGATCATGCCACTGCACTCCAGCCTGGGTGACAGAGTGAGCCCCTGTCTCAAAAATGAAAAATAATAATTTTTAAATTTTAAAAATATATGTTTTTACAGAAGGGCCCACAGAGGCAGTGTCCAGGGCCCACAGATGCCATATGCAGCCCTGGCTCCAGGTCCCAGGAGGCTGGGGTCAAGTTGGCAGTGTTCCTCCAGGAGGACAAAGTTGATTTCCTGTCCTGAGATGTCCCAAACTCTCTGAGGTGAAGGTCAAGTTTGCCCACCCTCACAGAGGCCACCTGGATTCAAGGGTATGTTTTATTCCATTTCTTTATTGATCTCAGCAGTGCCAACAAACATGCCAATAAGATGAAGAAATCCACAGGCCTGGTTTGCTGATGCAAGGTCTTTTAAAGATGGTTTAACAAGACCATGCATCAGCATCTGTTTCTTTCTCTGGAACAGGCTTCTGGACTCAAATCCAGTGGCCAGATCTGAACTCCACATCTTGAAGAAGAAGCCCAGGGAAGGGAAATGAAAGAGTTGACCGGGCAGAGATCAGAAAGCATTGTAGGCTGAGAAGAGCCTGCATTCCTTGTTACTGTTCCCAGCCAAGAGATTCAAATCCCAAAATCTAACTGCCAGAGTTGGAATTCAAGCTTTTACTACTGAGCTGTGCAGCACCAGACAAGTTCCTTACGCTCTCTGTGCTTCCATTGTTCATCTGTAAAAAGAGGACAAACAGTATGCACCTCCTATGGGCCACTGGGAGGATCCAAAGAGATGCAGCCTGCATCTACAGTGAGGGCCTGGCACACAGTAGGCACACATGGGGTTAGCTCTTAGCCACTTCCATTTCCTGCCTACCAGGAAAGTACCCACATAGCGCCCCTCCTCCCCTCAGTCAGACAAGGGCATCATCATACGTTACCAAGTTCTTCCCATATATTCTCTTATAGGCTGCAGGAACAATCCACAGGAAAACATTCCAGATGTCGAACTCCAGCTAGAGATGGAATTTGCCCTCAGAACAAAAATACCAAGTTGTATTTTTTTTCTGCCTAAGAGAGTTAAGTTCAGAATAATATTTATTAAGCAACCACTTATGTATGCAACTCCACAGGCTCTGGTGCAAAGGTCACTATAAGAAATGGTTCTTAGCAACCCAAATGACATCAATGGAAAAGGCTCATGGGCTTAGAAATGGTTGATAGAAACCTCCAAGGCCCCTGAAGAGACTTTCCCTGTAGATTAGTAAGCATTAGCTCTTCTCCCCTACATAGCACCTGGGGAAATGGGTCAACACAGAAGCAAGGGATTTCACATATAGAAGGTCAAGCTTTTCCAAAGAGAAGTCAGGGAGATGACAGACAACCCCAGAGCCATTAGTGAGGGGCCTGAAGGGCAGGGGAGAACTCCCACCCCTGCCTTGGGTAGATTGCCACACCTTTCTACCTAAGACCCCTAGAGGGGAGCTGGAGATGAGGAAGGCAGATGGGATGAAAAGAAATGGATCATTGTCCCATTTTACAGATGGCAAACCTGAGCCCAGATGGACTACCATCTGAATTCACAGGAGCAAACACAACCTCTCTGCCGTATCAGCAGTTCTTCACAATTATCATGGGGTCCCTACATTGTCTTTTGGCCCACCCTTACTAATTTAGCCAAGGAGAGCAGCTGGAAGCTGACAGCCCAAGAGAAAGAGCCTTTATTGTTCACTTCTATGCATTCATACTCAGGTTTTCAGACTTAATTTTGGCACAGCCCATTTTTCCAATGTAATCCTGTTTGTTGCATCAATGATCTTACTCAACAAATCAAACTCTTGTGTTTGACAGAAACAGACTCCCATAAAATCTCATTTTCTCCTAGCACAATGTTCTGACCTCAGTGCTCTATTTGGAAATTGGTGATTCCTGATCTAAGAGAGACCTTAAAAAGCTTTCTTAGGAAACTAAGCCCCAAGAATCTAAAAGCACCTCCCTGGTCCTTCCTCCTCAGAGTGTGTGGCCTCGGTCCTTATCCAGACCTGGTGAGGAAATAAGACCTTTTCCCTACCTAGAACAATCACATCTTCCTAACAGCTCAGTGTGTCTCCCTTCTTTTTTCTTTTCTTTATTCTGAAGAAAGACTTACCATTTTCCAGCCTTCTCCTCCTAGCTCATGATTATCTTAAAATCTAAGAGCAGGGTTGAGGAAGAGGAGGACCACAGAGATGATCTAAGCCAACCCTGAACCTGTCATTCCTCCAATGGACTCACCTCTTGCAACAGGTAATAGCATTCCAAGCCTTTCAAGAGTTAATTCTGAGTAATGGGCCAGGGGAATGAAGGTTGGCTGCAGCTTCCTGGTTCCACCCTAGCTGGGCAGAAAACTCACATGACTCCGTCCTTGTTAATTTCTCCCAAAAGGCACTTAGCCTTGACATATGTTGGGCAACAGAATAAATACTAACCACCATCCTCCTCCCCCTGCTCTCTAGACAACTCCACTAATATCCATTGCAGTGGACGATTCATTAACAAACTGGAATGAGCAATGAACACCAGCAGTCGAGAACCCTGAATGCCAGTGCTGCCCCTTGAGATTCACTCACGAGTCAGAACCTTTAACCTCTCTGAGCTCTAATTTCTCAAGTCTGAAAAATGATATTAACAATTGTGCCAAGGGGCGGGGCACGGTGGCTCACGCCTGTAATCCTAGCATTTTGGGAGGCCGAGGCAGGCAGATCACCTGAGGTCGGGAGTTCGAGACCAGCTTGATAAACATGGAGTAACCCTGTCTCTACTAAAAATACATAAAAATTAGCCAGGCATGGTGGTGCATGCCTGTAATCTCAGCTACTCGGGAGGCTGAGCAGGAGAATCGCTTGAACCCAGGAAGCGGAGGTTGCAGTGAGCCAAGATCGCGCCATTGCACTCCAGCCTGGGCAATAAGAGCGAAGCTCGGTCTCGAAAAAAAAAAAAACAATTCTGCTAAAATGATGGCTGCTGTTAAACAGGACATGGTATTTTTACCCCTGACAGCCCAAGAAACTCTCACTGTGGCCAAAACCAAGCTTTAGAAAAAAATGTGTGGTGGCCAGGCATGGTGGCTCATGCCTGTAATCCCAGCACTTTGGGAGGCTGAGGTGGGCGGGTCATTTGAGGCCAGGAGTTCAAGACCAGCCTGGCCAACATAGCAAAAACCTGTCTCTACCAAAAATACAAAAATTAGCTGGGCGTGGTGGCACATGCCTGAGGTCTCAGCTACTTGAGAGGCTGAGGCACAAGAATCGCTTAAACCCAGGAGGCGGAGTTCACTTCTTGAAGTGAGCCAAGATTGCACCACTGCACTCCAGCCTGGGCAACAAAGCAAGACCTTGTCTCAAAAAAAAAAAAAAAAGAAATGTGTGGACAATCAATTTCTTGAATGGGTAAATAAAAGGTATATCTGCCATGTGAGGGGAAGGCTAGGTGATGTCTGATCTGTAGAACAGCCAAATGCATGGAAAAAAATGATTCATGAGAGAGTTCTGCAATATGATCTATTGCATATTTCTTCTAAAGCTTGGTTTTGATTTTATAAATTTTATACATTGCTAAATATCAAAGCTCTCTGCCATTTGATGGAAGTCCTTAAGCAAGAATGAATTTGCCTAAATTACTTTAACTTTGTTTACAGAATTTAGGGGGAGGGACAAAAGGAAGGAGGCCAGGCAGTAGCTCATAATCACCAAGCATGTTCAGTTGAGACAGGGCTCATAAACACGCCAGCACATACAAGAAACAGCTTTTGTTGGAGTGAATTCGAAGCCAGTCCTCTTTGTATGGCTGATGGTGGTCACCAAACTCCATCTAGCATGTGGCCACTATGTTCAATAGCACAGCCTACCAACAGGCTGGGATTAGTAATTCAGGCCATGCTGGAGGTAGGGAGGGAGGCAGAAGTTAAGAAAGAGGAAGGTAAAATGGGGGTTCTATTTGTTACTTTTTTAGCTAAAGTTTAACCTGAAGTCCTGAGACTTTGTGGGTGAGTGACACTGTTTATGTGTCTTCCCCTGACTTTTTTTTTCAAAAGGTCAGAGGGAGCAGTGGCCTCTCACACTGGAATTCTGAATAGTGTGCACAGATGTCTGTCGCAGTACAGGCTGGCACTCAGGACACATTCCAGCTTAGTTAATGACATCCCCCCAACTGGTCCATCTATCTCCTAAGGACACCCAGCTTCATTCACTGTAAACTCCCTTCCTATTCCTTCTCACCCGCTGAGCCCTTCCTTCCTGCAAGGGAGCCAGCCATGCAACACCTGACATCCTTCCATCCTTCAGCAACAGACCAGTCACTTCTGAGCATGGTTTTCCAACAGGTGGTCCCTCCTCTCCCAGTTTCCTTTGTGGTAGTAAATGACTGCAAACAGCCTTCTCAGATGTTTCAGATCCACAAGTCCCCTAGGTTATAAGATCACACGAGTGCAAGAACTAGCCTTTCTCTTCTGAGAATCATCTCCCTCCACCTGCAGCTACCACAGGCCAATCACCCAGCTGAGTGCTGAAGAGCTCAGTGACCTCTGTTGACTAGCAAGCCCAAGAGGCACAGGCCACTGCCCTTCCATGGTGACAGAACACCTACAAGAGATGATGCACCACCAAGGGAGGGCAGAGAGCCCCCACCTGGCTGATGAATCCCCTCCACGTCAAACCATGATGCAAACTTTTTTGGATTTCCTTTGGAGCACCAGCTTTTGGGTTCGAAGGCTTGGCCAAGCAGTCCTAGTGTGGGAGGAAGGACTGAGGTTCGATCCTGACTTCGCCACCACCCCTGGGATTCTGAGTGATGCTAAGCAGGGTGTTGAACTTGTGCAGGTGTCAGCGTACTCATCTGTAAATTCAGGGAATTAGACCCAGTCAGAGGTTCCCAAACATAGCTCTTCATCAGAAATCATCTGACGAGCTTGCTAAAAATAAGAGCCCTGGACCCCAGCCCCAGAAAGTCAGAGGCAAGGACTAAGGAATCTGTATGTTGAATGATACCTCTCCTCTCAAGCTCTGGCATTGCCAGGCCCCCATGCCTTTGTGATTCTCTCTGTTCTGTCTGAGTTTCCTGAAGAACTTCCTGGTGAGGAGAGAACAATGCCTCTTCTTTTCAAGAGAGGTGGTCTCGGGTACAAGCTTTGCAGAGACACAGCCTTGTGAGCTCATCCACTCATGAGTTTGTAAACAGACACCTATGCTTGCTTGGATATATGCAGAGGGGCCTCTCCTGGCCAGGCGTCATGGAGGTTTCTAGAGTATGCCCTCATGCTGCCGTCTCATCTCGGGCTCCCCCCGAGTGAGCAGAAACAGCACAGCCTCTCCAGAGCCTCCCTGCCTGTGCACTCTCCAAAGGGCTCCTTTATAAACATCAGGGTCATTCCTGGAATTGCAAAGACCTGGGGAGGGTCAGGGCTGAGGCAGACAGTTTGAGAAAACAAAAACATGCTCAAATTCAGCCAAGGTCCCTGGGGCCCCATGAGCCAAGCTGTCCTTGAAGAGCCAGAGAAATTGATATCAAGATGGCAAACAGCACTATCAGCTTTCACTCCTTTCCATGGGTCCCAAACATTTCTCCTCAGGTTCAACTAAAGCCATCCAGGAACCTGGCAAGGTGACCTAGTTGCTCAGGCCCAAGTGAGTAGACTGTGCTTTGATTCAAACTTGAACCAGGGACTATGGGAATGGGAAGAATGTGCCTGACCCAGCAATTCTACTTCTCTCTACATGTGCACAGGGACACATGTACAAAAATGGTCATTACAGCATTATTTGTAGTTGTAAAAACACTATTAGCACCAGATCCAAAAGTCTTTCAACAGGTGAATGGATAAATAAAACCAGTAGGGTAATACAAAGGAACAACATATAGCAGTTAAAAAGAATATCTCTGACCTATGGATGTCAATATTAGATCTCAGACACCTAATGTTAAGAGGGAAAATAAAACCTTTATGTACATTTTCAATTTATTTTCACAAAACAATTTGGACAATATTGGTCATCTATCACATATATGCATATAGATGCAATATATGCAAACATAGGCATATTAGTCATCTATCATATATATGCAAATCTGCTTAGCTAAGAAAGATAAACACTAAGTACTGCATGCTAGTGGACAAAATATCAACTGCCCACGGTTCTGGATGGTAGGCTTGTGTTATTACATTGTTTTTTGTACTTTACTGCATTTTTTAAATTTTCTTTTAAAAAAGTCACCTCTCAGGGCTGGGTGCGGTGGCTCATGCCTGTAATCTCAGCACTTTCGGAGGCCAAGGCAGGTGGATCACGAGGTCAGGAGTTCGAGACCAGCCTGGCCAATATGGTGAAACTCTGTCTCTACTAAAAATACAAAAATTAGCCAGGCATGGTGGCGCATGCCTGTAATCCCAGCTACTCGGGAGGCTGAGGCAGAAGAATCGCTTGAACCCGGGAGGTGAAGGTTGCAGTGAGCTGAGATCGCACCACTGACTCCAGCCTGGGTGACAGAGTGAGACTCTGTCTCAAAAAAAAAAAAAAAAAGTCACCTCTCACACCAACCACCCCTCATCTTCCTCATCAAGCAGAGCTATTAGTAACCTCAAGTGTCCCTGAAGCCCTGCTGGAAGAGGACCAAACAATAGTGACATGGTGGACTTCACCACCACTCTCATTGGCCAGGGCAATGATGTTACCAGGGTCACTTGTCCACCAGTCAGAACCTAGCCCTGGGCTCCTGGCCAGTTCTCTATGCCATGAAGAACTCGCAAACAAATCAGAAAGAAGACCCAAAGGTAGTTGAAGAGGGTCACAGAATTAAGAAGGGGAAGATGAGGTAATCAAGATGACTCAGGCCTGAGAACTGAAAGCCAAGGGACAAGTCCATCCTGGTGCTGCCAGAGGGTGCTGAGTGGTGGAGGTGTCCAAGGGCCAGGAAAACCCAAGGGAAGGGAAGGAGCCGTTCTGTCTCCCCAAGGACCAGAGAGAAAACAGCCTTAAACTAAAATAGGAGAGACCCAAGTTAGAAGCCATCCAAGAATTTCATAGGAAAGAACAAAACAAGTGAGAAATTGCAGATGGGAAGAAATTGCACAGACTCCCTCTGGTATAACTTAGGAGAAAGCTTTTGAGAAGGAAGAAGGATGAACGATATGGCCTCCAAGTGTCCAAAGGCCACCTGATTGCATGGATGAAAAGCACTGCCATAGGTGGGAGGATGGCTTAAGCCTGGGAGGTGGAGGTTGCAGTGAGCTGAGATGGTACAATTGCATTCCAGCCTGGGTGACAGAGCCAGACCTTGTCTCAAAAAAAAAAACAAATAAATAACGGCTGGGCGCAGTGGCTCACACCTGTAATCCCAGCACTTTGGGAGGCCGAGGTGGGCAGATCATGAGGTCAGCAAATCAAGACCATCCTGGCTAACATGGTGAAACCCTGTCTCTACTAAAAAATACAAAAAATTAGCTGGGCGTGGTGGTGGGCACCTGTAGTCCCAGCTACTCAGGAGGCTGAGGCAGGAGAATGGTGCAAACCTGGGAGGCAGAGCTTGCAGTAAACCAAGATCACACGCCACTGCACTCCAGCCTGGGCACAAGAGGGGGACTCTATCTCAAAATAAAATAAATAAATAAATAAATAAATATTTTAAAAAATTTTAAAAAAGAAAAGCACTGCTGGGTAAAGTCTTCTGGTAATTTGACCCAACTTTCTTCACAGCACTCTAGCCTGAGTCCATTGCCAAAAAGCTGTAGGTCTGTGCATTTTCTTAGTCCTCCTAAGGATAGAAGCTTCCTGAAGACATAAACTTGGTCTTAGCTTCCATACAGCTTTCCATACTTACTGAATGAAGGACAGGAGAGAAGACATTCTGTGTCCTCAATTTACATTTTTGGAAGGAAGACACTGTGCTTTTTTCTTCCAAGACTGAAGAAGTAGAAGCCTGTCCAACTTGATTCTCTTACTTTCGTAACTTTATTTACCATGAAGGGACTTCATTATTTAACATCAAGCTCTTCCCAAGAGACTTAGTCAAAAGACTAAAAGAGCTACCTGTTTATTTGCATAGGATGTATATACATCTCTGCTGACTTGGTTTCTTCTTTATTCGCCTTTCTAAGATGCTTTCCTTGTCCCCCTCCAGCACAAAAAAGCATGTGTTATAAGTGGTATGACAACTGCTTTTTCATATGGTCTCCTAGCTGACACACAGCATGTACTCAATTAATGTTTACACATTAGAAAAGGTGACCATCTGATACGGTTTGGCTGTGTCCCCACCCAAATCTCACCATGAATTGTAGCTCCCACAATTCTTACATGTTGTGGGAGGGACCCAGTGGGAGGTAATTGAATCATTGGGGTAGGTCTTTCCCATGCTGTTCTCGTGGTAGTGAACAAGTCTCATGAGATCTGATGGTTTTATAAAGGGGAGTTTCCCTGCACAAGCTCTCTTGTCTGCCACCATGTGAGACGTGCCTTTCACCTTCTGCCATGATTGTGAGACCTCCCCAGCCACATGGAACTGTGAGTCTATTAAACCTCTTTCTTTTCTAAATTGCCCAGTCTTGGGTATGTCTTTATCAGCAGCGTGAAAACAGACTAATACACTATCAAAGAGCATCTAGCACTTGCCCAAGAGTACCCTGTTACGTTAACTCTTTTTCTCATTCTTCTGGCCTTTGCCTCACCATCTAGGGCCCATATCAGCAAGAGTGGTTAAGAGTCAAGAAAGGCAGTGAGCAAGTCAAGAAAGGCAGTGAGCAAGTCAAGAAAGGCAGTGAGCAAGTCAAGAAAGGCAGTGAGCAAGTCAAGAAAGGCAGTGAGCAAGTGGAACCATGAGATGGGATGGGAAGGACACATGCCTCTCCTAAGACCCACATTCAAACAATTCAGTTTCGATGATGCAATCCCACAGCCCTACTCCCATAGTGTAACAAAGGCTGAATCCTACCAACCTTTCCCACCACCCTCCCCTTCCACTGTCCTCTTCTCCATCCCCATAACTCTGCTCTCAGATATTCCAGGCCTGACAAATTGAACCCACAGCATACAAAAAGAAATTTAAAACCTGCAAAGATGTCCAGGATTGCCGGCCACTCTCAAACCAGCACAAGAAGTGTCTTGAATATAAATAAGTGTCTTTAAATAGGTCACCATGCTTTTCTCTGTCTTCAACTAAAGTTCACTAATTTTGTCTGATAGTATATCACATCAATCACCTTCCTTGGCTATGCTCTCATTGTTTAAGAGGCAGTGAACCAAACCAGAGACAACCAGCAGAGCCTCAAGTGGGAGTCCTAACTTCTGGAGAATAAATGGGACATGGTTGGTCATTAAGCTGTTGTTAGAACCACAGGCACAATGGCATCGAGGGTCATGACTGCCCCCTGGAAAACTCTCAACTATTGACTCCTCTCTGGACTCACTGAAGGCTTTCCAAAGCAAAGTGGCAGCTGTCCAGGTAAGCCACACTCAAGGGAATAAGTCACACCTGCTAACAGCATTCTTGAAATGACCAATCAGAAAACGTCCAAAAGCAGGTGTCTGCCATTCTCCTGTTCTCCTGTGTTGCAAGAATCAGAACGTGCATTACCTCATTTGATTATCTCTTGTTTCTGTGCTACGTGGCTTGCATGTTTACCTTCATTATCAAGCAGGCACATGAGGTTGATAATTTCTTATCCCCCTCACACTTGATAAATGAGCTATAGAGCTGGAAGCCAACTGCACAAAGTCATGTAGCCAGTGGCCAAAACCAAGCCCAAGTTGTTAACCAACCAGGTGGCACCTGGTCACTTGGCATCACCTAAGAAAAGACTCTCAAGCAAGACCTTTTAGCCCCAGGGCTTCATTTCTTCCCCTCCCCATCTCTATGGGACCCCCATCTTTCCCTAGAAGTAGGCTATCAGTCATGTCAGCAGCCCTAGTCAACTGCAAAAGCCTCTTTGATCCAGTAAACCTGTCCTACCCCCACCCCCTTTATCCTGCCTGACACACGTCCCGCCACTGTTGCTATAGCAACTGCTCAGCATTATCAGGAAGTCACAGGGGCAGGGCACAGGGCACAAGGGAATTCCCATTTTCATTTTGTTCTTGGCCTCGGGCATTTTAGAAAACAAGTTCACCACCCAGAGGCAACTTGGCACCTCCATCCAGAAGTGAAGACAATAGACCTAAAAGAAACTTCCTAGAGAGTTGCATAAAGGAACATTTTTGAGAAGATATGCCTTAATTACTACTTCCCAGGGAAAAGCAGCTTTTCCAAGAAGCAGTATATAATTCACTGTTTTTCTGCATGTGTGAGTCTGGTGAAATGGAGAGCTGGAAGAAGAATCTAGAGACCCAGACTACAATCTGGTCTGTGCTTGCCTTGGCAGTTGAACCTGAATGTAGCCTTGATTTCTTCATTTGTTAAGTGGAGAGAATCTCGAGGCTAAAACAGAGCTGGGGCAGGAAGTGGGAGGGGGGGGGAAATATAAAACAAACAAACAAAAAAAAAACAAAATGAGCTTTCTGGTAGAAGCAGGCAATGTCTAGAACAAAGCCATTTTGTTTATCATTGTTATATCACTTATTCTTTGAGGTGGCACCCTTTGCTTAGTGCCAATGACTGACTCTCTGCACCCTCAGAGTCCAACCTGAGTCCCTCCAGCTGAAACACCTCTCTCTTCTCAACTTCTAATAGGATGGAACACACTGAGTAGGCACAACTTCCTCCCCACCTCCCACCTACCAAGGCCTTCCGGGACTCAGTCCCCCTCTTCCCTTTGACTTCCTGGCTCAGAGAGCTCAGTTCCTTGAATGAACACAGGCTGCCACACCTTCACCGTCCTCCACTAATTAGAAACCTCCCCAGGCTTCACTAGAGGCCAACTCCACCAGGGCCTATGGGCGAATTCCACTGCCCAGCAGCTGGGGGTTTGCCAGCCCCTGCCCCCTTCTCCCCAATCTTCCCTCCTGCCCTGCCTCCCAACAGCCAGGAAGAGATGTGGGGCTGGCAGCCAGAAGGGCCCCAAGGACTGCCAAGTGTCCCTCCCCCCGCCCACAGAAAAAAGGAAAGGGAAAAATTCCTGACTACAGTTGCTCTGTATTTCTTTCCGGGAGAGCTGGCTTTTTGAGCTAAGTCTCCCTCTGAGTCTTGACTGACACCCAGGGGCTGAGCCAGCCCAGATCTTCCCTGGCTTTGTTCAGGAACAGGAGTGGCCAGAGAAGGGGGAGGGAAGAGTCAGGGGTTAGTAGCCAAGGAGGAGGAGAGGCATAGGGAGATGGTCCATTCTCCAGGAGAAGAAAAAAAAATCAACATCCCATCCAGCCTGCTCTTTGTGAGTGTGGAGGGTGGGAGCAGGTGAAATTACTCTGGAACTGAAACCAACACATTTCTCTAGACCTACTATCCCATCTGTAAAAGGGGCTTTTCCTTTCCTGCCTCCATCATGAAAGCCCTCCAAGAGTCTAAGCCAAGCTTGTCCAACCTGCAGCCCAGGAGAGCTTTGAATGTGGCCCAACACAATTTCGTAAACTTTCTTAAAACATCATGAGATTTTTTTGCAATTTTTTTTTTTCAGCTCATCAGCTATGGTTAGTGTTAGTGTATTTTATATGTGACCCAAGACAATTCTTCTTCCAAGTGGCCCAGGGAAGCCAAAAGATTGGACACCCCTGGTCTAACATGACCATCCACCCCGAATTCCCAATGGCAGTACTTTGCCTTGTCCCCAGTCCTGATTTCACCATAAGTGTATTCTGACCCTCAGAGACTCAAGCATCCGCCTTCTCTGCTTTCCTGGGGCCTTGCCTCATTAGCTGATGGAAAAGAAAGTCTTCGGCATCATTGTGCACAGACAGGCTGCCATTCAGAGGGCTTTTTGGTACCACAGATGGAATCAGACATTAGGTAGAGCCCCAGTACTCAGAAGACACTCCCCCAACCCAGCGTTTCTATGGAGAATCCACCAGCCCCTTGCAAAATGAGATGCTGCTCTCCAACTCAGGAGTAAACTCTGGAGACAATGTAGCAAGAAGACATCACTTTTTTGGAAACAGCTTCCAATTTATTTGCCAGGATCAAGTTCAGTGCATTCTGGCATCCCAGGTTCAGAGATGTGAAAGGTGCATTTTCCTGGTGCAGGAAATGGGTGGCATCGGGTGTCCTCACCGGCTTTGATGACTGCACAATTGCACACCCTTGAGCATGCCATATGTGCTAAATGTGCTAGGACCACTTGGATTAGTTAGTACTTAACTCTATTATTCTGAAGTCTGGATCCTTGCAGACTTCCCCTGGAGGGCCATCTATACAGAGAGGACCTTCCTCCACCCAGAGATGTGGCCTCAGGGATTCTCCAGAGCTCTGGACACTGACAGCCAGAAGGCTAGGTCTTCCAGCTTGGCTGGCCAGGCAAAGGAGGAACTCAGCCCTGTGTTACCTGCTTATGAGCAGCAAGGCCAGCATGAGAACCCAGGTGTCCAAGCTCTGGGGCCACCTCTGTTCCCCACAGTCCCTCCAACTCCCATTCTAGACACTGCAGAGAGAAGGTCCCATACCAAAAACAGTCAGTCCTAGATGTTAGGACATCGGATTCAAAGAGCACTGCCCAACTAATCCATTAAAAATGCAAGCCTAGCCAGGCGCGGTGGCTCACACCTGTAATCCCAGCACTTTGGGAGGCCAAGGTGGGCGGATCATGAGGTCAGGAGATCAAGACCATCCTGGCTAACACTGTGAAACCCCGTCTCTACTAAAAAATACAAAAAATTAGCCGGGTATGGTGGCGGGCGCCTGTAGTCCCAGCTACTCGGGAGGCTGAGGCAGGAGAATGGCGTGAACCTGGGAGGCGGGGCTTGCAGTGAGCCAAGATTGCGCCACTGCACTCCAGCCTGGGCGACAGAGCGAGACTCCATCTCAAAAAAAAAAAAGCAAGCCTGATTTTGCCTCCAACCATTTATGCACTGCATTTATATTGCATTTAGCAATTGCATTTATATTGCATTTAAAGTACAGTTTCATTGCCCTTTCCATAAACTGCCTCGCTACAGCCCTGTGAAAGTAGGTTGGAAAGGTATGGATATTTCCATTCATAGGTGAAGAGATGGACATCAAGTGACTCGTCACCAAAATGCAAGAGCTTAGGTTTTATATGTAGTTAATATCTTTACACACATCTGTGTAGTTGACCCAATGAAATACTATCAATTTTTGATTTATGAATAAGAAAACTGAGGCTTAGCAAGAAATCTCTTACCTTGGGTGATTAGTACATGGTAGACCACCTGGGATTTGAACCTCCAGAGAAGAGTGGCCTGCCTGACCTTTCCAGTTTGGCCTTCATTTTAAAGGCCAGCTAACTGTCAAGGAGGAGATGTCACTTGTCAAGATTGTTAAGGCAGCTAATATATACAAGAACATACTATGTGCCAGGTACTTGCCATTATCACAGCCACCCTAACAGGCACCCTGGGAAAGCGGTAAAATCATTGCTATTTTACCAACAGGGAACTGGCATTGGAGGAAGAGCCTTACTAACTACTGAGGTATTAAGAGATGGGGTTGCAATAGAACCAATCTCGGTCAATATGACAGCAAAGGCCAGGCTGCCTGCACCATCATCTGCTATCCAGCAGCTCTTCTCTCAAGAGGCCCACCCTGTGACCTTCTTGTCCCTCCTGACTGACCTCTGTATGCTGGCTACTTACAACTGTGAGGTCCCCAAACTCCAGGACTTGTGACTCTCCATGGAGTCAAGGGAATCTACATAATTGAAATCTGGCAGAAATTTACTGTGCCCCATACATCACCTGCATATGGCAGCTGTCCAGGAACAAAACTGCTGGTTGACAGGGTCAAAAGCTTTTCTCTGCCAACAGCCCAACTCCTTGCCCGGCCATGGAGGTAGAGGGGTGCAGTGGGAAGGTGCCCAGGTTAGCCTCTCAGCATTTTCGTATCGCTGAGTCACCCAGTGTCCACACCTGTGAAATGGAGGCAGAACGGCCTCCCTCGCAGGGAGGTGGAAGACAGGAGACAAAGCAGGCACAGAAGCCAGTTCATAATAGGGTGAGGACAGATGTGAGCACCATCAATCTCCTGGCGGCTGCGTGCCATCTCAGTGAATTGCTGGCCAGAGACAGGAGAAGCAGAGGGAACTAGAATATCTGCCAACCACGTCACCAGCTTCCCTCACGAATTCAAACATCATCTCCCTCTTCTATGCCTTGGTTTCAGCAGAAGCAGCGCTAGTGCTAACCCTTATAGGAGAAAATCCCCATTCCCTGGTCTATAGAAGTCCTTTCCCTCAAAGCCCAGTCAACCACCCTCCTCATTTAAGGATTCTAGTTTTTTCAAGCATTATAGTCTCCAGTCACCTACATAATATCCCTCTGACTGGACGGATCTCTGAGGCTGAGACCACTATATTTTCCACACCATTTTTGAGCCCCACCCACCTACCTAGCAAGCAGGTGTTCTAGCTGAGCCAGAGTAGGAAAGGCATGGAAGGGAGAAGTGTGGGAGAGGAAAGAATGGTCTGCAGGGACAAAGAGAACAGCATGGAGAAGGCAGGAGAAGGAAGAGGGAGTCGGGAACATAGAGAGAAAGGCTGAGACAAAATGCACTCCCTGGATACAGAGTTCCTTAAAAAATTAAAATAGGCCAGGTGCAGTGGCTCATGCCTGTACTCACAGCACTTCGGGAAGCCAAGGCAGGAGGATCACCTGAGGTCCGGAGTTCGAGACCAGCCTGGCCAACATGGTGAAAACCCGTCTCTACTAAAAATACAAAAATTAGCCAGGCATGGTGGCAGGTGTCTATAATCCTAGCTACTTAGGGGGCTGAGGCAGGAGAATCGCTTGAACTCGGGAGGCAGAGGTTGCAGTAAGCCGAGATTGCGCCATTGCACTCCAGCCTGAGTGACAGAGCAAAACTTGGTCTCAAAATAAGTAAATAAATAATAATAATAATACAAATAAAAATAACAATTCCCAGATACACAGACCCTTTGCAAAAAAAAGAAAAAAAAACAAGCTTTTTTCTTTTGGGTACAGTGTTCTAGTACGTGGGAAGGACCAACAACAAAAGCAGATGTGGACGTGGCCTCACAGCCCCTTTCTGTTCTGCTCCTCCTTCATTCCTTTCAGCAGCCCCCGTCCTGTCCTGCCAGGCATCGTAGGTATTTACCTGTTCTCCATTCCCTTTGGTGCAGAATTTTCAGAACTTCCTCATATCAAAATCAAACAGTTGTGGCCAGGTGCGGGGGCTCATGCCTGTAATCTCAGCACTTTGGGAGGCCAAGGCGGGCAGATCACTTGAGGTTCAGGAGTTTGAGACCAACATGGTGAAACCCTGCCTCTACTAAAAATACAAAAATATTAGCCGTGTGTGGTGGTGCATGTGTGAATTCCCAGCTACTCGGGAGGCTGAGGGAGGAGAATCGCTTGAACCTAGGAGGTGGAGGTTGCAGTGAGCCGAGATCATGCCACTGAACTCCAGCCTGGGCAACACAGCGAGACTCCGTCTCAAAAAAAAAAAGAAATTGAACGGTTGTACCTCCCATTTTCTATGGGTGTGAACAGCCCAGCTGAGAACCAACTGGAAGCCACCTCATGACTGGACCAGAGACCAATTCTTTCCAAGTCAGCCCTCAAAGGTCAGATAATGAGTGAATGGATATGCTCCTACTTTCGGGTAACCCACGGCTTTTTATTTTAATTTTATTTTATTTTATTTTATTTTTGAGACGGAGTTTCACTCTTGTTGCCCAGGCTGGAATGGAGTGGTGCCATCTCGGCTCACTGCAACCTCCAGCTCCCAGGTTCAAGCGATTCTCCTACCTCAGAGTCCCAAGCAGCTGAGACTACAGGCAGGTGCCACCATGCCCAACTAATTTTTGCATTTTTGGTAGAGATGGGGTTTCACCATGTTAGCCAGGCGGGTCTCGAACTCCTGACCTCAGGTGATCTGCCCACCTCAGATCTGCCCACCTGTAATTCCAGCCTCCCTAAGTGCTGGAATCACAGGCGTGAGCCACCGCGCCTGACCAACCCGTGGCATTTTTATTTTATTTATTTATTTTTGAGACGGAATTTTTTTGCTCTGTTGCCCAGGCTGGAGAGCAGTGATGCAATCCCAGCTCACTGCAACCTCCACTTCCCGGGTTCAAGCAATTCTACTACTTCAGCCTCCCAAGCAGCTGGGACTACAAGCATGCTCCACCATGCCCAGCTAATTTTTGTATTTATAGTAGAGAAGAGATTTCACTATATTGGCCAGGCTGGTCTCCAAACTCCTGACCTTGAGATCCACCTGCCTCAGCCTCCCGAAGTGCTGGGATTACAGGCATGAGCCAATGCGACCGTCCCCATGGCATTTTTATAGAACTAATTTCCAGCCTCTGAGCCTGAAGGAATGATTTGCCTGAAAGTCTTAAAGCTCAGTGCTAAAGTAGGCCAACAGTGAGAACTATCTAAGCCTCCCTCTTCCCTCTGCCTGACAGGAAACTCAACAGTCCACTTGGCCAAGAGCCATTGTGTAGGCAGACCCTCGGGAATACACCAGATGGGTTCTTCTCTCCCTCCAGGCTCTACCACCTATTCTAACCCAGAGATTCCGGTGCCCCATTTTTCTCAGATTTCTTAACATTGTTACATAGAATTTTTCTGTTCTCAAACCTTCCTCAAATATCTTGTCTAAAGAAGTGGGTCATTACCACCACACAAAGGGACTTATCACAGTAAATGTTTTGGACATATGTGGAAGCTGAGTAGGGAAATTTCAAACAAAGAAGACCCGGATTCCGCAGCTTCCTCAAACTGCAGCCCACCATGGGAAATGGCAACCCCAGGCGTCAGAAAGAACGCCACTTGCCTCACTGGTCCAGAATCTGTCGGGCCACACCCTTCAGAGAGGCCCTGCCTCCGAGACCCTGCCACACCCTGCTTGGTCTCCTAGACAGGCGCTTCCCCATCTCCTTCTTTCATGAGCAGTGGTGACTGGTGACTCAGGCAGCGCTGCTTAGCAGAACTACTGCTGGGAGTTCTGTCCAGATGGGGGGAGGGGAGGTGGAAGGTAGTGGTGTTAACAATCAGTGACAGTAGATCCCACTCATTTCCCTAGTCTATTTTACGACTTTGAACTCAGTATGCAAATTTATGCAAGACGAGATGCAAAGCAGTACTCTGAGCCAGAAGTCCCATTGCTTTTTCCCCCTTTTTTTTTTTGAAGCTGCACTGAACCACTGTAAATCAGTGCTCGCCTCTTCCCTCCTTTATTCTACCCCGGCAACTGCAGATGCAGAGCCTCCCCAGGCCCACCCACCCGCCTGCCCGCCTGCCTGTCTGCCCGCCCTGGGACTTTGAATGACTACACATTTCTATAGCACCTTTATACGTGCAGTGGGCCAGACGGCCACTCGGGCGGCCCCGCCCCTCAGTATAATCCCCTGCATTGTACACGGTAGGGAAGGAGGCTGGGGAGATACTGAAGGAACCGGTCTAGCCCAACCTTAATTCTGAAAGGGCCTGGACTGGCCCAACCCTGCTCCCTCCTCGACCCTGACATTTCTAGGCACTTCTGTCCACTCCACCACCAAACACATACACACGCTTTCAGAGTCCCAACTTCAAGCAGATCTCAGGGTCTCCTTTCGGTTTTTCTTCTAGGCCTACCCACCCCTTCCCCCAAGTCTGACTTCTCAGTTTCTTTGAACCAACAAGCCCCAGCCCATCGTCCCCGTGGGATACAGGATCACCACCACCCACTCCTTCCACCCACTGATGTGCCCACCCCCACCCCTGCATCCTTGCCATCCCCAGGAAGCCAGCAGCAACACAGCCCCTGAGTCCCGGGAACAAAGACAAAAGAGCTAACAGCAAAGCCGGAACTGCTGAGGTTCGCTGCCTCGAAATAAGAGGGTATGTTTAAAATTCTCAAAAGCAACCTGCTCAATGAGGAATGCAGGCTGGAGGGGGGTGCTCATTCTTCGGACGGGAGAGAAGAGGGGACGGGAGATGGAGTGGGAGGCAGAGGATTCAGTGCTAAGATCTCCGCTGGGCCAGGCCCCACCCAACGCGGACCAGCACTCTCCATCCAGTGACTCCAGTCTCTGCCCCAGCCTAAGACCCTCTCCCGCACAAAAGCCTCCAACCTTGACCCCTTTTTCTCCTGCACCCTTGCAAGCTCAGGCTCCTTCCCAAAGTGCTCCCCTCCCCCAGCCCGACTCTTTCTCAGGCACCCCTGACATTGGTCACTTCTTTTGAGTGCACCCACTCAGCTTCCAGCCCCACCCCCCACCTTCCACCCCTGCTTAACATCCCCTCTTCCCAGGCTGGTGCACAAAAATGCGGAAGGCGTCTGGGCACTGGGGAGGAGAAGGCAGCTGGGGCAAGCTGGCGGAAGGGAGTCCCATAACCAGGCAGAAAATCCAGAGTGACATTCTTCCCATGAACTCACCCCATTGTCCCTGGCCTCCCCTAACAACTCCCCCCCACCCCCTTCAGGCTCCAGGGAAAAGTGAATGGGAGAAAATCTGCCGCATCTGTTCCTGGCTAAAGACCCTAACCGGCTTCAGGGATTTGGGAAGTAGAATTGGTTTTCAGGCTTAGAGTGAGACGAACGAAGAGTAGAAAAAAAAAAAAAAAAAAGTAAAACGTTAAAGAAGGAAAGGCATCACACACTTTATTAAAACAGTCAGCAGCCAAACCATCCTATGAACTTAGAGGCCTTTCAAAAAGTTCACCCTGCTGAGGAAGATGTTTAGTTTGTCAGAGTTCAGCTCAGAAACTTCACAGCACCTCCCCGGTGGACCACGAGGGGTGATGAGGAGGAACGCATGACTGGGGGACAAGCACCCCGCAGTGAAAGGATTTCATGGGGGCTTTTTCCTTTTATTGTTACTTTCTAAGAGAAGCAGGAGGGAAGGGTTAACTTCCAGGCAGGCTAGGGAAGGAAGCGAGCCGAGGGAGAAGAAAGGGATTGAGAGGCTCCACTCAGAGGAAGCCCTAACTTGCTCTGTACTCCAGAGCAAAATGTGCTAGAGAAACAGAAGAAAGATTTCAACTCTGACCCCTAATTCCATTCTCAAGGAGAAGAGGGAAAAAAACAATAGCAGACCAGGAGAAGGGAGGCGGGTTGGTGCATGGGGTGGGGGGCTTACGAAGACCTCAGAAGCTAAAAAGCAAGCATTCTTCTTTTTCACTTTTTCTTTTTAAGTTTGAGAAACTTAGACCCACTTGCTTTTTCAACAACAGCAGCAGGCAGTGGACACATTTCACCACTGTCTCCAAGAGGAAAGAAAATAATTACAGCTTCCTCCCGACCACTGGGGCAGGAGGCTTTCGTAATTAAAAAAAAAAAAAAAAAAAAAAAAAAAAAAAAAAAAAGTAACCTCCTTAGAGCCTGGTTGTGTCCCTCAAATAAGTTTTTGGGAGGGATGAGGGCCCCTGAACAAAGAATATCGGGTCCCCATTCTATCCTACAGGAAGGGGTCCCTCAATTTAGGATAGGGGCGGGGGTGGGGAGGTGGCAACGCATCTCTCCTGCCTTTCGATCTGGGGCCCAGATGCGAAACTGCACAGCCTGGCTGCCCCCGTCCAGGGAACGCAGCCGGCGATCGGGCTTAAGTTACATTGATTCAGCTGCTAGGAGACCCCTCGCCTACCAAATGCCTCCCTTTTATTTTTCCATTCAACGTGGTAGCAAGATCCCCGCTCGTTCCCTATGGAGAAATGGTAGTGTTCGTTTTCATTTTTCTCCTAAGCGACTCATCCTACAAAGTACCAAGTCCTTTCTTTCCAACTCACAACCCCAGTAGAAGGAATGGTCCCTTGGGACGCCGGTGCCTCCTCCTAGCTACCTTTCCTCTTCCAAGGTTCCTGGTGTCACTGGCACCCCGCAGCCTCCGCCTCCCAGCAGCGATCCCACCAGGACCCCTGGGTCCTCAAGCAGTGCCCCAAATAAGGTTCGAGTTCCTACTCCCATGGATCTGACCACCGGCCCCCTTCCCAGCAAATCCCTCCTCCAGAATAGAAGTCTGGGTCCGTTCCACGCGGGTAAGACTATGGCAGCAGGGATGCCTTTCCTCTCCCCATTCATCCCCACCAAATGAGTCGCCCAGGGCTCTTCCACTTGTTCTAACTCCAGTTCCCCTCCCCAGGCCTGACTTCCGCGTCCCGCTCGCAACAGTCCCCCTTGATCTGGTCCAAGGTCTCCGCTCTGCCGCCCCTAAAACAGTCCGTGAGATCCAGCCGCCCGTCGGGCTTCCCCGCTGCCCTCCAAGTTTCTCCCAACTACTTGTTCCAGACCGCGTTACCTGCAACCTGCTCCGGGCTGGCGCCATACTCGGCGTCCCGGCGCTTCTCACAAGTGCCCTCGCCCATGACCAGCGCCTGCAGGGGCAGCTCGGAGCCCGGGTGGGGATAGCAGCGCAGCCCCTGGCCGCAGCGCGGGGTGTAGACGCCGCACGCCTCGCCCTCCAGCCGGGCGCACACCGAGCAGCAGCCGCAGCCCGGCTCCCGGACGAGCTCGGCGCATGGCATGCGGGCGCCTCCGGCCACCGCAGCCACCGCGGCAGGCGGCGCGACCGGCGGGGGCCCGCAGGCGGCCAGGCGCTCGGGTGTGCAGGGCGGGCAGCGGAACAGCACCTCCGCGCGCGCCCCGCCGCCGCCGCCACTCGCGCCCAGCAGCAGCAGCAGCAGTGGCAGCAGCGGCGGCGGCGGCAGCGGCAGCGCGGGGCAGCCCACTCTCGGCAGCATGCTGGCGGTCGGCAGCGCGGCGCGGCGGGCGAGCGAGCGGGCGGGCGGGCAGGTGGCACGGCCCTGCGAGCGCGGGAGCCGCCTCCTCCGCTTCTTCCTCCTCCCTCGCCGCCGCAGCCGGGTCCTAAAGGGCCGGCTTCTCCCCGCCCCCTGCCTTCTCCCCTCCCCCTTTTGGAGACCACTCCCTTCCCCCCGACACTCCCTCGCGCCGGCAAGGGCGTGCGCGCACGCCTGCTCGCCCACCCTTGCGTTGGCCACGGGCTCTGGGGGTCCCCTGCTCTTCCCGGGCCACGTCCCTCCGCACTCTTCTGGCCCTGAATCTGACTACTGGAGGAGAATACAGATAACTCGCGGGTTTGGGTAGGACCGGCGTGGCGGTGGAGAAGAGCGCGTGCTTTTGTCTGCTCTCAGTTCAGTTCGCGAGGACTTCGTTTGCGCGCTTCCCATGTGGCCGGCACTGGGCTAACCGCTGGGGAACACAAAGGACATAAGGCACCGTTTTGACCTTCAAGTAGATTTCAGTCGGCTCACACTAACTCCTTCCATCCTGGGGTATCACCCGCCGCTGACACGTGGCTTGGAACAATGACTTCTTGTTGGGTGGGTCCTGCGAGTTTCTGACCCGTCTAGACCAGGCGAGACCCAAACCGCCCCGAATGGTCTTAGTGACTATTGCAGTTTTCCAAACCTGGGAGCTCGTGACTACAACCTATGAGAACCCTAAGTGCAATGCTCCGCAAAACCTGCCCCCTTCCTCTGCCCTAGACCCCCTCCCTTCTCCGCCCGCTAAAATAATCCCTTAGCACTCTGGGCCCCCACCTACAAATCTCGAGGCACTTGTTGCAGGACAGATCCCAGAACACCCAGTTGCAGGGGTCCTGGAGAGGTCAGATCAGCTCTCCAGGTGTGACAGACCCGCTCTGGGGTAAGGCCATTTATGGCTGTCTTCAGTAATGCAGATGGACAAGCATGACCTCCTTTTATTGTTCTGTTTGATTTACTGAGTCATCTACCCAAGCTGCCCCCAACCCCCATCATTCCAGGCTGGACTCAGCCATAATCATCAGCCATCTCCTGGGGTGTGACCCTAACAAAGACCCCTGTCACAGAGATTCCCTGGGTGAGAGATGGACCATTAAGCTGCCTCCACCGCAGGTTTAATCTCCCTATACCTCAGCGCCCCTCTTCCCCAACCAGACCCCTCCACTCTGGCTCTTTCTAACTTTAAGGCTCAGAGCCTGTTTGATTCAGTTCAGCTAGTTAACCCAATGGCCACCTGGCTCTGAAGGTGACCTAGATGCCTCCAGGAAGGGAAGTTCCTGGTCTTAAGACCCTAAGCTGGGAAGAGTTACGGGGAAAGACTTTGGTAAGATAAAAAATAAATAAATAAATGTTTATCAGAGGCTTTGAAGAAAAGAAATATTTTGGTAGAGAGGTGATGTGGTGGTTGAGGAAAGGGGAGTTTCTTGGGTGAGTCGGAACTGAAATTGAAGCTTGTAATTTTGTAATTCTATCAGAGGAAATGGACGGTTAGCAAGGGCACAGGCAGAGCGATCACCTGAAGCAAAAACACAGAAATGCGGCCGGGCGCGGTGGCTCACACCTGTAATTCCAGCACTTTGGGAGGCCGAGGCGGGTGGATCACCTGAGATCAGGAGTTCAAGACCAGCCTGGCCAACCATGGCCAACATGGTGAACTCCTATCTCTACTAAAAATACAAAAAATAGCCGGGCACGGTGATGCACGCCTGTAGTCCCAGCAACTTGGGAGGCTGAGGCAGGAGAATCGCTTGAACCCAGGAGGTGGAAGTTGCAGTGAGCCAAGATCGCACCACTGCACTCCAGCCTGGGTGACAGAGTGAGAATCACTCTCAAAACACACACACACACACACACAGAAATGGGAAAATGAGTTTGGGGATCAGAAAGTCCACTTCAGCCAGAGGGCAGGATGCTTGCAGAGAGCAGCGGGGGAGGCAGGAAATCCAGTTGACTGTGGAGCTTTGGCTTAATATGCTGGGCAGTAAGGATACCGCATCCATGTTTGAGCAGAGGGAGAGACGGACAGAGCTGGACTTCTGGAAATCAGTAGCACTATGTAGAGTGCCGATCTGAAAAAAAAAAAAGAAGAAGAAGTAAAAAGCACTATGTACAGTGCCAATCTGAAAAAAATAAAAATAAGAAAGACACAGGAAGGATCATGGTCATTCCACCTTCATTCTCCCTGGTGTCTCCTGCCTGCTTTGTAACATGTTTCTGTTGGTCCCACCCACTGAGCTCCTACAGAGTAGGGACAGGGTCTAGCACAACGCTGTCCAATAGAAATCTACTGCAAACCGCAAACGTGAGCACATGTGCAACTGTAAATTTCTGGTAGCCATATTAAAATATAGTAAAAAGAAATAGGTGATATTTATTTTAATAATATTCTTAATTTGGCGATATATCCAAAATACTATCATTTCAATGGGTAATCAACACTAAAATTAATGAGAGAGTTAACATTCCTTTTCTTATACTAAATCCTCAAGTTCTGATGTGTATGCTATACAGCACATTTTAGTTTGAAGTAGCCAAAATTCAAATGCTTGATAGCCATGTGTGGCTACGTAGCTATCAAATTGGACAGCCCACAGGTCTAAATACTGCCTGGCACTAGGTAGGCACTCAATAAATATTTGTTGAGTGAATGAAAAGTACAATCTCTCAAAATATTCCTGGCAGGGCCCCTCATTCTCTTTCTGTCTTAATTGCAATGCCCAGGAGCTGGGAATGAAAGGCTGTGATGAGTCTATTAAGAGGCTAAGAGTGGCACTCATTCATTCATTCACATGCAGCTACTCACTTATCTTTTGGGATTCATTCTCTTTCCACCTCCTTTTAAAGTTCTTGATCTTTTAGCCAAGAGCAGTGGAGATGAGCAGGCAAAGTGAAGCTGACTTGACAAATGCAAAGTACTCAATGATATTTCACTTTCTAATGAGCCTGGAGGCCACACCCAATTCTTTTCTCCTAGTTCCCAGGTTAATGGCCAGTTTTACCCTTCCCCACCCTAAATACACGCAAACACGTAACAAAATAATCCCATCTTTTTAAGGCTTTTCCTAACCTCTCCTGAGCCTCACTCAAAATCCCACTCCCCAAAGGCCAGCTGCTACAGAGGCTTGAATCACAGAGCATCCTCAATCCATTGAAGCCTAGAGAAGTAGGGGGACTCAGCCCAGAACCCAGAGCTGGTTACTGGCTGGCCTACGACTTAACCATTTTGCCTATTACTGTAGGCCCAGGGCTAGAACAGTGTCTGCACAGAGATACTCAAAGAATATTTGTTGAGTGAATCCAGATTCTCCACTCCTTGTCTCTTGCTTTGCCCATCACATTGTTTCTGGATCATTCTTCACTTTAGATTTCTCATGAGTCCTCTGCAAAGGTATGTCCTCAGGCTTGAGAGCCTGTCTGTGCCCAGCAGTGAGGATTGGTTGAGAGATGGGGACAGGCTAAGACTGGTTTTCTCCCTTCCCCTTAATCCCTACCTTTTTCCATCTCAATCGCGTTTTATAAACCCTACCCTTATATGGTTTACCGTAACTAGGTACCACCTGTACTATTATTTACATAATTTTTTTAAAGTAAGGCAATTCACTCTTTTTTTTTTTTTTTTGCTTACGATCATTTTTAAAAGAAATTTTATGTCACTACCATAAATGGAAATGTAGTATTGATGACCATCTATAGATGGTAACCATAAAACACAATGAAAACAAAACAATGTTATTTGATTCGAGCTGGATATTGTTGCCTGCTGAAGCTTCTGAAGCTGGCACACTCTTCCCAATTTAAGAAGGATGAGACAATTTAGAAGAAGCATTCAGGTCAAGTCAGACCCCAGCTGAGATTTTCTCCACTAAGTCATCAGGAGAGGAATGTTTTTAAAAATATTTTATTGACATATACATGCAAAAAAGTAGATAAACTAGAGGAATATCCACAAATTGACCACACCATATAACCAGCTCCCAGATCAAGAAGAACATTGACCAGGCACAGTGGCTCATGCCTGTAATCTCAACACTTTGGGTGGCTGATGGAGGAAGATCACTTGAGCCCAGGAGTTCAAGACCAGCCTAGGCAATATGTGAAACCCCGTCTCTACAAAAAATAAAAAATAAATAAAAATAAAAATAAGCCAGGTGTCACGCATGCCTGTAGTCACAGCTACTCAGGGGGCTGAGGTGGGAAAATAATTTGAGCCCAGGAGGTCGAGGCTGCAGTGAGCTGTAATTATGCCACTGCACTCCAGCCTGGATGACAGAGTGAGATGCTGTGTAAATAAATAAATAATAAAGGAAAGAACGTTAACAGCATATGGAAAACCTTTCATGCCCCTGCTGGTTATTATCCCCATGCCCTGCAAGGGTAAACATTGTCCTGACTTCTACTGGCATGGATGAGTTTCCACATAAATGAAAACTTACAATAAACAGTTTTATTTTTATTTTTTTTGTTTTTGGAGACAGTCTCGCTCTGTTGCCCAGGCTGTAGTGCAATGGTGTGATCTCAGCTCACTGCAACCTCCACCTCCCAGGCTCAAGCGATTCTCCTGCCTGAGCCTCCAGAGTAGCTAGGATTACAAGTGTCTGCCACCATGCCCGGCTAATTGTTGTATTTTTCATATGGAACCAAAAAAGCGTGCAAATAGACCAAGCAATCCTAAGCAAAAAGAACAGAGTCAGAGGCATCACATTACCTGACTTCAAACTATATTATAAGGCTACAGGAACCAAAACAGCATGACACTGGTACAAAAACAGACACATAGACCAATGGAACAGAATAATGAACCCAGCCATAATGTTACAAAGTTGAGAAAATAAGCAATGGGGAAAGTACCTAGTCAATAAATAGCGCTGGGATAGCTAGCTAGCCATATGCAGAAGAATGAAACTGGACCCCTACCTCTCACCATATACAAAATTGAACTCAAGATGGATTAAAGTGTAAGACCTCAAACTATAAGAATTCCAGAAGAAAACCTAGGAAACACCATTCTGGACATCAGCCTTGGGGAAGAATTTATGACTAAGGCCCCAAAAGCAATAGCAACAAAAACAAAAATTGACAAGTGGGACCTAATTAAACTAAAAAGTTTGTGCACAGCAAAATAATCTATCAGCAGAGTAACAGAATGGGAGAAAATATTTGCAAACTATGCATCTGATAAAAGTTTAATATCCAGAAACAATTCAACAAGCAAAAAAGCAAATAACCCCGTTAAAAAGTGGGCAAAGCCACTTCTCAAAAGAAGACAGACAAGCAGCAAATAAACATATGAAAAAATGCTTAACAACACTAATCATCAGAGAAATGCAAATCAAAACCACAATGAGATACCATCTCACACTAGTCAGAATAGCTATTATTAAAAAGTCAAAAAACAACAGATGTTGGCAAGGCTGCAGAGGAAAGGGAACGCTTATACACTGTTGGTGGGAATGTAAATTCGTTCAGCTACTGTAGAAAGCAGTTTGGAGATTTCTCAAGGTACTCAGAACTATCACATTACTCCGTATATAGCTAAAAGAAAATAGCCAGGCGCGGTGGCTCACGCCTGTAATCCCAGTGCTTTGGGAGGCTGAGGCAGACGGATCACTTGAGGTCAGGTGTTCGAGACCAGCCTGGCCAACATGGTGAAACCCTGTCTCTACTAAAAATACAAAAATTAGCTGGACATGGTAGCATATGCCTGTAATCCCAGCTACTCGGGAGGCTGAGGCAGGAGAATCACTTGAACCCGAGAGACGGAGGTTGCTGTGAGCTGATATCAGGCCACTGCACTCCAGCCTGAGTGACAGAGTGAGACTCCATCTCAAAAAAATAAAATAAAATAAAATAAAAAGGAAAGAATATAAATTATCTTACCAAAAAGACACATGTACTCATATGTTCACTGCAGCTCTATTCACCATAGCAAAGACATGGAGTCAACCTAGGTGCCCATCAATGGTGGACTGAATAAATAAAATGTGGTATATATACGCCATGGAATACTACGCAGCCATAAAAAGGATGAAATCATGTCCTTTGTAGCAACATGGATGCGGCTGGAGGCCATTATCCTAAGCGAATTAACACAGGAACAGAAAACAAAATACCACACGTTCTCACTTACAAGTGGGAGCTAAACACTGGGTAATCATAGACGTAAAGATGGCAACAACAGACAATGAGGGCTACTAGATGGAGTGGGACAGAGGGGGCAAGTGTTGAAAAACTAACTGTTGGCTACTAGGCTCACTGCCTGGGTGATGGGATCATTCATACCTCAAACCTCAGCATCACACCACAAACCCATATAATAAACCTGCACATGCACCCCTTGAATCTAAAATAAAAGTTGAAATCATATTTTAAAAATTCCTCCTATTTTATCATACATACATTAACCCCACTGCGAATAGCCCACTGTGAATAAAGAAGGTGTTCAACCAGAACTGGTAAATTGAGAAAAGATGGAAAGTGCCAATTGTTGGCAAGGATAGGAAGCAAGTGGAACCTCCATGTACTTCCGATAGGAGTATACGTTCATACATTTACTTGGCAAAACTTTTTAGCTCTGTCTACTAAAGCTGAACACATGTGTACCCTATCACCCAGAAATTCCAGGTCTAAGTATGATTACAGGTATGAGCCACCACGTCCGGCCATCATAGTTTTTTTTTAAAGATGGGGTCACTATGTGTCACCCTGGCTGGAGTGCAGTGGTTATTCACAGGCACAGTCATAGCACTTTGTAGCCTCAACCTCCTAGGCTCAAGTGATCCCCCTACCTCAGCCTCCCAAGTAGCTAGGATTACAGGCACATGCCACCATGGATGGCTCATATACTTTTTTTTTCATGGGGGAGTTTTGAGTTTGAATTTTAGTTGTTGTTTCGAGAGGAAGGGAAGAAGCACAAAAGGATAAGAGCATTGCTTGAGCAGAGGAAATGTCCTCTAGTTTTTATACATTCCCCTGGGATTTGCCAAAGAGCAGCACAGCCTCCTCCTTGGTGAACCCTGAAACAGAATGAACAGGGGTGAGGACCTCTGGCTTTTCTGACCCAGCTCCTTGGTAAGAAACTCCCTAATGGAAATCTGGGGAACATCATTATGGAAAAGATGAAGAATGGAAAAATGTGCTGTGGTGAAATTAAGGCTGGGGCTGCATGCTCTGTGGTGACTTTCTGAACAAGCATCAAGTGCCAGGTCAACAACTCGATCAATCGCTGTCATCATCTTTGTCTTCAGAAAATCTTAACCAAGCGCCTCCTCCCAGATGATAGATTAGGCTTTGTATAGCCGTGCCATCTGGAAGTTGCTGGTCAGGTTGGATGACTCCACAGTGACCAAATGGAAAGGACACAAAAGAAAAGAATCAGAATCAGAATGTGGGCCCTGGAGGCAGGTAGGAGTTAAGCAAAAAAGGGCCTTGGGACCAAGCTGCTTGGATTCATGTCCACCTCCTCTGCTTACTGGCTATGTAATTTGGGGCCAGTTTTTTAACCTCTCTCAGCCTCAGTTTCCTCATCTGTAATAAGGGGATGATAATAGTACCTGTTTCAGAGACTCGTTGCAAAGAGTAAATTAGGCTGGGCACTGTGTGGTTCATGCCTGTAATCCCAGCACTTTGGGAGGCTGAGGCAGGTGGATCACTTGAGGTCATGAGTTCAAGACCAGCCTGACCAACATGGTAAAACCCCGTCTCTACTAAAAATACAAAATTAGCCGGGAGTGGTGGTGCACGCCTGTAATCCCAGCTACAGGGGAGGCCAAGGTAGGACAATCACTTGAACCCTGGAGGCAGAGGTTACAGTGAGCCAAGATCGTGCCACTATACTCCAGCCTGGTAAATAAGAGTGAAACTCCATCTCAGAACAACAACAACAACAACAAAACAGAGTAAAGTAGGCTGGGCACAGCGGCTCATGCCAATAATCTCAACACTCCGGGATGCCAAGGCAGAATTGCTTGAGACCAGGAGTTCAAGATCAGCCTGGGCAACACAGCAAGACCCCATCTCTACAAAAAATTAAAATTAAAAAATTTTCCAGGGATGGTAGGGGGTGCCTGTAGTCCTAGCCACTCAGGAGGCTGAGGTAGGAGGATGCTGGAGCCCGGGGATTCAAGGTTACAGTGAGCTAGGATCACAGCACTGCACTCCATCCTGGGTAACAGAGTGAGACCCTGTCTCTAATTTTAAAAAATAACAAAAATTTTAAATAAGAGTAAATAAAACAAGGTGAAATCCTTAACCCACTGCCTGGTATGCAACCCTCAGCCAAAGATAGTCCTGCCATTATGATTGAATTAGGCACGTGGGAGGCGCCTATGTCTTTTGGCATGGTGCAGGAGTAGGGTATGATGTTTAGAGTTCCTCAGTGTGAGGTCAGGAAATCACCACGTCTCTCCCTCTGTAAAGCTCGGAAGATGTTTGCAGAGGAAGGAGAAATTCAAAGGGACTGCTTGGTTGGAAGGGATTGGAGTTATTCCCCAAAGTGTAATGAGGCAAGAGAGGGAGAACTGGATGTACATTGCTTCCAGCAAGTGTGCTCAAGAGTAACAGAAAAGTAACAGAAAAGAAATAGAAGAAACCAGAGCACAGCGTCCTCAGAAGCCTGGAAGAAAGTATGGAAACCAGCCGTGGAGATTTGGAATCTTATCCGCAGTATAAGTCGAAGGCCTGGCTCGTCTGCATGGCCTAGGTAACAGGCAGGGAAGTGCAGTGACAACAGGAAGAAAGGAACAAAACTAACAGCGATAAGTCCGTGCAGACACTTTTACAGGTGCTATTTCATTTAATTCTTACAAGTGTCAAATGATGCTTAGGTAATTTAAGTGACCTGCCCGTGGTCATCCAACTAGTATGCCAAAAACTTACCTTTCCACTACTTCCAGGGGAGCCAAGAAACGACAACTCTAATTCAGGACCTACTGCCAATCTCAGGGTGTGTGGCCTTGGGCATGCTGCGGCACTCTACTCAATTTCTCTGAGTTTACTCAAGTTCTTCTGAAGGATGAAGGCATTGGACTGCATGTTCTTAGGCACTGGATGAAGGAAAGGATGACTTACAGAGGCAGTTTAGTGTGATTAAGAGCAGGGATTCTGAAGCCACATGACCTAGGCTCAAGTCTTGGTTCAAACTACTGTGGTAGAGCCTGCTGATGTTCACCTTTATCCCATTCTCTTTTCCTTCCTTCACACACAGAAGCTTAACTCACACAGCCACAAGTGACTAGTTGTGGGCAGTGAGCTGTGAGTGAGGTGAAGTGATGTGTCACTCCCAGCCTGAGGCAACGGAACAAAACCTACGTGACTCCTCAGTTTCTGTCTTCTTCATGTTTTAAATGGTGAGGCTACAATATGGCAGGATCTCCACCAGCCTGGATCCTGAGTGACTGTATGGATTAGAGAATAGAGCCTCCTGCCTTGAACAGCTAATGAGTGTAAATTAAACCTCTGTTGTTTTAAGCCATTAGGATTTGAGAGGGTTGTTATTGTAACATAGGCTAGTCTATCCTGACTAATGCAACCATTTACTAGCTGTGTAAACTCGGTCAAGTTTCTTTTCTTTTTTTTTTTTTTTTCTTTTTTGAGCTGGAGTCCTGCTCTGTCACCCAGGCTGGGGTAAAGTGGTATGATCTCGACTCACTGCAACCTTCACCGCCTGGGTTCAAGTGATTCTCCTGCCTCAGCCTCCCGAGTAGGTGGGACTACAGGCGTGCACCACCACGCCTGACTAATTTTTGTATTTCTGGTAGAGATGGAGTTTCACCATGTTGGCCAGGCTGGTCTTGAACTCCTGACCTAAGGTGATCTGCCTGCCTTGGCCTCCCAAAGTGCTGGGATTATAGGCATGAGCCACCCCGCCTGGCCTACCCAGCCAAGATTCTTAACCTCTCTGTGTATCAGTTTCCTCATCTATAAAATGGAGACACTGATAATACCTACCTCATAGGGTTGTTGTGAGCATATGAATAACAATATTTTACGCACTTAAGACTTAAAAACAACAGCTAAAACATTGAAGTACTATGTAAGTATTATTTATCACATTTATTTTGTAGGATGTTTTTCCAGTAGCAATAGAAATTGTCAGTTTCAATTAATATTCAAACATGTAACAGTAGATCCGAGTTTGCATCCTGACGTTGCCACTTGCTTGTTGGATGAGTTCGAGCCAGTCGTCTGACTTTTCCGAGCCTCTGTTTCCTTATCTTTAATGTGAACAATAATGTCTACTTCAAAGAGTAGTTGTGAGGGTCCTGTGAGCTCAGCAGCTGGCATGTTGTAGGCTCAAAAAAAAAAAAAAAAAATCCAGCTGGGCGTGGTGTCTCACGCCTGTAATCTCAGAACTTTGGGAGGACAAGGCGGGCGGATCACAAGGTCAGGAGATCGAGACCATCCTGGTTAACACGGTGAAACCCCATCTCTACTAAAAAAATACAAAAAATTAGCCAGGCGAGGTGGTGGGCGCCTGTAGTCCCAGCTACTCAGGAGGCTGAGGCAGGAGAATGGCATGAACCCAGGAGGTGGAGATTGCAGTGAACCGAGATTGGCCACTGCACTCCAGCCTGGGTGACAGAGCAAGACTCCGTCTCAAAAAAAAAAAAAAAAAAATCTCTTCTTGATTTATATTTTGTAGGTAGGGAGTTTGTGGTGATTCTCCTCTAAAAAGGAGATACCAAGGCACAGAAGGGAAAAGTCCAAATCTTCTACTACTAGAGGAAGCTTTCCAGACCAAAGCAATGGAACCCCACCTGGGACTAACCAGATGGCCACCCTCATCCCCTATTCCCCTCACAGCCCACGCTGCCATTGCCTTGTTCTCATGACCTTTCCAGTATAACAGACCATCCCAAAGTTTAAGTCTTGAAACAGCCATTTATCTTACTTCTTGTGGTTCTGTGGGTTGACTGGATTCAGCTGGGCAGTTCTCATGTGGGCTGTTTCATGTAGTTATAGCAGACGGTGTCTGGGACTGGAGTCATCATCTGAAAGCCCAGCTCAACTGACACCCAAGAGGGCTGCACACTCCCCTGGGGGCAGTGGGTGCCGGCTGCTGGCTGAGAGCTGAGCTGGCTGGTCAACAACAGCACCTGCATCTGGCTTCTCCTGTGGCTCAGGTGGCTCAGAGCATGGTGGCTGGGTCTGGGTTTTGAGAGGGAGTGTCCCAAGAGTGAGTGCTCCAAGAGACCAGATGGAAGTTGCAAGTCTTTTTTTTTTTTTTGAGACGGAGTCTCACCCAGGCTGGAGTGCAGGGCATAATCTCGGCTCACTGCAACCTCCGCCTCCCGGGTTCAAGCAATTCTCCTGCCTCAGCCTCCTGAGTAGCTGGGATTACAGGTATGCGCCATCATGCCCAGCTAATTTTTGTATTTTTAGTAGAGACAGGTTTTCACCACATTGACCAGGCTGGCCTTGAACACCTGACCTCAGGTGATCCACCCGCCTCGGCCTCCCAAGTTGTTGGGATTACAGGCGTGAGCTACTGCGCTTGGGCCCAGAAGTTGCAAGTCTTTTTGGCATTAAGAAGTCCCGCAGCATCACTTCCCCTACATCCTATAGACACGTAGAATGTCAGCCCATGTTCAAGGCGGGGAGAAATAACGAGTGGGACAGAGATATTGTGGAGGCCATCTTTGGAAAGGGTAATTGGCACAGCATCCACACCTCCTCACTGACGGGACATCTGCATAGAAGCCAGGCCTTGTTCCAAGGAGTTGAGGGGCAACTCCACTCACCCTTGTCTCCTCCGACTGCTGGTCATTCCCTGGGAAGCAAGGGACAACTGCTGCTCTCCAGAGGCAGGCCAATTTGGATAAATGGGTCAACCCTCTACCAGGCCAGGAGTCCTGCCCAGCTTCTGGGGCTCACAGTTTTACAAAGAGCACTATAGACAGAGCTCCAAGCCTTGGGTAGAGGCGCTTCCCATTAAACACATTACAAACAAATAGAAGTTTTTTCCCTCCCCTCTTGGAAGGTTGTGTTGGGGTCAAGGAGTTGTGGAAATCCTTGATGGCTCAGGACAGGGGCCTTTTGCAACTGACGGAAAGGGGTGTTGAGCAAAGCATCACTCAGCCAGAATTTTCTAGATTAGAAGTTGGCAAACTTTGGCTGTAAAGGGCGCTGTGGTAAATATTTTAAGCTTTGCAGGCTTCATGGAGTTGCAAGGACTCAGCTCTGCCATTATATCCCAAAAGCAGCCAAGGGCAATATTTAAACAAATGAGCAGGCTGTGTTCCAATAAAATTTTATTTACAAGAACAGATGGCGGCCAGGATTGGCTTACAGGCTGTAGCTGGTCCACCCCTGCTCGAGGGCGTCCTCAGTTTGAGAGAGCAGATTTTCAAAGGCTTCCATGCCCAAGAGATAACATAGGGCCTGAAGTATCACTTCCCAGCCTGCATCCAACCAACCCCCATTAGAGCAGCCATCCATGTAACCCCAAGAAAGCCCTAGAATGCCTGTGAGAAAGGCCAGCTCCACAAATGTCAAGTTCTTTATGAGGGTCCCCACTCCCTCCCAGGATTTCAGGGTGAGGTGTTCCCAGTCCCCAGCGTCCCCAGAGGAGAATCTCAACCCAGCCCTGGCCGGGCCCTGGCAGCCCCTCTCTGTTCAGTCAGGACAAGATTCAGACGTGCACCCTGAGACGTCCTGGAGAAAGGAAGAGAGGCAGGCAGCAGAAGGAAGCAAAGCAGATGCTGCGAGAACAGGCCTGGGAAAGGTTTCAAGCAGAGTGCAGCATCTGTGGACAATGTGAGCAGCGCTGCGGCCTCCATTGGACGGCCCGCCCCCTGCTTCCTGCTGCAGCTTTTCTTTCGAGGAACGAGACTACATCTGTTTGGCGATATTCTATTTGGAATCATTAAATAAATCTTTCAGGCCTGGCAAACAACAGCCCATCTTATTCCAGTGGGGGAGCTCCTGAAACGCAGCAGACTTCTTAATCCTAAATCTGTCTGCTAGCTCCCCCTCCCCTCCAAGCAAATCCCTGCTCGCCCCATTCCCTAGCCAGCGACTTGGAGAAAGACGGCATACTTACCACCTTCAGCTCCTCTCAACACTAACAGATCCTTGTTTTGGAGTCTTCATGTTTACTTTTTTTTTTTTTTTTTGAGATGGAGTGTCGCTCTGTTGCCCAGGCTGGAGTGCAGGGGCACAATCTCAGCTCACTGCAACCTCCGCCTCCCAGGTTCAAGCGATCCTCCTACCTCAGCCCCACTAGTAGCTGGGATTACAGGCACACGCCACCATGCCCGGCTAATTTTTGTATTTTTAGTAGAGACAGGGTTTCGCCATGTTGGCCAGGCTGGTCTCGAACTCCTGACCTCAGGTGATCCACCCACCTCGGCCTCTCGAAGTTCTGGGATTACAGACATGAGCCACTGTGCCCGGCCTTCATGTTTACTTTTAGTATTATTGTACTTGGTTTCTCTCTTTCAGTAGCTCAATAGTCTTAGCCACACAATACTGTCTGAGCAAACTTGTCCAGGCCCCCACAATTATCTCATCTCCCTGTTACCCCCACCCTCACCCTCCTGAGGCCACTGAGAAGCAGGCAAAGCTAAACAAATAAAGGATGGAAAGCGACCCAGCCAGCATTTCCAAGGGCCTGGCAATGGGAAATTACAAGCTCACTGATCAGCTTATCTTTACACCTCACAGACACCAGCCTGCCCCATAGACACACAACACACACACACACACATGCACACACACACACACCCCTCAGAGGCATATTGCAATGCTGGCTACAGACCCTGTGTGCCCAGCTGTGCACACAGCCGTCTCCCCTTCCCCGTCTCCTCACTCCCTTACCTCAATGCAGCAGACACTCATTGCCCTAACTCCCCTTTTCAGGAAGTCTGTTGCCTCAGCAGAGAGTCATGACATGGAAAGCAAGAAGTTGCTGTAGGCACATTTGATTTCTGATGAAATTGCTGCTGGGTGGTGGTGAGAAATGAGTTTGAACTGCACCCTTCCGCCTCCCCAACTCTTTCCCGCCTGGGAGAGGGATGTGTAGACTACATGCTGCAATTTCACAGACAGGCCTTGTTTCTCTGTTGCTCTGTGATTAAACCGCTGCCTCTCTTTTCTAATCAGAAGCCAGGTGGTGAGGCTGTTACTGCTCTACCAAGACAGAGGGGGAACGGGGGGAGGAATAGGAGGAAATGATGAAATAATCCAATTTGGAAACAGCCATTGCAGGGTGGAGGTAGCAAAGAATCACTCCCCAGGGGAAAAGTAGAACCCTCAATTTGGAGACTCTTTATAGGGCAGTTTGGGGATTGGAAACGTTCTTTGTAGGAGGAAGACTCTTCTAAAATCCTGATTCAGTCCTTGCTGAGCACCTTCCTGAAGGTGAGGCAAACTTCATCTAGCCTGTTCCTCCTTCCTAACACCAGGCATGGAGCCCCCCTCAAAGCTGTCCTAAGATCTGAGTTCAGGTGGCTTTGTGTTTCTTTTTGTGCCCTACCTCCACCTCCCTGATGACATTGAAAGCTCAGTGAGGACAGAGACTAGTATTCTCTGATTCCTGTGCCCCCGTCCCCTCACCCATCTCCCCACAACCCTCCTGCCTGGCTTTGCCTATGGTAGAGAGGTTACTCCATTCTCATTCTCCTGGTATGCCTCCAAGTGAGCAGCCTCAGTGATTCTCTTTTGCGTAGGTGGAAGAATCGCAGCCTGAGGAAAAGAAGCTCACCCCTCAGGGCCATTGGATGATCCTGTAACTCCCAAAGCAACAGCCATTCTACTTGGCATTCCTGCCTTTTCATCCTGACTGTGGCCGGGCAGGAAAACACAACTAATTCAGCACCACTGGGCTCAGAGCTCACACCAAGCAGTATTTCCCAAACATCAGCCATTCAAGAACTTCTTCCTACTCTGTGCATTATCTTTGAACCACATCGATTATTATTTCTCTAATATTTATGTTTAAATCAACTCATTTAATTTATTTATTTAGAGACAAAGTCTTGCTCTGTCACCAAAGCTGGAGTGCAGTGGCGTGATCTTGGCTCACTGTAACCTCTGCCTCCAGTGTTCAAGCGATTCTCCTGTCTCAGCCTCCCGGGTAAATGAGATTACAGGTGCGTGCTACCATGCCCGGCTAATTTTTTTTTTTTTTCTCGAGACTGAGTCTTGCACTGTCACCCGGCCTAGAGTACAGTGGCACGATCTCGGCTCTCTGCAATCTCCACCTCCCAGATTCAAGCGATTCTCCTGCCTCAACCTACCAAGTAGCTGGGATTACAGGCGCCTGTCAGCACGCCCGGCTAATTTTTTGTATTTTTATTAGAGACAGGGTTTCACCATGTTAGCCAGGATGGTCTCTATCTCCTGACCTCAAGTGATCCGCCCACCTCAGACTCCCAAAGTGTTGGGATTACAGGTGTGAGCCACCACACCAGGCCACACTCATTTTATTGAAATAAAAACATTGCAAGGAATAATATGCCCCAAAACACAGCTTTAGTATATTATTTTCCTATTACACATGAAGACAAAATACATAAATAAGAGATCTTTCTTCTAATACCACCTAAAATCAGCTTGTATGCTGTATATTGCTACACGATGTAGAAGATATTTTAATCTTTTGGCCAAGTTAAGTAATAGACATGTCTCTGAGACTCAGTCCATTCATCTTTAAAACAGGAATAATAACTTCTGCTCTGCCTTCATGAGATAATAAATACCTCATGTAGGGCAATGGACAGTATAAAGAGCTATCAAGTAGGAAGGGGATTTTTAACAAAGGACATGGCCAGGAGAATGGCATAAGATGTAATAAGCTGGGAATTTTGTAAAAGAATAAATTGCTAAAGGGGAAGAAGTAAAGTGTTATACATACCCAGAAGAACAGAAGCCCTGCACCAGATACTGCAAAGGAGATAGAAATAGTAGAGAAATGTACAGACTATTAAAAGAAACAATACACGCCCACAGGAAAAACACAAATAAAAAAGGCCTATAGAGAATTATAACCCTAATTATAATTCTACAGAGCTATGAAGGCAACGCAAAGGGACGATGAGCCTCTAGATGAATCATGGGGAGCTCTGCAGTTCTGCAGCCTAAATTGTGGGCTGGGAGGACTTCCTGGAGGTGGTGGTGGAAATCAGAGCTCTGTCTCCTCGGTCGTGAAGGTGTTTCTGGGATCCTTTTTCTCTCTCCCACATCTGAACTCCACATTCTCCTTGGGCTTCAGCCATGGACAACAGGTGCCTACTGGAAACGGCTTCTCTGGAGGCTGCTGGTGGTTGGCAGGGCCTCGAGGCCACGGGTAGCAGCAGCACCGTGTCTCTGTGGTATCCCACAGTGCCTAGCACCCACCGTCTCTCCGAGTCCTCTCTACGGCCGTCCATCACCCCCTCTCATCCACAGCTCTCCATGTGCACCGACTTCCCACTTGAAATCTTTCCCACTGCCGCCTCCAGTGAAACTTCTCTTGCTCACTTTCTGTAAAGTGTTTCTCTCTCTCCTCTCAGCAACTTGTCACAGTGCAACTATTTCTATCTCTTACATTGCTGTTTCTCTCTGTCACATTGTAGCTTATCTTGGGGTTGGTCTCTCTCTCTTTTCCCCTCTCTCTCTTTCTCTGTGTTCTATGACTCCTTTTCCTCCACTGTTATTATCTTCATCCTCCCACCACCTCCTGATCCCCTGAAGGCCTGATCCACTGAAGGCCTCCTTCTATGACCCAGCCCTTTCCTTCTATAGAGCAGAGTCCGAGGTGACTCTGCTATAATATAATAATAATCAGTGGCCAAGGGACTCTAAGGCAGGTGTGTCCAATCTTTTGGCTTCCCTGGGCCACACTGGAAGAAGAAGAATTGTCTTCAGCCACACATAAAATACACTAACACTAATGATAGCTGGTGAGCTAAAAAAAAAAAAAAAAAAAAAAATCGCAAACAAATATCATAATGTTTTAAGAAAGTTTACAAATTTATGTTGGACTGCATTCAAAGTCATCCTGGGCCGCAGGTTGGACAAGCTTGCTCTTGCTGTAAGGTATCATTGTCTGGGGGTTGGGCAGAAGGGAGGTTTTAGAGGGTCACAATGAAACCTCTACCACAATTGCACTAGACACATAACCACACCCACCTACACACCCACCCACTCCCACCCACCCCCCCACACACACACTGCATGGCTAGGGTGCAGCATTGGGCATCTTGCTGATACTTTCAAAACTGTGCCTTCTGCCCAAGAGCCAGAATGCAGAATCAATAATTATTTCTATCCACCTCTTTACAAAATAGTAAACAACCCCGAGGCTTAGCCAATCAATGACCTCAGTTCCTGCTCTTTGTCCAGAATCCTGCTCTCTGGACTTGCACTGTGTAAGGGGCATTTGAGTCGTAACACAGAAGAACTCAGAGCTCGAAACAACCAGAACAAGCACAGCACACTTTAGAGGCACTTACTGGGGAGTCCTTATCCCAGCTCTGCCAGATAACCTACAATGTGACCTATTTTGCAAGTCATCAAACTGTTAGGAGCCTCAGTTTTTGCATCTGCAAAATGGGGTAAGAACACGTAGTTCATGAGGCTTTTGTAAGGATTGTGTGGGATCGTTCTTGGGGGCTTCTGGCAGGATGTCTGACCCAAAGAAGGGATTCAGGTCAATGTTTGCCAGACCTGGAGTCGGATCTTTGCTGTGGACATTTGCCTCTTGGAGCAATCTCTTGACTTTGAAAACTCTGATCCACGATATGGGATGCCCTGTGTTCTTTAAGACCACCTGATGGCACCCTGAGTCTGGTCTCTCCTTCCCTGGGCATAGCAGTTCCAAGGGGACCCACCACGTGAGAGCGGCACCCTTGCATGGAGACCTTCACCTTGCATCGTGCCATCTGTCACTGCCTGCCCATCCGACTTGATCCTGGCTGTCTGGAACAAGACCTTCTCTCTGGGGAAAATATTATTGTTCTTTTGGCCACTTGTTTGATCCTCCAGAGTCAATATTTGCAGCGATAAGCACAGTGTGATGTAGCCAGTGGAGTTGTTTATAACTCTGCCCCTATCCTATTGGGTTCCGGTTCCTTCTGGGCCACATTGTGAGGTGAGTGGGTGTGCATTTCAACAGCAGTTGGTCCTGGTACTCACCAAAACTGCTTTGGAAGAATATGGAAGAGGAGCTGGAGTCTGTTTGCTCCTCGCTCCTGAAGGTGTGCCCTCAGCCTATGCTGATTGCTAAGCAGGAATTTATGTGACCTTCCCAGGAAGATGGCCTAGACGCCTTTCCCTCCCAAGTCTTTCTTGTAACACAAACCTCAGGGCTGCCCCAGTCTTCTCTACTAGATAGTGAGATCCCGGAGGAGTCTTTCTATAAAAATAAGATTTTCTGTTTCCACTTCACATAAAAATGCCTAGAGAGATTTTCCACCCAGTTTGAAGGGCTTATTTCAAATGATTTGACTTAAAATATAGGCTATGAGCAGTGGGCAAAAATTCCTTTGAAGTGGCCCATAAGAGGGTACCCCAAGGGCTGGAGGGGTGGCCATTCTCTGGAGAGAGCGACTACTCAGGGGATACCATGAGAGGCCACAGTGACATCTGATTAGGAGAGACAGGCTGCACATATTAATCCATGGAAGACAGAGGTGACAAACGTGGTTTCAACTGTGAGCTCCAAACCAAAAGTGATGAGGCCGTGTAGTCAACAATCGTAATTGAACTGCTTCTCTTGTGGGCAACTCTATATACCTCTAAAAGAGTAGAAGCAAGGATGGATATTTTTTCTTTTCTCTCTCTTTTTTTTTTTTTTTTTTTTGAGACAGAGTCTCACTCTGTGACCCAGACTGGAGTACAGTGGGGCGATCTCAGCTCACTGCAAGCTCCGCCTTCAAGGTTCACGCCATGCTCCTGCCTCAGCCTCCCGAATAGTTGGGACTACAGGTGCGCAGCACCACGCCCGGCTAATTTTTTTTGTATTTTTAGTAGAGACAGGATTTCACTGTGTTAGCCAGGATGGTCTCGATCTCCTGACCTTGTGATCTGCCCGCCTCGACCTCCCAAAGTGCTGGGATTACAGGCGTGAGCCACCGCACCTGGCCAAGGGTGGATTTTTTAAACCATGGGTAATGGTTTTCTGGAGAAATACAGGCAGCTTGGCTCGCTAATAGTAATAATAATAATAGCAACAACAAGAGAGGAAGTAGAGGAGGAATAGGAAGGAGGAGAAAGAAGAAGTAGGAACGGAACAGTGGCATGGCTGGGTAGTCCACTATGTGCCAGCCCCTTAGCAAAGCGATATCCAAAAGTGATCTCATTTAATTATTTCATTTAATCTTCAAAAAACCCCTACAAATCAGCTCTTATTATCTCCACTTTTCAGGTGAGGAAAGTGATGCTCTGAGAAGTTAAAGCTGCTTGCCCAAGGTCATGCAGCTTACCAAAAGCAGATACTGATACGGTTTAGCTGTGTCGCCATTCAAATCTCAACTTCAATTGTATCTCCCAGAATTCCCACGTGTTGTGGGAGGAACTCAGGGGGAGGTAATTGAATCATGGGCCTCATCTTTTCCGTGCTATTCTCATGATAGTGAATAAGGTCTCACGAAATCTGAGGGGTTTATCAGGGGTTTCTGCTTTTGCGTCTTCCTCCTTTTCTCTTGCTGCCACCACGTTAGAAGTACCTTTTGCCCCAGCACTTTGGGAGGCCGGGGTGGGAGGATCACAAGGTCAGGAGATCGAGACCATCCTGGCTAACACGGTGAAACCCCATCTCTACTTAAAAAAAAAATACAAAAATGTAGCCAGGCATGGTGGCGGGCACCTGTAGTCCCAGCTACTCAGGAGGCTGAGGCAGGAGAATGGCATGAACCCGGGAGGTGGAGCTTGCAGCGAGCCGAGATCACGCCACTGCACTCCAGCCTGGGTGACAAAGTGAGACTCCATCTCAAAAAAAAGAAGTATCTTTTGCCTCCTGCCATGATTCTGAGGCCTCCCCAGCCATGTGGAACTAAGTCCAATTAAATCTCTTTTTCTTCCCAGTCTCAAGTATGTCTTTATCAGCAGCATGACAACGAAGTGAGATACCGAGTGAGATTTTCCTGACCTTGATCAAAAAACGTCCAACAAATCCATTTTTGATGAACTTATTATCGTGCACTGTGGACAGTTGAGCCCTTATTGTTATCTTGCACTTGCCACTTCCTTGATTGTTGTCTCTTCCCTTTGAGGCAATGAGATCCTTTGTATCCTCCACTTGACACGTGCTAGGTCCCAGTAAAAGTTGATCAAATGAATCAAGATGACTGATCCCTTACTTAGTCAATCAAGGATCTGAGATTGACATAAACCTTCCCTGAAGCTCTTGGGAATTTTTGACGCATGCATGCATTTTGGAAGCAATTGCTACATGCCAGACACAATTTTAGTTGCTTGGGATACATCAGTGAACCAAACGGACAATTCCTCATGCTCTGGTGTAGCTTGCAGGGGGAGGGGAGCAGCAATGACTGGCAAACTCTCTAAGAGGTTTCTGCTCACTGCCTTCTTATTGAGAAAGCAAGACTTTGCCCCAATCTGCTTTCCACATAGTAACCAGAGAAGATTCTTTTCCAAACATAAATGTGATTCACTCATACCCCTGCTTAAAACTCTCAGTGGCTTCCCATGGCTCTTAAGATAAAGCCCCCACACCTTAGACCTGCCTTCAAGGTCTTGCATAGGATCTCTGCCCCTGGCAAGCCTCATTCCACAGCCAGTTCCCCCATCATAAGCTCTTCCAGTCCCTCCCCTTTTACTATGCAACTCCTCCTTCAACTGTCTTCCCATGGAAGACCTGTCCTCCCTGCATCAAACTCTCCCTACCAACTCCAGGGATCTGTCACACTTCTCATAGTTACAGCTTCACATTGATTTGGGTGAGTTTCTGATGAATGTGTGTCTTCTGTACTGAACTGTAAGCTCCTTGCACATAAGGAATGAGTCTGCTGCACTCCCCACCGTATGTCCAGAACCTCACCAGGGCCTGGTACAACACAATGTGCTGAATAAATGCCTGACACGCCATCATTCTCTCCACCCCATACTGCCCATGGTCTTCTCATCTGATCTGTGCAAATCTCCTTTTTCCAAAGAATTAAAAGGGCTGGGAATCCAGAGCTGTGGGCAGGGTAGCCACAGCACCTAAACCTCCAATCAGGACTGTGGTCTCACAATGCAGGTGCATTTAACAGGGCCAAAGACAGAATGGTTGACCTCAGACAGTCCAGGTCATATGGTTACTGCAACTATGATGAGAAATAGAGCCCAGGCCAGGCACTGTGGATCACGCCTGTAATCCTAGCACTTTGGGAGGCCAAGGTGGGTAGATCACCTGAGGTCAGGAGCTCAATGCCAGCCTGTCAAACGTGGTGAAACCCCGTCTCTACTAATAATACAAAAATTAGCAGGGCGTGGTGGCGCATGCCTGTAATCCCAGCTACTCGGGAGGCTGAGGCAGGAGAATCACTTGAACCTGGGAGGCAGAGGTTGCAGTGAGCCAAGATTGTGCCATTGCACTCAAACCCGGATGACAAGAGTGACATTCCATCTCCAAAAAAAAAAGAAAAGAAAGAAAGAAAAATAGAAGCCACTTCAGTGTGAAATGCTGGAGAAGGAATGGGGCAAAATGAGTTTCTAGCCAAGCCTATCCCTAGGAAAACAGTGAGCAGAAGCCCTCCAGCTTCACAAAGCTTGGAGTTGCACAGCTAAGAGCTCTGTTCAATTTCACCTACTCATCTCTTTTTTAGAAAGGTATAGTACCGGACCAGGAAAGTTACTTTCTAATTGGAGACGTGATTTATTTATTCATCAGCATTGATTAAGCTCCTACTGTGGGCTGAGTTTTGAGGATGTAAAAGTGAGCTAGATTGATGCAGTTCTTGTCTTCAAAAATCTGACACCCCAACAAAGCAGGCAGGCCATGCAGGATTAGAGGGCATGGGCAGTGCTAAGGATGCCCAGGGCAGTGTGGCAGGGCACCTACTCAGCATGGGATGTGGTAGAGACCCAGGAACTGAGTTTAGAGGAAGACGTTGCACGGGCTGGGAAGGGCTTTCCAGGCCATCAGAATGGCACAGCCAAGGGCATGGAGGCAAACAGAGCTCGGGGTACTGTGGCAACCACTAGTAGTTTGTGTTCCTGGAAAACTCCAGGGTAAAACTGGGAATGGCAGGCAATGGAGCTGGAGCAGTAGGGAGGGGGTGGGTCACAGAGAAATCCTAAGTCCTACTGAGAATCTCAGACTCTCTCATGTTGAAACAATAGAGCAGCATCTTTTCATTAGAAGAGTAACATGGACAAAATTGCATTTCAGGGAGATCACATGCTGGCAGAAAGGATCTAAAGGGGACCAAGGAGGGTCAGAGAAGCCAGTTAGAAAGTGGTGGCCGTGTCCATGGAGAAGTGACAAGAGCATGATCTCGAGTTGTAGAGGAGACATCAGAAGAGAGATGTTCAGGAAAGGTTTAGAAGCCGGCCCTTGGAAGAACTAGAGTATGGTGCAAACAATAACAACACTTTCCATTTATTTAACTTCTTTCACCTGCCAGACATTCTGGAGAACTTTTCTCTGTTATTGTAAATATTAATATTCATCCAAGTAAGTAGGGGATGCAGGATGAGTAAAGGCCTGGAATCTCAAGACCCTCTATGTACAGTCTAAATGTCAGAAATGATGGGCAGGAGTGAAGGCTAGACCTGGTTTACTGGAATTGCTGTGGCAATGGAGGGGTCCTCGTACACCACACAATCATGTCTATTATGTCCTACAACGGAGGAGCCATCATGGCCATGAAGGGGAAGAACGGTGTGGCCATCGCTGCAGACAGGCACTTCGGGATCCAGGCCCAGATGGTGACCACGGACTTCCAGGAGATCTTTCCCATGGGTGGTTGGTTGTACATCAGTCTGGCCGGGCTTGCCACTGACGTCCAGACAGTTGCCCAGTGCCTCAAGTTCCGGCAGAATCTATATGAGTTGAAGGAAGGTCAGCAGATCAAACCTCATACCTTCATGAGCATGATGGCCAACCTCTTGTATGAGAAACATTTTGGCCCCTACTACACTGAGCCAGTAATTGCTGGTTTGGACCTGAAGACCTTTAAGCCCTTCAATTGCTCTCTAGAACTCATCGGCTGCCCCATGGTGACTGATGACTTTGTGGTCAGTGGCAGCTATGCTGAACAAATGTACGGAATGTGCGAGTCCCTCTGGGAACCCAACATGGATCCAGAACACCTGTTTGAAACCATCTCCCAAGCCATGCTGAATGCTGTGGACTGGGATGCAGGGTCAGGCATGGGAGTCATCATCCACAGCACCGAGAAGGACAAAACACCACCAGGACACTGAAGGCCCAAATGGACTAACCCTGTTCCCAGAGCACACTTTTTTTTTTTTTAATAAAATAGCCTTTCTTTCAAAAAGAAAGAAAGAAAGAAGAAAGAAAGAAGAAAGAAAGAAAGAAAGAAAGAAAGAAAGAAAGAAAGAAAGAAAGAAGAAAGAAGAAAGAAAGAAAGAAAGAAAGAAAGAAGAAAAAGAAAGAAAGAGAAAGAAAAAGAAAGAAAGAAAGAAAGAAAGAAAGAAAGAAAGAAAGAAAGAAAGAAAGAAAGAAAGAAAGGAAAAGAAAAGAAAAGAAAAATGTTGGGCAGATGCTAATGCCAGCTGAGCTGAGATTGGGCAGAGGAATGGAGTAGGGGCTGAAGTAGAGGATGGAAATGAAAAAAAGCATATCCCAACAGCCAGTTAAGAGAAGAACTGTATTAGGGACTTTTTTTTTTTTTTTTTGAGATGGAGTCTCACTCTTGTCACCCAGGCTGGAGTGCAATGGCACGATCTCAGCTTACTGCAACCTCTGCCTCCTGGGGTCAAGCGATATTCCTGCCTCAGCCTCCTGAGTAGCTGGGACTACAGGCGCCCGCCACCACACCCAGCTAATTTTTGTATTTTTAGTAAAGATGGTGTTTCATCATGTTGGCCAGACTGGTCTTGAACTCCTGACCTCAGGTGATCCACCTGCCTCGGCTTCCCAAAGTGTTGAGATTACAGGTGTGAGCCACTGTGCCTGGCCCTAGGGACTTCTTAAGAGTCCAAAATTTAGACAAGGGTTTGCAAACTCAGATGTCTATATGTATCAGAAAGGGAACATTAATCAGTTAGATAAGCAGAGAGCTGTGAAGATTCATATATAGATGCTTCTTGACCATCAGGAATGGTGGGGACTGTGCCAAGGGGAGAGCTCATATGCATCTGAAGGGGTCAGCTGCCACTCAGCTCCAGCTGATTGTGGCCTGGCAGGAATGAAGGTCCAAGGTAGCTAAAGGGGCTCATTTCAAAGCAAAATTAGTTCTCCAGACTTTTCCATTAATTCTCTCAATTTGAAAGTCTTGCCAAGTAATTCGAAATTCAAAAAAGAAAAGAAAAACGTAGTACAAAGCACACCCAGCATGCTGATAAGCTAGATGTGAATATAGGATTGGTACTGAGTCCTCTGGCAGAGATTTTTTTTAACAGTAGAGGTATACGAAGGAAAGGGAGACACAGGCAGGGCACACCAGTGCAACCAGAACCACAGCTGCCTACCAGCTGACAGTGTGGTGTTGTCTCCTGTCCACCACGTGACAGAGTCTGCAACAACATCCCCTCCTAGAGTGAGGGAGATGTGTTCAGGTGTGAATAGTGGTTATCAGACATCAGAGAACATCTTCAGCTTTCCAGAAGCATATCAGGAAGGATCATGTCCTACACTTTAAAGGATGTTATAGCCCAGGTGTGGTGGCTCATGCCTGTAATACTAGCACTTTGGGAGGCCGAGGCAGGCAGATGACCCAAGGTCAGGAGTTTGAAACTAGCCTGGCCAACATGGAGAAACCCCATCTCTACTAAAAATACAAAAATTAGCAGGGTGTGGTGGCACATGCCTATAATCCCAGCTACTCGGGAGGCTGAGGCAGGAGAATCATTTGAACCCGGGAGGTGGAGTTTGCAGTGAGCCGAGATTGCGCCACTGTGCTCCAGCCTGGGTGACAGAGCAAGATTCCAACTCAAAAAAATCAATAAATAAACATAATTTTTTAAAAAAAAGGATGCTATGAATAAGCCAACAGCTTGCTGCAATTGTCAGAGGCATTTGAACCAGAGTGACTCCATCTTGAGTGGGGGCTGGGTAAAATAAGGCTGAGACCTACTGAGCTGCATTCCCAGGAGGTTAGGCATTCTTAGTCACAGGATGAGACAGGAGGTTGACAGGACTGGTATCACAAGATACAGGTTATAAAGACCCCACTGATAAAACAGGATGCCGTAAAGAAGCCAGCCAAAACCCACCGAATCCAAGATGGCAAGGAAAGTGACCAATGGTTGTCCTCACTGCTCATTATATGCGGAAGTTACTCTATTTGGTCTAAAAAGGGGAGGAATCCTCAGTTTCAGGAATTGCCCACCTTTCCAAGAAAATTCCTGAACAATCCACCCCTTGTTTAGCATATGATCAAGAAATAATCATAAAAATAGCCAACCAGCAGCCCTTGTGGCTACTCTGCCTATGGAGTAGCCATTCTTTTTTTTTCTTTACTTCTCTAATAAACTTGCTTTCATTTTACTCTATGGACTCACCCTGAATTCTTTCTTGCATGAGATCCAAGAATCCTCTCTTGAGGTCTGGATTGGGACTCCTTTATAGTAACACAACGACGCCCCACTGTCCCACATTTCTTTCTCATGGTCTGCCTTCTGCTGCCCTTGTGGAGTTCCGATTTTAGTGCCTATTTTGTGACTCTGGTTTTGTGGCCTTTCCCTCTCATGACTTAATACCTTCTCTTCAGACCCCCATAACTGCCCTTGGCTTCCCTCATCAGCTCCAACCTGGCCTCAGAGTGGACCCAGTGCTCGGGTCCAATGCAGAGATCCCAGATTTCATCTTGTAGGTCCCGTGAGTCAAGACAGAGGATGGGATGGAAATGTCGCCATGGAAAGAAGAGAACTTTAAGATCAGTAATTATTATAACAGCCAACAAAGAGTGGGAATAGAAGCTACGTCCTCAGAGATTCCCAGAAAGAGTGTCAGTGGACAATGATCTTGGTGGTTTGGTCAACTCAAGTCAAGAAGCATCTGCAAATAATCACACACACCCCCCACTGTGTGCCTGGTGCCCCACAGTGCTTATGTCGTGTACTTGTAGAATTCTCGCAACAGTCCAATGTGGTAGGAGTCAAGATTGTCCCCATATTACAGAGGAGAAACTCAGATCCATAGAGGTTAAGTCACTTGCCTCCAGACATTTATCCTCTTTCCAAAACTGGACCCAACTCCTGAGTGTGGCTCCTCCGAAAGAGTGCTTTTCAAATCACCTCTGGCAAAGAACCCATTTTTGCACCTTAGTTCATCACAGACTGACAATACAATCATAAAGTGAATGAGTAGCAAAAGGGTTAGGCGTTGGAAGGTGCAGCAATGTCAAATAGTTCCCGAAGTTTCTGAGAGTTCTCTGTCTCTGTCGCTATCACGTTGTGGTGTGGCAACACACACTGCCCCAGCAGCACAGGCCACACGCACCTGGGGTAGTGCTGTGCCAATCCATCTCACTACACACTCAGGCTCTCAGGATGTAAAGTAGTTTTGGGAACCACTTATCTATATTCCAGCGGCTGAACTGTTCACCTCCATGGGTTCATGACTCTCGCACCGTGTTTCTGGTTTTTGTGATTTTGGGAGAGGCACCCCGTATTGTACAGGAATGAGATTAATTCGCCCCTCAAGTCCCTTTCAAAACCAAAATGCTAGGATTCCATCTCCTTTTACAGCACCCCAGTTCAGCAGGACGTCCGCAGGGCCAGCTGTTTTTGTTCTTGCATTCATTAATAAAGTAGTGAATGCAACAAGAGCCACCCTTTTCTTTTCTTTGTCTTGTCTGAAAGGGGGCAGGGAGGGAGCAGGAGAGCCCGCAGACGCAGGGGACGTGTCAGACGTGCGACAGGAAGGGCTCAGCGAGGCGAGAGCGAAGCTGTGAGGAAGGAAGGCAGGTGGGCGGAAGGCGGGTAAGGGGGGCCAGGAGGGGGCCGGGTGGCCCCGCAGACAGACACATGGAACCAATCACCCCAGGCAGGGGGTGGGGGTGCACCTGAGAATTACAGAGACACCTGGCCTGCTCTCTGGAGTAGGGGAGGATTGAGAGCTGCTGAGGAAGGGAGTTGATGATGGAGCAGGCTGGGCCGGAGGGAAGCACATGGGGGCTCACTCCGGGACCTTACTGTGATATCTGGGCTCTTGGTGATTGGAGGGTGGGTAATTCTCATTGTTTGTACAGTCAGGGTCCAGCCAGGGAAGCACGAGGGAGGGAGTTCGCTAAGTCTTACTCAGAGACTTTAATGAAGGGAATTGGTTACAGAGGTGCTAGAAAAACCTCCTTGGACTGGAGGGGTGACAAGAAGAGGTGCTTTTTCAGAGCCCAGGAGCAATGGTCACCCTATTACAATACAGGTCACCCTATTACAATACAATACCCTACTATGGTTGTATTAACAATAACAGTTAGTGTATTTAACTCCAGTTAAATCCTAATTTCAAATAAATAACAAATAATAATTGCTAGTATTTTAAAAGTCAGTATAGAATGCATTAAATGCCACAGAATTGTATACTTTAAAAAGGTTAAAATGGTAAGATTTATGTTATGTGTACTTTATCGTAATCAAAAATGTAATATAAAAATGCATCCAGTTGGGCTGGGCATGGTGACTCATGCCTGTAATCCCAGCACTTTGGGAGGCAGGGGCGGGCGGATCTCCTGAGGTTAGGAGTTTGAGACTAGCCTGGCCAACATTGTGAAACCCTGTCTCTACTAAAAATACAAAAAATTAGCCAGGTGTGATGGCACACGCCTGTTGTCCCAGCTACTAGGGAGGCTGAGACAGGAGAATTGCTGGAACCTGGGAAGCAGAGGTTGCAGTGAGCCAAGATCGCTCTACTGCACTCCAGCCTCAGCGACAGAGTGAGACTCCATCTCCAAAAAATAAAAAAAAAGTATCCAGTTTATCTGCAATTCACATTTAACTGGTGGCCTGTATTTTATTTTAAAAATTTAGCCACTTTACATCTAGCAGGTACTAGAATGATGGTGGGGGCTGCCCCCAAGGGAGCTGGGGCCACAGAGGAGACAAATGCTGCCCAAGAAGGCAGGAAGTGGAGGGACTGGAGAAGGAGGAATGGCCGGCTTCTCCCCTCCTTCTGGTGGCCCTCCAGTGATCCACCAGTTCCTCCAATCAGCCACGGCTACCTGGAAGCCAGAGGGCAAAGGCACCTCAGAAATGCAGGTGCAAGGAAAGGGTTGAAGAGCAAGCATGCAGTCATTTTAGATGACCCAGGAAGGCTGGACCTGCCTGGCCCAATAGCCACAGTTGTATTTTCTCTGCAGGCTGAAATGAAGCTGCAGGTTCAGTGGTGTTATCCCTGAGGTTCTTGCTCTCCCTACACTGATCCTTGGATAAGTAGTTACTGCTTGCTGCCAAGGACGAAGGACATGAACTCATGTGTGGAGCAGCTTCTATGTACAAAGCTGCCCACTAGGAATCCGGGAGAAGTGCTTCAGTTGGGAAGTTCAGGATATGGTTCCCCAATGCTCATTCATTCATTCATTTATTCAGCATCTGCTTATGAGATAGGCATGGTCCACGGCAATTGAGTAGATGGTAGTATAGAAGGCACACACATTCCACATTCTCAAGGTACTTATGGATCTAGTCTGTTGGGAAGATATCAAATGCAATGAGAATTAACTAAAATATAAGATGTAAATGGTAAATGCAAGAAGAGTCTAGCAGAGCAATGATGAGGGTGCACGCGACCAAAAGAAAATGGACAGTATAAGTGATGCTCACAGAAGGTAGCTAGTGCCCGGCATGGTGCCAGGTGCAGGGGAACAGCAGGGCAGAACTGGGCATTTGCTCACCTCTCTTTCCAGGAGCTCATGATGTTGCCCACAAGAATCTCCAGATGGCAACTACAAATATCTCTTTACCATCTAGGCTTCTTATAACCCTGCAGGGAGGCCCTTGAAGGGAAGAGAACAGATTTGGTTGTCTAGAGCTCTTGGGTTCACGCCAGGCTCAGTCTCTAGCTCTGGGGGTCCTGGGGCCTCAGTTTCCCATCTGTGAAGTGAGGGGTGGCCTTGATGATCTCTGCCCCCACTCTGTGATTCCTCAGGTTCTGTGATGTCAGTACTTCCGTGTTCCAGATCTGCTCCCCTCTTACTGCTGACAGCTATCCAAGTGGCAGGAGCTACAATCAGTCATTTGTCACTCTGGAGCACCAAGCTCAAAGCTCTGAATGAATGACTCGATGAATGTGTACAGGTCACCTTGTGCAGTGACAAAAATTCTTTGCTTGGACAAACTTCAGTTAGGCTTCTGAGTCTCCTCCGAGATTCTTTCTTATAAAATCCAGTTTCAGCAAAGAGCCCTGCTAAATCAGTTTAGCAAGAAGCTCCCTGATCCTTGAGATCTGGACACTGTTTCTAGCTGATCAGGTTCCTCATCCGCTACCATCCCCCAGGTGCTGTCTGATCACCCTGGCCTGTCTTCAGCAAGAATCCTGTTAGCTCTGTTTGGCCAGAATTCTCCTTACCCCTAATGTTTACTTTCAGTAATTTTCCATACACTGGCTCCTACCCTGTTCCTTGGCTACAAATCCCCACTTGCCCAGGTGAGCCCAGTCCCTCTCCCCTGCTGTGAGACCTCATTGCAGTGATCCCTAAACGTATAGGGATAGTCCTGAGTAAAGTCTGCCTTACTCTGGTTTAGCAAGTATCATTGAATAATGTCTTTCTTTAACAGCAGGAATGTCTGAATATTGGACCGTGGCTGTTGCATCAGGCTGGGAGGGTTGAATCCTGGTTCTGCCACTTACCATCTTGAGCAAAGTTATATGAACTCGGGCGTGTCTGTTCCTTCATTTGTAAAATGGAAATAATAATAGTACCTAATAGATTTATAAGACTGAATAAAATCATGTATGTAAAACTGCTGAGAACTATGTCTATTTGCTATCATTATTTATAAATATCATTATTTATTAATCATCCTTCATAGATTTAGGAGCCAGTAACAAATTCACTCTCACTGCCTGTATTTATCGTTTTTCAATCTGTGGTTTATGAATCACTAGTGGATTATGAAATCACTTTAATAGGTATAACAGTATCCATGTTTAATGACTACTTATTATAATTATGTACAAAAGATAAGCATATGGAAAAAGGAATATAATAGAAATATTAGTGTATCGCATGTAGTAAGCGTAAGTATCCTCATGTGAAACTTGATTTTTCAGGATGTATGGTGTATGTGTGGACACATGTGTGCATACACGTAGTGTAGTTTGCTGAGTTGTGATGTAAAATGTGTTTCTTACCAGGTGTCACAGTCCAAGAAATTTGAAACTACTGCTTTAGGTTAAATCAGCATTCCCCATAATTCTGCCCTTCATGCTTTTCAACACTCCAGTTCCCCTCTGACCTTCAAGCAAACACCACTTCTCCCTCCTCCACCTCCTCCTCCCCTCCCCTTCCTCTCCTCCCCTTCCTCGCACTGTATTCACCCCTTCCTTCATCCTCCCTGCCTCTGAGAATCAAAACTGCCCAGCCTTTCTCTCCCTGGAAGCCCAGCTCCTCCTCCCCCACCCTCCCACTATAGAGTGCCAGAAAGGTGCTCTGCGTGCCAGACAAGGTGGGAGCCCGGGAGCTGCTGCAGATGCTGGTGGTGCTGGGGCTGGCAGGAAAAGAGCCGGCGGCCAAGGGATGCGGTTTGGCATTTTATTATCAGAGCATGCTCCAGGTCAGGTACAAAGCAAAGTCAGAGGCCTGGGGTCAATTGTGAGGGAAAGACGTTCCTGAGGGGAGAGAGGGATTAAGCTGGAGGGAGGATGAAGAGGAGAGAAAGAACTGAAAGACTACCTGGAGAGAAGTCCCTGAAACAGGAGGCAAGGAATGTTCTTCAGGAGCCAGCTGGGAAAGAGAAGCAGCCTGGGTGCAGGTGAAGGAAAGGCTGGGAAAGGCTGGAAGTGATGTCCGGGGCAGGCAGGGGCTCAGCCCAGCAACACCACTGGCTCAGTCTGTGGAAGAGGTTTTCCTGGAGGGCTGCCTTGCCCTGCAAGGCCCTCCTCCTCCTCACTGAGGGAACTCTCTGGAACCTCGTGAAGTCAGGAACGGCTTGCTCAGGATGAAGCCAACCTAGCTATGGCCACCATCACTGCAGCCAGGGGACCCCTTGGCATTGTACTTTGCAGCTTCTGCCCTGGCAGTGTCTGGGGGATGCTTGCTTTGCAGGAGAAAGCCCAGTGTCTGGGTGGGGCCTTGCAGACAGCCAGGACCCTCTGTACACAGCACCCCCTCTGCCCTTCTGTCAGGTTGAGAGCTGAGAAAATGAACAGACCTCTCCACCAGCTCACTGGCCCTCTCCTCACACCCTAACTCCACGACAAAAGGGAAATTTTCTGCATCCTCCAGAGTCTTATCCTTGAAAGTATCTCAGTGGCTTCGCACAGGAGTCCTGGGCAGGGTTGGCAGGACTGGGTCCCTGAGAGGCTCTAATGCCTCGGCCCATCTTGGTCTCAGTTCCCTCAAGAGAGCAGATCTGGGCGTCACTTGGCTCTGAGTTCTGTCTGGAATTGGCCATGACGGGCAACCAAGCCACCTCCCTATTGGGGATTTTGCTTCCTCATCTGTGCAATGAAGGGTTTCTATGGAATGGCATTGACCTTGATGATTAACAGTTCCGTAACAGGTGTTGCAGGGGCCAGACAGGTAAAGGGAACAAATAAACCTTGCTAGGTATAACAACAGGCCGTAGCAGGGATACAGCAAACTGGAGAATCCTTGCTGTGTCTCAAGGGGCAGCTACTACTCTATTCCAGCCAAAGAAGCTGAAAATCTGTGATTTTATGTGAAATCTCCAAAATTGTAAATGTGGACAGGTAATTTCAAAATGTCCAACCATCATGCAGGACAAGCAAAAATGTCTGTGAGTCTGACTCAACCTGTAGGTACCAGTTTTCTACCTTATCCAAGTGGTTCTCAAACGTGAGTGTGCATCAGAACCAGCCAAAAGGGCTTGTTAAAACAGATTGCTGGTGGCCGGGTGCCATGGCTCATGCATGTAATCCCAGCACTTTGGGAGGCCGAGGCAGACGGATCACTTGAGGTCAGGAGTTTGTGACTAGCTTGGCCAACATGGTGAAACCCCGTCTCTACTAAAAATACAAAATTAGCCAGGCGTGGTGGCATGTGCCTATTATCCCAGCTACTTGAGAGGCTGAGACAGGAGAATCGCTTGAACCCTGGAGGTAGAGGTTGCAGTGAGCCAAGATCACACCATTGCACTCCGGCCTGGGTGACAGAGTGAAACTCTGTCTAAAAACAAACAAACAAACAGACAGACAAACAAAACCAGATTGCTGGGCCCACCCAGAGTTTCTGCTTGATGGAGCTTCAGCTTCTGATGGAGCTGACCTAGGAAACACACTTTCAGAACCACTGCCCTGTACTATAGGAATACCAACACCACCGCCATGTTATTCCTTACATGCTGCCAAAGCCACTTCTCATGAGGCATTATTGAGATTCTAGGCCCCTATTTTGAAAGAGTGATGATGATGATGACAATAAATGAATGAAGTAGGCACTATAAATAGCACCTTATTTTAGATGAAAATAGCTATTACGTGGTGGATCTGAAGCCAGGCAGACAGACCCCAGAAACCACCTCCCCTGTGCAAGCCTTCTTCTTACACCCTATATCTGTCTTAGTCCATTTGTGCTACTTCAACAAAATACCTGAGGATGGGCAACTTTTACAGAATAGAAATCTATTTCTTGCAGTTCTGGAAGCTGGGAAGTCCAAGATCAAGGTGCTGGCAGATTCAGTGCCTGGTAAGGGCCAAGTTTGTGCTTCCAAGATGGTACTTTGTTGCTGCATCCTCCAAGGGGACAAATGCAATGTCCTCACATGGTGAAAGGGACAAACTTGCCCCCTCAAGCCCTTTAACAAGGTACAAATGGTGGAGCCCTCATGGCCTAACCATCTCCAAAAGTCCTCATCTCTTAATATTGTTGAGTTGGGGATGAAGTTTTAACTTGAGTGTTGGAGGGGACACGAACATTGACATGAACATTCTAAGCATAGCACTGTCACATATTCAGATCCTTCAGGTCACACTTTTTTTTTTTTTTTTTGAGATGGAGATTTTTTGCTCTGTTGCCCAGGCTGGAGTACAATAGCGTGATCTTAGCTCACTGCAACCTCCGCCTCCTGAGTTCAAGCAATTCTCCTGCCTCTACCTCCTGAGTACCTGGGATGGGATTACAGATACCCGTTACCATGCCTGGCTAATTTTTGTGTTTTTGGTAGAGATGAGTGCTCACCATGTTGGCCAGGCTGGTCTCGAGCTCTCGACCTCAGGTGATCCATCCACCTCGGCCTCCCAAACTACTAGGATTACAGGCATGAGCGTCACCCAGCTGGGTCATGCTTTTTAGTGGGTGTATCTTCATAAGTCAAAGCGAATTGTGTGTTAACCAATTATTCATTCACTCAATGAATGTTGAGCTTATGATATAACTGCAGATCCTGCTACAAAAAGGAACATAGAAGCAAAGCAAACGGGTGGGGAGTGATGGTGGAGGAGGGCTAGGCCATGCTAAGACAGAGTAGTGTGGGGAGAAAAGGTAATAGCTTTTCCTTACCTGCTCCAAGGTTCATGGCTGACTCCCCTATAACAAAAGAACAATTAACAAGGGAAAAACTGTACCGATTTAATGTAAGTTTATGTGATACAGGAGTCTTCAGAAGTGAAGAACCAAAGACAGAAAAAACTGTGTATTTTTATGCTTAGGTTTGATGAAGAATGGACAGTTATGTAAATTATGATTGGACAAAGATGGTATGGTCTAATGGTGAGAAAGTGAGGGAAACTTAGCAAGGCCTGTTTGTTCAGATTCTTCTTGGCATCTCTCTGTCTTCATTCCTTTTCTCTGGATGTAGGGCAGGACACCTATCACATGACGGTCTTATGACCTACTTTCAGGGGTGGTAAGTCAGGGAATTATTTAATGGCTAGCTCTCACACAGAAAGGTGGGAGAGGCTGGGTGCAGTGGCTCATGCCTGTAATCCCAGCACTTTGTGAAGCCAAGGCGGGCGGATCATGAGGTCAGGAGTTCGAGACCATCCTGGCCAACATGGTGAGATCCCATCTCTACTAAAAATACAAATATTAGTCAGGTTTGGTCGCAGGTGCCTGTAGTCCCAGCTACTTAGAAGGCTGAAGCAGGATAATCGCTTGGAGCTGGGAGGCAGAGGTTGCAGTGAGCCGAGATCGCACCACTGCACTCCAGCCTGGGTGACAGAGTGAACCTCCATCTCCAAAAAAAAAAAAAGGGAGTGGGAGAAGGTCAGAGAGTGACTTCCAAGGTGCTGCATTTGTAGCATGGGGGTGAAGGTGTACAAGGTGTAGCATTCGTAGCTACCCCACATTTCCCGCAAGAGTAGCATGTCCTGCACTCCATCAGTAGCCAAGGAAGGTCTCCCCAAGGAGGTGACATTTGAGCAGAGACCAGTGAAATGATAAAGTAAGGAAATGAAGGAGAGCAGCAAGTGCAAAGGCTGTGCGGTGAAAACAAATGCAGCATGTTCTTGGACCTGCAAGTAGACCAACACGACAGGGAAAGTGAACAGAGAAGAGAGTGCTAGCAGATGAGGTTGGAGAACTGGGCAGGTATCTTGAAGGTCGTGCCAAGGAGTCTGCATTTTATGCTAGGTGGGATGGGAAGCCATGGGAGGGCTTTAAGCAGGGGAGTGACAGGCTCTGATTAGGTTTGGACTAGGCTCCCTCTGGTTGCAGGGTAGAGACCAGAATCAAGGAAGATCAGAGTGGAAGAAAATGGAGCTGGTGTCTCAGTGACAACATGCCCAGAGATGCCCAAAGATGCCCAATGGATGAGCTGCTGCAACCTGTCTCAGGGGGATGGGAGAGGAAAGTGGAGAAAGGACAAAAAAAAAAAAAAAAAAGGAGTAGAGAGAAAAGAAGTGAATACATAATGCAAAAATTAAAATTACCTGATAAGTCAGGACATGGGAACTTCTGCCTCCCTAATGGGAACCCAGGAAGATGTAGGACGAGAAGTAAAGCCACTTTCTAAGGACACGGAGAAATTCAGAACACCCAGCCGCCCAGGTTTCCTGGCTCCCAGTCTTGGCACACAGTGCTCCACCTTGCTGGGTGATTCAGATATGAATCTGCAGAAAGATGGTTTCAGCTCACAGGGCGCTCTTCTATTAAGCTTATCTAAAATGCTTACATTTTAAAATTCTCCCATTAGGAGGCATGGAAATATTTGAAAACTAAATTGTGGTGGTGATGGTTGCACAAATGTATCAATTTATTATATGAAAAGTCAGCCAAGCACAGGGGCTCACATCTGTAATCCTAGCACTTTGTTTTTTGTTTGCTTGTTTGTTTGTTTGTTTGAAATGGAGTCTCACTCTGTTGCCCAGGCTAGAGTGCAGTGGCATGATCTCGGCTCACTGCAACCTCCACCTCCTGGGGCAAGCCATTCTCCTTCCTCAGCCTCCTGAGTAGCTGGGACTTCAGGCATGTGCCACCACCCCCAGCTAATTTTTGTATTTTTAGTAGAGACAGGGTTTTGTCATGTTGGCCAGGCTGGTCTCAAACTCCTGACCTCATGATTCGCCCACCTTGGCCTCCCAAAGCCCTGGAATTACAGGCGTGAGCCCTGGCGCCCAGCCAATCCCAGCATTTTGGAGTCACTTGAGGCCAGGAGTTTGAGACCAGCCTTGGCAACATAGTGAGATGCTGTCTACAAAACAAAAACTAAAAATTAGCCAGGCATGGAGGTATGAGCCTATAGTCACAGCTACTCAGGAGGCTGAGATGGAAGGATCGCTGGAGTGCAGGAGTTTGATGCTGCAGTGAGCTATGATTGCATCACTGCACTCCAGCCTGGGTGACAGAGTGAGACGCTGTCTCAAAAATAAAGAAAGAAATAATCAAAGTCATCAAACTGGATACTCCCTAAGGGTGAATGTAATGGTTATGTAAGTCCACTTCCATAAAGTTATTCTAAAAAGAAAAAGCATTTGCTTGTAAGGTAATCGTTCTTTGAACCTCAAGCCTGTAAGAGTTTGCCTATCATTAAAGAGAAGTAAAAAGAAATAAACTAAGGTGTTAACAATGGAATCATTGGCAATTTCGGCATTTTCTTCTTTGCTTGTCTGTATTTTCTCATTTTTCTACCGTGGACATATGTTATTTGCCTAATGAGAAGGAGGCATCAAATCTTGTAAATCACTGGCACTGTGATGCTACAGATTACTTTCTGCCTTTTCATGGACTATTTCATTCCTGTTTTTCCACTGTGAATATTTAATTTAGCTCAAAAATTCCACAACTATTTATGGAACGCTTATTTTGTGCCAAGCACTGTCCTAGGCACGGCAGGAAATGGAAAAATTAATGAGACATGATCAGATCTCTTCTGTCCTGTTGGGGAGACAGATATCCACACAAAGAACTGTACTGCCAGATGGTGTGGATTACAGGCGCAGAGACGGAAGTAGAAGGTGCAAGGGGAGTTCAGTTAATTAATTAGTCAGCAAAACTGCTTTTTAAAGGAACCCCTGTTACTACTGCAAACACTTGTGCAGAATTAATCCCTCTGGCCTTACAAGCTTGCCAGATCTCTGGTGGCCTGAGCTATGTGGGTAGGTGGGACTTTTTTGGTAAGGAGCTAATGGTTACTGGGCATCCACTATGTGATGCGCACTCTGGTTTACATTCATTTAACCCTCACAACTGCCCGAGGCTAATTTAGTGCTTAATCGTAAGAAGGAGGGGTGTACAGAATACTGGTTAGAAGACCAGGCTCTGCAGCCAAGTCACCTGGATTCCAATCCAGTTCCACTGCTCACTAGTTATATAACCTCCAACAAGTTTCTTAACCTCTCTGTGCCCCAATTTCTTCATCCATAAAATGGGGATAATAATAGTACACACCTTGTAGGATTTGTGACCAGGACTGAACACATAATTACACACTCACAGTCCCTGACAAACACAAAGCTCTCTAGGATGTTACTATCTTATATTTATATTCCACCAAATACATATTCATGCTACTTTGCATTTCCTTTTTCATGTAATGCTTCCATTATTTTTCCTAAAAAGCCAGTTATGACAGTGATTCAGCAAACATTTTTGATCGCCCACTACGTACTTGATACTGTTTTGCTTGCTGGGAAAGCAAAGATAAATAGCCGTGACTCCACCCTGAGGGTGCTCGTAGGTTAGTGCAGGAGAGAAGCACAAACACAGATAACACGACAGGGCTGGTAATTAGGAACAGTGGTTGCCTAAAATGCCCTAAAGTCCCAGAAAACATTTCTCTCTCTCTGTCTCTCGTTGTTAAAATGTGTTTCCCATTATCCTGTTTATAGTATTTGCTCGCAAAGGAAAGCGGAAACTAACATTCTCTGGAAGTCTGCCACGCGCCTGACATAGTGTGATCATCCATAAGAGCAGAAGGTTCCCCATGTGCCAGGCTCCCTGCTGAGCACTGGATACACATTATCTCCTTTATTCCTATAAATGAAGTACAGTTATTATTATCCTCATTTTACGTATAAGGAAACTGAGGTCTTTCTCTCAGAAGTCAAATAACTCCCCCTAGGTTATACCACCAAGAAATTACAAAGCCAAAGTTCAAACCCAAGCCCGTCTTCTCAACAAAATGCCATACCTCCTCCCAGTGTAAAATTCTACAGGCCATCTAATTTAATTCTCACAATAACTCTTTGAGATAGATGTTATTATGCCCACTTTTATGCATGAGGAAACTGGGATTTGAAAAACTAAATTATTACCCCAAGGTCAAAGAGTTAGTAAGTGACAGGCCCAGCTGCCTCCAAAGCTGTGTCTTTGCCCAGATAATGCGAAGACTCCTGTTTCCTCCTGCACAGGGTGAAGCTGAATTTTCACCCAGGCCTGTGAAAAAGCCCCCTGGATTGGGATAGAGGAGAGGAGAATTCCAGGCTTGACTCTGCCACTTATTAGCACATGGCCTTGGACAAATTTCTTTCCCTCTCGGGGTGTTGGAGTATATCTATCAAAAGATAATTTGGGGCTAGACATGGTGGCTTACACCTGTAATTCCAGCATTTTGAGAGGCCAAGGTGGGTGAATCACTTGAGGCCAGGAGTTCGAGACCAGCCTGGCCAACATGGTGAAACCTTATCTCTACTAAAAACATAAAAAAATTAGCTGGACATGGAGGTGGGCGCCTGTAATCCCAGCTACTCAGGAGGTTGAGGCACGAGAATTGCTTGAACCTGGGAGGCAGAGGCTGCAGTGAGCCGAGATCACATCACTACATTCCAGCCTGGGCAACAGAGTGAGACTCGGCCTCAAAAAATAAAAATAAAAATAAAGTTTTTAAAAAGATAATTTGGGGCCGGGCGTGGTGGCTCACACTTGTAATCCCAGCACTTTGGGAGGCCGAGGCAGGCGGATCACGAGGTCAGGAGATCGAGACCACGGTGAAACCCCGTCTCTACTAAAAATACAAAAAATTAGCCGGGCGTGGTGGCGGGCGCCTGTAGTCCCAGCTACTCGGAGAGGCTGAGGCAGGAGAATGGCATGAACCTGGGAGGCGGAGCTTGCGGTGAGCCGAGATTGCGCCACTGCACTCCAGCCTGGGTGAAAAAGCGAGACTCCGTCTCAAAAAAAAATAAATAAAAAATAAAAAAATAAAATAACATAAAAAGATAATTTGGGTGTCACCCTTCCCAAAAGTCCCCAAAGAGATGTCATAAACAATAGGCTGAGACCAGGCTCTGCTGGAGTAAACCTAGGGTGGGAGCCTGGGGTGATGCCCAAGGAGGAAAAAGGGAGGAGGCTCCAAAGACAACACCCTCACAACTGTGTTCCAGCCACCTCTGATGGGAGAAGCTCTTCAGTCTTCCATCCGCCAGAGGCTAAGCTGCAGGAGGGCAAGTATATGACTTTTTTTTTTTTTTTTTTGAGTGGGAGTCTCGCTCTGTCACCCAGGCTGGAGTGCAGTGGCACGATCTCAGCTCACTGCAACCTCCGCCTCCTGGGTTCAAGAGATTCTCCTACCTCAGCCTCCCGAGTAGCTGGGATTACAGGCACCCACCATCACACCTGGCTAGTTTTTGTATTTTTAGTAGAGTCGGGGTTTCACCATGTTGGTCAGGCTGGTCTCAAACTCCTGACCTCGTGATCCACCCGCCTCGGCCTCCCAAAGTGCTGGGATTGCAGGCGTGAGCCACCGCACCTGGCAGTATATGACTTCTTTGACACTGACTTAGACATTCTATTTTATCTTTGTCATCATCAGCAAACATACATGGAATGCCATGGATCAGGCTCTAGGGTTATACACAGTCCCTGTCTTATTGAAGAGAAAGGGCACACACTTGAAGAAGGAAATAGGAAAGTACGAAACAATAGGCCAAGGCAATGAATGCCCCTGAGGGCTTAGATAAGGAAGCAGGGCTGGGAGAAAATGGGAAAGGCTTTGTAAATGAGGATAAAATTGCCCTCGGTGGGGACATGAAAAAAAGTAAGAAGAAGAAATGAGGGCATTTTGGCCTAAGGTATCTCTGGAGGCAAAAATGGATATTGGATAGTTGGAGACTCATTAGTAGACCAATTACCTATAGTGGACGGCTTGCAAGATGAGCTGAAAAGCTAGAGGTCATCCATGGAAGACGAAATGTGTGAATTAGGAAAACAGCTTTAATCCCTTTACCAGTTAGGCGCTCTCAAAAAATTGTAACCAGGAGAGTGATGTGATTGCAGTGGGGCTTCACAATATTACCCAACGCCAATATAACAAACAGGTTAAAGTGAGGGAAAAGACAAACAGTCAAGGAAAATATGATGAGGACAAGAAAAGGCTAATGGATTTGGAAAATGAGGTGGCAGTGATGATCTTACCATGGCACTACCAGAGTGACATGGATGGAAACCAGGTCACAAAGGAAGGAGGAATGGGTAGGTCATACCAAGGTGAAGAGCCTTCACAATTCCAGGGAGATGCTTCCGAGGGGAGGGAAGGTCAGTAGGTTATGGAACAGATTCAAGGAAAGGTGTATTTTCCTTCCCAACAGGTTAAAGACAGAAAGAAACCTGCCAGTAGAGAAAAGAAATAAAGGCGATTAAAAAAAAAAAGCTGAGTTGTGGGGAGAGTGGTTAAGCAAGACCCCACAAGGCGGAAAGAACTCCTAAGGAAAGGTAGACAAGCTTTGCCTGGTCTCTCCCTTCCCTTCCCTTCCCTTTTGAGACTAAGATACATGGATATATTCAGAAGTTTTAAGGTTTGGATACAGAGGCACGTGAGTAAGGCTACACAGCTCTCCCTATAAACTCAGCCAGCCTTATGTCCCCACAAAATAGGATATGAGGTTATTGGCTATGAGAGATATAAATGGAAGAGAGATGGTGTTTTGGTTTGGGTATCCCAAAACAGACTCCGGGATGAGGATTTGGGACAATTAGTTTACGTGGGAATTGATTCCAGAAGCAACCGTAAGGGAGTGGAGAGATGAGATGAGATGGGAGGGAGGGTGCTCAGCAAAGGATGCCCTCTCAGGCCAGTGTCCACCATGGTGTCTGCAGCTTTGTCCAGTGGAGAACTCCAGAAACCAGCACAGAACACACCTCTCAGAAGTATCCTTCTAGAAAGGTGAGGGGGCCAGCTCATTGATCCGCTAGCTCCCACCAGTGTTTGGTTTGGAGATGCTTCTAAGGGGCACATTAGGGGGCAGTGCCATGGACACAGCCGCTCTGGCAGCCAGGTGCAGGCGGTTGGAAGCATGCCTGGAAACAGCACAAGCTGAGAAGGTATAGATCCAGCTTGAGTGCATCTGCTAGAGATGGGAATTTGGGTTAAAAAATGTTCGCAATAGACAAGCTGAGATGTGTAATAATGGTTCTTCAGGGATACATAAAAGGAGTCCTTAGCAACAGTGAGAGTCAGCTTAGATTAAAGGGCATGACTTTGTAACAAAACAGAGCAAAACTTGGGGCCCAATCAGATTCCAGAAACACTTTGCCATCTGAGAGACGAGTCCGGGGAATGGCAGATCCCACGTGCGGATGATCAAGATGAGCTATGATTAAGCATGGGCAAAAAAGAGCAAAGCAGGAAGTCAGGGGATGAAAATGTCCCAAGGGCTGGAGACCCAACAATGGGCTGGTTGTTGTGGCATTTGGACACGTTATGGAGGTATCAAAGGAAACACCACCATGGACCTATAGATCTGGAATTGGAAGATTATTGGTTCCAGTGGCCTTATTCAACTATGAAAGAGCTGAGAGGAACAGAGAGGGAAAGTGACTTGGACAATGTGGCATGGCTAGTGAATTTCAGTTCCAGTTATTTATACCCCATGTGCCCCATCATTGCCTTGGGCTGCTTTATCTTGGGGCACATCTCAGGGATCATGAAAGGTTGACTCAAGGGAGGGAAGCAGGAGGGTAAAGAGGGTGCAATCAGAGCGTGACTGAAGCTGACACAGCTGCTTGGTGGGCGCTGGTACAAAGTTACAGCCTTAAGTAGCAATTGATGGTATGGCTACGCCTTTAGGGTAGCAGTGCATCCAGTACTCAGAGAGGAGAGGGGGCAGTCTGGTGGGAAGATCATCCTGTGGATGTATCTCGAAGCTATGTTTGCTAAGAAGAAAATTGTTCTCTCTTAGATTTTGGGAGAATTCACTTAGGGGAGGTATTGACAGAGATTATAGGGAGTGAGCTAGAGCCCACTCCTGAACTGCAACAAACATTCCTTTGTGGTGCTTTCAGGGATCCAAACAATAGATGGATCATTGATATGGATGTCGCAGAAGAATAGCGTGTAGAGGAAATGCTTGGTTTCAGTAGTTTAGCCCTAAGGAGTGAGGAATTTGTTTGGTTAGACATACTGAAGATGAAGGCTATACTTCTGAGAATAAGCCTAAAGCCTGTGAGTCTCGAGAGCCAATCTGCTGAGCTTCACTGAACCCCAGAACCCCATGTGCCCCTTTTCACCATTTCCCACATTGGTAAGGTACCATGAGGGGTAGATGCTCACTCCCTGATGGTTTGTCACTTGCCTGGGGCTGGGGCAGGGTTTAGGGATGGGGTAGAGTGAGGCATTGCCCATGTGGGATCATGAGAGTCATGCTCAGAAATGGCATATCAATTCAATGTTGTCTCTATGAACCAGTCCTCTACAACCAGGACTGAGGCTCTGTTGGTCTCCTGCCTACAGCTTCTGTGATATTTGTGGAGTGAGCATGCCATTAACCCAAGTTAATGGCTATTGCAACTTATTTTTATAGTATGTGTATTTTTTACCAAAATAAACAACAACCAAGAAAAGGCATTTAGTCAATTGTAGCCGAACAATAATACAGAATTGGGACCACAGAGGAGCCATAAGCTGGCTGCTGTCCTGTCTCAGGAGACGGGGAAATGAAGTTTTCCAGGGAAGAACAGCTCCTGGTCCACAGGTGTTTGGGGTAAGCGGAAGGATAGATGGGCCTGAGCATGCATGGGAAAGGAACCAGCTGCAGGAGAGTCTTCTCTTAGAAAAAAAAGAAAAAAATGAAACCTCAAGATGTTGGCGATGGAAGGGATTAGAGAGAAGGGGAGAAAACCATGGGAGGGAGCAGTGGGGAGGGGCTCAGTTGGATGAGATATGCATTGGGGTGGAGCTGGCAGGGGGGATGTTACCAGGAGAGTGAGTGAGTTTATGTATTTATGTATTTATGTATGTATTTATTTATTTATTTATTTGAGATAGAGCCTCCCTCTGTCACCCAGGCTGGAGTGCAGTGGCGCGATCTCGGCTCACTGCAACCTCTGCCTCCCAGGCTCAAGCGACTCTCCTGTCTCAGCCTCCCAAGTAGCTGGGATTACAGGCGCCCGCCACCACACCCGGCTAATTTTTGTATTTTTAGTAGAGACAGGGTTTCACAACATTGGCCAAGCCAGTCTTGAACTCCTGACTGCAAGTGATCTGCCCGCCTCAGCCTCCCAAAGTGCTGGGATTACAGGAGTGAGCCACCGTGCCTTGCCAGGAGATTATTACTTTTTAAGCAAATAGTTTAGAGAAGGCATTGAGACCTAATTCTCATTTTAAGTATCGTCTCTGCCGTGCTCCACAGTACGTGGCCATAAGAAACCCGTGACACCCTCCCCTGGAACTGTACCCACGTCCCACACGGACAGATGCTTCACTCCTCCACTTCTTGGCAGTACTTCCTAGAGCCCCTGGGTGAACTTCTCCAGCTGGCTGTGATCGACCTCCAGAGGGCATGACCATGGCTGAGACTCCGCTTTTCATGTTCCCAGCTCTGGCTTGGGGAGTCACCCCAAGGAAGCAGCAGACTAAGGAGAAATGTGGACGCATCCTTCCTGAGTGTCGGTTCCCCCAGAGAGATGACAGACCCCACGGCCAGCACTTCAACATATTTTGAGCTGTGGGAATTAGAGTCTAGGACAATTTGGAAGAAACAAGGCTTTTGTCTTTAAGGCGTTTACAGCTTAAGGAGAGGATATCATATTCCATAGCTGTGACAAATCAAAAAATTAAAAGTAGTCTTTCCAAGGATGGTTTCAGTAGTTTAGCCCGAAGGAGTGAGGAATTTGTTTGGTTAGACATACTGAAGATGAAGACTATACTTCTGAGAATAAGCCTAAAGCCTGTGAGTCTCGAAAGCCAATTTACACACCACGCAGAAAACTGACGGGTCTCAGGAAAACTAAAATGAGGAAAGCCAGCAGAGGCCCAGGCAGACGTCAAATTAATCTCTAGAAACAGAGGACAATCTGCTTTGGCTTGGCAAAAATTAAAATAGAACTTAGATGAGCTTCAGTGTGAATGGAGGTGGGGAGAGTTCCTTCCTTTCTGTCGATGGGATGTAAAACCCTCACTAGCCAACAAGCTCCCCCAAGAAAGACAATGCCACATGCCTTCCTTGCCCTGGTGAGTTGTGGGATGTCTATTCCTCAGCAGGGTCTCAGTTACTGTATGTTGAATGAATGATGAATCCAATAAAAGAAAAAAGAAGTGAAAGAATGACTGGATAAAGCCCCATTCAGCCCATGTTCCCGTGATAACAGTAATAAAATGAAGGACAGAATGGACTGAATTATTACAGTACTTTAACTTTGTTTAACTTTGTGAAAACACTATGTTTAGCTAGGATAATGGGAGTACTTAGACTGGTAATAAACAAATAAATGAGCAAAGCAATAATGTCTTACATTTGAAGTTATTTACAGCTTACAAAGCTATTACACACACATTTTTTCCATAAGAGCCTGTAAACCACCCTGTGGCACAGGCATGACAAATATTACTTTCCCCTTTTGAAGAACAATGAAACTGCAATTTAAATAACTTAAATAACTACAATCACAGTGCTCAGGGTGGCAGAGGACAGATTTAAACCCAGGGCTGAGTCCAAACACTCTTCCCGACCTGTGGTTCTGGCTCTCATGGGGGCCTACGCTCTGGAAAAAATAATTCCACTCCTGTGTTCAGCCTGGTCCACTCCTCGCAGAATCTTCTTTTTCAATCTAGGTATCCGGGAATAATATTTGGTCCTGTTTTGTGTGAGTTTTAAATTTTGCACAAATTATGCAATTAAATTACAAAATGTGTAACACAAGCCTTCCTGTCTTCTCCCACAAACAAAAACATCCACTTATCACATCTCTGTGAATATCAGAAATTCCCCTGATTTTCCCTTTGGCCCTTCTCATGTTGTGTCTGGTCATTTACCTGCTCATTTCCCCAGACACTGGGCTTCCTTTTTTGAATTTAAGCATTTTGTTATGCCATTTGTTGCTTCACTCACTTCAAATCTCTATTCTACGCTACTTTACCCCAGGGCCCTGGAGTGGCTTTCTTTGAAGCTGGTGTCCACTCACTCTTTCTCTCCAGAGCTTTGGCCAGCTAGCCCCAGAAATCTTCCAGTGGCCCATCAGAGAGCAAGCTGGCAGAGCTGTCACGCCCGCCATGGAATTCAGGTAAGGTCCCCAGGGACTGTTAGTGCACACATCTCATGAGCCAGCTTTGCTAACCTGTCACTTTCTACTCTATCGAGACGTACTTTCTTTGTCTTTCCTCATTTTCTTTCTTTTTAATTGACTGCCTCATTTCCCAGGGGGATTTTATAACCGTCACACTGCGCCATCTTCATTACTCTGCACTTTTCACGGGTCTCACTAAGCCTTTCTCTTCTGTCTCAGCTGGAGCCTTTACACTGCAGCCCGTCTCCCACCCACTCAGCCTTCTTAGGTTGGTTGCTTCTTCCTGCCCAGTTGGATGTCAGGAGGAAGGTCAGAGACTCTCCAGTCCCGGGATTCCTAACCTGGAGCCCCTGGGGCCCATCAGTGAGTTTCACAGGCACATAGTGGGGCAGCTGTGATGGTTTGAAGTCCCATGTAACATACCCATTTTTCTGGGGAGGGAATCCATAGATTCCCATTTCCATCCCATTCCCAGACCCTTCATTTTGCAGTTGCATAAACAGAGGCCCATAGCAAGTTGCTGGATTGGAGAGGAGAGCTGCCGTTTGGGACATCTGTCCTGTGTGCTCTGCTATATGTCTGTGGATTCCCCTGCCCTGGAGGTTTCCCAAAGGAAGAGAAGGCTTTTCCTTCCTCCTGAGCTTTTCCCTTTGTCTTCTTGCTTTTCCACATGGACACACATAGCGCACACAGGGACACATACATTAGTTACTTCCTTATACTTGTACTGCATTCAGGGCCGACTACATCATTTGTGAGGCCAAAAGCAAAATGGGACGTGGAGCCTGGCAGGGGGCAGGAAAGTGGATCTCCCCTTCCTGTGGGTGAGCCACTGCCTCAACCTGTAGAGGACAGGCGATCTCCCCAGGAGTTGCAACCTTGGTGCCAGGGTGCCTGGGTGCCAGGGTCCCTGGAATGAGGGTGAATGAGAGGCTCATGCTCAGTTGTCCACTGCAAAAGCCACAGCATTGCAACCCTGGGGAGGGACATAACCTCGCCCCATGTGAGATACTGTGGAACGTGCCCAACTCTGTGGCTGCACCCAGGCCAGGACGACTAATAGTGGAACGTGGCCCATCAACACACTGGGCAGAGGGTAGCCACCACTATGGAGTTGGGGGTGGGGAGGGGGAGGCCAGAGTGGGCTGTAGAGAACCCATCCCAGGGAGACAGTCGGGGTGGGTCGCAGGTGAGATGAGGCTTCAAGCCTCCTGTGCATTATCCCATCAGACTTGAAATACAAACACAGCTAAAGAAAAAGTATTAAGATTCTCAAGGAGGCAATAGCAGAGCATCAAACCCAAGCACGGATCCTTCTGCACTAGCATGTGCCATGAAGCCACTCTGACATGTTTCAAAGCACGACAGCATCCTTGCCTTATGCACTCCCCTAGGCAGCTCTTTGAAGTCATTAGATCAGGTGTGCCTTAAGACTCATCTTACAGACAAGACTTCAGACATTACACATAGCCTAGGCACAGGAGTCTCGGATCAGAGAGTTCAAACGTGGGCTCAGCCACTTACATCTCCCCTCGGGCCTCAGTTTCCTAATTTGCCAAAGGGGACTAGTCATCCCTTCTTCAGGGTTGTTGTGTGATTACAACAAATTGCATATAGAATGCCTTCTATAGTGCCAGTGGCAGTCAGAGTGCTCAATAAATGTAGGTATCAGCTTTTCCCAAAATCCTATTCATGAATGCCCTTCACTAATTTTCAGTATTCACATGCCACGTGTACCATTATTGGCTTAATATTTTAAATTTAAATCTACCTAATGTTTACACTTTAATAAATTTGCTTTATAGGGTAGCTTTATTCTACTGTCAAAAATGAAAGACAAGGCCGGGCACGGTGGCTCAAGCCTGTAATCCCAGCACTTTGGGAGACCGAGGCGGGTGGATCACGAGGTCAGGAGATCAAGACCATCCTGGCTAACACGGTGAAACCTCGTCTCTATTAAATATACAAAAAATTAGCCGGGCGTTGTGGCGGGCGCCTGTAGTCCCAGATACTCGGGAGGCTGAGGCAGGAAAACGGCGTGAACCCAGGAGAGGGAGCTTGCAGTGAGCGGAGATCGCACCATTGCACTCCAGCCTGGGGGACAGAGCCAGACTCCATCTCAAAAAAAAAAAAAAAAAAGAAAGACAAATATTATTCATCTTAAGTAGGAATTATAAAAATAAGTGCATGGGCCAGGCACAGTGGCTCATGCCTATAATCCTAGCACTTCGAAAGACCAAGGCGGTACCGGGTGTAGTGGTTCACATCTGTAATCCCAGCACTTTGGGAGGCCAAGGCAGGTAGATCACCTGAGGTCGGCAGTTTGAGACCAGCCTGACCAACATGGACAAACCCCGTCTCTACTAAAAATAAGAAATTAGCTGGGTGTGGTGGCACATGCCTGTAATCCCAGCTACTCAGGAGGCTGAGGCAAGGGAATCGCTTGAACCTGGGAGGTGGAGGTTGCAGTGAGCCAAGATCGCCCCATTGCACTCCAGCCTGGGCAACAAGAGTGAAACTCCGTCTCAAAAAAAAAAAAAAAAGAAAGAAAAAGAAAAAGAAAGGCGAGTGAATCAATAATTTAGGCCAGGAGATCAAGACAAACCTGGTCAACTACTAAAAATATAAAAATTAGCCAGACGTGGTGGCAGGTACATGTAGCCCCAGTGACTCGGAAGGCTGAGGCAAGAGAATTACTTGAATTGGGAGGTGGATGTTACAGCGAGCCAAGATAGCACCACTCACTCCAGCCTGGGCAACAGAGCAAGACTCTGTCTCAAAAAATAGTAAACAAATACATAAACACATGGAAAATGACAGTGGTATGAAAATCTAGCCAGATAACTTGACTAGCTTAGAGTCTGTACTTCCTCTTTGTTACGGAAGGAAATTAGCAGGTGTTTAATACTTAGTCCCCCTGAGACTTAATCTGCAGGGAATAATACGTCATTATTCAATTCAATGTTTTTTTGTCTGTTTGTTTGTTTGGAGACAGGGTCTCACCCCGTCACCCAGGCTGGAGTGCAGTGGGTGATCATGGCTCACTATAACCTCCAACTCCTAGGCTCCAGCAATCCTCCCACCTCAGCCTCCTGAGTAGTTGAGACTACAGGCACATGCCACCATACCCGGCTAATTTTTGTGTTTTTTGTAGAGATGTAGTCTCCCTTTGTTGCCTAGGCTGGTCTTAAACTCCTAGCCTCAAGTGATCTTCCCACCTCGGTCTCTCAAAGTGCTGGGATTACAGGCATGAGTCACCGCGCCGGACCCATTCAATGTTCTTTAATGCCTTATTAGTCCTGTACCAGTTAACATCTCTTATACCATGATTTGCCTGCTAGACTTTGGGAAGTAGGAAACATGAGGTTTGGAAGTGATAGAGTCAAAATTCACAACACATGTATCATGAATGCAAAAAAATAAAACCCACACAAACCAATACTAAATGCTATTCATGGGCACATGGATTGAAAGAATCCACATCAGTTCCTTGATAGTGACAGCCTCTGAAGAAAGAGAGAAGAGGAAAGGGCTGAGGGTTGTGTCAAATTTTAACTATCATCAAAATGTTTAATTATTTTATCAAGAATGCTTGAAACAAATGAAAAAATGTTTTTACAGTTGTTTATTCTGCATAACAAGGACATTGATATTTAATAATCTTTATATGCATTTTTAAAAGAAAATAAAATTTAAATTTTATTTTAAAAGAGTAAATTTTAATATGTAAAAGAAAATAAAGAGACAGAAGAAAAAAGTTTGATCAGGCAAAATGCTCCCAGAAATAGTTGCTGGGAAGAATTCAACATATGCTGATAAGTAAGGGACTGTATCAGTCAGCTTGGGCTGCTGTAACAAACAGCACAGACCAAGGTCAGGACACTGTTCTATAAACAACAGAAATTTATTTGTACAGTTCTGGAAGCTGAAAGTCCAAGGTCAAGGTATCAGTGGAATTGTTGTCTTCTGAGGTCTCTCTCCTTGGCTTGTAGATGGTCCTTGGCTTGTAGGTACCATCTGCTTCCTGTGTCCTCCCAGCTTCTTCCCTCTGTACATTTCTGTGTCCCCATTTTCTCTTCTCTTTTTTTTCTGAGATAGAGTCTCACTCTGTCACCCAGGCTGGAGTGCAATGGTGCGATCTCATCTCACTGCAACCTCCACCTCCTGGGTTCAAGCGATTCTCCTGCCTCAGACTCATGAGTAACTGGGATTACAGGAGCACACCACCACACCCAGCTAAGTTTTGTATTTTTAGTAGACACGGGGTTTCACTGTGTTGGCCAGGCTCCTCATTTCTTCTTCTTATAAAGAAACCAGTCAAATTGGATTAGGGCTCGCCTTAATGACCGCATTTTAACTTAATCACCTCTTTAAAGGTTTTTGCCTCTAAGTACAGTGACATTCTAAGGTACTGGGCTTAAGCCTTTAGCATATGAATTTCGGGGGGAGACAAGTCAGCCCATAACCGGGACTTTCACTGGTGCCCCCTGCTGACTTCCCTCTTCATCCAGGAGCCTCTCACCTCTCCTTACTGACTCTGCTGCTCTCCCCTCCTCTTTCCAACATGCAGGCAGGATCTTCTGACTGCTCCACTGCCTGCCCCTTGCTGACCCTTCCTGGCTTCACCCCTGCTTCCTCTAGCCAATCTGCTGAGGGCCTCCCTCCTCACCCAACTCAGCCCTGACTGCTGCCTGAGTCCACTCCCATCTGTGGAGCCTCCACTCAGGAGCCCATGAATCAACTTCCACCCAAGCTCCACTCTACAGCTCCATGCAGCTCAAACCACCTGCTCATGAACAACAACCCGAAGATGTTTCTTCCGTCTCAGACCAAGCCATCAATGCCCGTTCTTCTCTGTCTGGTCTCACTTCTTGAGATATGTCTGCCACGGGTATGTCTGTGGCATTCCTCTGCCCATGTTCACTCTGTACCTCTTATCATTTTGAAGTCACAGGTTGTATCAGTCAGCATCCAATTAGGAAAGCAGAAAGCTCTCTAGACACTTACATAGGGGAACTGTAACACAGGGAACTCTTTACATGGAGAGGGAGAGCTGAGAGGGAGCAGTGTGGTGAGGAGCATGAAGCTGGTAGGTCATGCGCACCAGGGCAGCACCCTAGAGAAGGTGCAGCAACCAGACAGAGGGAACCCTGTTCATGGAGCTGCCACGCTGACTCTGACTTGTGTAAGCCCCGGTTGTTAAGTGGAAGAACAATGACCTTCTACTACATCTAAGCCACTGTTACTTGTAGTCTCTGTTAGGGCAGCCAAGCTCATACATAATGAATGCATCTTTTTTTTTTTTTTTGACAGACTCTCACTGTTGGCCAGGCTGGAGTGCAGTGGCACAATCTCAGCTCACTGCAAACTTTGCCCCCGGGTTCAAGCGATTCTCCTGCCTCAGCCCCCCAGCTAGCTGGGATTACAGGCGCGTGCCAGGCTAATTTTTTGTGTTTTTAATAGATGTGGGATTTCATCATGTTGGCCCGGCTGGTCTCAAACTCTTGAACTCAAGTGATCTGCCCACCTCAGCCTCCCAAAAGTGCTGGGATTACAGATGTGAGCTACCACACCCAGCCGCATCATTTTTTGTATTGCTTGTTTTGGGGCAATTCGCAAAGACAAATTGCCTCTCCTTCCCCTTCAGCTTGGCGACAGAGCCGTGGCCATGGCCTTACCATGTGAAATAGACTTGAGGCATTCATTATATTCAAAGGAGTACTGGAGCTACAGTGACCATCTGTGTCTGTTTGTCCAGGAAAAAGGGTTTTCCTGGGACATAGAAGTTTCAATGCTTACACAGGGAAAGTTCCCGGCAAACTAGAGTGGGTTGATGATCCTACCTGCTCCTTGTGCTTGTAGCAAGCACGTTTCTCAAACAGAAAAGCACCTGTCAGCATCCCTGGCCCTGGCCCTGCCCCCTCTCTCCCTGACACACACACACACATACACACACATGCACACATACACCAGGGTCCAAACCACTGTGCAGGCAGCCACCTTCATCGAGCCTGGTTACCTCCCAGTGTCTCTGTGCTTGAGACACAGCGAGTTTTTCCCTGCCCACCGTTTCATTTCTGAAGACAGTAAACATTGGCTCAGCTGCAGCCTGCCCAGAGTCACCACCCCAGTGCTCTTCCAGCAGCCCTGGCCCTTTGCACCTGCGTCATTTTCCAAGATAAATTCCGTTTCCCTGGATCTGAGGCTTACATCACATTCCTTGCTTCTAGGAACTTGCTTGACCACAAATATGATTCTCTGGTCCCACGGTCTCTGCTGAGCTTCTGTGCTCCTCCTCTCTGCAGGAAAAACTCTGGGTGAGGGCATCCTCCTTAGCAGGGCATGTCTCTCATCCTGCTTTCAAAGATGTGCAGCTATTAATACATGGACTGGAAGGAACCATGAACTGAGCTTCGTCCCCTGTGTTTGGAAACCTGCCTCTGCCTCTGTTCTCTCCATAACATTGGGCAGGTTGTTTCATCCTGCAGAGCCTCAGTTTTGGGGGGCTGAAAAATGCCCCCCCCAAAGGATATCCAAATCCAAATTTCTGGAGCATGCAAATGTTACCTTATTTGGAAAAAAGGTCTCTGCGGATATAACTAAGTTAAGGATCTTGAGATAAAAACATTATCCTGGTGAACCCCAAATGCCATCACAAATGTCCTTGTAAGAGGGAGGTAGAATGAGATTGCATAGACAGAAGAGGGAGTCAAAGTGGCCCTTGAGACAGAGATTGGAGCGATGTGGCCACAAGTCAAAGAATGCCAGCAGTCACCAGAGTGTGGAAGAAGCAGCACTGATTTTCCCTCAGGGCCTCCCAAGGGAACATGGTCCTGCTGTTATGGGCTGAATTGTGTCACCACCCCGAAAGTAGTATGTTGAAGTCCCAACCCCCAGTGCCTCAGAATGTAGGTATATTTGGAGATAAGGTCTTTAAAGAGGTGTGTAAGTTAAAATGAGGCTGTTAGGGTGGGGCCCTGATGCAATAGGACTGATGTCCTTATAAGAAGAGGAAGGGACTGGAGGCTGAGGCAGGAGAATTGCTTGAACCTGGGAGGCTGAGGTTGCAGTGAGCTGAGATAGCACCATTGCACTCCAGCCTGGGTGACAGAGCAAGATTCCATCTCAAGAAAAGAAAGAAGGAAGGAAGGAAGGAAGGAAGGAAGGAAGGAAGGAAGGAAGGAAGGAAGGAAGGAAGGAAAAAGAAAAGAGAAAAGGAAGAGACAGCAGGGATATGTATACACAGAAGAAAGACCATGTGAGGACAAAGAAGTGAGCAGGAGCCCCCTGCAAGCCCAGGAGACAAGCCTCAGGAGAAAAGCCCTGCCAACACCTTGATCTTGGACTTCCAGCCTCAGGAACTGTGAGAAAGTAAATTTCTGTCTTTTAAGCTGCCCAGTCTCTGGTTCTTTGTTATAGCAATCTTAACAAACAGATATACCTGCCAACACCTTGATTTCAGCCCGGCAATACTGATTTCAGACCTCTGGGCTTTAGAACTGCAAGAAAATATATCTCTGTTGTTTGAAGTCCCCCAGTCTGTGGTATTTGTTGCAGCAGCCCCAGGAAGCTAGTACAGGTGGTAGATAGTACCTACCTCACAGGCTTCTTTGAAAGATGGAGGGAGGTCACAGGTAGACCTGCTTGGCTTTGTGTGAGTACCCGCTACATTTTCGTGGCATCTGAATTCTCCTCTCATGGGGATTTTTCTATATGTTTATTTTTCTGCCCAAGTAGAAGCCAAAAAAATAAAAAATAAAAACAAGACACACATGCCATGGTGGCATTTTGGGTCATCTTCTCTCCTTTCTTTTTTCGTGCCTGTTTCCTGCCTGAATGTTCCAGCTTCCTCCAATGGGCTCCATCTACCAGGGGTCCAGGTCAGCTAACAGTGAATTATTGACATATGTGCCTCATCACTTACTAGTAACACAACAGCTGATGCTTATGGAATACTGATTCTGTGCCATGCCTTATGCTAAGTGCTTTACCTAAAGTATTTCACTTAATCCTCTGAGCATCCCTTTAATATAGACTGCTATTATTCCAATTTTACACATAGGGAAATTGAGTCACAGAGAGGTTAAAGAGTTTGCCCAAAGAAGTGACAGACCTGGAAGACAAACTCAGGTTGTTGATACCCAAACCTACACCCTTACCCACTCTGACACCTTAGGAGGGGAGGGATCCACCTTATCTTAGTTAACTTTAACTCTCCACTGTGTGCTTGGAGCACAGTTTGGACTCAGTGAAGGCTTAATGGATGGACGGATGGATGAATGAGTAAATGGCACTTTGCATAGACCAAAGGAAAGTCAAGAAAATGCTCTTCGGGGCTCTGCTCTGTCCAGCTTCTCCTTAGCTTGACTCTGCTGCTATTGCTACCATGACAGTCCCGATCTATCCACCGTCCTGCATGGCCCATACCCACACCACACCCTCTTTGTTCTCTGCCTCTTTTACTCTGCGGCAGGGAGAGCCTGAGTTGAGCAGCAGCACCTGCAAACCCTCACCCTCCATCCACTCACCAATGGCCTCATGGCTCCTTGGGAATGGAAGAGATAGAATTCTTAGGGGCCTAGTGAGGGAAGTCTAGATCCAATGAGATTATGGATATTGTGAGGGGCTGTGGACACACCAGACATTATTGCTATCCCAATTTACAGAAGAGGACTTAGGTCCTCCTTTAACATCTCTAGACTTAGGTCTAGAGATGTTAAAGCCACAGAGAACTTGATGTTAAAAACATTTTTAAAAGAATGTAAAGTTAGCATAATAACTAGAATCTGGGAAAAAATGTAACAAACTATTTCTTACTTCTCCAGAATAAACTAAGGGCTGATATAGTCAATGCGGGAGAAAGGAAGGGAGGGAGGGAAGGAGGGAGGAAGGAAGGGAGGGAGGGAGGGAGGGAGGAAGGAAGGGAGGGAGGGAGGGAGGGAGGGAGGGAGGAAGGAAGGAAGGAAGGAAGGAAGGAAGGAAGGAAGGAAGGAAGGAGGGAAGGAGAAGGGAAGGAGAAGGGAAGGGAGAAAAGAAAACTTGATGCTATTTTTCATTCCCAATCAAGTACCCTTTTCAACATACCAAGTCAATAAGAAAGCAATCCAATCTAGAAGCGAGAAGATGGGACCTCAGAGCCTGGTTCCAATTCTTACCAGTTGTGTGTTGTTAGGCAAGTTATGTAAATTCCCTGAGCCTGAGTCCCTTTGCCCATGCAATACAAGACTATCTACCCATCACCTGGCCAGGCTCTCCATGACTGAGAGACTTCTGGGAGAGACGTTTTGATTTCGGAACTACATATATGAGAAACTGACAAGTTCCAATCTCTGGGCTCACTGTACCTGCCAGTCTCGGCCCTTTGGGGGAAGAGGGTAGTTTCCTATTAGTGACGAGGAAAGGTCCTGAAAACCTTGGCTCTACATCAGTGACAGCTGCATCTGTCTCCAGATCAGAACTGGAAAAATGAAGAAAAATTAGCGGCTAATTAGAACGCCTCCCTCTCTGAGTAATACCCTATAACATCACTTTGTAGTCAAGAAAATATTTACCTGGCAATTATATTTTAACATAGTCAGCTGTCCCTCCTTTGTGATGAATGCCTAATCGCTATGGAAAATAATCTCTTCTCTAAACTGTGTATTTCACGACTTAACCCCTGCCAAAAATGTGCTCCCATGTCCCTTTTCTTCTCCATAGTTTAAAACATACTTGAATAGAACGTGTTTTTAGACAGGATTTCGCTCTGTTGCTCAGGCTGGAGTGCAGTGGCACAATCTCAGCTCACTGCAACATCAACCTCCTGGACTCAAGCTGTCCTCTGACCTCAGCCTCCTGAGTAGCTGGGACCACAGGCATGTACCACCATGCCTGGATAATTTTTGTATTTTTTGTAGAAATGGGTTTTTATCATATTGCCAAGGCTGATCTCAAACTCTTAAGCTCAGGTTATCCACCCACCCCGGCCTCCCAAAATGTTGGGATTACAGGCATGAGCCCCTGCACCCAGCCCAAACGATGATTTAAATAGAGAGCTGCAACCACGTTTTCATTGAACACAAAACAGGCCAGCCCTGATGTCATAATTACAAGCTCCTAGAGCAAGTTTCTCAACAGCGGCACTAGTGACATTTTGGGCTAGATCATTCTTCATTTAGGGGGCTGTCCCGTGCATTGTAGGATGTTTGGCAGCATCACTGACCTCTACCCACTGGATGCCTGTAGTACCTCTCCTCCATGACAACAAAAAGTGCTGCAGATATTGAAAAATGTCCCCGAAGATTTGGGGTGGGGGTGGGGAGACAAAATCATCCCCAATAGAAAACCTCTCCTAGAGGGAGAGCCTGGGCCTGGGGGCTTCTCTTTGCCCTGCCTCACCTGAAATTAAGTACTTTATAGAAATGCTTTTATGGCAGTGCAGCTGAATTAAATATAGGAGTAAAGCTTGGGTGAGCATGGAGGAAAAGATATATATTGTATGCCTCAAATACACAAAATGTACACATCTGAAAAGACTGTTTGCAAAGCTAGTTTCTGGAACATGATGCACAGTGAGTTTTTCCTGGGATTTCAATATTTAGTTAGGCATGTATGGCGACGCTGCAAAGTAGATCAGCTGCGACTGTTTGTGACTTAATGTGCTCTTCTTTAAAATGGCTGCTCTCCCAGACAAGTCCTCCTCCAATGTTGTTTGCTGTTATTCCATTTTGCTGCAAAAGGAAAAAGAGTTTCACTGTAGAAATTCCTCATCGACTTGTTAAAATTTACGGAGAATGTTTTGACTCTATGGAATGTTTAAAAATGGTATGGGAAGCATGGGGAAGGGTGGGAAGAAGCCAGGCTTGCTTAGGGCGGAAGGTGGTTCTCCACATTTGACTGAGCTGGTGCTGGAAGCCACATCTAGCAGCATGATGTGCTTGAATCTCCCGGCAGTTGAGTGAGAGCTAAGTATTGCTTGGAATAACTGGCTTAGTGGGAAGAGGCTTGGACTGGAAGTCAAGAGTCCTGGGTTCCTGTCCTGGTTGGTCCCTTTTGGTTCCAACATTCTAATATCTGACAACTGCCTCATGTGATATGTTGTTATGATAATGGCCACTGATGACTCATGCTTCCCCTGTGCCCTCCTCTCTTCACTCTGTCAGTTTATAGATGTACTGAGAGATGGAATCCATTTTTCCATCCCTTGGACATGGGTTGCCCTTGTGACTGGCTTTGATCAATAGAATATGGCGGAAATGTCCCAGTGTGAATCTCTGAGCTGGTTTTTAAGGGATCTTGCATTGCAGATGTTACTTTCATTCTCTTGGGACACTGTCATTACCACGTTTAGAGGCGAGGTCTAGCCTCCTTCAGGATAAAGGAGACAGAGGCCCAGCTGGCTGCACAAACCCGCCTGCTGCATGCAGCTGGACAGGGAACCCCGTGAGGCCAACAGAAGACCTGCCCGGTAAACCCACAGAACTGGGAAAACTAATAAATCGTGCTTGTTTGATGCCGCTGTTTTGAAGTGGCTTGTTACACAGCAATAGATGAGCAGCTTGTTGAAAGGTCGTTTTTAAGAAACATCTTATAAACAACCTTCTGTATGTTCACCACATCCCAGTAAAACCCCCTCCTTTCCCCTACTGTTAATTCTTTTTCTTTCAAACTAGAACAAACTTTCAGCCTTTTTTCTTTTTTTTTTCTATCCAAGGGGAAATGTCTACGTTCATTTGCTCTCTTCCATCCTTGGGGCTGGGACCTGTGGGGATACAATAAAGGCATGAGCAAAGTCACCTTCAGCCTCTAGTGTGTGTGTGTTGGGGTGTGTCTCCTGAGAAAAACAGAACTTTCACCTCAGGAAAAATTTCAGCTTGTCTAGGCTGCTAAGGAAGACAACTTCAAGAAGGAGGATGCGTTTCTTGACTGCATGGTCAACAAAAGAAAATGTCCAGGCATGGTGAGTCACTCCTGCAGTCCAGCTATTTGGGATGGTAAAGTGGAAATATCACTTGAATGCACTTGAGCCCAGAGGTTGAGGCTGCAGTAAGCCATAGTTGTGCCACTTCACTCCAGCCTGAGCAATAGAGTAAGACTGTGTCGAAAGAAAGAAAGAAAGAAAGAAAGAAAGAAAGAAAGAAAGAAAGAGAGAGAGAGAGAGAGAGAGAGAGAGAAAGAAAGAAAGAAAGAAAGAAAGAAAGAAAGAAAGAAGGAAGGAAGGAAGGAAGGAAGGGAGGAAAGAAGGAAAGAAAGAAAAAAGAGAGAGAGAAAGAGAGAGAGAAAGAAAGAAGGAAGGGAGGAAAGAAGGAAAGAAAGAAAAAGGAAGGAAAGGAAATTGTAGGCACTGAATAGTGACATGTGTGATCTCCTTGTTGCTATCAATTTTATCTTGGTCTTTTTCTGCTTCCCTTCTTTTCCTTCTCTGTTTTATTCCTAATCTCTATTCTATGACATTTAGAATGTAGTTATTCTAGCACTCTCTATTTCCTAAGGACCCAGAAAAGGAAACAGAATAGAGTCCATGAAGACTTTCTGAGGAGTTCATCTACTGATGGTCTATCTCCAGTCCACTGAAGGTAAGAGGGCCTGTGTGGATGACCTTGGTATGTCTTGATATGACCTTGGTATGTCCCTAATTGTATTATTCTTTTTCCACAGCACATAAAACATTCTACTGCAGAAATCAGAGAAAGCAAGATTATTTTATGAGAAACACAATCTCTCGTCTTAAAGATGAAAGGACTGCACCTTGAGAGGCCCTTCCTGTTGAGTTGTCATCTGAACAAATCAGAGTGGTGGTTGAGGACACCAGATGTATTATTTCCTGCCACAGCAAATTGGAGGGCTCGCACTGTTCCACTGCCATCAACTTAGGAAGCAATTGAATTTGTTGATTATCTTTGCAAGAGGGAGAAGCTTAGCATCAATGAAGACATTGGTATTGGTAGGTATTCATTTAATCTCTGATCAATCTTATATAATGAGTTATATTATTCTCTCCCTTGGGGCAGCATTTTGCAGTTTTTTTCATAAAGGCAGTTCAAACAGGGTAGAGTCCTGAAAAAAGAAAATCAGAATTGTAAGAAATAGCACTGTAGAAGCCATAATAAAATTTTTTCTCAGCTGGGTGCGGTGGCTCATGCCTTTAATCCCAGCACTTTGGGAGGCCGAGGCAGGCAGATCACAAGGTCAGGAGTTCAAGACCATCCTGGCTAACATGGTGAAACCCTGTCTCTACTAAAAATACAAAAATTAGCCAGGCGTGGTGGCATGCACCTGTAGTCCCAGCTACTCGGGAGGCTGAGGCAGGAGAATCGCTTGAACCCAGGCGGTGGAGGTTGCAGTGAGCCAAGATCGCACCACTGCACTCCAGCCTGGGCGACAGAGACTCTGTCTCAAAAAAAAAAAAGTTTTCAGGAGTGAACAGGTGATAACAGATAACAGCTGGTCTAATAAATTTTCAGATTAAAGTAGTTTTTTAATATTATGTGGAATTGAACATGGTAGCTTCAATCTACCAATAATACAAGAGTTACAACAGTTTTCAACATTGAGAGAGAGAGAGAGAGAGAGAGAGAGAGAGAGTGTGTGTGTGTGTGTGTGTGTGTGTGTGTGTGTGTGACTCTGTTGACATCCCGGTGTGTTCCTCCTTATGCCAGTGTATGCCAGCTATATGTGTGGGCAAGAGGAAGGGCTGGCTCTGAAACTTCCCCAGTATGATAACACTACTCTTTGGCATTTGCTACAGAGAGCACACAACCCTTCTTTTGCCCTATGTAATCTATTAGCCCACTGGTATTAGCTAGACAGTGTTTCTAGCCAACAAGAACCTAATGTGTGATGAGTGCTTATTCCTACCTCCTGACACCACATATGCACACTCACACATGCCCAGTCTTCTCTGAGCCCCATTTTGGACATGTGGGGATGTTTGTTACTTATCCAAGTCGAGATGTTGAATAGGAAATAGGATTTGCAAGTCAGAAATTCTGGGTAGAGGACAGATCTAGGGGTAAAAATGGATGAGTCATCAGCATATTGAGGCTCTACTGAGTGTGCAGTGCAACTACACAGCTTGGTGAAGTGGTCAGAGGATTCGAGGCTCTGGAGCTGGCTCTGCCACCATGAAACTGGTGACCATAATGTGATCCTTCCCTATGTGAGCCTATGTCTTCCCATTTGTAGAATAAAGGGATAGGAGAATGGCGTTTCTAAGGTTCCTTCCAGCTAAACCATGTTTGTGATTTTAGGATTCTAATTGCTAAAGTGTCCCCTACCCTCAAAGAACTCACTATCCCCTGGGTTCAGCAGGCTATAAGCCAATCAGTCATAGGAGCAATGGGGCAACACAAGCAGAAGCCTGCCACACTAGTCGCCCAGCAGTGGGAACAACCATCGTGCACTGGAGTCGTCAGGAAATGGTGTGGATTGGAGGTCACCAGATCCACAGAAACTTTTGGCTGGGTCTCATTCTGTCCTTTGTGGTGCTGTTCGCTGCCTTGCAATTCTAATAATCTGTAGGTCTAGTCAAAATTTCACCCTCTCTCCAGGACTTGGTGCTTTGATCTGTAAAAAGAAGAGATCAGGCCAGATGATTTCTGTTTCCATCGAAGAGTCTAGCCCAAATATTTTGAGTCTGTGGTTGCCTGCAGACTAGCAAGAACTTTAAAACTGGTTTCATGATTTTGGGTATTCTGGAAGTTTCAATAGTTTTCAAGAAAGTTGGGATCTGGGTAATTTTTCTTCTGAGCTACCACCCTATCTATCTTTGGACGGAACCTACACAGTTTTCTTTCCACCAGGTAAACCTCCAGATACACAAACACTGCAGAGGCTGTGGGTCAGAGAGCAAGAGTTAATTGCTGCACTGGAATCTGAGTGTAAGGGCTGACTTGCGTCCCTAATGGGAGCTATCAAACCCTTTGGCCATCAAAAAAATATATACCTACTTGATAAGAAACTGAACCTGAATAACATTAATAATAATCACAGTAATAGCAACTATTTCTTGAATGCTTACAATATGCCAGATATAATGCTAAGCACCCAATAAGAATCTCACTTCATATTTGCAACCTTCTGAGGTTGGTATTATTATTTCCATAATTCAGATGGCAAAGTAAAGTTTAAAGGCTTAAGTAATTTGCCCCAAGCCCCTCAGCTAATAAGTGACAGATCTGGATCTGAGAATGAAATCCAGGTCTGCCCTACTCCGAGATGCCTGAGTAACCATCCTGCTACACTCTCAGAGTCCTGAGTGGACTTTGAGAGAAGCTTTTACTTATCATGCCTGCATTAGCAGGACTGCTCAGTTAGACCACAGTGTTCCAGATTTACAGGCCCCCGGGATAAACTATGCAGATTTTCTGTATTAATTACCCTATCTCTGCCTGTGGTCATGTCTCATCCAGCACCCTCTTTCCCCACCCCTGGAGGTCTCCGGGCCATGTTGACATGCCTGGTTTATAAACTCACTGGCTCTACATTCTCTAGCCCTTTCATTCGTTGTCCTAAATTCTTTTTTTTTTTTTTTTTTTTTTTTTTTTTTGAGACAGAGTTTTGCTCTTGTTGCCCAGGCTGGAGTGCAATGGCGTGATCTTGGCTCACTGCAACCCCTGCCTCCGGGTTCAAGTGATTCTCCTGCCTCAACCTCCTGAGTAGCTGGGATTACAGGGATGCACCACCACGCCCAGCTAATTTTGTATTTTTAGTAGAGATGGGGTTTCTCCAGGTTGGTCAGGTCTCGAACTCCCAACATCAGATGATCCGCCCACCTCGGCCTCCCAAAGTGCTGGGATTATAGGTGTGAGCCACCGCACCTGGCCTGGTATCCTAAACTCTTTAGGAGGCTGCAGGAGGGGGAGAGAAAGCAAGGTGGGCTGAAGGTTAAAGACCGGGCAGAGGGCTATCAAAAAATGTGATATGCAAGCTCTTTATGTGACCCTAGGACTTTTAAAAACCCAATTATAGTGCCCTTGGTCATCCTGATATGGAGATTATGAACTTGTGCTTTGGCATCAGCTAGACCTGGGTTCTAATCATAGTTCTAAAGCCTTTTCCAAGTTACTTCCCTTCTCTACGTCTCAGTTCCCTCATCTGTACCATGAGTAGGAATAAGTCCATCCAAGTTTGTTTTTAGCATTCCCGGAGATCACACATCTGCAGGGTTCAGCACAGGAAATGTTCCAAACTTGTAGCGGCTATTTGTAGTACACCCTCATTGGCCGCCAGCCTAGTTCCTTCTCACTTTTTCCATGCTGGGTGAGGTGGTGCACTGCCCTTTCTGATAGGTCAAAAGCTGGCCTGCCTCTGGAACTCTCTTTGATGTGGCTCCCCTACCCATTTTATGAGCAGGAATGGGTGGAATGACCTTGAAAAGAAGCATGATTAAGCACTTTTAACTAAGCACCCACTGTGTACAGAACACAAAATTAGGCATAGGGGAACTGTGTTCTTACAGAGTAGAGCATCCAGTTGAAGAGCTAAGACCAATACTCCAAAGGATGAGGCTATAATATAGGACTGTGCATAACTAAGTGCTATGTGGACACAGAGGACAATTGCTAAAGCTGCTTAAAACTCTAAGCCAATGGTTCATCCAAATCCCTGACAGAATGATCTCAGAGGCCTAGGAACCTGAGGAATCTCACAGCAGGTTATAAACGCACATTATCTGTAAGAGTCAGGATTGTATTGCTGGCACCCTGGGTGGGTACGTGGGCAGTGGCAATGATTTGTGTGTGGGCTGCTGTTTCCATTCCCAGAGGGCAGAGCTCATGTTTGGGCTTGGAGGGTGTTTCCTACTCAATAAACAAAAAGTGGCCACAACAGGACTGGGGCAAAACAGTGAGGGGAAAGAGCACGGAACTAGATGTCCAGAAACCTAGGTCTTAATTCCATCCTGAGCACTATCTCCTCATACAACCTTGAGCAAGTCCTTTGCCTTTCTGTTTATAAAATGAGGTGGGTGGATCAGGAGTTCTCAAACTATGCTCCATGCTACCCTGGGGTTCTGGAAATTCTGGAGTCAAGGGCATCAGTGGGTCAAGAGGACAGGTGAGTGGTGGGTCGGGACTCCAGGCTGCCTCTCTCTCTACTTTCTCTGCCTTCAACCAGAGCAGTCCCACCTATATCTTTTACATATTAAGGTTCTTTTCTTGGAAAATCACCTAATTTATCTCCCTCCACATCACTTACACTTACACATAGGTCAAATGAGTCCCAAAAAGCTGAAGCAACTTGGTCAAAGTCACCCGGTGAGTGGCAGAGACGGTACTAAAGTCTCCTTTGTGATAATGCTGACGATTATTTATTGTCCCGGGAAAAATGTCACTCCCCATCTCTTATAGATATGGAAGGAAATCATGATTTCTAAATTCTGAAATGGGGCAAGGTAGGGGAGAGAGGAGGGGCTGAGCCCCTGCTCATGACAAAGCACACCTAAGCACGAGTTCTGACATAGACCACCTGAAGTTTGGGCAGTGCCCAAAGGAGAAGCCGGCGTGCAACCGAGGCCTTGAAACTCCACTCCCTGTTGACAAAGAAGGGGGCCCAAGCACTCCCTGTTGACAAAGAAGGGGGCTAAAGCCCAAGAAAAAGCCCCGTGAGTCACTCTGAGGACTTTCTAGAATGGCTGTCACTTTCACCACTATCAGCCTCTTAGTCACTCCCAAAAGTCAATACACTATGTGACAAAGGTTCCTTTTCCCTTTTTTTAAAAAATTAATAACTATGTTTTTTACAGAAAAATTGAGCAGAAAATACAGAGAGCTCCCATATATCTCCCTCCTTTTTTGCATTGGTGTGGTACATTCGTTACCATGAGTGAGCCAATATTGACACACTATTTTTAACAAAGTTCACAATTTACATTGTTTGCACTGTCTTCCAAAGTGGCTGTACCATTTGGCATTGAGCAGAAAATACAGAGCTCCTTGTCCTCTGAGTTAGGGTTCACTCTTTGTGCTGTACATTGAACAGGTTTTGACAAACACATAATGTCATGTGCCCATCATTTTACAGAATGATTTCACTGCCCTAAAAACCTCTCATGCTCCACCTATCCGTTTCTCTCTTCTTCCTCTACTCCCAGGCTCCTGGAAACCAGTGATCTTATAACTTACTCTATGGTTTTGCCTTTTCCAGAATGTCATCAAATTGGAATCATACAGATTTCAGATTGGCTTCTTTCACTAAGCAATATGCACGTAAGTTTCCTCTCTATATTTTCATTGTTTTGATAGCTCACTTCTTTTTATCGCTGAATAATATTCCATTGTATGGATATACCACAGTTTGTTTATTCATTCACAAATAGATGCTGAAGGTCATCTTGGTTACTTCTAAATTCTGGCAATGATGAATAAAGCTGCTATAAACATTCATGTTTATAGCACATGTTTGTGTGGACATAAGTTTTCTACTAATTTAGGTAAATACCTAGGAGTGTGATTGCTGGATCATGTGTTAAGGCTATGTTTAGCTTTGTAAGAAACTGCCAAACTGTCTTCCAAAGTAATTGTACCATTTTGCATTCTCGCTGTCATAGTGGGTTTGTTTGTTTGTCTGTCTTAAAACAGGGTCTTGCTCTGTTGCCCAGGCTACAGTGCAGTGGCGTGATCTCGGCTCACTGCAACCTCTGCCTCCTGGGCTCAGCGATTCTTGTGCCTCAGCCTCCTGAGTAGCTGGGATTATAGATGTGTATCACCACACCTGGCTAATTTTTGTATTTTCAGTAGAGATAGCATTTCACCATGTTTCCTAGGCTTGTTTTGAAATCCTGGCCTCAAGTGATCCACCTGCCTCGACCTCCCAAAGTTCTGGGATTACTGGCATGAGCCACCACGCCAGGCCTGTCATAGTGTTTTTATTTGCTAAAAATGTCATTAAGTGGCCTTCTAGGTAAAGAAAAATTAAAACTAAATTATTAGCATGAACTTTGCTGTTTATATTGTGAAATACAAACATAAGAACATTAACTCAAGGCTGGTACTGTACTATGATCCTAGCACTTTGGGGGCCAAGGCAGGAGAATTGCTTGAGTACAGGAATTCCAGACCAGCCTGGGCAACACAGCAAGACCCCATCTCTACCCCCGCAAAAAAAAAAAATAGCCAGAGGTGGTGGTGGCATGCAGATATAGTCCTAGCTACTTGGGAGCCTAAGGCAGAAGGTTCACTTGAGCCCAGGGGTTCAAGGTTTCAGTGAGCTATGATTGCACCACTGCACTCCAGCCTGGACAACAAAGCAAGACCCTGCCTCTGAAAAAAAAAAAAAAAAAGAATCACTGAAATTACACAATTTGTATTTTGTAGCTCATACATGCATAGGTATTTCATTCTTGCCAGAAAAGTAGAAACGCTGCACAGACTTAAGTGTTTTTGATAAATGTGCATTCTACCAATGTTTTCTACTTTCCATTTATTTTTTCTGTTTCTTAAAATTCCATATTTTATTTCAAATTCTACCTTCAATTTAATCAGAAGTAAGGAAGGACTCAGAGCACAAGAAACTACACATTGCCCTGTGTTTTTCTTTCCTTCTATATCATCAGTTTCAGCAAAAGTGGTTGGCTGACACAGGGAAGTAACAGGACTAAGGAAGCTTCCTTGGTCGTTCTGTTTCTTAAGAAGATCACCATTGCCTTCTTTCTGCATTTGAAACAAACTCTTATTTGAATGGAAAGCACAGCCTTGCAGTGCAGTCAGCACCCACTTACTCAGTCATAGTCACGTTAATAGGGAACAGGAGTAGGAATTCTCTCTGTTCAGTGAGACTCAAAGCCATCAGCTTCCAGACCATGCTTATCTTATACCTGCTTGAGTCTCTCTGAGCCACCATGCGTGGTATGTCCGCTGGAACTGGGTGTTCACAGGGCATCCCAAATGCTCTATCTGAATGGGGCAGCAAGGAATGGAGGACACACACATTGCAAACGCCTCCTCTGCTCATAACCATGCCCCATTGTTCTACCACTCTTCACTTACAAAACACACATTCAAAGATAAATGTATTACAGATTTCAAGATGGCCAGCAAAGCATGTACTGGGCCCTTCTGAACGCAGTCCCCATTAGACAGCACAGGTTGAAAAGCTGTGAAGCTGGCCCTAAGTTTCCTTAAACTTTATTTGTTCTGCTCCACTGCAGGTTACAGCTCTCTCTTGACACAGGAGGAGAGAACTTCTTCCTATCAATCTGCCTAATGGTCAAACCAGGACCCTGAACATGATCCTGAGTCCTCACTCTCTCTCGAAGTCCACATTCAATCACCAACTCCTACCAATTCCCCTGCGGAAGCACCTCTTTAATTTTCCCACTTTCCACTTCACCCCTGCCACCTGGTTCTGCCTGCAACTGCTGCAAAAGCTGCAAGATGGATTTCCCTGCCTCCTGTTTCTCTCCTCTAATGGAATCCCCAGACAACAGCCAGAGTGAGCTTTCTAAAAAGAAAATCTAATCAGGTTACTTTCCTGCATAAAACTTTTCAATGCCCCCAAAGTCCTCGAGATCAAGGCTTATTCTGCATGGTTTACAGGATTCCTTCTGGTCTGGCTCCTGCCTGACTTTCCAGCAACATTTCTCATGGTTCACCTCTCATTTTGGTGCTCCATAAAAATTGAACAATGTACATTTCTTTGAATATCTTTTTCTCAGCAACTCTTACTTTACTCATCACAAGCCTCAGATATTACTTCTCCCCACTGCTATGTTTATAAGTGCCATTACATAATACTTTCAGAGCTGTATCATAATTACTTATCTGCATCTTGCACTAGATTCTAAGCTCCAGAGAGCAGGATTACTGTAGTGTCCCCAGTGCAGAGTATAGTGACTGTCACATCGTCATCACTCAATAAAAAATGTATTGCAAGAACAAGCTCTCTCTGAATCTCCCTGAGCCAGATGTGTCCTCATGTCACAGGCCAATGAGATCAAAGCTTCTTGGTGGGCAGGGGGGTGAATTGGGTGGTACCCAGCCCATCTCCTCATTTCCCTGGGCCAGCCTTTGCTAATTCACTAACATTTCTTGGCAGGCTGTGTATGACGTTTTATTGGGACTTCTTAGGCAAATGTTTTTCAACTTTCCATTTGTCAACAACGGCTCAGGAAAATGGAGAATACATAAAAATACCAACCTGTATATAAAATCAGAGTTTTTGGGGACATTCTCTCAGCCCAAAGAATACCCTTGTTTGGCCCAATCTGAAGTTTTTCCAAGTAGGGTCAGTCTGACCAAGCAACAGAGAGGGCAAACGAAGTGGGATAATTTATGCCATTTCCAGAATATATGTCCACATTGCACACAGGCTGGTTAATCTGCAGTGAAATAGCAAGCATTTGCACAAACTAATTTAACACTTTTCTCAAACACCTCAGATTGTTGCAAAACCTCTCTGTGCTATTAAAGAGAGGTTAAGAAAGGAAAGAACAAACAAAACACACAAAAAAATAGCAGTTTGAAGTTGAAAACAAAGAGTCTCAGGATAGCTTCATTTCCACACCACAGTCACTGCAAAATCATCCTTTGAAAATTGCTTTTTAGTTAACAAGCCTATTTATCTTGTCTCATTGGATCCTTGTAACAATGCAAGAGGTCCTTGAAGTTTTCTGTACCAAGTCCAAATCCTCCATCTGCTTTTAAAGTCATCCTTGATCTCAGGCTTTGCCTGAGCCCCTACCTGTGTTGCATTCAATCGGCCACAGGTTTCTCATTATGCAGGCTCCACGCACTAGGTCACAGATCCTGGAAACACTCCCATTCATGTGATCTCCATGGCTTCTCCCTTGGCATGCTACACTGTAGTAGAGCTCAGTCTTTTCTCTCTGGTTTCTTTTATAAAGTGTATAGAGTGTGTATCTTTATAAAGTGTCTATCTAAAAGAGCGTTTGGTTTTATTTATCTATTTTGGGGCTCATCATTGTGACTCCTGAATCTAAATTTTTTTTTTTTTTTTTTTTTTTTTTTGAGAGAGAGTCTTGCTGTATCACACAGGCTGGAGTGCAGTGGCGTGATCATAGCTCACTGCAACCTCAGCTCCTGAGCTCCATGATCCTCCTACCTCAGCATCCCAAGTAGCTAGGACTACAGGCACACTCCACCATGCCTAGCTAATTTTTTAAATTTTTTTAAAGATGGGGTCTCTTTTTGTTGCCCAGGCAGTCTGGAGCTCCTAGACTCAAGTGATCCTCCCGCCATACCCACCCATAGTGCTGTGATTACAGACATGAGCCACCGCACCCAGCCTGAATCTAAACGTTCTTATCTTTCATCGGTTCTTAGCCACCTTCTCTTCAAACATTGCCTCACCCCATTCTCTCTGTTTTCTCTCCTGGAAGTCCTCTTAAATATCTGTTAGACTTTCTCATTTTATTCTCCATGTCTCCTAATATCTCTTTCAGAGTTTTCATCTCCGGTCTCCATCCAGATACTTTCCCACATTTAGCTTCGAGTTTTCTAATTGTTTCTCAACTATGCCTAATCTACTATTTAATCTGTTCATTGTGTTTTAAAGTTTAATGAATATTTTTCTTATTTCCAAGAAAGGGTAGTATTTGTTTTACTTTTAAAGCCTGCCTGATTTTATTCATTTATGTTTTTCAAGCTTTATTTTATATTATTCATCATTTTAACACACTTAATTATCTCCTCTGATGGTTGTATAATCTAAAGCTCTTGAAAGTCTAATCCTGTTGTTTGTTGGGTCTGCAGACTTTTGCTTATGTTTTTTCCTTCAGTGTTGTATGATTTCAGATTGTGAGCTCATCTTCAACAGGACTTTAATCTGGAGAAACCAGTGTAATCAAACTGCTTGCTTCTAACAGAGTATAATTGGCCCATACCAAATTTTATGTTATTTCTTAGCCCAGGGGTTTCTAGGTTGTGCAGGAACTATTTATTTAAACCCCAAACCCATGAAAGGCTCATGCCAGTGGTTCTGAATTCTTAAGGGAGACATTTCCCCCTCCTGAGCTAAAGCTCAGTTCAAGATAAACATACTTTCCTCTCATTTCTTTCTGCTAGGGATTGACTTTTTATGCAATTTTTAAAAGGACGTTGTCCTTCCAGGGTCCTGGCTTTAGGCTGACATCTCAGTGCCAACACGCCACCTCCCACAGGCTCAATAATTTGTTTCCTGTCCCTGAACAGTATTAAAGCCTGAGCCTCTGTGCAAATAAGACCTGGTCGAATACCAATACCACTCTCATCTGTGGTAAGTGTAAGAGACAGCCAATGTGCTTGCTTTTCTAGTTTTCAGTTCTCTCTTGATTTCTAGCTCCTGGGAATTTTTGTGCACTCAGCTTTGTTAATAACAGGTAGTATTTCTTGTTTATAAGCACCGGGCGCCATGCTAAGTGCTTATTGTATGCCTTAACCCATTTAACTCCTGTTGCACCCCTTGAGGTAAGTGCCATTACTATCAGTCCTGTTTTCATATAAGGAAATTGAGGCATAGATAGGTAAAGTAACTGCCCAAGGTTTTAAGGCTGTTAAGGGAATAAGCTCAGATTGGAAGCTTAGGCTAAATGACCTCAGAGCCCATGCTCTTAACTCATATTTTTATTGCCTTAATTATGTTAGATATAGT